>NC_138760.1:50966260-51566260 GCF_965113315.1 Podarcis vaucheri | reverse complement strand
GGATGCTCTGGTGCTGATAAGACTATAGCACACTTCAGGGATTTTCTTCCACATGCCTGCAATTGCATGGAATAAAGATGGTAGGGCTGTCCCTGGTGGTGCTACCCCTGCCCCCAAATCCCCATGTTGAGGAAGGTGTGGAGAGAGGAACATGCTCTTTGTAGAAAGACTCTCCTTGTGTTTTACAACACTGGTTGCACAGGGAAATATGAATGCTCTCCCTACATCTTTAACAGACCTTCGTTTCCAACAAATGTAAAGGGGGGAAATTGGTGATATTTGTGGGATTTCAGGAGTGCAGAAAAAATAATTTGTCTTTCTTATATGGAGGGTATTTAACAAAATTTCAGGTTTTTCTTAATTTCTTTAAAAGTAAAAGCCATTTAGACTTTCAAAATGCACCCCAAATATCCCTGAAACTAATGCTATGTGATTTGGTAGTGTTCTTTCTAGGGACATTCTATTCAGGGGGGATATGGAAAAAAAGATTCCTGTGCCAGTCTAAAGATAGCATAAGATCTCTTGATATCAAAATATTAATTGTGGTTGTGTGTTCATAGCAAAGCCAGGAGTGTTTACCTTTGAATGTGAATGCCATTGAATGCTATCAACTTTATGCCACTCATTGTGAATTACTGTGCTCTACAGATGTAATAAAATTTTCTAAATGCTGCTATCAGTTGCAGAACTGACAGAAAGACCTTTAATGATGCCACAATTCATATGATTCTTTAAACATATTTTCCTCCCAGGTACTCTACATTAAACAGTAGCTTAAAATTTTCATCAAATCATGACAGCGTTACTCGAAACCTTCCGAACATTTCCAAACAAATTGCAGCAGCAAAGAGACCAAACTGAACACAGAGAAGAAGTGTACACTTCTTTATCCTCACCCATTTCCCATATCCACTTTAGATCCATTTGGTTCTGCCAAAACTCTGGATGGGAGGTGGACTATGGAAACCGGAATGAATTACCCATCCTCTTTCTTCTCTAAAGTACAATGGTGAAAGAATAATGGGAGGGGAAATCTATCTAGTCTGTTCATGCATATTTATGGATAAATCATGAGTTCTGATTTAATCAATTTGTGAACATGGTTATAAAATCAGAGAGTATTGCGCCACTTTCCATATAAACTGACTTGGAACCTGCAATCATCATTTGAGGCCCTTCTTCATGCACCTCCAGAGGGTGGCAACATGAGAGTGGGCTTTTCTGCAGTGGCTTTCAGTTTGTGGAATGTTCTCCCTAGGCAGGCTTGCCTGGCACCTTCATTACATCTCTTTAGACCCCAGGCAAAAACATTCCCCTTCTCCAGGCTTTTGTCTAATTAAACAATCTATGGCCTTTTAAACTATGTGTTGAGATGTTATTGTTTTGTCTTGTTACTATGTTATGTATTTATGTTATTTTATATTGTCAACTCTTGGGCTGGGGTGGAGAGTGGGGGCAAAGGAGATACCTGCCATGAGCATTACCAGGCTAGCAGCAGCAGCAGCAGCAGCAGCAGCTGCCTGTATGCGCAGAGATGCCCCTGTTGCTTCTTCCATCCCACCCCAACTTTAAAAAAACAACAACAACATAATTGAGCTCCAGCAAAGAAGGAGGCACCTGCCATGGGTTCTGCCTTTCTGGTCGCAGTGACCTGAGCACACTGGGACATTCCAGCTGCTGCTCCCCAACCATCTTTTCCCCGGCTAGCCCCAGCATGCAGGTCATGACCCACAGGCTGGGAAACACTGCCCTAATAGACCAGCTGCCACTGCCCCCAGCCATAATGAAAATAAAACACGGTAACACACAAAACAGAGACAGAGACTGAAGAATGAGACATAATTTGATTTTTTTAAAAGTAGTTTTCTAGCCTTTTGCTGTGCAAATGCAACACTTATTGAGGGAAAATATTAGTTTTGTGCAATGACACAGTTAACCAAAAATGTATTTTACTAAATCACACCTTCTTTGCTTAAATTTGCAGCTCTAAGCTGAGTGTGTGTGTGTTGCATATTGGTTTGATGTGCATAAAAACAATTTCCAAGTGTTTACATTTGAGCTCCTCCCACACTTTGCGATTCAGGCCCTGGGCCAAATGGCCCTCTGCCCCCCCCCATTGGTTATGGTCCCATGCATGTTTAATCCAGAAGCAGATGATGGGGAGGGCCAGCAGTGTGCACCAGGCCTCCTGGCACCGGCACTGCTGTTGCTTACCAGGAGGGACAGGAAGAATGGTAAAGGTAACAGAGAGATTGGTGATGTACAGAGGCAGTGGCAGAGCCAAAGCACTGCTCCTACCAGTACATCTGCACAGCAGCAACCTCCTTGCCACCTCGCCCTGCCCCTTCCCTCCCAGTAAATCACAGTGATGCCAGTTCCAGCAAGCCAGGTGCATACTTTTGCCACTCCCCACTGTACTCGCCTGGTCTACGTTCAATTGGGACTCACTCCCAGGTAAGTGTATATAGAATTGCAGCCTCTAGGGTAACTGTTATTTTAATGCATTCATGTTTAACTGAAAGGAGTAGACTATACATTGCTGAGTGAATGTTCAAAAGGAACCGTGGGGCAGCAGCAAAATGCTATCTTGTACATGTTAGCAAGGAATAGTTAGGTTAAAATGGTTTCTTGGCATAAATGAGATATAAGAAGTTAAAAGTCAAAGATAAACCCATGTTGGACTAAGCAGATGAGGGTGTTATTATGGAATAAGAAAGGTTAATTTATTTTAATAACCTCTTTAATTTGATGATGTAAAAGTGTAATGATAATGATGTCATGACATCATTTAGCCCTGGAACTGAAGGGGATTCTTAATTTTAGATAACAGAACCAAGAACAGCTCTGCAAAGAGGTTTGCCAAGCAGGGCAATGTGTTAGTTCCTGTAGGACTGTATGATCTTAGTGAGTGCTACATAAAAGGAATTATTATACTAGCATTCAGAAATCTCTTGCCATTTCCATTAAAATCACGATATTTTGAGGGCTTTATAAATTCTGTCCTTTTCATTTGCATGCTGTTGAAACATGACATTAAAGTTTTCAGTCCAAATGCATTTTTAAAATGCTGCTCTGAATACCATATGCATCTTTAGATTTCTTCTTCTAAAGTGGGAAAATGATAACCTGCAGGCTCTCATTGTTCTGCAAGAAACAAATGGTTCAAAGCGGATTACGGCAGGGAAAGTGGGAAATAAAGGATTGTTTAGGGGGCCTTAACTTTTAAAATGTTTGCAAAGATTACAAGGTTTTGGATCAATTAATGTACATTAGCCACATAAAAATGCTGCAGGACCTACATTGTACGACAGACTAAAGGCCAGGTGGCAGCATGAACTTCAAATAGCTTTGTCAAGCCTTAATATTATCCCTTTCTTATGCTTAATTATGAGATTTGACAGAGCAATAATGCACAATTCCAGCTTGCTTTAGTGTCCTTGACTTTTCTGCATTTTTTAAGTAGAAACATTAGTAGCTATTCAGAATCCTATTTTCCTTGTGGTTTAGAAGGCTACAAGTATATTAAAAGTTCTCAAACTTTTTTGCCAACTGTCAGCTATTTTTAGTGTTAAAACCCCTTCATGATTAATTTTCTTCTACCTAAAAGATGAAAATCGGTGGTTCCACCATGCAGTGCATACTGCACACATACCACGAGCTCTTCTGGTACATTGACTACCATTTCCACTGATATATTTATATTTAGATATACATTGTAATAATGGGTGCTATTCTAAACTTTTTACATGAATCATGGCATCAGAACAGCATGCATGGATTTAATATAAAATATGCCTCTTAAGAACTATATGCCCCTGGTACAAGCTCCTAGTTTATACATAACCTTGAAAGAACAGCTAACATTCTGACCCTAATAGTTGAAGTAAAGAGCAGAGAACTAATCCTTGTATTTGCCAGGAAGGTCTGTTCACTGGTTATCAGCCTCCTGTAAGCAGGAACCAGACTCCCAAGAGACAATGAAGATATATTTTACGGTAAAGTCTGTGCTTTTTAATGGGGGATACGCAGGGATACGCATACCCCTAAACATTTTGTGAATCTAAGTTTCAATATGAGTAGGAAAATGAGAGTTCCCCTAAATGGTTTTTTTTTAAGAAAAAAAGCACTGGATAAAGTTATGATTCTGGAATTATAGAAATAAATACATAGTCTTACCAAATTAAGATTGCACCCTCTTTCATTCAAACTTATCTCACAAAAACACAATAGTACATTAGAAGTAACAAACAACGATTCAAAGGGCTGAGTGTTGTGTGGGTCACTGCCTAAGGAAACGCCTTCCCTTCTCCATAGATGTTTTTTTCAAGTCAAAGTATACTACAACCCTAGGTTTTTAATGGTTAGCTAGCTCACAGCTCCAACAAGACCTCCTCTTTGCTCCACTGTGATCTCAAGGATCAGCCCTACACTACGCTGGATCAGGGAACAAAGGGATGGGTGAGAGACTCTGTTCCCTTGCTGGCATAGGATTTTGAAGGGGCGAGCTTAACTTTGGCAGAAGGCACAGATCGTAAATCCCTGACTTTATTCTCTGCTTGCTCCCAAATCAGGTATACCTCTCTCCGTTCCTATTTTTCTTTCTTTTACTGTGAGTGTTGTGACACATCGCCATGCTCACTCTGTAGGTTCTTGCGTTGTTAGGAAACTAGTCACTCTATAAAATTAAGGTATGTGCATATATGGAATGATCATTTAGTGCCTTCATATTTGTAACCTTGTTGTCTAAAGCAGCAGCCAAATACTCTGTCTCTTTCATTTCCACGCAATAAACCATTTTTTCCCTACTGCTTGGTGTGACAAGTTCCTTATTAGGCATAAGGTTAAAGACATACACACATCTTAATCTTTGAAATTGATTTGCAATGTTTCTCACAGTCATGCTCTTGCAATATTACTTGGGAATTACAGCAGAGATGAGGAAAGGCAGAGTGTTTTCTGGACCAAACCCTTAAGTCCCAAATGGTGTGGGAGGCTGACACACACACACCTTGCAACAAACAAAAGCAATCAGCTGCGAAACACATGGCATCTTCTCAACAATCTCCAAGGAAACCTCCTGGCACCATGGCTCACCCCAGGGCAAGAGGCAGCACAGAATCATCACCCCACATCTCTGCCAAACATAGACAGAGCATGTGTGACACTGCCAAACCAACTGATTGCCCAGGAGCCAAAGTATTCTTCTGTAAACACATTCCTATTGTAAAGCAATTTCTGAAATCAAAGACAGTTTCATTCTAGAATGAGGGACTAAAGTAATCAGCTTCTCAGCATGTGGTAATGGTAGCTACCTGCTTTGGATGTATGTCCAATGAATGCCAACCACAAAGGTGCGAAGTTGGCACACACACTCATAGTATATTGCAGTCTTAACTGAAAACAGGGTACAAATTTCAGGGTTGGAGAGCTACACTAATGTGATCTAACTGACAAAAAGTAATCAGATAGCAATCTAAAAAATAAGGAATAATGTGAATGATGCAGATTTACTGACTGGCACATGGTGTAGGCCAGGGGTCAGCAAACTTTTTCAGAAGGGCCAGTCCACATTCCCTTAGACCTTGTGGGGGACCAGACTATATTTTCAAAAAAAGAAGAAGAAATTCCTATGCCCCACAAATAACCCAGAGATGCATTTTAAATAAAAGGACACATTCTACTCATAGTAAAACACACTGATTCCCGGACCGTCTGTGGGCCGGATTGAGAAGGCAATTGGGCAGCATCTGGCCCCTGGGCCTTAGTTTGCCTACCCATGGTGTAGGCAAAGTAGACTGATTTTCTCCTACCCTCAAAAAGCTCTGGAATCCAGGGAGGCTCTTCAAAGAAACTGATGTCACCCAGTTTTTTATAAGCTTATAACTTATACTAAGGTTCTATTTGATATTTTAAAAGTATTTTTTATATTTCCAGAATACCAACCAATTTCTTTAATATGTTTCTGTCCCAGATAGCTACACAGAACCATGTGGTTGCTAGATCTTCAAAACATCATGGCTTTAAAAAGAAAAAAGAAAAGAACCCCACCCCATAACATTTTAAAGGAAGTTTTAATTATGAATAAATCTGAACGTGGCTCTTCAAACAGAAAAAGGAGCCGAAAGAACAAAACGGCCCAGTTTACTTCATGTATGACTCAGAATATGTTAAGTCTATCATAAATGTATAGAACCTTTTCCGTACATCATCATCAATGCACAAAGTCTTCTTCTAACACAAAAAGTGTTATGTTAAGGTGTAGTTAACTGCATGATAGTTGGCAAACAACATCCTGATCCAGCAAAGAAATTTCATGCATGGGTGGACTCAGAAATATATTCTCTTTCCAAACTGAAATGGGGGAAAAAACACATGTAAATGTCTACCAGTGAGCTGCTTGAATTATTAACTTTTCAGAGCTGCTGTTCTGAGGCCTGAGTAATTGCTACAGTATAGGGACTTCTGTATAGTTAGCCTGAATTTTGTGAATACAGATGGAGCAAGAGATTATGTGCTGATCTTGCTTCGCATGGCAAGGAAATTGGCAGACATGTTTTGAATCACAAGAAAGGGAATCAGAGTGTTTGCTTAAAAACAGTAGTTGAACTTCCAACACATACTCGGCATGACATGGGGAGCGGGGCGGGGCGGGGCGGGGCGGGGGGAGAATAAAACTTATTTTCTGACACAAAATACACTTTTGTAGAGATGCAATTGTGTTAACTCATTGATGCTGTTTTTCATGACAACAGACAATGATCTAGATAGAACACGGAGGTCTTCACTTACTGTTTCTGTCAACTTTACTCTGCTGTAATTGCTGCTTTTCAGTGATTTCTTTCTGCTTTGGTCTGTGGGGAAAGAAACATGCAGAGAAAATATCAGACTAAAGGAAGAGTTAAGGACTCTTAGGAAGAATGTAGCAAAGTCATCCCGGAACTGTTGGAGATCATTTTTAATGTGGATAGGAAATCTTTCTTTTCTGTATGTAGTTTCACAATTAGTGACAACAATCTCCTTGAGGTCACAGAACTGAGGAGCTATCTCAAGAGCTGCTATGGACTGATAGGAAGGGAATCATTCTCAGCAGGGTTTAAAACCCCATTTTTAGAAAAACTCAAGATTAAATTGCAACAGATCTGTGGATTTAAAAATTATTTGTTGTTACTTGCTTGTATCTAATCCAATTGTGGGGCATGTAAATGGCCCCAGGTTAAATCCAGGCATAGATTATATTTAACTAAATGGTCAGTGTAGACAACAGCAGGCTAAATGGACAAATGGTCTGATGGTATAAGGCAGCTTCCTACGTTCCTCATAAAAACAATAACAAGTTTGTTAATTTATGTAAAATTATCACTCTTTATGAAGCAAACAGAATTGTTTCTTTGTAATGCAAATCTATTATGATTATTATTCATTAAATTTGTATAGTGCCCTTCATCCAAAGATCACAGTGCAGTTCACAACATAAAAAAAATAAAATGAGAATGCAAAATACATAACAAAACAAGAACAAATACAAACCAATAACCCGCCTCCACGAACACATTTAAAGGGCCATAGAATGTTAACCAGCCAAAGGCCTGGTTGTAGAGACAGGCTTTTGCATGGGATCAAAAGCTATGTAATGAAGGTGCCAAGCAAGCCTCCCTGGGGAGAGCATTCCACAAAGGGGGATCCACCACAGAAAAGGCCTGTTCTTGTGTTGCCTCCCTCCAGACCTCTCATGGAGGAGACTCAAAAAGAAGGGCCTCAGAAGATGATGGCAGTGGCCAGATTGGTTCATATGGGGAGAGGTGCTCCTTGAAGTATTGGAGTCCTGAGTCATTTAAGGCTTTATATAATGTGTTGCAGTAATCTAACCTAGAAGTTACTAAAGCATAGACAACAGAAGTTAGGATACCCCTCTCTAGATAGGGGCTCAGCTGGGCCATCAGCTGAAGGTGATGGAAGGCACTCCATGCCATTGAGGCCACCTGAGCCTCAAACGACAGCAAAAGATCCATAAGTACCTTCAAGCTTCATACATGCTCATTCAGAGGGAGTGCAACCCTTTCAAGCAGGTCTAGCGAACCACCCACTAACAGTGTCTCAGTCTTGTCTGGATTGAGCTTCAGTTTGTTGGCTCTCACCCATCCATTACTGAGGCAAGACAATGGTCCAGCACATCCACTGCCATACCTGCAAATGTAAAGGAGAAGTAGTGCTGTGTGTCATTAGCAGACTGCTGACAAAGTGTTTCAACTCCAGATGACCCTACTCAGTGGTTTTCATGTAGATGTTAAACAGCATGGGACATAAACGGAACCCTGAGGAATCCCTCATTGAAGGCTCCATGGGGCATAATAGCATGCCCCAAGCATCACTCTATGGAAATGATCATTCAAGTAGGACCAAAACCACCACAGTGGTGCCACCCACCCCTAACTTGGACAGCTACTCCAGAAGGATACCAAGGCTGATGGTATCAAAAGCCGCTGAGAGGTTAAGAAGAATTAACAAGAACACATTTCTCTTGTCTCTCTCCTGACAGAAGTCATCATAGTGAGGGACCAAAGCAGTTTCTTTGCCAAAATCAAAATGTAAAAAATTGGACAATATCTAGTACATAGGCAAACTGATACCTGTATTGCAATAGGCAAACAGGGCCAATATTATTGCATAAGCAAAAGCCACCACAATGAGTTCCACTAGTGCAACAAGACTTTCCTCACTCTCCTCCACACATGCCCTCCCCAAATCTGCTAAGGATGTCATTAGAACCCTAGAAGGGGGAGTGGGGGAGGGAAGATCACTTTATATGACAAACAGAAAAGCTTGCACTGATAAAGCAATTGCCTTGGCACAACATTAAATTACACGATTTGGTGTGATAATCACATATGGTCCAAAATCCAGAGAAAGGTAATGCTCACTCTGTATCTTCCCTAAATAACACTACAGTGGTACCTTGGGTTCAGTACTTAATTCGTTCCGGAGGTCCGTACTTAACCTGAAACTGGTCTTAACCAGAAGCACCACTTTAGCTAATGGGGCCTCCTGCTGTCGCCGCGCCGCCAGAGCCCAATATCAGTTCTTATCCTGAAGCAAAGTTCTTAACCTGAAGCACTATTTCTGGGTTAGCGGAGTGTGTAACCTGAAGACGTATGTAACCTGAAGCGTAAGTAACCCGAGCTACCACTGTATTGTCTGATAGTAATTTTAGTGTGTAAAACGTAACTGCATTCTTTAAAACAGGTAGAGTCAAACCTCGTTCCCGAACACCTCCGCTTTGGAACATTTCGGCTCCCGAACACCAAAAACCCGGAAGTAACTATTCTGGTTTTCTAATGATTTTCACAAGCTGAATGTGCTATGCGGCTTCCGTTTTGGGTTTCCCTGTTGTATTGAGGCTTCCACTTTCAGTTTTCATTTGTCGAACGTTTCGGAAGTCGAACTAAGGTTTGACTGTATCACACAATATAATATTTTACAGACTGCACTGAAGATATGACGCATGAAATAATACCAGAGCAATTATGTGAATTACAAGTGAAATAATTAAATAATTACAAGTGAAATAATTTTTAAATTTGACAATTGTAGCTTTAGCAGGTTAATAGTAAAAAGGAAGTGGGGAGGAAAAGAAGTAACCTTCACATTCTCCATTAAATATCAACGAACAGATTGATGATAGAAATACATGCTTGGGCACCCTACCATATTCTTCAATATTTCTCTAATGACAATAGGGACACCCTAAGGAAAAAGCAGGACATTCCAGGATCAAATCAGAAACCAGGACGGGTTCTCTAAATCAGGGATGTCCCTGGAAAACAGGGACACTTGGAGGGTCTGCAAAAGGCAATTTTCCTGCAACCATGAAATCACTGCTTGAGAACGTTATTAACTTTTTTCTTTAATGTGTTAAACAGTCTTTTAGAATGCTTTTAAATGGTTTTCATTTGTTGCTTTCTTTTAATGTTTATTATTGTTGTATCTGCCATCCTGGGCTCCTTCAGTAGGAATGGCAGAATAGGAATCAAAATAAAACAACAACAACGTATATTTAACATACATTATTCCTCTTTTAATTCTTCTAGCACAGAAACCCCCCACCCCAATAATGCATTCAATTATTTCTGCATGTACTATAGCTGAGCAGAAACTATTGCATGGGATAAGATCAGACACGTTTGAATCACCAGTCTTGGTCTCTAGGTAGAAACAGATTGATATCTATTTCTTATTTATTTGCATGATTTACAAAGAGATATGTGCCTTAATCCTTGAGCTACCAAAGCAACAGATACTAGATACTAGTTGATTGATTTATGTAGGTCACACAAGAGGTCAATTCAAATTGTAATATTAACAATAACAATAATGAATGTTAATTGAGAGCACACAATGTTATTTAATCCATAAATGGAACTCACTGTCAAATATTTGTCTAGATTATTAGTATTTTGACCATTTTAAACTTTCCACATTCTCCTCTCCAATTTAAATCTCATTTATTGTATGGTGTAAGTGTTCCTTTGCATATATTTTTGTGTGCAGTGCACATATTTTGTTGGTATTCTCATTTTATACCATGCTTTTCTCCAGTTTGGAAAAAAGCCCTGCAAGCTAAGACTCAAAGTGAAGAATCAGGCAGATTTATACCAACTTCTCTAGCTTGAAACTTCTGGAGTGGTTTGTCCTGGCTCCAACTGGTTCATGAATTTGAACCATAGCTGTCAACCTTCCCCCCCTTTTTTTTGCAGAGAATTCTCTTATTCTAGCACCGTTTCCTGCTGCTTCCCGCTGCTATCCCAGATTGTTAGATATCCCGTAGACTGTCCTCGGGACAGGTGAGGCTGCTGATCCTTATTTTCGAGGTTGCAGGTCCCTTATTTTCAAATCTGAAAGTTGACAGCTGTGATTTGAACTCAGGCTGTGATTTGTACCCAAATCCTTAATGTTCTGATCAGAGTGGTACAAGGGCAAAATGTGGTTCAAAGGCACATAAGAAAAATGAAGGTGTCAGTCCAACAACTACACAGCCACTGCAGCCCCATAAGAGAAAGGGGCAGGCACAACTCAGTGCAGCAAGGAGTTCTGATTCTTAAGACTGGGTAAGCACCTTTCTGAGAAGGGTGACCCCCCCCATCTGTTCACACATACATTGGTGCCTGTGCCTCTATGGCCTGGGTAATGGAAGAGGCATAACTACCTCCTCAGCGGTAAACAGGACAGGCAGTGTAACCCCCTCCCCTAGAGAGGCATGATTAAACATGGGTTTTGACAACTCTAGAGGCAGAGCTGCTGGTGCAACAGGCTAAGTGGATGGACCTGAACCTGCCTCTGACACCTTGCATAGTGGAGACTAGTGGAGAGATGGGTTGGAGTGCAAGAAATGTCCCCTAGGACAGAAATGCCCATTACCCACAATGAAGGAGAGGAAAATCCTATTTGGTGAGATCTAGTAACCAGTGGCGTAGCGTGGGGGGTGCAGGGGGGGGCCGGCCGCACCGGGCGCAACATCTGGGGGTTAGGGTTAGGGGCGCAAATCCACGGGTTAGGGGGTGCAAATTACTTGCCTTGCCCCGGGTGCTGACAACCCACCCTACGCCACTGCTAGTAACTTCTGAGATTTCAACCTGTCTGGCATTTCCTTCATCAGAATAAATGGAACATGCAGCTTTCAATTCATTTCAATTCAGTGAGGACATAAGGCTCTAGAAATCCAAATGTTTAATATGTCAGCAATATCATACAAAATAACCAATATTAACAATAGATCACTTGAATTTTGTCTAGCACTGGCAAACAAGCAGCTAATTAGTGGCAATAATTTACTTCAGAAAAGCATTTTCGTGATTTGCTGGGTCACAACCTATAATTAATGTATTTTGTGTGTTTCTTCTGCCATGATAATTGATATAATGCATAATGCAAAAGGACCAATTCTTTCTCAAATGCAATTAAAATTAAACCATTCTCTCACTATGACAAAGCGTGCTGGATATTTCAAAGCTAGAAATCTTCAAAAATCAGTGCCACATGGTTAATTGAAAACAGAGGATATGATTAATAAGTTGACTTGTTTTTAATGCTCTGATTAAACTTACACATTTCTCATGAAAATTTTCTATGCTGATTTCACCAAAAGCATTTGAATAAACTTGAAAAACACAAGGAAACTTATTTAATCCCATTCTGTTTTCATAAGCTTTTAAAATTTTGGAATATGCAGCTGCTATAAGGCTTCCTTATCTCTTCCCCCACCTTTCTGTCTGTCTCTGTTTTTGACTTAGAAATGATTGCACTTACAAATAGTGCATGCTATGTACTTAATGTTTATTTAAACCCTGCAGAATATATGTTTTGCAAATACTTACAATATCATACCACTCTATCATTTTGCACTGGTTGTTATGGAGCTGTCTATAAATTACCTATTTACTTTTTTATGTATGTAATGATGCAGGCAGACCAAAGAGCATAAGAAACAGAATTGTCACGAGTGCATGAAGATGGCCTGTGGGACCTTTTTTCCCCAGTCTTTTACTTGGTGGTGCTTCTGAACCAGAGAGAGATAGCACATGTCAATGAAGAGCTTTGCTACACTCTACTTAATGGAAGAGACAGAAGGTCCTCCAGAGCCCTTCTTTGGATACAGGGGTGCCATATTGCCAGCAGGATTGTGGGTGCCCACCACCGTACCATAGATGTACGATGATACCTGCAAACATCTGTACGTAATGTTGTGATGTCACATGCACTACATGCAGGCGTGTACATGTGATGTTGCATGTCCTTGTTGCGGTGGCAGCTCCTCTTCCTCCTCCTCTCCATAGTCAGTGAGGCACCCTTTGCCATGGGGAGGGACTCAGACTCAGAGGCTGAGAGACTCTGTCTCCGTGTCTGAGCCATCCACCTGGAAAAGGGTGACTCACTAGCTGGCTGCAGAGGGCGGAGCTGAACTGTTTCTCTCTGGCTGCCTCTCCCTGGCTTTGGTCATTGCTTTTGTGGATGCCCAGCCCCCACAGTTATATTATTGTGGATGCCCAAGAGCACCCACAGCCCCCTGGGATTGGGTCCTATGTTTGGTTACTTCATAGCAAGCAGTGTGCATCTGTATGGTCAAAGGCTGAAGACAAATAAACCAAATGTGCTACCTGATGTCTGTCTCTACTTTGCAAGAGTCAAAAACCAGTGCCTGCACTGGAGGGAGGGGGCTTATCAACTTGGATTTTTGAAAATTTTGAAGTGACAAGGAACCAAGAATATTAAGAAAATCAATAATCACTATTTATAGATTGTCTTTCCTAATTGTTTCACAACCTGGACTAGATGACCCTTAGGTCCCCTTACAATTCTATTATTTTCTTGAGTTCTCACAAAACCCTTCAGGCCAGTATTATTATTTCCATGTTAGATATAAGGGCTGAAGCTGAGATATTCTGACATCTCTGAGACCACCTAGAATGCAGTGGCGTAGCGTGGGGGGTGCAGGGGGAGCCGGCCGCACCGGGCGCAACATCTGGGGGTTAGGGTTAGGGTGCGCAAATCCACGGGTTAGGGGGCGCAAATCCACGGGTTAGGGGGCGCAAATTACTTGCCTTGCCCCGGGTGCTGACAACCCACGCTACGCCACTGCTAGAATGTTCATGAATGAGACAGATAGGACCTCAAGACTTTTAGGTAATATTAATGCTCTTAACTAGAGGATGGTTGAGTTCACCCAAGCCTGCTATGGATTAAGCTGTAAATTTATCAGAATTCTTTTTGGGGAGAGGGCTTAAAAAGTGGTTTATGTTCCCAATCCAATCAAATCCAAGAGGCTTAAATAAATGACTCTCTCCCTACTCCTTGCTATCTCCACAAGTTTGTCTGACAGCTCCCCCACCCCCAGCTGCTAAAACACTCTTCCACCTAGGAGGGAGAGATTGGGTGCAGCAGTATTAGTGCAGTGGGATGTACAAAAAAATTAACCACTCCCCACTGCTCAGGAGAGGCCCTGCTAGACTCTCATTTGTTTTTCAGGGACTCTTGGCTGTGGGAAGCTGTCAGTTTTCAATACAAGAGAAATTCCTGGCAGGAATCACCTTTGGTTGCACAGAATTCTTTGCCAATCTAAGCTGAAGCCTCAGTCAAGGTGCCTTTGGGTGGTGGTGGGGTAGTGAGGAACTGTAAGGTAACTTACACAAAAGCAAAATCCACCACTGATTAGAAGGGTAGGCAACTGCTAATTTCCTTTTTGAGAAACCGACTACAGCCACAAAGGCGTAAAAAATAAAAATGTATGTACCCTTCACATCGCAGCTGCACAAATTAAAAACTGCACAACAGATGGAATAAAATGTGATTCCCTAATCTGTTCATCAGGTATATTACACTTTACAGTTCTTTTTTTTAAAAAAAATTCACAGGTGTACTGCTACATATTATTTACATGAGAGGTGGGAAACTCTATCTTGCCAGTAGGCTGAATCCTTCAATCCCTCACCCTCCGCAGGCCAACTTTAACAGATAAGCAGAGCTGCCATCTGTCAATCCCCTGATGTCATAATGGCATCAGGGGATTGACATCTGTCAAAGCTCAAAGGGGATGGCTGTAACCGCCTACAAACAGATGTGTGGTTACAGTGCACTTTCAAGGCTTACTCCATTAGCCCAAAGCAGTTTGCATTGAATCCATTTGCTAAAGCAGAAATGGAGTCCACTTGCTAAGGAAGGAATGGAGCAGTCCCCTTTGAAGGCATGATCCCACCCCCAGTCAGCTGACTGGCAGTGGGAAGATGCCTTCAAAGGGGTTTGCTCATTTATACAAAGTGATTTGCATTGAACCTGCTTGCTGAAATTTCCCCTCTAGAGGGGGAAAAACGCTCTTTCCCCTCTAGAGGGGGGAAAAACCCATGTTTCAGCAAGTGGGCTCAATGCAAACTACTTCTAAATAGAGATCCCTCAGCTGCATCTGATTCCTGTGGGTCTCCCTGTCTGTGCCAATCAGCTAATTGGTGCTGACTTATAAACACCAATTGCAAAAAAAAAACACAATCAGAAGTTCACTTTAGACTCTCAGTTATTCCTTTGTAGCCACATCCTCAACTACTCCACACCTGGAATCCTATATGACATCAGGTGAGGAGCAGGCGTAGTTTGTGAGGAATGATCTCATAGGCCAAATTGGGACCTGGCAGTTAGTATTTTGTCTTTGATAGCTCTGGGAAAACCCAATGACTAGGTAGAAGAAATCCCAGGATAAAAGTGGTTCTTGGAGTTTATTCCCCTTGTGTTGGACCTTTAAATGTACACAATATTATTCAGGAAAAAAGGTGTTAAACATGACTATGACTCCTCGACACCAAAGTACATTTCTTGGGCTTCCCTCCAGCGTGTGGCAATAAAATAATAGCCCATCAGTTCTACTTATAAGCCTATGTTTTTAAGTCATAATGTTATGTTACATGAATAAATCACTGCAATTTTGGAAAGCACATAATATACATGCACCGTAGGATGAGAAAGGCTATGACCTTCTCTGTCGTACATGAGTTCAGTCATTGGAGGTGACAGGATATCTACTAAACAAGATGGATCATTTCTTTCATAGTACACTGGGAGAATTCTCATGAACTACTTACTATATGCACAATCCTTAGAAATGGGTTTGAACTATTTTAAAACAAATATTGACAAATATTGTTATACTAATTCAAAACTTCTAAATGAGCTACTTTTCAGGATTTCATTATTCAGATAAAAACCAAGGCCATAAGAGCAGAATTGAATGATTCCTCTGGAAAGGAATCATGGACCATATTTCTATAGCTTAGTTGCTTTTATATGCAGAAAACATTCAGACTTGGAAAAGTATCAGCAGGAAATAAAGGAAAGGATAAATCCAAATGAAACATTGATATATTTGAAAGAAGCTGTAGAGTAGGAGGGAGGAACCATTTTCAGCTCAAGGCATTTAATAGGCTAGGAGCAGGCACAGGACAAGTAGTCCAGTGCTTGGTCTCAGAAAACCCAAAATGCCTGGGTGAATAAATGCTGAAAAGAGAATACTTGATGCACATTAAAGGGCAGGGAGTTTCATAGGCAGAGAACCATAAATAGCCAGACCTTGCTCAACAGGCAGCACTCATAGGTGGGATCACAAGAAGGGCTTTTCCTGCATATCTCAAAGGCTAGGCTGGCAGATGCTGCAAGATGTGCTTATTTAAGTATTCAGGCTCCAGATCACTTAGGGATTTATAAGCAAGTATACAAACAGACAGCACAAATCATACTAATGTAGCATGACTCCATTTTGATGCACCATTCCATGTGGTTACAGGTGCCATGACAACTATTAATGTTTTCTTTGGTGCCCCTAGACAATTGATTCAGTGTGTGAACTATTATTATTATTATTATTATTATTATTATTATTATTATTATTATTATTATTATTTCTAGCCCTTTTTGAAAGAATGTTATGGAGCAAAATGTGCAGGTACCTTCTAAGTGGTTTCTGTAAGGTGAGTTTGAGTGTGGTGTGGACACCTTGTATATTTTTCCTGGAACCGAAGAATTCTTCCTGTTGCTCTAGACAGAAACAGAAACAGCATCAATGTGTGTATAGAAGCAATACTGTATGTTTGCCACAATGAGGACCAGTAGAGCATAGCTGACTTTCCATGGCATATGTTTTCTTGGTGTTTGTGTGTGTCTGTTTTTGTTTTGTTTTGTTCTGTTATACCATGCTCCTAATGCCACCCATTTTGTGCTATGCTCCCCCCAGCAGCTGTTTTGTGAATGGAGTTCCTAGCCCTTTCTCAAGATTCAAAATTTGCCCACTGTCCAAAAAGGTTGGCAACCCCTGCACTACTCAATACTTAGCTGGCACATTCCGCACCACCTGCAGCTTCCAAACTCCATTCAAGGGTACCCCATGTAGCGCATGTTATAGTAATCCAGACGTGGAGTTATGGCAACATGAATCACTGTAGCCAGGCTAATGGCATCCAAAAATTATGGGAGTTGTTACGCTAGCAGTAGCTGGAAGCAGATACACCTATCCATTTTTGCCACCTGGACCTTCAGTGATACTGCTGGATCCAGGCAATGCATGTTTTTCTTCAAAGGGGCTGCAACCCCTTCATGCATAGGCCATATCCCCAATTCTGGAACACAGGAAGCACCCTCACAATCCTGCCAGGATTCAGCCTTTGGCCCAGCACCTGCACAGCTATACCAGATTCAGATGGATGGGGGGGGGGAGAAGAACTGGGCATTATTTCCAAATTGGTGAAACCTTGCTCCAAATCCTTGAATAACCTTTGCCAGCAGCTTCATATAGCTGCTACACTGAATGAGAAATAATGGACTCCTGCATGGCCCTGCAATACAACTGGGAACCTTGTAGGGGTGACCTGTCAGTTTTGGGTATGACCAGAGGGCATGCCAGAGGAAAAGGTCAGTGGAAAAATTGACGTGCCTCTTGCCTTTGTAAAGGTAAAGGTAAAGGTAAAGGGACCCCTGACATTTAGGTCCAGCCGTGACTGACTCTGGGGTTGCGGCGCTCATCTCGCTTTATTGGCCGAGGGAGCCGGCGTACAGCTTCCGGGTCATGTGGCCAGCATGACCAAGCTGCTTCTGGTGAACCAGAGCAGCACACGGAAACACCATTTACCTTTCCGCCAGAGCGGTACCTATTTATCTACTTGCACTTTGACGTGCTTTCGAACTGCTAGGTGGGCAGGAGCAGGGACCGAGCAACGGGAGCTCACCCCGTCACGGGGATTTGAACCGCTGACCTTCTGATCGGCAAGTCCTAGGCTCTGTGGTTTAACCCACAGCACCACCCACGTCCCTTTCTTGCCTTTGTACAACAGGAAAAATTCTAGCCATACAAAAACCAGAGGGTTCTATTCAAGCACACAAACTTCTGTCAGGCAAGCAAGAGTCACTATCCCAGTTTGAATACACATTCTATCCAGGCAAAGCTCCCAATGAAGGTGTGGAGCAGGGCCAGTGAGGGATGGTGAGAGTCCCATGAAATAGAAAGGCCTGGAGAGCTACATTTGGCCCTCAGATATAGGTTCCCCAGATCAATCAATGGGGACAGGACACGTTCTGATACACACAAAAGAGAACACAGATTGTGCTACAGGGTTTCATTAAAATTCCAGCCATCATTCAGTTTCCACTAGTAGTTGAAACAATAGCTGCAACTTAGAAGAAGAGAGACTACAGTAACAGCTGTTCAACACTGGAACAGACTCCCATGAGAGGTGGTGCACTCTCCGTCACTGGAGGTACTTAAGTAGAGGTTGGATAGCCATCTGTCTTGGATGCTTTAGTTGTGATTCCTGCTTTGCAAGGGGTTGGACTAGATGACCCTTGGGGTCCCTTCCAACTCTACAATTCTATGATTCTATGACCTGATGGCTCCAGCAAGCTCACAGGACGAGCACAAAGGCAATAAAGGCAACAAAATCAAACTACAGCAACTGGTACTTAGAAGGTATACTATTTGCCATTGCTAATACACACTGATAGACATATTCTCCAGAGATTGCATATTCATAGCAAAACTTTTCTGAACTGTGAAGCCATCCAGGGACTAACCTATTTATTTATAAGAATTAGATATTTCTTTTGATCACATATACACCATTCATCTTCTGTCCTTTAAAAAAGGTTTTCTTGACAGGCTATTAACAATGGAACTGATAGGGTAAAAAGTGCTCTTCTTTTTTGTATGAGCCTCTGTTTCGGTACAATGAAGACTCAAGTCACATGGAAAGCTACTAGTCCCATACTTTTTTTAAAAAAAAAATCACAGCAGAAGGAAACTTTTCCAGAAATTCATTTTCAGTTGCTAAACAAACAAAGCAATCCCAAGTATTATCAACTCCAAGTTGATAATATGTTTGATTAGAAATTTAATTGAAATATTCTAGTTTATACTTTTTATTGGAGACATACTTTAATATAATTTTTAAAATAGCATTCACTCAATAGGAATGAACTTATTAAGGCTTTTCATTGTTTAATGTTTTATTTAGAGACATGCATTGAAGACCTTGATAGACGATGAAGTGACAGCATTTTCCACAAATGACATGCATAAATGAAACGTTCTACCATGTAAGCCATCACATCTACAGTCAGGTGTGATTTATAATAAAAAGCAGCCTAAATGAATGCTTTTATTTTGACAGGAAGGTTCCTCATTCTCCCCACCCCCAACTTTACTTTCTTCTTCCTTTTAAAGACGCATAAGCCTCTTCTGTCATCTTGGAAGCTCTTACTGTCAGAAGGGAGAAAGAAAGCACCTCACAGAGTAGGAGGACTGTCATATGGCAATAGATTTGGCTGTCAAACACTAAAAAGTACTGCCACTCAGTGTCAAAACAATAACAACAAAACAATTATTTTTTAAAAATTCATGAAGTCCAAGCTATGCAGACAATAGTAACATTCAAAGAGCGATCTGGCTTGTTAGACCCAAGGGAAGAGCCATAGCACAGTGGTAGAGCAATATACTTTGTACACAAAAGGTCCCAGATTCAATTCTTGGTGTCTCCAGGTAGGATGGGAAAAGACTCCTGCCTAAAACACTAAAGCGCTTCTCATTGCCAGTGACAATACTGAGCTAGAGCAGCTAATGGCCTGTCTTTTGTATAAGGTAGATTTCTACAAATAAATATGGCCCACAGCTGGAGTGCATAGCATTGTAGCACGTGCTACTGAGACCCCCAAAGTTATTCTTGCAGGAGATGCCCTAGAAGAAGTTTTCTGCTCAGCTGGACAAGCTGAGGCCTCCATTGCAGGACAGCTCACCACCACTTCCCAGCCAATGGTGTTCCATTCTAGTGACAGTCTGGCAAGGAGGAGACTACTCACATTCCCAAATCCACACAGACATCAACATGGGGTGTGTGCAAGATTGCATTCTTAGTCATTATTTTGATTATTTATTCATTATTGCTATTTTGTTTTGTTTCTTTTGAATTGAAGTGTGTGTGTGTTTGTGTGTGTGTGTAATGTTTTAAGTAAGTGGCCTAACTTTTCGAATTCCTAACAGGCCATGTTCTGTAAGCCAACAACAAGCCATTGCTTAAAGTTGTCCAGGTACTGTGGCTTGTTGAAGATAAATAACTCTGATCCCCAGTTCAGATGTATGGGGAAATAAGGGTTTTCTGAGGCTTTTAAACCCTTCTTACAGAAGGAGAAATTTGTCCAAAAAAAGTTGCCATTTTCTGTGGTGCTGTTTTTGAAGCTGGGCCACCATTTCTGCTATTTGGAAGCTATAATGGGGCAGGAATGCAGCAAGTGGCATTGCGATAACTTAAAACTCTTTGTGACATACATTTTGAGTGGTCCTTGACAGCGGAAATCATAACAGAGCCAGAGAGCTCTATTGGAGGTTATACATTAAAATGAGTCATGTACTTCCTCAGAAAAGAGAAGTGCTTCAGTAAATCCCTGCTATCCCAATCCTAAACATATTACCTGGAAGCCATTGATTTCAATTCAAACTTACTCAACAGGCTAGAGTGCTTAGGATGGCAAGCACAGCTATTTATATTAGAGATCTGACCCAATTAATATACTGATCCTCTCAATACCAGAAATAATGTTCTGTGGACTTACCTTCAAGGTGTGTGTACAGTAGCTGTGCCAGCATGCAGAAGAGCTTGCATCAACATAACATCAGATAAACACTAAATGGAAGCAAACTGGAAAAGGCACTTGTTCTCCGCTCCCCACCATTTGCAATCTCATTATTTACCACCACATATCAGGTCGGGTTTTTTGCACTGATAATCTCCTAGTATCCAGAATGCCTTAAAGTAATGTATAATGACTGACTTATTGCTCTGTTCACACAAGCTCAGACACCTGTTCCTGTGTTGTATTAACACAGGATGTCCTATTGCCACCATGTAAGTTTTCATATCTGTACCAACCTAGGTTACCTCATAATAATATATGTTGTGAACATTGTGCTGGCACAGCAACCATGATTACTACTCCAGAATTCTATTCTAGTATGAGAAGTCACAGGATACAGGCACAAGGCTATTTTTTTTTAAAGGGAGTAAGGTAATTGCACTACTGTAATGTTTAGGATCCTAGCTTACTATACCCACTGACAAAAATCAGCTAGAAACACCCATATAGAGGGGTGCTTGAACACAAATCAAAATGTAGTCTGCATACACATCATACATTTAAAGCACATCTAAAGCACAAAACCCTAAGAATCCTGGGAACTGTAGTTTACTCTTCACAGGGCTACAATTCCCAGCAGCCTAAAGTATGGTTCCTATGATTCTTAGGAGTCGGGTTGCTTAAATTGACATCAATATTCTCAAGGAATTGTGGAAAAAGAAGAAAAGGAATGAGAGCACAGTATGTTACAGACCACATCTTGAAGCATCCTTTTGTGTTTACTCAAAAGCTTAAATGTGCCCCTGGGGTTTTTGGATTAAGTTGCATTATCTTAAAGTATACATAGTTCTGTATTTCATGACTATCAGCCTCATATTATTTTTAATTCCCATTTGTATATATGCAGGGCAACTAAGGATAACACTTCATGCAACTGAGAAGTAGACACTAGTTCATAAGAGCTTATACCATAACAGTGTTAGAGTGCTTTCAAACTGTTGCTATTTTGCGTGTAGAATTCAACAGCAAATTCAAACTGTGCAATTGCAGTGGATCTGTGCTCTTGTGCAGCAAACCTGCTTGTTAAAAGAAATCAGACCTTTTGTGGTATGGAAAGTGATTGGGAAAACTACTGGAAAGTGTGTGTGTTGGGGAACTGCTTGATGCAGCTTGGAGACGTCCAATAACAAATCAGAATGAATGCCCAATAAACAGGTTGTCTGAAGGTGACCTTAGTTTTTGAGATGGCCCCAGACTCACTGATGTTTCAACTCTCATGAATCTCTCAGAAGTACAAAAGGATTTTGGTGTGTGTGTGTGTGTGTGTGTGTGTGTGTATGCATTTGAAATCCACCTTCCTTCCTGAGACATATTTGCACTGCAGTGTATAAATAACTAGAAAAATCTGACTTATTATTTTTCTTCTTCAAACCTAACTGTTAAATGAAAGGAAATGATATGGTAGTATTGTATCCTGGATACGCTTTTCTCCCTTTTTCATTTTGTACATTTTTATAGCTTTATGTGTGAAATGTTGTTGAAGTAATCTGACCCCCCTTTCAAAAACAACAAAAAAAGGAAAAGTAAAACCACCACAACCAGATTTTCTATTTACAGTTCCCTGTCTCCTGTCTGTCACATTTTGTTATATTTTCCCCTGGAGGTCTCTAATATATTTGGTGACCTTACACTGAAGGTAAATTCTGTCTCAACAAACACTAAAATGGGACGCGAATGCTATAAATTATGTGACCAGTGACCGGAATGGTGCTGCAACATTCCTTACAACATGTGATTCCAAAGGTACTATGTTTCTATCATTTATAGTAGGTCAGGCTGTTACAGTGAATAACCCAACATAAACCTTACATGCTTTCTTGTTGTAATGTCAAATTTGTGTTAAAGAGTAGTGGCAGTGTGGCTTTTAGATGGAAACAGCTCTCAAGTTCATGTTTATTGGGGGTTTTCCTTCTTCAAGGTACAATAAAACATCCGTTCATTTTGAAACAGGCAGTTCCTACAGTGGATGGCTTTCCTCCTGCCATTTATAGATAAAATGCAAACATGAAAATGTAGAAGTCATTTCTATCTCTTTTGACCTTATTCACAGCATCTCCATCTTGATTCCTATCCAAGATGGAGTTCCCTGTGAAGGAAGCTACACTCCAGTCACTGTTCAATATCCTTTTTTTTTTTTGCATGATATTACGCGAATCCTGAATGCCATGCTCCATTCACTCACTGGTTTTTATTGATAAGAAAATAGATCAAACCAATTCAACAGCTTACAAGTAAAACAATATCAAAGCAAACCAATTTTGAAAATGTAAAAAATGTGTCAATCAGGTCTACTATTTTCTATGGTTAGATATATGAATTGGATATTGTGGGTATCAGGGAGCCCCTTCATTACTTTTGCATATCACCAAGCTCTGGAGACAAGGCAATTTGAGAAATAAAGAGAATAATTTCCTAGATCTATTTTACAAGCCCAGCCACAGTGAACCTGGGATCACTGGGGGCACTCAGTATGAGAGTAGCACTGACGACAGGACAATGGCTGGATCTACACTGAACTGTAAAAATGTTTTTAAAAAGTAATATAGCTCTCAATACAATTTTCCATTGATAATAATAATTTGTTACTTATACCCCACCCAACTGGTGAATCACTGCTCTAGAGAGCCCTCTGGTGTCACATTTTATAACACATTTTTAACGTTTTAGCTAACCATTGTAGATTAGACCGATGGCTTGGGGTTACAATGGCCACAACCTTATTGATTACAGATGTAGACTTTGGCCTAGGCACTGGGTATGTATCCTGAACCAGCCTAGCCCTCATTTACTGAGGTACCCTAAGCATTTTGTTCCAGTTTCAACTAAGGATCCAACCCAATGGCTTATTTTGCCAAAAGTTTTAACTGTTGCTATGAGGTTGGCAAAACTTCCAGACACGTCCAATTTGTCTGCAGGCAAATTTTTCCCTGGCTGAAAATACAATGCTAAATTATACAGGGAGCATGGGATGTCCATTGTTGACTGTGCTGCACAGCCTCAGCACAAGTGGAATTTAAGCTACAGCGACAGTGGAGACTGTCTCCCTCAGGCCAGTCTCCACAAACCACACCCAGTAGCCTGGCCATGATTGGCAGATTTGAATTACCGTAATTTTTTTGGCAGGGTGTCCAGAAGACCCCTGCAACTGGACAAGGCTGTTAGTGCCACTGCCAGTCATGTGAAGATTCCCCCCGCCCCCGTTCCCCCACGGCCACACTAGGCTGCAATCGCTGCCACCAGAATAAGAATAAGTGGTCATGTTTGAAAATGAAGAAAAAATGGGCGTATCTTACAGAATTAGGAATCAAAATTCTAATAGTTCTTCCTCTATTCTAAATTTTTGCTATGTGCACTAAGTAGCAAAGTGAAGGCCATTTGTTTTGGAAGGAAGGGTGGACTAAATGTGTAAGAAATAACTGATAAATTGACTAATTTGGTGCAATTGAAAGAAAGGCAGAGGCATGCACACACATATACAGGCAAGCAAGCACACACACACACACAGAATAACACAGAAGTGGGGGTATTTTCCATTGCAGCACTGCACTAAGAAGACAGCTCCTTACGTTAGCATTGCGATAGTGAGGAAAGCGCTTTCAAAATTGGGTACCTCTTTTGGAAAAGTGCCAATTCTCCCTCTGGCACAGTATCTGTTTAGAAAGTTGTAGGCAGAGGAAGCACAAGCAAAGTAAAACAATTCCATGGGCCACAGGATTACCAGCCATGAGATAGAAAAAAGTAATGGAAGAGACTGACTCCTGCTTTTTGTATGTTGTGTAAATAGCCCCTGGAATATATTAAAACATTAAGAGAGCTTAATCTAAGTGCTAATCTGATGGAATTTCCTGGCAAGCATCACAAATACAAGAAACAAATCAAAATCAAAATATGTCTTCATGGTATGCAATCCTGTCCACTGCTATGCTAGCTAAAAACCCTGCCCCCTTGCCCCTTCGTCTATAAATTTTATCATCTTTTCACTTTATGAATGAATAATTTACACCACCACTTACATTATCTCGACCTGGTATAGCTATTAATATGTCTAAAATGAATGGGGGGAGGCTAAAAGGGGAATGCAACATGGTGGAAACTGTCATTTCAGGAAATAGAAGGTCATGTCCCAAGGACTTCACTAAACACATTTCCAAAGGCAAATAAAATTCAGACATTTTTGTGTTTTACAGTGATCTGTAAGAATCTTGCCAACTTGGTTACCAACCAGATTGGATAGCATCCCAGCAGGCAGCATGGAAAAATTATATCATCGAAGTTCTTGTTGACAAATGTTTCTGTAAATGCTAATGGACTTCTGTGCTGCTTCTTATTTTGCTTTGGTACGCAAGAAGGAAATGAGCACATGCTAGGGATTCTAATGAGATAAGATGCTGGTGGAAAGAAAGTGCAGTGATTATATGGAAGAAATGATGATGAAGTTTCCTACGCTTCCCATTATTACTTCTTTACCAGATGTTTGACAATATAAAATGTAGAAGAAAAAATATGATTATTCATATTTAATGTCTGTTTTGCCAAAAAAAAATGTTGCATTCATAGCATGTGGTAAATGTAGAACATAAATTCAATATCACTGTCTTTTGTTTAAAACAAAGCTTTTTCTCTATTATTAGCTGAAATGTTTTAGGTAGCTTAGCTATTCATAGTTCTATAGAAAAAGAAACTAGTGTATTTGCTTTTTCCAGGGGTTCAATTATATCTTTTAAAAAATCAGTGGGAAAGCATGCATAATTTTGAATAAAAACAATTGCTTTTGCTTCAGGTTAAATAATGTCACCTACTGTGATGCAATTAGAATCAATTTTGCTACTGAGCACAGCTAGAGTCTTAATAAAAGGTCAATGGGAGACTGAAAGATGTTCACTTTGCCCGATAGTGCAAGTCTTCCTTCCATCTGCAAACACACACATATACACTATTGTAAAAATGTGTGGTCTCAAACATGTTTTGGACAGGAAAAAGCTAAAGGGTTTTTAGAACCTTTGATAATAATTAGCTATGAAGGGATATGGTTCAAGGTGTTTTATTAATCCTAATCCTATTCCTAGAAGATTTTATATGTTGTTCAAAAATATATAAAGTCAGCCACCCAAGATATCCCATGGTGTCAGGCTACAACAGAGATACAAAAGAGTTTCTCTGTGTACATTGTATTAAATCTTCAAGGTCTGGTACAATACCTTCCATGAAAGACACCATGTATGTTCTACATAAAGCAGAATCCTTAGGTATGCAGCACCAACTGTAAGCCATTTTAACAGTGATATACAGTGGTACCTCAGGTTACAGATGCTTCAGGTTACAGACGCTTCAGGTTACAGACTCCGCTAACCCAGAAATAGTACCTCGGATTAAGAACTTTGCTTCAGGATGAGAACAGAAATCATGCTGCGGTGGCGTGGGGGCAGCAGGAGGCCCCATTAGCTAAAGTGGTGCTTCAGGTTAAGAACAGTTTCAGGTTAAGAACGGACCTCCAGAACGAATTAAGTTCTTAACCCGAAGTACCACTGTACTAAATAAAGGCATTCAAATCTCCAGAAATAACTAGCATTCACATGAACATCTTCCAGAAGTTATTTCCACCCTACCATCACATGTCAATGTCACCACTTACCCTTTGGACAACTAGCACTATCTGAGTACTGATGTGGACATCCTGTAGGCCTCAGCAAACTAGGACAAGTCAGCCTTGAAAAACACACCAAAACTACACTCATCTTAAGGTGATTTTATAACCACATGTTTTTGATATGACTCAAAGAGTTCCAAAAAGAACAAGTAACACTGTTAAAAATGTAAGAAAAGCTTGCTGGATCAGACCAAGGACCCATCTAGTCCAGCACCCAGTTCTCACAATGGGTAACCAGATGCTTATGGGAAGCCCACTAGCAGGGCCAGAATACAAGCTCCCTCTGCTCTCCTGTGGTTTCCAGCAACTGGTGTACAGAAGCCCCCTGCCTCCAACTGTGTGGACTGTAGTCACCGTGTAGGCGACTGAGTGTAGGCACCGTGGTTTGTAGCCATTGATAGTCTTATCCTCCATGAATCCTCCACAATTACATTCAGTAATTGTACTCGGAAAGTCATTTATCTTCCCTTGCCATTCTCTTCATTGCATAGCCACATATGATATTTATTTAAACCGCAACTCTTGTCATTCTAAGCTCACTCAACATTATAGGTAGCCTCACAGCAAAAATTTTCAGCTTATGGCCATCATCACCTCAAAAGAAACCATGAACACAAAGAACGCATCTCTGCTAAGCTGAACATTCTTGTATCCTTTACTTCAATATCCTCTATCTGCAGAACTGCTTTTCTACAAACTTTAGCTTAGTTAGCCCATGGAGGGAATTGCATGACTGAATTCAACAACCCTTCTACATAGGAAATTAGATGTTTAGGTTTAGGTTTAGGTTAGCCTTGTCCCTTATCTACTTGTTTTCTAGTTTCAGTTTAATTGTTTTAGCCCTTGGCTATAACAACACAACTTTCAATCACATGCAAACCCATCTGCAGACTGAAGTGGTATAGCCCACACAGAACTAAACCTTAGAAATAATACTAACAAGAAACACAGCATCCATTTCATGATCAGTTATCCTATAACTTTGTATATTAGCATATCCTATCACTTTGTATTAGGGAAAGCAATACCTTCCTTGCTTAAAAAAAACAAGCATGCTTCCATCACTCTTCACAAGCCTCCTATCTTATATAAATTACTTGTGAGAGCCATATTAAAGCCCGCTGTCATTAATCCTGGATCTCATTGTTCTGACTCTAATCGTTGTATCATTTGTGGGTGTCTTAAGGAAACTGTCACATTTAAAGAGCACAGTGACAGGTAAAGCTTGCTACATCAAACAAAATACCACCTGCAAATCCACCAACATGTAGGTTGTCGCAGACAGTATTTAGGAGATAAAGCATTACAGATCTTTCACCCACTTTAGAAGTCGAAATTTAGCAATCATTCCTTAAATAAAAAGTCACTAGGTAGCTAGACCGCCAAATAACAATGCAGTGTCAGACTTACAGCCAAATCGTAAGCAGTTAGGCAGCATGACTAAGTCCACTGAAAATCCCTAGACTTAAATATATATAATTCTGATAGGGGGGAAAAATCCTAATGAACTATCTAATTCAGAGAGACTAGAACCATGGGTGTCAGCAGGATTTTATGGGTCAAGTAAGTGTACTGTATATGGACTGAGCCCTCCACTTCACTCACAAAGGAGGACACAAATCCGTATATAACTTGCAATTGTTAATTGATATGCATAGATGCAAATCTATTAATTGCACAATACACTGTACCATAGCGTGGAAAGACTAAACAGGTCAGGTGACATCTTAGACCCATTTGGACCTCTTTGCTTTGATAAGCATAAGGAAGGGAGGGGGTTGGGAATCTGTATGGAACAATTGACCCATGGTAAAAAGCAAATCAAGAGCCACAACATATTTTCTCATATATATATATATATATATATATATATATATATCCATACTAGAAAAGGCTTAACCTGTGAATGTTTGCCAGGCACACAGCTGTAAAAGAGAAAAGTGCCCCGCTGTCCTTCAGTGCCAGACCTAAACCAAAAAAAGTTTCTTGAGTTGAAAACCAGCTATGCTTGTGTAGGTCTTCCATAAGTTTATTTTAAGCTGTTGATACTGCATTCAATATAAAACCAGGCTTCGTATTTCAGTTGTTGGGGCTGGTAGGGTCAATAGAAATGTAAGGTTTACAGCAACCAAAGTTCAGATGCCCATATATGGATAAATTCAAGATTAAATTATTAAAAAGCAAGTCATGTACTCTAAGAACATTAGTTGTGGTTCTTTATTTATACACCATAATAACTTCAAATGTCAACTTAGGTCAAAAAGTCAGTCTTTCCTTTCTTTTTTGAGCTAAAAGTATTTGAAGCTTTTGATATGAATGTACCCATTTAAGTGTTTATACCAGCAGCATTAAGCCACCTGGAACAGTCACTCTGGTTTACCCGCCCCCCATGGGTGGAAAAATATATTACTCATTTCTCCCATCTGCTCCACCTTGCTGCCACAATTCACAATTCATCTTAGCAGGCCTGCTAAGCAAGGGGGAACTACTTGGTCTAGGGCAGAGCTTTCCAAACCTTTCATGTTGGTGACACACTTTTTAGATAAGCATCATTTTGTGACACAGTATTTCAGTTTTACTAGCAAACCAGAGGTTAAACTAACCCCTTGAAGGAGCATGTGCACAACACACCTACACACTGCAGCCAGCACACTAACGTGTCACGACACACAGTTTGGAAAGCGCTGGTCTAGGGTCTAAAGCTTAAGAATAATTATGGGTCAAAAAGGGGAAAAGAGAGGACCCAAATAAAGGACCCCCCTTTTCAAAAAGGGGAAAAGAGAAGACCCAAATAATTATCGCCCAGTCAGTCTGACATCAATACCAGGGAAGATTCTGGAGCAGATCATTAAGCAAACAGTCTGTGAGCACCTAGAAAGGAATGCTGTGATCACCAATAGTCAGCATGGATTTCTGAAAAATAAGTCATGTCAGACTAACCTGATCTCGTTTTTTGACAGAATTACAAGCCTGGTAGATGAAGGGAACGCAGTGGATGTAGCCTACCTTGATTTCAGCAAGGCATTCGACAAGGTGCCCCATGATATTCTTGTAAAGATGCTGGTAAAATGCGGTCTTGACTATGCTATGACTCAGTGGATTTGTAACTGGCTGACTGACCGAACCCAAAGGGTGCTCATCAATGGTTCCTCTTCATCCTGGAGAAGAGTGACTAGTGGGGTGCCACAGGGTTCTGTCTTGGGCCCGGTCTTATTCAACATCTTTATCAACGACTTGGATGATGGACTCAAGGGCATCCTGATCAAATTTGCAGATGACACCAAACTGGGAGGGGTGGCTAACACCCCAGAGGACAGGATCACACTTCAAAACGACCTTGACAGATTAGAGAACTGGGCCAAAACAAACAAGATGAACTTTAACAGGGAGAAATGTAAAGTATTGCACTTGGGCAAAAAAAATGAGAGGCAGAAATACAAGATGGGTGACACCTGGCTTGAGAGCAGTACATGTGAAAAGGATCTAGGAGTCTTGGTTGACCACAAACTTGACATGAGCCAACAGTGTGACGCGGCAGATAAAAAAGCCAATGTAATTCTGGGCTGCATCAATAGGAGTATAGCATCTAGATCAAGGGAAGTAATAGTGCCACTGTGTTCTGCTCTCAGACCTCACCTGGAGAACTGTGTCCAGTTCTGGGCACCACAAACTGGAACGTGTCCAGAGGAGGGCAACCAAAATGGTCAAAGGCCTGGAAACGATGCCTTATGAGGAACGGCTAAGGGAGCTGGGCATGTTTAGCCTGGAGAAGAGGAGGTTAAGGGGTGATATGATAGCCATGTTCAAATATATAAAAGGATGTCATATAGAGGAGGGAGAAAGGTTGTTTTCTGCTGCTCCAGAGAAGCGGACACGGACCAATGGATGCAAACTACAAGAAAGAAGATTCTACCTAAACATTAGGAAGAACTTCTTGACAGTAAGAGCTGTTCGACAATGGAATTTGCTGCCAAGGAGTGTGGTGGAGTCTCCTTCTTTGGAGGTCTTTAAGCAGAGGCTTGACAACCATATGTCAGGAGTGCTCTGATGGTGTTTCCTGCTTGGCAGGGGGTTGGACTCGATGGCCCTTGTGGTCTATTCCAACTCTATGATTCTATGATTCTATGAAAACTATCTTTAAGGAAATCTCACTTATGTATCAAGAAACATGAAAACTGCAAATGATTGTACCTGGCATTAATTTGCATGCCATGTTGTGTTAAAGGGTATGCAACTGTACTGGGAGGTGGCAGGAATAATCATAGAATTGCAGAGTTGGAAGGGACCCCAAGGGTCATCAAGGCCACCCCCTGCAGTGCATCTAAAGCATCTAAGACAGATGGTCATCCAACATCTGCTTAAAAACCTCCAATGTCAGATACTTTTAGGAGGGTTCATCCACCTTCTAGAGAAAGCATGGAAGAAGACACCCTTAGATGTTGACAATATGGGGTGGTTGATAGAAGTTCTGGGTCTCACTTGGGTTTTGTGTTTAAATAAGCAAGCTTGGTTCCATTAGTAAGTAGCAGTGTCTGTTCTTACTGGAGCTCTAAGGACACTTCTGACCAGTGGTGGCTGGTGCCTATTGGGACTGGAAGAGCAGAAGCCAATGACAGGGAGGACCACTCCCAGGCAGGTAGATGAGAGTTGGCTGAGGGAAGACTGAGACTGGTGGGGCAAAACCCCATCTGCCCTAAAGAATCAGCTTCTGACTACTACAGCCCATACCTTGATCTTCTGGATCCACGCTCTTTATGGATCACTGACGTTCAGGACCCTATGAGAGCAAGGGCTAGTAGTACAGTGTACTGACCCACTGTTTTCTGTAAATGTTTTAATTTGCATCAAGGAGAATGGCATTTGTTAGTACTAATGGTGCAACTTATATGTAAAGCAAGGTTGATTGATGTAGAGAGGAACACAAGACTGGGAGCAGAGATATATATGGTAATGTCTTCTCATAAGGCAACACATAAGTCAACAAGGGAAAAAAGAAGGAAAGTGTTTTTTGAGTAAGCATACACAGAATTGGCCTTTGCAACAGCTTTTCTCTGTTTAAAATGAATTAATTAAATCTTTAGAATTTACAAACAGAGCAGAGCAAGTCGATAGTCTGATAATGCTTGAATGCTTGCTGGCTTTACTTTTTTATTTATAAAACATGCACAAGATTGAACTCTGCAGCTTAAGATAAGATATACAAGAAGTTGCTTGTCAGAATTAGGGATTTAAAATTTAGACAACCACAGCGTACCAAATTATTGACAGACAAATATAGGACTGAACTCTGTCTCTTAGGGTAAACTTTTCAAGAAGTTTGTTGTCAGATAATAGTTCTGTTTTCCCGAAACTGCAGTGAAAGATGGTTGCGGTTGAAAAGCTGAAATGTAATAAAGGTAAAAGGTAAAGGTAAAGGTACCCCTGCCCGAAAGGGCCAGTCTTGACAGACTCTGGGGTTTGTGCGCCCATCTCACATCTATTGGCCGGGGGCCAGCGCTGTCCGAAGACACTTCCGGGTCACGTGGCCAGCGTGACAACGCTGCTCTGGCGAGCCAGAGCCGCACACGGAACGCCGTTTACCTTCCCGCTGGTAAGCGGTACCTATTTATCTACTTGCCCCCGGGGGTGCTTTCGAACTGCTAGGTTGGCAGGCGCTGGGTAAAGGTACATGTAGCCTAAATTATAAGTGAGCACAATATGTGCAACTACATTTATTTAGTTTATAGATTTATATCCCACCCTATAATGCAAGTATTTAAAGAACAACCTAGAGTAAGTCCCTCCCGCAAAATAAACCCTACAAAATAAACCCTACAAATAAGTAACTAAGCATATAACAACAGGTATAGTTTCAGCATAAAAGAAACACCACCAGAGGTTTACAGGCTGGAGAAATAAAAAAAGTATGGTAGCCACTAGAAGTCTCCAAAAGGCAAGAGCAGGTCCCAAATCCTGCACTGCTTTAAATCACTCTGAATTTCAGTAGGTTAAGGACTGGGAATATAGAAAGTTACCATTTACTGAGTTAGACCATTGAGTCATCTTGCTCAGTATTGTCTACACTGACAGACAATGACTGCTCAGGGTTTCAGACAGGGTTCTCTGCCTGTCCTACCTGGAGATACTGGTGACTGAACCCTTCCTTCAAACGTTCTTTTAACAGTTGTGCAATAGGTGTTATTCACAGGCCTAGTTGTTCTATTTTGAACTAGCTAACCTTCAAAGGCAGAAACATCAACTGTTACATATTGCAATACTGTAGTCTAATCTAGTGGTTCCCACATCACCCAAGCTAATAGTGTGATGGAGCTATGAGAGGAAGAAGAGTCTTTGGAAGAACTACTGTAATACAATTTTGCAAGTAAGAAGAGTGAAGACCACTATTTCACATTTTCTCTTTTTCTCTTTCCCCTTTTTCAAACTGTAAACAATTTAAACATATCTACATAAGCAACAACTATAACATAACCATTCCTCTTATGTCCATTCTGTTTCAAACCAGTGCTCAGCTGCCTCCCCCCACCCCACCACTCTGTTCTGTATAAAATGTCACAACCTCTGGAGTTTACATATACCTGAGTCACTGTAAATATATTACCCTATCCTCCCATAAAACATTCACTTAGGATGATGTACAGTGGGGAATGAGGAAAGGAAACAAAACCCCCTTCTTGTCTGCTGTTGCCACGGCTGTTCCTGTACTCCACCAAAAATCCCGGCAAGGAGAAGGAAAGGAACAGGAGATGCTTGTGGATGGCTTTACAGGAGTAGTACTGGTGGCGGTGGCAGGTAATGGAGGCAGGTACTAGAGCTAATGCTTCTCCCAAGCACCAGGAGTTAGATGCACGTGGGGAGAAGACATTGAGGGGATCACGTTATGTCTTGCAGGTCCCTAAGGAACTTTTCCCAAGTTGAGAAAATTATGAGAAAACCCTTTTCACTTCAGATAAAATGTTCCTACACTGATGAATTTAAAAGTAAATAGACTTCACACAACCATCTGTCAGGAGCATGGTAGACAGCTTCCTCTAGTTTCTTACAGTAATAGGAAAGCCTAGCCAAGGACAGTATGGGGTTTTCAGGACATGTGGGCCCCTGAGACACTCACAAAAGCACTGCACCCTATCCATAAAAATTTCACCCTACCCATGAAAGCTTTCAAGTGAAGTTTCTTTTCTCCTTAACCTATATGAAATGCTTTTAAAAATGCAGAAGGCATTCTAAAAACTAAGGGGGAAACAAACATCAATTTAAGTGGGAAAACTATGTGAGAGTTCTGTATGACTCAAACTGTGTAGATAAAAAAGGCAAATAAAAGTAAGATTCTGCTGATGGATTGAAAAGTAGAAGAGTGCATGCAGAGCAATTAGAGTTGGTCCAAAATAATAGCAGAGTTATAATTTTCTGTAAAAATATGTGCATCTATATTAATGTAGCATGCTCCCTTCAATACATTCCTTGAGCACATAAATGGCTACATCTTTTTATGGTTACTTATTATGTCTGCCTGAAGACCTAAAAAGATTTATACTACTATTGCCTGCCTTAACTGGACCTTGGCTATTTTACAAATTATAAAGTGTGAAATTTCCAATTATCCAGTTTATTAACTTGACTATTTCTTCAAGAGGGGACATTGAACACTGCCATTTTAAAAATACTTGTCAATTTTCTTATTTATGCTGAAGAAATTTTTCATTGGCACAATTTGTGAGCCTAACTATTTTTCATTTAAATGTGCTACAGACGATTGATGGGTTCAGCTTACACGTTGGAGGCTAGAGTTTATATAGTAGAATACTTCATGAAAAATGCTGTCGGTGTGTAAAAATCTAACATTATTTCTTTTAACAAACTGAGAGATGACTTAATTAACCTCTCGGCCTTTAAAAGCCCACTGATCTTCCACTTGTTTCTGCAGCATCTTTAACCAGGATGTTGCTCCCAAAGGTCCCCAAGAGCTGACTGCAATTCATGGGAAGCTGCCCTAAGACCTAATAAACTGCATATCTTTCTGTGTCCTTTCCTATGTCCTTTCTAAAATGCACCTCAACCAGGTCTGAATTACAAACATGTCATTTGTGACATGAGCTGCTTGCTTCCCTTCCAGGGTAAATATCTGAATATCCCCCTTCAGCCTAAGGAATGGGGCAATCTGGAATGCAAAACCAAAGAACAATTCTTAATATTTTCATAGGTGTTCAAAGCACTTTAAATACATTGTTTTCTAATCATCAAAAAGAAATTAAGACAAACCAATGTTATTATCCTCATATTACTGATGTGCCCTGAGGGCTCAGATATGATGGCTTACCTAGAACCACCCAATGATTTCGTGGCCGAGCTGCAATTTTAACTGGTGACTTTCCACATCATCGTATTGGCTATACTATACAAGCTTCAGTTATTCAGTTACTTTCTTTTCCTCCAGCTGCCAAATAGGCAAGGAATCCTGAGGTGTTACTTAACAGAAGAGAGAGGTGGATGGGGATAAATCTTTTTACGGCCTTTAACATCAGCTGAGCAGGACAAAGAAATAAAAGCTTGTGTTTGAGAAATTTGTAAAGGACATGAGATAGGGAAGGCTTGAACTTCACTCCCAGTTTCAATAACAGCAACATTTGTAAATTGACTCTACCACATACTTCAATCAAGCTGCTGTAGATGGCAAAGAGTGGTGTGTGTCCATGCATACTTCAAGAAAAATAAATAAATTTGGATCCCAAAATGTAAGGTGTAGGGATGGGGGAGAAATTCAATTCTGTTTCATTTAAAGGCAAAGCTACCCAATTCACACTTTCTGAAACACAGCTATCCTTCAAAATTTGCACTGCTATGAACTTCGCATTGCTATTCTCCAGCCAAGTCATGTGTACAAAATGCACTAACGCAAAATGTGTATTAGATGCATACATTAGTGTAAGTAACTTAGGGAACATTAGGGGGAAATATAAAAAAGCTTTGCAAAAAATAAATAAATGCTTATATTGGGCAAAATTGTATACCAAAATTGAATACCAATATCAGGACAGATGCCCACTAAAATGCTGGTGGATTTTAATGAGTACTTTAAAAATAAAATAAAATAATGAGTAAGTGGGGAACTGAACTGGAAAAAAATGAGAAACTAAAAAAACAAAAAATGACAAGATTCATCCATCTCTAGTAGGATACCTTTTAAAAGTGTATTTTGAAATACACTTGCAATACACTGGTGATTATTGCTTTATAATTGTTAGCTGTCTTGGTGGTCTTTGGACTGAAAATATTTCAAATATATGAACAAAATAAATGGTTTTTTTTAGCACAATTCTATGCATACCTAAGGGACGCGGGTGGCGCTGTGGGTTAAACCACAGAACCTAGGATTTGCCGATCAGAAGGTCTGTGGTTCGAATCCCCGCGATGCGGTGAGCTTCCGTTGCTCGGTCCCTGCTCCTGCCAACCTAGCAGTTCGAAAGCACGTCAAAGTGCAAGTAGATAAATAGGTGCTGCTCCGGCGGGAAGGTAAACGGTGTTTCCGTGCGCTGCTCTGGTTTGCCAGAAGCGGCTTAGTCATGCTGGCCACATGACCCGGAAGCTGTACGCCGGCTCCATCGGCCAATAAATCAAGATGAGCGCCGCAACCCCAGAGTCGGTCATGACTGGACCTAATGCTCAGGGGTCCCTTTACCTTTTTATGCATACCTACGCAGAAGTGAGCCCACTGAGTTTGATGTGACATAGATAAGTGTGAACAAGATTGCAGCATGCCTATGCATGCCTCCTCAAACATCTATAGATAATCGTCAGCAGCGAAAAGCCTGAACATTTCCAACCTATGAAAGCTTCAGTAGCACTTGGTCCAGCTTTGGCCATCTTCTGTTGCTTTGCCTTGCCTGTCATTCAGGCACAGCCCTCTGAAGTGTCCCTTCATCCAGCACCGCCTCCCCTGACATTTGCAGACTGACAAGTCCTCTTTCACTGACGCGTGTCATTTTCATACCAGTTATCCCTGCTTAGATAATTGTATAACATCCATTCTTCTTTACTTGAGTGTTTTCCCCACCAACAATTATTTGTTTGCATGGGGAAAATTCTTCAGTTTGATTACAGTTACATCAGTACTCTACAGTTGATACATTTGTCCTTGAACAGACACCCGAGCTCTTTGTCATTGAATTGGTCTTGCTTTAGAAGCTATAGCTTTCAGAATGATCTTTCACGGTTAAAAAGAGGAGGGTGTATTTCTTTGTTGATTCTTACACAGCTTTCATTGTGATGTTCAGGTCAAAGGTCTGCCAAACTTTGACAGAAAATCCTTGCCTGTACTGTTGTTTTTCATTGTGCTTGTTCTAATCATTCCTTTTCACCACTCTTTTGTCTGCCTCCCTATCAATTTCTTTGTGAGATTGTGTGTGTTGACTGTCTCTCTGTCTTGTGCCTCAAAAATCGAGCTGGCCAAGGTCACACTGACAAGAGAGCCAAGTGTATGTAAGGCCCGTTCCAAAGACTGCCCTCTAGTATATGGGGTGATTACAAAATCTATCTCATGAGATGGGAAAGTTTTGTGTGTTCTTTTCCTGAGTACAGCATTAGCATTTCAAAACATCAAGCTAGCTGCTGGAGGCTGTGGGGAGTAAACATGTGTAAATGAATTAGTTCAAAAGGAAATTCTGGAGAGTGTCTGGATGCAGAAATCAGCCTCTTTCTCCCTATGTCTGTTCCTTTTAGAAAGTTACACCAGACACATCAACACAATTGACTTGATCAGTGGTCTAAACCACTGAGCCTCTTAGGCTTGCCGATAGAAAGTTCAGTGGTTTGAATCCCCACAATGGGGTGAGGTCCCGTTGCTCGGTCCCTGCTCCTGCCAACCTAGCAGTTCGAAAGCACACCAGTGCAAGTGGATAAATAGGTATTGCTGTGGTGGGAAGGTAAACGTTGTTTCCGTGTGGTCTGGCACTCATCACAGTGTCCTGTTGCACCAAAAGCAGTTTAGTCATGCTGGCCACATGACCTGGAAAGCTGTCTGTGGACAAATACCATCTCCCTCAGCCTATAGCAAGATGAGCACCGCACCCCATAGTCCCTTTGACTGGACTTAACCGTCCAGGGCTCCTTTATCTTTGCCTTTTACCTTAATTTGGAATTATTTTCACTCATTGCCATCAGTGTATATGAGTCCTTACAGAGCTACATGGGCAGCTTCCTCCCCCTAAGAAAGTTATAAAATAAGATAATCAATGGGGAAATAATAAGAAGGGAGAGAGGGAGAGACAAGGGTAGGAATGTCGGCAAATGCAGCTACATGTGTTCAAAGCTTGGTTACAGATGGAAGCTGAGGATAAAGAGGGTAGGCATAAGTCATATAGAATGGAATGAGTGAAGAAGAATTTGAACATAGAGAGAAAGAGGCACAATCAATTTTATGTATTACATTTATATCTTGCATTTCTACCAATGGGCTCAATATAACATTGATGGTTCTACCCACTCTTCTTTACTGTCACAGCAATGCTTTGTTTTTGGTAAGGGGAGTGAGAGAAATTATTTTTGCAGTGAAGTAATAACGACTTTGTTGTAATGATCTATAGCTAGCAGGGCGGGTTGAATTTTGTAAAGCTGGCAGCATTGCAAACACTTCTCAAAGCTGACCTTCTTCATTATGGTCTCTTCAAAAAGCAGAACAACACAAGCTCAAAGTGGGTCTGGCTCCTATGTCTAAATATTGGCCTACAGCTGACACTAGAAATTGAAGGAAAGCCACATATTATAGTGTTGCCCTGAGTTCCCTTGTGCTCTGTTTGTATGAGCAATACTTAGAAGCCTGACAAAATGGATAATGAAGGTTTACCCAGAAACAGAGGAAAAAATGGAAGTGGTCACAGTACTGGGGAAAAAATTGCTACCAAGAGAGACATTTGTAGAGCTAAGTAGCAAATCAAGCTTTCCATTGATAAAATTGCCTTGTTAATCAATGAGAGAAGTTGCTTTCCTTTTATAATGACACAATTACAGCATTAACACAGAGCTAAAATAAAGACATTGGCGGAAAATTCACATTATAAACCTGGAAATCAGTAATTTTTTTGTTTAGCAAGAAACTGATTTGGAGAAAATGCAATTAATGTGTGCATTGCGGCTGTGTGTGTGTGTGTGTGTGTGTGAGGCTGTTAGTGCTCCTTACTTGAGCTTACCAATCATAGAATTGTAGAGTTGGAAGTGTCCCCAAAGGTCATCTAGTCCAACCCCCTACAATGCAGGAATTTCAACTAAACATCCATGACAGATGGCCATCCAACCTCTGCTTAAAAATCTCCAATGGAGAGTCCACCACCTTACAAGAAAGTCTGTTCCTCTTATAATCAAAATTATTTTTTGACAATGATATATCACTGTAATCAACCTAATGGCTTTTATAGAATTCTAATCCTTTGCATATTTGTTTAAAATCATAATTGATTTTCATTTTAAAATAAAAATCAGGAAATAAGTTATATGGATGCATAGAGCACTCAAAAGGCGCAAGCTAAGAATATTGTATATGATTATTAAGGATAAGTAATGGATCTGTAGCGCAGTTAGAAGTTAGGGATGAAGAGATCTGAGAATTTAATTTTTCCATTTCTCATTTCTTCAGTCTTATGTGCAGTTCCCCTATTTCTGCATCAGTCCCCGTGAAATTTGTGTGCTTTTTTGTGTACATCTCTCCTAATAAAATCATTTTTGCATGCTGCTTTGCTTAACATACGCGTTTTTGCAAGTGATTTTACCTATATAATGCATTTGTACATTATTTGCACTAATGTATGCATCTATGTGCATACACTTCCATGATTTATGCATTTCTGAATACATGAATGCATACAGTCAGAGAACTGCATCACAAAATTCAGAGAAATGTGAATTTGCAAAAGATAGCTGCATTTCATTTTGTGGATTTGTTCAGGGAGTATGAATTAGGTAACTACACATTAAACTGAGAACTGAATGGTTTTCTTCCCCATCCCTACAATCAAATATATACAGATAGTATTAGACACTGGATTTAAATTAACAACAACATCAAAAAGAATATAGCAGGCAATCAGCTCAAAAGCAATTCTTCCTCTGGGTAATGCTCACCCAAAAATAAGTAATGTCACCGCAAAATGCCTCTCAGAGGAGACAGTATTTCAAAAATAGAGTGCTGTCACATAGAAGGTCCTATCCAACATCACTGTACTTCATCTGGCAGGGGGACAATGAAAAAGCCTACATATCTTAATGCACAGGCAGGCAAGTATGATGAAAAGTGTTCCTTCAAATATTTGGGCCCGAGTCATTTAAAACACTGACAACAAAAGTGCCTTAAATTAGGGTTTGACAATGTAGAAACAACCATTGCAAATTATTTAGAACTGATGTTATAGGGATCCAACTGGGTGTACCACTCCACAATTTCACAGCTATATTGTTCCAGACTGCCTTTAAGGACAGGTCCACAGAGAGCACATTAGAGTAATCCAGTTTGGGAGGTTCCCAGATCATGTTACTCTGTGACAAGGCTATGTCCCTCCAGGAACAACTGTAGCTGGCAAACTGGGTAGAGCTGGCCACAGGAACATCACGAGTCTTTTCACCAAGGATCCCTTATAATACTTAAAAGAACCACAAGGTTCCCCACAGAACAGTTCAAAATCGGCGACACTTTAGCAAAACATATTTCTAAGCACAAAATTAAGACAACCAGAGGTATATTCATACCAGCATCTCTCATGCCAATGGTTAGTGGGGCACTCCAAACAAATAATCCCAAATTCAGATTAAAGTGTGCTATTTCATCTGACATAAAACCACCCAGGCGGTGTTCTGAACACTTAAGTTTTACTGCGGCTGGTTCTTGATGATAATAACTCATGTTTGCCTTACAGATGATCTTGAAAGAGCATCTGGTTCTGATTAGTCTTCAATTTGTTTTTTTCCATTCCTGGAAATAAGAGTGAGTGAAGGATAAAGACGACAGAAGTGAAAATTCTACCATAGCCTTTATCCAGCTAGAGTTCTCTGGAAGTATTTTGTGCATTAGTTATTGCAATACTTTCTTTTCTCTGAATTACTACCACAAATTACATCCTGAAAAGGTTGCTCAAAACTCATACCCAGCCACCAATGACTTTATGATTAAATCAATTGATAGGATAAGGCAACATTTTGTTATATTCTGACTCATATCATAGCATATAGCAATACAGTGCTACCTCGGGTTAAGAACTTAATTTGTTTCAGAGGTCCGTTCTTAACTTGAAATGGTTCTTAACCTAAGGTACCACTTTAGCTAATGGAGCCTCCTACTGCCGCCACGCTGCTGCCATGCGATTTCTGTTCTCATCCTGAAGCAAAGTTCTTAACCCGAGGTACTATTTCTGGGATAGTGGAGTCTGTAACCTGAAGCGTCTGTAACCCAAGGTACCACTGTATGGTCCTGAAAGGCAAAAGCAGTATTCCAACTGAAATGCCACATACTGTATGTCCCTACTGACACCTCTGGGTGTGTTCTGTGTCACTGCTTTTCGGAGACCTAAAGGGAGGGTGCAAAGTTGTTGAGCTAAAGTAAGTTTTGGAGCTTTGGGGGTGGGGTGGCGATTCGCCAAACATAAATTGATGGTAAACTTGCTGGCAGAGACTGCCTGGCTTTTGACTTGCATCCTGAGCTGAGGCAATCTACTGAGGCTGCTAGTGTGCTGGGCTCAGCTGAGGCTGAGGTGGCCTCTTCACTCTGAAGCCACCCCATCACACTGCTTCACCTGCCCTGATGGAAGTGCCCTACCCAGCTGGGCTCTAACCTGGCTTCTCCCCCCCCAAAAAAAAATCCCACTCCCTTAGGCATTTGCTTCCGCTGCTGCATCTGTGACTGGTTTCAAACTAGTTTCGAACAGTCACTATTGATTTTCAGATCCCTGTACCACACTTGAATCAGCGCCTGAATGAGCTTCTCCATAGTCGTACACAGTCTACAGCACGGAGGCTACTTTTGCATATAGCCCCCAGATTCTCAATGGGATTTACGTCCAGGGAATTCCCTGGCCAATCAAGTACCTGTATTTGCTGCTCTGTCATTAATTTCTTCACCACTTTCAATTTGTGACAGGGATCTAGGTCCTGCTGCAATATCCCAGTACTGTTAGGATACCTCTTTTCCAGCTCTGGAAGAACCTCAATATATTGTGGCGAGTGCATCATTCCTTCTAATGGCTGCAGGCTTCCAACATCATAATAATCAACTGACTTTTCATGTTTGTTTTGAGTACAGGATTACAAGTAAGATAGAAAACATGCTTTGTTTCAATTAATTTGCACAAGGATATACCACATTCAACAGCACACCTTACCCATACATTCCTCATAAACAACAATATCTGCAATATGCTACATGGCAGATGGACACTCCTAGGATTTCACTGCAAATTAAACATTTTAAAAACTAACATGAATTTAGTTGCATATGCAACATTCACAAACCATTAGTAGTTCAGAGAGATGCATAGGTTTCTAGCTAGGTATACGTCCATTGCTGCTTTCCAAATCAAAGAGAAGTGTGTTTCCTGCTGTTTGACAAGTTTTTGCTGCTATATGTATTGAATGTGACTTCTCTCTATGATAATGATAATAGTGCAAGCCTTAACGAGTATGGAATCGCTTTGGTAGTTATACACTATGGCCCACTCTGAGAGCATAAAAGAATTTTCATGAAAATTAAAACTGTTAAGTTAGCTCACCAGGTAAAATATAAGCTACACCAACAAAAGTCCTATTAACAAAGAATTGTAAGAAAATGGAGAACATAATATAGGTTGCTTTAGGAATAATAATAGGTTTTAAAAAACCAAACAAACCTGCAGTAGTACTATCTTACATTCTGTTCAAAGAAAACAAATACTTTTCTGCTTGTACAAATGGTTGTTACATTTGTGTCATACTTTCAGTACTGTAAATAACACCAGGCAGTTCCCAAAAGATTTACAGGCAGTAATGAAATGTCTAGGGCACTGTCATCACAGTCATAGAGACACTGCCACTAGGACATATTTCATTCTCTTTTCCCTTCCCTTATCTAGTTCAGAGAACTCAAGCAAAAGAGTTCATTTATTTCTCAGAGAAATCTGTGGGAAATTTAAAGATTTCTACTAAGTTGACACTCCTTTATCACACAGAGCAGGCTGAAACAATTAGAAGCACTATAGACCATTATAGATTTCACAAGTTTGCAGAGAACACACATAGAAAATAAGTTTTAGGTCTACAAAGCATTCCTGCAAATCATAGGGTTACTTGAGGTCTTCTATGAGTTGGAAAACATTACAGAATGAGGGGAGGAGAACATTGTCTATACTAAGCTATCTATATTAGCTTAATTATTAAATAAGTGATGGGTAGGGAGAATAAGGCCAAACGTGACCCTGTAGGCCTCTCTGTCTGGTCTTCAGAACTCTTACTAGGCCACACCTCTCACTAGCCCTGTGCCATGTTCCCCTTGAGCCTTTGCCTGGCTGGAATACAAACTATGATAATAGCTTTTGATTGCCTGGACAATTGATGTGTGATGTATATTTATGTATAGAAACCTTAAACTTTTGTATGCTGGAATGTTTTTTAACTATTTTTATTTAATTTATTTATAAAAAATATTTATATACCACAGTATCATAAAAATATTTAACAGTGGTTAAAAACCCAACAATAACATCCTAAAAAGTTAAAGCAAAAAGAAATTAAAAACAAACATCAACAGACCATTGTGGGGAATGTAGTCTTAACTGCATAGGCCTAGTGGTATTTAGTCCATAGGCTCATGCTAGTCCATTCAGTTACACTGTTTTCTTGTATCAAAGCCTCCTGTGATACTAGCAAGTTAGTAGGCTCATATCAACAGAGGTGACATGTAGCCTACAATATAAAAGTAAGAGTTGCACTTTTGCCTCTGATCCCCACCCATCACTGGCATGTGGCCCTCAGAAGGTTGCCTACAAAGTGATGTGGCCCTCAGACTGAGAAAGGTTCCCTGCTCCTGATGCAAATAACACCAGGTATTACCTTTTCCTCAATATCTTTTGGATGGGAAATGCTGCACAACAAGACTTTGGGATTGAAATTATGTGCAGGTAGGATTAAATACTGGCAAATTCAGTTTGGAAAATGAATGGAAGAATTGTTGGTACACAGCAGGAGTGAGATGAATGAGTGGAGTCAAAATGAGTGGCAAGTGGAGATAGTTTATTAAGGACAGAGCAAGAAGACTGGACAAATCTGTAGGACTTGAGAGAGAAAAGGATTAATAAAAAAGCTGGAGCTAGGAAGGAGAATCAGTTATGTTATGCTACGATACTAGAGAGAACCATTGTTATTTTAATCAAACAACTATTTATTATATCTATTTGGAATACATAAATATGTATTACTGATTTAAATTCCCAAATCTGGTGTGGGTTTTTAAGGAATGACATCCCACCCTATCTGTTAGCTTTTACACACACATTTAAACAAACAGAGAAAGCCCTTTTGTTCTTTCTAACTCAGCATGTGTTGGCAAAAGTCTTTTTGGGGTTAAGACAGTCTGAACTCAATGGACCAGGTGAATATCTAGGCACCAGGGTTTTTATTCTGCACTAAAACATGGTCAAAACATTGCACACATTCCAAACTGGACTTTGCACTAAAGATTCTTAAAAAGAAGACTAATATAATTAGAATCAAATGACATTCATTACAAGAAATACAACATTAGAAGCTTTTGGTATCAACATGGGGGGGGCATTTCTTCAAATTGGCCTAGTTGTCATGACAAATACCTATGGAAATGTGACAGCTCAACTGTTTCTGGACCAGGATAACCTTGGTATTGTGACACATGTATTGGCAAAATCAAGACTGGATTTCTGTAATGTGCTGTATGTGGGAGGCTTTACAGTGGGTCCAGGAGCTACAGCTCATGCAAAATTAAGTGGCTAGGGTGCTGAGTGCGTCATCCTGCCATGTGCATCTTACAGTGCTATTAAAGAATCTACACTGGCTGCCAAAACTGCATTACATTTACATTTTGACCTTCTAAACCCCAAACATCTTGGGACTAGCTTAACCGAAGGGCTGTGTTTTCTCATCAACTTGCCTCATTAGATGAAGTCCTCCTGGTTGTGCCACAACCTGCATGATCTCAACAAGAAGCAACAAGAGTAACTGCCTTTTCAATAGCGGTGCCATCTCTGTGCAACCACATCCTCCCATTTTGGCATTTGATTAAAACCCATTTGTGATCTGGGACATAGATGGTTCATTTTCATTTGCCATCACTGCTATTTTATTCTGACTTAATTTGATTAGGCTTCTGGGTTTTGTTTTGTTTTTGTAACTACATTGTTAGTGCATATGAAAGGTTGTACAGAAATATTTAAATAAATAAATTCACTTCCAGTGCTAAAGCAAAACAAAAAAAACAAAAAAGCTCTGCTTGCCTGCCTGCAGATTTTCCAGAACATATGCTGAGAAGCATTCAAGGACAACAGTATTCTGAGAAATTCAATATATTTAATGTGTTTCTTTATATTCTCACATACTCCCCCTTCTCAGTAGCTAAAGCAGTGACATTTATTGCAATTTTCCACTTTCTATTCAGTGTTCGATTTCACTGCTATACAAATAATACTAAGGACCTGACCTACGCCTGACCCTCAAGCAAGGCAGGAACAAAAATGATAACCAAAGTACAACCATTATTGAGCTTTAAAAAGGAGATACTTGAAGTACACAATCCTTGACCAAACACAGGCAATCCACGCACAGCTGAGGCTTCAGAGTGACTCCTTCATAAAAGCTCTTGTAGGATTATGATCCTACTTCCTATTACAATCTGAATGTATGCTGTTTAAAACCTTGTATAAGCTCAAAATCTGGAAGGAGAACATTAACCTTATCCCCCAAAAAGAACTTGGAACTCATTCCCTCTCCCTGAAATCAACAGAACCCTTTTGGGGGCTAGTGCAAAGAATCACATGCTTTGCCAGGTAAGAAAATGTTCAACAAATCTGGTTTACCTGATGATATATGGCTTCAGGTGATGGGAGAGGTAGGTTTTGTTTGAACCCAATGGTTCAAATGGTTGAACTTGACCAGGGAGCAAAAAGGAAAATAGTTCAGATCTCTAAGCAGATGTGTGACTGGGCCTAGATCAAGCAAAAGGGAAAAGCCCCAGAGTGTACTGAAGTAATCCAATCTTAAAGTAACCAATGCCTGAACTATGGTGGTCTAGTGTTTCTGGTTCTGGAATGGCTGTAGCTTCTGCACCAGTCATAGCTGGTGACACCTGGGCCTCAGAGCTGGATCTAGAAGCATCCTCAAACTTTGTACCTGCTCCTCCAGTGGGAGGGCAACCCTGTCCAGATGGACCAATTTCATTAAAGGGAGAGATTGAACATGGGTAATAGAAATTATTCACATTTTAAAGCCATCTTAACTAGTGACCAGTTGATAAACCATGAAAGATTCACTGGCAGCCAAATTATTTTAACATCCGCTTCTCACCCAATATATCTTTGTGCTTGCACAATTCCATCCCAGAAGCATAATATGCTTTCATTTCTAAGATTTCATTTCCTTCTATCTCAGATTTTGATGAAATCTATTTTGTAAGTTCCTCATCTTCCACGGAAAGCTGCCAACAAGTATCAGACAAAATGTAGCTGTCCCAGATGAAGTAATTCTTTTCTGTCAAAGATTCAACACTCCACCCCCGCCCCCTGTTGACACCCAATGACTGATATTGTTCTAAGATCCAGAAAGAACTATTTAACCACTGAGGCACTCGGACATCCATTTCCTCCAATATTTGTAAAAAGGCAGTAAACTTACTGCCTGTCACCTGTGAGTAATCATACCTTGTAATTGGTTCACTGCTGTGACATCATGGTATATTCACAAGAGAAAAGCAAATCCTTCACAGTACTTGCAGATTGTTTATTTCATGGCTTAGTTATAAAAATTCTAATGGCTGTGGATAGGGTATATATGAAATTTTCACAGTAAGGCTCACTAACAATGCATGTGTCCTTGGAATTAAGTTCCCCTGAGTTCAAGAAATCTTACTCACAGGAAAGTGTGCATAGGATTGCAGCCTAAATGTGCTACATTTAATCATAGATCCACACTTAACTTTCTATTATCAATGTGGACAAGTGTTATTTTTGGCTGCATTATTATAGCTACATCCATGAAACAGAGTATCATTATTGCTTAAAATTGGATTATATATACAGTACATAGATTGACTGCAATTTTATATATGTCTACTCAGAAGTAAGGCAGAATGAATTCAACAGGACTTACTCTAGGTAAGTGTGCATAGGATTTCACTCTTAGGATAGCTTAGTGTGTTTCTAATCTGTTTAAAACGTATTCCACTGTATATTTTTCTTCATCCTACATTCCCCCCTCCTCCCCTCTCCCATCACTGGGTTTAATTCCAATCAAACCTAACAGCCCTATCCCTGTGGGGCATTAAGAGGAATTGTTTCATATTGTTACTAGGAAGATTTATGGCTTTAATTATTTTTGCAATTATTTGCCACAATTCAGCTCTGATTTTATACTATAATCACAGTCATAGTTGCTGATCAATTATTTGATGCCACTTCAAAACAACTTGACAAATCTAAATCTGGTTTGCATGCAGCATGATGTTTCATAAGTGCTCTGAGGATTGGTTTCTGGTAGGAAGATTTCCGAAAAAGCAGTAAGTCTTCCCTTGGGCTCACACTGCTTTGCAATTTTTCCATAACAATTTAATTAGCAAAATTATCAGGGAATTTTTTTTAATTTCATTGTAATGTTTTAGCTAATTTTCAGCATCCTATCAGCCATGCCTTTCCCCTTATTTTAGACCTCCAAACTAGATCTAATTAAAAATAACCCAGGCCTTGATTCTTCTGAACTGCTCTTCCCATACACCCTCTTTTTCTACCTGTTTACTGACTTGGCTGCGAACTCACCCAGGCAAAGAGATGACCCCTCAAAACCTTCCACCTCTTTTTTTAGTTCTTCAAGAGCCAAGTTAGCATAAACCATGTTTAGAGTATCTATTCCATGGTAATACCCTGGGGCTTATTAGGAGAGGCTGAATGAGCAAATGTTACCAAAAGAAGAAAAGATTGAAGACCATTTACTCTCAGGCTTTTTGCTGCATATGTTATGCTGCTTTGCTTCTGAAGGTGTGGCAGCTCCATGCAATATTCTAGGGAGTCACTTGCTGGGTGGGTGAAATATAAGCTGGAAGGTATATACAGAAGCAACTTGACATTGTTTTGGACCAGGGAAGAGAAGGGCATTTGGGCTTTCGGAGTGGAAGGAGTTGGCCCCATCTATAAGCAGAATTTCACTCCATAATCAAAACCACAGGACTGAACTTTAATGCTCTGATAAGTGTCTTTTAAGCAAGATGCATCATTTCCCGTTTCCCTCTCCACTCTGCCTTTAACTCATGCTTATGAACAAATAATGAGGGAAAGTTTTTCAGCCACCAGTATTTCTTCTTTTGCATTACACAGCCTGACATCTCTCCAGGCTCTATTAGACAGGGGAAATGAAAATTATTGTTTCCTATACATTCAGGTCTACAATAAAAGCCATTGAGGATCAGATTATATTTTGAAGTTATGTTTGCTTGAATAGTTTGGTAACATGGGAGGCAGACTTTGTTTCTCTCTTAAAAAACAACAACCCTTTTTCCGTAAAAAAAGAAAACCCAACATGAAGGAAGATCTCTCCGTGAATAGAACTGTAATGTTAGCCAACCTGCCAATCAAGGCATTAATCCTCTAAACATCTCTCCTGTCAGGAGACAGATACCTAGAAGCTGGTATGCAGGAGATAAAGAGAAAACTTGGACAGGAACCAGAAAAAGTTCAAAAGAAAAGCTTGATGCTTATATCAAGATAATGTTTTCTACCCCAGATGTTAAGAGAGAGAGGGGAGTATCCCAACCCCTGCAGATGAGAAAGACACCCATTTTTAGTAATCAGACACTTGTTCCATGCTACACTGCATGGAATAACATTTTTGCAAAGCACTTAAAAGACAATAAATGCATATTTTGCTATATTAAAGCCATCTTGTAGTGAAAAGATCTGTTATCTATATAAATCAAATACATACATGTTTGCTTATCTGTACCTTCTTATTTTCTATGTCTAAGACTCTTGTGTATGCAGATAACTGCAAGAATTAGTTATAAAGGCACTCTGTGTTTGCAATCTGAGTTTTATTGAAGGTAATTGTTTGCTCATTAGTCCTTGAAAACAGAAAATATACTGGAAGAAGCACAAAAATTATCAAAGAGAGGATTTCACCATATGGATAGAATTAAGCTAGTCTTATCACCCACATTCATAGTTTAACTATGTATATCACACTGTCAGGCTCATCAGGCCTTATTGTTAGGCTTGTTTGTATGCTAGTATATGCATATTACTGAGTAAACCAAGTCATCTGATTGGTTCACATTTCTTTTTTTAAAAAAACAAACAATAAATACAAATATCTTAAATTTTCCAAGCAATACAAAAATTGTTCCCACACAAAAACCACCAGCAGCAGCCATAAAAACAATAAAACTACTCAAGCAGCAAGGAACAGTATCCATCCAATTGCTTACAGGGCTGCCAAATCCAGATACTGGTGAAGTCTGGTATATATACATATTGCAACGGAGTGTAGAAATAAACAGTTTGGTAAAACTACTACTTGAAAGATTTTTTTTAAAGACCTTAAGGTTTATTACTCCTGGCAAAGGAAGCCATTAAAAAGAATTGACCATGGCTGGATCTATACTCACTCTTTAAACGTTCTTAGAACTATGTTTCTGGTATCGTTCTAAAACATTTGGTTTTCCCTTCACTTCCTTTTCTGCAAGGACTACCCACTTATTTCACGGGAAGAACTCTGCAGCACCCTCTTGTGTCACATTTTAATAACTCATTATTGACATTTTAAAAGAATGCCATATTGCTATATGATTATCATAAGCCCTTTTAAACTCATTTTAACGTTAAAAACCATTAATGTAGATGAGTCTCATGTCTCTTTCATTAGAAAAAAAAACAGCAATGTGGGAGGTGGGATTCACAATCCAGATCGCAACCATAGATGCAGTTTATCCCTAGATATGCTATTTGCTGTGGAAATAGTTCGTGTAATTTCAATCTAATTACAAGGACTTTGCCCATCATTAAGGTAAATTAACCCCATACAGGAATCATGACTTATTATATTATTAGTATTACTATTATAATTCATTGTGCACCTAAACTTTTCTAAGCACCGTATATAAATGTACATATAAGACAAACCACAGGCTTGTAGTCTTATAGCCACAATGCAAAAAGGAGTAGGCCAGGCTATTTACTGCAGCACTATATCAAGGTCTAAACCAAATCTTGTTATTGTGCACACTCCTGCTAATTTCCCTCATCAGTAAAAATAGTTTGCAACTTCCTGTGGCCAAGATATCAAAATATCTATCTCTCTAGTGACCTTTCATTGCACACGTTAACATGCAATTTGTGATCAAGGACATCAGCAGGCCACATAACATTATTGTACCATTATTGGGTGGCATGGCATTTCCCTTGGTTTATAAAGCTAGAGAGCAGAAAACACTGTGGCACTGGACAGGCAGGCAGACAAAAATATGCATGTACCACCATCCTGACCTGGGCTTATCTGGAAAAGACCCAAACAGGATTCAGCCTCAAATCAATTCAGGAGTAGGGATTATGTTTAATTAAGGCATTTTAAAAGCTATATGTTTGGGGGCGGGGCACCCCCTTTCCCTGCTTCCAAACACACTGGGGAGAGCAGGAGTGCTCAGTCCTGCTGAGTGTTACTTCATCTATGCAATCTAGCTCCTCTTCCACACCCAGCCAGTCCTGGGATTATATCTCCTTTTACAATGATACATTGATGACAAGTTCTACATTTGGTTAAACATGATACACTCCCCCCCCCCCATAAAAACCCTCTACAACCATATTGCATTCACTTTAAGGGCTGCACTCAATTTTATGTTCACCCCAACTCCATCTCAAACTTTTGACTTCCATTTGGAATAATAAAAAATGAAAATCTCTCATTAATATATTTAATACATTGTGTCAATAAGAAGGAGTGCAGTACATTAAAATATAAGTTGTGCAACTCAGCAAAGCAACTCTATGATAAAATTGAATAGATGGAAATGTATGTAAATGCTACTATTACTAATTAGATTTGAGTATAAGAAATCAAATTATACAAGAAATATTTAATTCCAGTCCCCAGAGAAACACAGATAATTTATTCTTTGCTGTTCATGATCCTTTTCTTTAACTTTTCCTCTTACATAGGCTCTAAACTTCATCTCAGCTGTAGAATGTGAGAGTAATTGCCATTCATTTCTTTTCGTCTACAAGGTGAATCCATAGTACCGCCAATTCAAATGATAAGGTTGTGAACAAAAAATATTTTAATTATTTATTGGAGACTTACAAACTGATGTGAATAAAAAGATATGTGTCTTTAGCAACAAACTTACAAAAGCTAACTGATGCTGAGGAAGAGGTTGGAAGTCAATTTCTAGTAACTGAACTGTCCTCTTCCCCAGTAGCGTCATTCCCCTACCTGTTCTGCCCTGGTATTGGGTAGTGGGACGCATTTGCGGCCTGGATATCTGTAAAAGGCACACCCTTCTGTGTGGTATGGGTTCGTGTGTCAAAATCAGAGCCCTCGTTAAGAGTTCGTCAGTGCTCTCCATCCTCTTCTTTTACAGTCCCCTCTCTCCCTGCTGTCTGTCTTTCAGTGATTCATTCAGGGCTAAGTAGAAATGTTTGACCAGTCCACGTTTTGGCTGGTGGGTTGTGTTTTTCTTTGCTTACTCCACACTGAATACAGTATTTTTTGCTCTATAAGACTGACTTTTTCCCTCCTAAAAAGTAAGGGGAAATGTGTGTGCGTCTTATGGAGTTAATGCAGGCTGCGTAGCTATCACAGAAGCCAGAACAGCAAGAGGGATTGCTGCTTTCACTGCACAGCAATCCCTCTTGCTGTTCTGGCTTCTGAGATTCAGAATATTTTTTCCCTTGTTTTCCTCCTCCAAAAACTAGGTGCGTCTTGTGGTCTGGTGCGTCTTATAGGGCGAAAAATATGGTAACTAAGTGGCAGGCTTAGGTGGTCTGCCTTGCCTTTTTGGAATAGGTTTGTGACAGACACCCTCACTGAAGATTGGTGTTGATGAGGTGGCCAATTGCATGGGTATGTTAATAGATAAACTCTCCTTGAGGTCTAGGAGTGGTCTAGAATTAGCTATTTATGGTTGCATTTTCTGTGAAGGCTGCCCAGTGTCATCTCTTTGCATGCCCAGGTGTTCAAAGGACAAGGAGGCACTTCTGAAACAAAACTAAATGTTTGTTTGCTTACACTTTTTAGGGTTTAAAAGTGTGATGGTTTCAAAAGAGAGGCACAACACTCAGTTCAAGACACAAACCCTTTACAGAGAATTTAAAACAGCACTATTTACCAACCTGAGTCTTAGACTTTTCCCACCTAAAAATGGCTTTCAGTGTTTTTAAGCAGCAACACCTGTTCAGTCCCTTCTAGGATTTAAGGTTCCCCAGGGAATCAAAACCAGGTTGCCCTGCTTACCTGACTCCAGTTCAACTGAAACTGCCTACATTAACAGTTAGGCCCTCTCTTACTCACTGAGAGTCAATTCCCAATCTGTCCTCACTGACATAAAGTTCCTACCTGACCATAAAACTATCAAACTTTTGCTTAAATTCTCCACTCCCCCATGTTTGGTTGATGGTCCCACAAGCTTCCACTGGTTGCTGAGTCATCTAGAGGCGGGTCCGAGGCTTGCTGCCTGGGCTGGAGCCCTGGGGCAGGTTAGGAAAGAGCATTTAACCTTGACTATCATCAAGTGCAGGGGACGTAAGAGGCATTCACTTAAATGCAGGTCCCTAATTATATCATAACTTTGTGTGGATTTTCTTACAAGCCGATTTGGGAATCAGTTTTGGCCAAAAAGCAAGGCATCAGAAATCAACAAACCTGTTTTAATGCTTTAATTTTCTATTTTGATGAAAAATTCAGCAGTCACCAGGTCAGGTCAGTAATGCTATTCTTGTTTAAATCAAAACATACTAAACATTTCTCAACAGTGCATTTTAGCTGAACAAAGTACTGGGAATAACAAAAGGAAAGCAAACATTTCCCCACACTTTTCTGGGTGCTGGGATTCTACTATCAAGAAGATGGAATATAATTAGAGCTACTGCTATAGAGGTACCATAATAAATGAATTATGTTGTTTAACAAGTTATGGAATAGCCTAAATTAAATGTATAGCATCACCTAGATAACTCGGCTTGCAATGATTTATTATCCAATACTTATGAAATTTCATATCAGCTTCCAAGAAAAATGTAATAATTATTACATGTTCTTTTGTAAAAGACATATCACTTATTATGCAAATATTGTTTACCTTCTAGAAGGAACAGGAAAAGGGATTGTCGGTTCTAAGGAAGAATGGTGCCCTGAGCAACATTTTATAGCGAAGAAAATGAGGATGAAACCAGATAAAGAGAACTATCTGAATCTGTCCAGGTTACTATATACACACACCATACAAATAGGGATAGGGTCGCTTTACAAACGAAATTGAACACAGGAAGAGTCCTTCCAGATTAGAGCAAGGATTCATATAGTCCAGCATCTTGTTTTCAACAGTTGCAACATCCCTTCCCTCCCACATGTCTCCCCAAAACAGACATTCAAAGAATGGGAGAATATGTAAACCAACTAACTTTAAAAAGACAAATTTAAAGGAAGGGTTGTAACTCAGTCATAGAACATCTGCTTTGTATCCAGAAGATCCCAAATTCAATCTCTAGCATCCCTGTAGTTTGGGAATGTCCCCTGACTAAACTGCCAATCAGTATAGACAATTCTGAGCTAGATGAACGAATGGTCTGACTCAGTAGAAGGTTGATCCTATTATCCTCACCATTTATTTGCATCATGTTTTTAATTTAAGCCAGTTTTCAAACAATTTGGGTCTAGGACATCTCCAGGAATGTATATCTAATGAATCTACCTACTTGCTTTGGTCTTCACTTGAATCTCCTTACCATCTGAGATACAGAGGAAATATATGCACAGGATAGGTGCATGGGAAGCCTGTTTCCCCCTCCTCTGTTTTCAGACTTCTGGTTAAGCTAATACCATTCTGCCATGTCCACAAGGTAGATGGCAACTGCACTGTCTCTACTGCTTAGGCCTTTGGTGTTCCTTGATACCTGGTTGTATCTTCTGGATTGCTTATTTGTTTGTTTGTTTGTTTATGCATGCATTGTTAGCATCATTGGGCACCCTATACAGACAGGAAGGAAGGTTAAAATGTGTTAATAAATAATGATAAATAAATAATGCATGTATTTCCTGAACAGCGATTGGTATGACAATTAAAACAGGTCCATTTGCAATTGAAATAGAATGTTTACAGCACTCATGCTAGAATCTGAGACCTTTCACCATGCAGTTCCCAAAATTTTAAATGATTCTATAAGCAATTGTGAAATGAACTCCACTGCAACCCTGTTTGCACTTACTTGCATGTAAATCCTATTGAGCTCAATAAAACGTTCTTCGGAGTAGACATACATAGGATTTCACAGTCTGAATTACTGTTTGGCACTCTCTCACCACATCTAAGGACATTAAGCTAGATCACTTCCTTGAAAACTTAAGTATCAAGCCTCCAGCAGCAAGGTCTGGTAATTACTGTACAGAAGTGTTTTTTCAGGAAATTGAAAGTAAATGCCCTGTTATTTAGCTGACAGTCTAAAACTAGTTGTACAGTAATAAAAGTAATATTGTGTTGTGTTTATAATTTTTTACTATAAGTCACATTTTCCCCTAATTCATTTTTCAAAAAAGAAAAATAGAGGTTCACAGATTCAGTTTTACAAAATTATGAGCACTGTCCAGTACTGGCTGGTTCACTAGGGGAATAGGGCACTGTCCCACCAATTTCAGTCTGTCCTCAGCCAGTCCCCATCTGCCCACTTTCTTTCTTTACACCAAGTTCAGAAGGTGGGACTAATGACCACCTTCCATTTTCTTAGTCTCAGTAATGCCCCGGTGGAACCCAGCAGGGAAGAGAATGAGGGAAAGACTAGAATGCCTTGGCTCTGCCTACTCTTGGCCTCATTACTTCCACCGCACCAGTCCAATGCGCACCCGCCACCACTGGTGTAGGTTATGATATAGTTTGCATTCAGATACCATATGAACAGTTTATTTTAGAAGGATGTAGCAGAAACATTTAACTTTTTTAGACAAATATAATTACAATGAAGCTGAGTGCTTTCAACCCTGCTCAGCAATACACCATCTTTGAACACAGAGATTCCATTTAGCAATTTAGTAGATTTGTCCTCCACAATGGTGCCTGATCCATTTTTAAAACCATGTAGCCCAGTAGCTATCACGACATTCTTGGGCACCAAATTCTATGCTAGTTATTATACATGTGTGTGAAATGATACTTTCATTTGTCTTTGGTTTTATTCCACTGCTAAACAGCTTCATTGAGCGATCCTGTGTTATTTCCATACCATGCATAATTCTATAATTCTATAAGCTCATGTCTTCTTGTTAGTTGCAGGAAAACCATTAGAGAATGTATGGAAGGAAACACATCCATCTTCAGTTGGGATTCAATATACTGTTGATTTTTTCCTTCCCTCTTGACATGAACATGTGAAGTTGCCTTCCTAAATCAGACAATCAGTACTCTGATCAGCAGCAGTCCTGCCTAAGTTCTTTCCCAGCCTAGCTATTTAGATGCTTAAAAAGAAAAGAAAAGAAAAGAAAAAAATACTTCAAGATGCCAGGGACTCTTTAATTTAGTTTCTTGGATCTGAACTTCACACTCCTATTTGTTTGTTTCTATTATAGATTGGCCAGGGCACAATCAGATCACACAGCACGGTCTCCTCTCCAGTCATTTTTAATGTGCAGCTTTGTAACAACAAGACGAGAGTGCTTAAAATGGATACCTCAGCACAAATGTATACAGATTTGTGAACTCTATCTCTTTGGGTAAGTTAGCAAGGGATATTAGGAGTGACCTGTCACCCTACCACTTTTAATTTTATCTATTACTTGCAGCTTAAATTAACCAACCAACATAGAAATAACATAATATGAAGTGTTATGTTTTACAGTATGCTTGCAATAAAACATGGCAATTAAGATTATTTAGCTGAGCTTCCAAGAGCAAAGCTGCTAAATCAAACCAGGCAGTGTATATACAGCATCATGCACTGACTTTTTTGTTTTGTTCAAAAGGGGAACTATCTCTGTTACACCTGGAGACCTTTATGCAAAATTGACGCCACCTAGAACATGACCTGAGCCTGGCATCTAGATCGCATTTAGCGGGGTAAAGTCACAGTGTTGGAAGGCTGCAGTGCCTGCTGTGGCTGTAGAGACGAATATGGAAGAGACATGTTTGTTGCAGCTAGGGCAGGTGAATGTGTCTGGTTGTACTGTTGCAGATGCACCATTACGTTTCTTCTGCACTTCTCCCAGGGGTCATTTCTCCTCTGGTTACTGCTATGGATACATGACCTGACTGTCTCCAGGTACTGCAGTTGTCTGCAAAGGATTCCCATGTGGCAGGGTTGATGTTGCCAGCCTTCATGTCACGTTTGCAGACATCTTTGTAACACAGAGTTGGTCTGCTAAGGGGGCTGGTGCCTGAAGCCAGCTCCCCATAGAGCACATCCTTGGAGATCCTGCCATCTTCCACTCTGTGGACATGACCAAGTCAGCATAGAGATCACTGAGACAAGATTGCGAAAACACTAGGAGTGTTGGCTTGGGAGAGCACATCTTTGAAACTGTCCTGCCATGTGATACCCAAAAATTTCCTGGTGCAGTGCATGTGGAAGGTGTTGAGGCATCATTCTTGACAGTTGTTACTTGCCCACAACTCACTTCCATAAGCAGCTGGCTCAACATGCGAGCTTAGTAGACATTCATCTTGGTATTGGACTGTAGCATTTTAAATGTATTTTCATACATTTCCGGAGCTGAAGATTGTGTCCAGAAGCGTGAATTAAGTTCATTCATACTGGAATTCACAAAGAGCAAATTTCTCAAACATCTCTATAAATTGTGAACACCTCCCTGTCTTAGGTGCTGAATCAATATAAAGTAGTGTGTATGTTGGTAATTTGGGTTTTCTCAGTTTAGACTACCCTCCACATACCAGGGTGGTCCACTCCCACTGGCCAGCGAACAGAGAGCCACTGAGAGAATGTACCCCCCCTGGAAAAGTACTACGGCGAGGGAAGATGGCTAGTCTGCTCTTTACAGTCTGTAAGAGAATGAACTGCTGCAGGAAGACTACTTTCCTCTCTGCCTTCCAATTATGAAGAGAATATCACTCTCACTTTTGCTGCCAGCCAGAGGAAAAAGGACCACTAGATGATTGCCACAGGGAAGGAAGAGGAAAAAGGACCACTGGATGATTTTGGGAAGGAAGAGGGAGGCCTACTTCAGTCAGGGTGCCCCCCACCCCACCTACAGGGCCTCATTAAGGTGAAAATGTAACACCTCTCACTTGAAAAATATAAATTCTAAATGCATTGGGAATTGCATGAAATGGACCCATCTTGAAGATCAACATGGCCCCGGCTGGATGTAAATGTCCACTAACAACTCACCACTTCATTCCTGCATTGACCAACTGGCCTCTCTTCTCTGTTTTTCTCTCCACTGTCCTATACTGTGAGTCCTGTTTAGTTTAGAAGCCTGTGTCTTATTTGCACTGTTTTTTGTTTAATTGCTGTGAGTGATTTTGGGGGACCACTCTATGCCCTGAAGAAAAAGGGAGGAGGCTGACTTTGTACATTCAAGCAAAAAGGGGGAGCAATGTGGCTCATAATATTTCAAGCATCTCTGAGAAACAGTTATTAAAATAATAATGGTATTTCTATCAGCTGCATAAGAAGTCACATTAAATATAGCTATAGGATGTTGTAACAGCAATGCAATTTTCTCTGCAAGCTGTTGGGAATTCTCTATAATATGCATTAATAAAAAGGAGGATTTTGTTTGGGTGGGTGATATTCTCTTTCTGGTTTTTTTTTTGTTCTCACATTAATAATGCCAGGGAAAACATGACTAGCATTAGTGCTGCCACACGGAAAAGATCAAACAAACTGTGTGTACTCAAGACACACTTTAATTATTTTTAATTCACAGTAAGTGACAAAGTGTGCTAGTGATGCTGAAAATATTGAAGGATTCCCCTTAGGAAATCAGATTCCTCCTCTGTATGCCACACTCCCCACACCACCCCTTTCCTACACATGCCTGAGTCATTAATTTAATACCATTCCTTAAAGTGCTTTTAAAGAACATCACCACTACCTCACTCACTGAGTCACTTTACAGGAAAATGCTTTCCAGACTGGATCGCACATTCCTATATATTTTATTTTAGTCCTTGAAGCTTTTTTGTGTAATATAAAGGCTAACAATATCAATTTGCTTTTTAGAATACTACAACCAAACATCAGGGGGTTCTGAGCATCTGGAAATAAATTGGCCACTCTTAAATGTAAGATACTCAAGAGCCTGTACTAGCACAGAGGGTGTCTTCCTGTGTATTCTTTGGATTTGCTACAGAAACATTCTTAGGGTCTTTTTTTTTTAAATGAAGATGCTTATGGTATTGCAAGTGTTGCATTCCTCCTAATATTCTATTATGGACTTTTTAAAAATGGTTGAAAATTCCCACTTAATTTAGAATGGGAATGAAGGAATTTAAATGATTATGACCTGCCTGTATTAATGTCTGAGCTGGTCATACATTCCCAGGTTGTTGTTTTTTTAAAAAAATAAAAAGCCTAATTAAATGCAAAAATATGTAAAAAATAATTACATTATACGTTGTTGTATGCCTCTATTTGTACACTGATTACTTTAGGAAATGCATATGTACAATGTGTATATATGTATAATTACAATAATTGTTATTTTAGTGAAACTGCTTAAAAAAAAAAGAACTCACTTCTGCTTGATATTAAGAGAAAAGATAAGAATTAGATAACAATGTCGTGATTGACACTGAGACTCCATCTCTATTCCAGAGCCACAGAAAGCTTTGGCCATTTATAGCTCTGTTTTCAAGACAATTTAGATTAGAAATATAGGCTGATATGACTAGTCCCACACAGTGGTCAATCTGTGCAGCCTTCAATAACTGGTTGTTTTTTCTTCTGCTACTGAATTGAGAGGAATGCTACAAAGCACAGGTAAGCAGGAGTATCAGTTGGCTTGAGCAGGGTGCTGATAATGCCAAGGCTGTAGGTTCGATTCCCAAAAGGGATAACTTCATATTCCTCCAACTCTATGATTCTATATACCAGTTAGACTACAACTCCCATCGTCCCTGACCATTGGCCACACTGGCTCGGAATAATGGGAGTCTCTTGAAGACACCATATTGGCTACTACTACTTGGGAATCCTCCCGCACCAGGCCTTACTAGACCTAATATGTATCTCAACTTGATACATTTGTGCTCAGATTGTTTGCCCCTCCTTCAATATACCCATTTCCCTCTAGGCTAGAGATACCTTTAGGACAGTGGTTTTGGACACTTGGGAAGAGATATCCTTGGTGAGACAATAAATTTTCCCAGTTACCACTGGGCCAGGTACTATACTTTCTCCCTGTATTTTCTCTTTGAGAAGATGGTACTGTGAGTGTAAATGTACAGTAATTTCTATGTAGAAGTTTCTGGGTGGCAAGTCCCCCGTCAGAGTATAGTTCCAGTTAAATATTTTATTCTAGGATACGGAGACAACTCTGAACACACCATTTAAAAGAAAGTTTCATTTTGTTTCATGCTGCTGAATATATCTGGCAGATTGTAAGCTTGTAAACTGGCACAATCCATGAGGACAGTATTCTTTTCCACACTGTTGAAAGTTTCCATAGTCTAAAAGCCCTTACTATAGGTTTAGAGAATAAAGGTTTATCAATTAGCACCCAGTAGATAGAAACTCATTTGTCCCACACACGCTGATATATTGGTGGACTGTCCAAAAACTAAATAAAGCCTCTTGGTGACTGCAAGCATGGTGGATATATTAATGAAATATTAATTAGATGGAAGTGATTAATTTATAAAAAGGAGAAACTGGCGGAATGTTTCCCAATTGTTCTGGGCAAAAACTCTAGACCTGTGTTGGATGGATAATGTATGATGGCTTTCTTGAGGCGTTAAGAACTTAAGATATCAGCTGTGGTTGTGAGGCTTTGATCGAGTCCCTTGTTGAGTCAGAGAAACACTTCAAATTTAATAAACCTTTCTCAAAACTGTCTGTTAAAGAAAATACATTTATGTTGAATCATAAAGGGCTTCAGAACTGGCTGTGGGGCAAACACACAGAGTTTGCATCTGGAACCACCTTGTAGATATACAGTTCATAACTTACACTTCCCAATTTATTGCAGAACTATTTGGGGAAGCATACAAATGCGATAAAGTCTGCTGTCACAGAAAGGCCTCCTTTGAGAAACCTCCTACACAAATAAAATCTTGAAACGTTGTGATGTGAAGCATCAATGCCCCCTCCCTTGAACTGCAGGAATCAGTAAGTTTCAAAAGCAGAGCAAGTTCATCTGATAGTTCAGGCAGGCAGTTTCTGGTGTAATATGGTAGATATGGGTCTATACTGATGAATTTCTTTTATACTGTGCCTAAAGTGGCAGTTGTGAAAAACTTTTCTTGTCCCCTTGCAGTCATTTGCAGTAAATTGAAATAGCTCTTATTACTTGCCATGTATCATCCCCATTGCAATGACCGGAAAACATAGTTGAGTGCATGTCAGTGCATCAAAAAAAAGTGAAGCAAAACAGAATCTTCGCAATGTATCCAGCTTTGACAGGTCATTCAGGTTGCATTTTTGTTGCTTCATTTTTAATCACTTCTTTGCCAAGCATGTACACATGCTCTGCATTCTAGATTGTGAACTTGTGAGTAGGAGGGGCCTAGTGCATGTAACAGTGCAATCCTATACCTCCCTTCTCAGAAGCAAGTTCCATTCTCTTCAATGTGGTTGAGTTGCAGATAAGTGGATATAGTTTTGCAGCCTTAGATGCTTTTTAAAAATAAATAAATAACAAATATATTCATTCTTTAGCAAATCGAGGCTTGTACTCCAAAAGCTAGGGAAAATTTTATAGAAGGACTTGACCAGTACAACAGCCATGTTCTAACGTTAACATATGACATCATTAAAATGATTTGAAGGTTGGCAGGCTAATATATAATACCATCAAAAATAAAGGTATTATCTAGTAAGAACTACAGAAATTAAAATATCCATTCATCAAATATTGGTGGGAAACATTATTAATGTATGAGTCATTGAAAGTAAAGGGCAATAACTATGTGAGCTTCTTTACACAGAGCAAACTATGGAATTTGCTCCTGGAAGAAGTAGTAACGATGATGATGAATTCAAATAATAATTATTATTATTATATACCACCATTGATCCGAAGTTCTCAGGGTGGTTCACAAGATAAAAATGCAGGATAAACAAATAGTTGGCTCTGAACTTGGATAACTTTAAAGATAATTAGACAAATTCGTGAAGCATAAGGCTATCAATGCCTACTAGCCATAATAGCTATATTCTACTTCCACTGCCAGAGACAGTATATATCTGAATGCCACTTGCTGGGACTTAGACAATTAGACAAATTCGTGAAGCATAAGGCTATTGTCAGGGGTTCAGGAGCAGAGGCAAGGGCAAGGGAGGAAACAGAGAGCGAGGAGGAGGAGGCAGAAGAAAAGATGAGTGATGACGACGACCCGAGATCTCCGAGTCTTTCCAGTGAATCAGAAGATTCACAGAAAGGAGCACCAGTGGCCAGGACAAGGGGGGAGCCTAGGGGGACACCCCAGGAAGATAGAGCCAGAGGGGACTCAGAGGGGAGCAGTTGGAGATCGGGACCAGCGTCACCGCCAGAGAGCAGGGAAGAGGAAGGGGGCCAGGGATCAAGCGCTGGCAGCTCACAACAGGAGGGAGGGCACGAGTCAGGAGTGGCCACACCTCCATCAGGGAGCGAAGAAACGGTCAGACGGAAAGTGGAAGGTTGGGCGCGCGCGCCAAGTTCAAATGCACAGGGAAGTGACACAGTAGGCAGCCCGGAAAGGGAGCCAGGTCCTAAAGCCCGGCGCAAGGAGACAGAAGGGTCCGGGGGGTCAGCGTCGGAGGAGTCCCGGAGGGAGGAGACCCCGGGGGGCAGAGGGACCCAGAGGAGAACAGTCAGGCGGAAAAGGTGGAGCAGGGCTAGGATATTAAGTTGGTGTACAGGAGGCGGGGACCCAGACAGAGCTTCGCCGATCTAACCATAAGACGTAGAGTTGCACGCAGCAGCTTGAGAATGGGAACTGTAACTCAATAAAGACTTTTACTTAATGATCGCTGGCTAGCGTGATCCTCTGTGAGCTAGGATCGGGGAGCAACTCTGACAGTAAGCTCTGTCTCAATAAATTGTGGGCATCTACGGCCTCACGGAGAGGAGAGAAAGCGGGTGCCTACTAGCGAGCTCACGAACGGCAGACAACATGACGGCTGAACAGCAGATAGCGGAACTCAGAGAAGCAGTGACACGACTGAATGCCGAGGCACTTGCATCCAGGAAGAGAGAGGAGGACGCAGCTGCCGCCTACAGGGATCTCCAGGTCAGGTTGGAAGTGCTTACTAAGCAAGGGCAACTGACACCCAAACCGGAGGGGATTGGGTTGGGGAGACGAACAGGCGGTCTAGTCTCTCACTTCGATGGGAATCTGCAACAGTACCCCAACTTTAGAGCAGATGTAATGTGTGCACTGCAACTGCTGAACAAAGACTTTAGAGATGAGCAAGAGAAAGTGGGATTCATCATGTCCCATTTGCATGGAGATGCTAAAGCATGGCTGCGCAATTTGTGGAGGGATAAGGATCCGGCGCTCCAAAATGCGGATGCCTTTATTAAAGCGATGGATGGGTGCTTTTTATCAAGCATTGACGTGGATCTTGCTCGGCAGCAGATACATGGACTGAAGCAAGGGAGGGCCAGCGTAAGGCAGTACCATGCCCGCTTTTTCGCTTTGGTCAGTGCCCTGGAATGGGACAGAGATTCGGCTCCTGTAAGAGACCTGTTTTGGGAGGGCTTGCACGGCTCGGTTAAAGATGAAATTGCGAGGGGGGAGAGACCCCGGACCACGCAGGAGATCGTTCAGAGGGCGCTGGCGGTGGGGGTGCGGCTGGAAGAACGTCCGTGGAGCAGGGACGAAGGGCGTGGAGGGCGCGAACCAGCCAGGGGCTCCTCCTTCCTTCCCAGAGAAGCAGCGCGTGCGCAATCCACGCCTCCGCCAGGAGGAGGGGCGGAACCTATGGAGGTTGGAAGTGCAAGGGCTCAGTCAGCAGCCAGAGCCCTAGCACCGGCAACAGTGAAAGCGAAGCCTCCTAGAGGGAACAGGAAGTGTTATATCTGCGATGATCCACAGCATATGGCGAAAGAGTGTCCCCGGAGGCTCCACAAGCACACTGCAGCCTCAGCAATGGTAACTGCAGCAACGCAGCAAGGAGAACCACAGCAGGGAAACGACGCTGTCTGGCTGGAGGAAGAGGCACTGGGGCCCAGCCAGACGTGTCAGTGAAGCAGTCCCCAGAGATTTTACAGCCCATGGACCCCCTCCCGCCCAAGCCAGTAGTGAGGCTCACCACATCGCTCCAGCTGCCCAATGGGATCACCATGGACGTGCCAATTACCATCGACTCGGGCAGCAATGCGGACTTTATAGGGCAGGACTTTGTCGACCGGCACGCCATACAGTTGCTGCCTGCCACGCTGCCCCTGCAGGTTGTCACGGTGGATGGCAGGGAGCTGCTAGGGGGGCAAGTGGTGAAGCAGACGCCACCAATGGTGATGCGACTTGGGAATCACAGGGAAATCATCAGCTTCAACGTCACTCAACTATCGGACACGCCCATTGTATTGGGCATGAGTTGGCTGGACAAACACAGCCCGACGCTGGCTTGGTGCCAGAGGCAGCTGACCTTCGGCTCTTCCTTTTGTGCTGAACACTGCATCGTGCCCCGGCAGGAAGGAGAGGAAGAGGAGTCACAGCTGCAGCTAGGCACGCTGCAAGCGGTTCCCCACAAGTACGCAGAATTTTTGGAGGTTTTCTGCGAGAAGGAGGCAGACAGGCTACCCCCCCCCCACAGACCATATGACTGCAAAATTGACCTGCTGCCGGGGGCGGCGCTGCCCAAAGGGAAGCTGTATTCCATGTCTGAGGACGAACTGCAGGAACTCAAAGAGTTCATAGATCATAATTTGGAGCGCGGTTTCATCCGAGAGTCCAAGGCAGCGGGGGGCAGTCCTGTATTCTTTGTTAAGAAGCGGGACACGCCCCAAAAAAGGCTGGTCGTGGACTATCGCACCTTGAACAGTGTGACCAAGCCATCGGACTTCCCCATGCCCCGAATCGACGACCTCCTCGCAAAGGTACGGAACCTGCGAGGGGCGTACAACCTCATTCGCATGCGGGAAGGAGATGAGTGGAAGACAGCCATGTTCACACCCCTGGGCACCTACGAATATAGAGTTATGCCTTTTGGATTGCAAAATGGCTCCCACGTGTTTCAAGCGTTCATGCATCACGTGTTGGCGGGGCTCCTCTACAAAACGTGCGTCTGTTTCTTGGATGACATCCTGATCTTTTCGGAATCGCAGCAGGAGCACGACAGACACGTCAAGGAAGTGCTGAGCAGGCTACAGCAGCATAGGCTTTACGCCAAGCTGGAGAAGTGCCAGTTTGACGTGACGGAGGTGGATTTCCTGGGCTACAAGTTATCTGACAAGGGGCTCGCCATGGACAGCGCCAAGGTTCGAGCAGTGTTGGATTGGAAAAGCCCACGCAACCGGAAGGAGGTCCAACGGTTTGTCGGCTTCGCGAACTTCTATCGCAAGTTTATCAAAGGCTTTGCTATGCAGACGGCGGCCATCACAGACACGCTCAGCTCCAAGAAAAAGAAGTTCATCTGGACGGAGCAGGCGGAGCAGTCCTTTCAGGCACTCAAGCGGCTCTTCACGTCGGAAGAGCAACTGCTTCATGTCAACCCCGGCAGGCCGATGAGGGTGGAGACAGATGCCTCGGACAGAGCCGTGGGAGCAGTCCTGCTGCAGAAAGACCCGCAGGGGGTTTGGAGGCTGGGAGCGTTTTACTCCAGGAAGCTCAGCAAGTCCGAACAGAATTACACCATCTGGGACAGGGAGTTGCTGGCCATTCATGCAGCGTTCAAAGCGTGGCGGCACTTCCTGATCGGCGCCAAGCACACGGTGCAGGTCTGCACGGACCACAAGAATCTGGAGCACTGGCGCACGGTGCAGTTCCTGAACCAGAGGCAGATACGTTGGGCTGAGTTCTTTGCGAACTTCGACTTCCGAATAGAGTATGTCCCGGGGGACACCAACATCATGGCGGATGCTCTCTCCCGTAAGCCGCAGTATCTGGAGGAGGCAACGCCAGTGGCCGCCATGCACATCTTCGCACCAACAGTGTGGGCGTGTGCTGCGGCAACAGTTGACCTGGAGGCGGTGCGGCGAGCGTTGCAGGATGACTCCTTCGCGCAAGCTAAGATGGCAGAGGTGCACAGGGGCACGGCAGCGACCGACGAGTTCCAGCTGCAAGATGGATTGCTCCTCCGTAAAGGGGCCATCTACGTGCCAGGAGACGAACTTCGCGCCAAGGTACTGAAGCAGCTGCACGACACGCCCACGGCCGGGCACTTTGGCAAGGAGAAGACGGTGGAATTAGTCGCCAGAGACTTCTGGTGGCCCGGAATGAGAGGAGAAGTCGCGGACTACGTGGCGAGGTGTGACACCTGCCAGAGGGCCAAACCAGTGCACAGACCGCCGGCCGGACTGTTGGAACCGCTGCAAACTCCGTTCGAACCTTGGGAGAGAGTGGCCCTGGACTTTGTCACGGATCTGCCCAGCTCGAGGGGCAAGACGGCCGTGCTGGTGGTGGTGGACTTGTTCTCCAAGATGGCACATTTCATTCCATGTGCGAAGGTGGCCACGGCGGAACAAACGGCCAAACTGTTCATAGACCACGTGTTCAAGGTTCACGGTCTGCCGCGGTCTATTCTGTCCGACCGAGGGCGACAGTTCATCTCGAATTTCTGGCAGAAGCTGATGGGCTTCCTGAACGTCAAGATCAACCTGGCGTCGGCTAGACACCCGCAGACCAACGGGCAAGCGGAGCGGGTCAATGCCATCATGCAGCAGTACCTGAGATGTTATGCGAATCAACAGCCTGCGACGTGGGTGGATTACCTGCCTCTCGCCGAGTTCGCCTACAACAACACGAAGCACGTGTCCACGGGGGTCACGCCGTTCTTCGCCAACAACGGGAGGCACCCCAGAACCTTCCCGGGACTGGAAAGAATGGGGGAGGGGGAGCCGCAGACAGCAGATGCGTTCGCGTCAGAGTTGCAGGAGGTCCACGATCAGCTGCGGCGGCACCTGGATCTGGCCAAACACGCCTACAAGGTACAAGCGGACAAACACAGAAGGGTTGGCGAAGAGATCCATGTGGGAGACTGGGTCTGGTTAGCAGCCCACGCAGTGCCGGCCAGGTCGTTGGCGAAGAAGAAACTAGGGCATAAACAACTGGGGCCCTACCAAGTCGAAGAGCAGGTCAACCCGGTGGCTTTCAGGCTGGCGCTTCTGGAGGGTTCCAGGATGCATCCGGTGTTCCACAGATCGGTGCTCACTCCCTACAAGGCACCCCACAGATTTCAGGAACCAGGCACGGCACCAAGTCCACTCCGAGAGAGAACCGAGCAAGGGGGAGTGGCACAGGAGGAGCGCATCAACGAAGTCACAGAGATTTTGGACTCTAGATGGGGGGAAGAGGGGGTAGAATACTTTCTCGCCAAGGAGGGCACCCCGGCCAGTGCCAACAGCTGGGTGCCAGGCTACGCTCTAGACGAACCTCTGCTCAAAGAAGAGTTTCATGCCCTCTTCCCACACAGGCCCATGCCAGCTGATTTTTTCGACGACTGGCTTTTCACGCCCACGCTTTCAGCCAGCACGTTCCGGGGGTTCGACTCGGACGAGGAACCGACACGCGACGCACGTTCCCCGGAGGGGTCACCCTCGGGATCTGCCTCAGAACCCTCGTATTGGTGGGACGATAGACCAGAGGAGCAGTGGCGCAGAAAGTGGCTGGAGGGTCCAGGACGAGCGACGCCCCCAGGAGGAAGCGAGGGAGAGACGGACATGGACGTTTTCGGGGACGACCCAGGTTTCGAGCACGGCGGCACAGAGATGGAAGCGGAGGTGACCGTCGTCGACGAGAGCAGGGAGGAAGAACCGGAAGACTTCAGATGGAGGCCCGCCACGGGAAGCGACCTGTACCCGACATTCGTCCCCCTGACACAGCAGCACCCAGCTCCCGCACCGGACGGAGGGGAGGGGGGAAGAGGGGGCTTCGAGGGGGGGATGGATGTCAGGGGTTCAGGAGCAGAGGCAAGGGCAAGGGAGGAAACAGAGAGCGAGGAGGAGGAGGCAGAAGAAAAGATGAGTGATGACGGCGACCTGAGATCTCCGAGTCTTTCCAGTGAATCAGAAGATTCACAGAAAGGAGCACCAGTGGCCAGGGCAAGGGGGGAGCCTAGGGGGACACCCCAGGAAGATAGAGCCAGAGGGGACTCAGAGGGGAGCAGTTGGAGATCGGGACCAGCGTCACCGCCAGAGAGCAGGGAAGAGGAAGGGGGCCAGGGATCAAGCGCTGGCAGCTCACAACAGGAGGGAGGGCACAAGTCAGGAGTGGCCACACCTCCATCAGGGAGCGAAGAAACGGTCAGACGGAAAGTGGAAGGTTGGGCGCGCGCGCCAAGTTCAAATGCACAGGGAAGTGACGCAGTAGGCAGCCCGGAGAGGGAGCCAGGTCCTAAAGCCCGGCGCAGGAGACAGAAGGGTCCGGGGGGTCGGCGTCGGAGGAGTCCCGGAGGGAGGAGACCCCGGGGGGCAGAGGGACCCAGAGGAGAACAGTCAGGCGGAAAAGGTGGAGCAGGGCTAGGATATTAAGTTGGTGTACAGGAGGCGGGGACCCAGACAGAGCTTCGCCGATCTAACCATAAGACGTAGAGTTGCACGCAGCAGCTTGAGAATGGGAACTGTAACTCAATAAAGACTTTTACTTAATGATCGCTGGCTAGCGTGATCCTCTGTGAGCTAGGATCGGGGAGCAACTCTGACAGCTATCAATGCCTACTAGCCATAATAGCTATATTCTACTTCCACTGCCAGAGGCAGTATATATCCGAATGCCACTTGCTGGGACTTAAAAGTGGGGAGAGTGTTGTTGCACTCAGGTCCTGCACCAGAAAGCATGGGATGAAGATACTTTTTTTAAAAAAAGGAGGAGGAGGAATGCTAGTGGAAGTTGTATAACTTCCACGCAAGCAATTCAGAATGAATGCTCAACCAAGAGCAGACGTTGTTTAAGCTTGTGCAGAGGTCATACAATGTCTGCTCTTTACCGAGCATTCATTCAGATTGGCTTGTGTGGAAGTTATACGGCAGATCAGGATGAATGTACAATAAAGAGATTGTCTGAAATCTGCCTGTAACTGAAAAGGCAATTACAGAGCTCTGATTTTGACAAGATAGAAAAATTAAGAAGCAATGTACAGACCAGGAAATATCCACCCAGTGTAGCATTAGGTCCATTTGCTAGATCTGGTAGAACATTTCATTAGAATTGCAGAAAGTTGTACCTACTGCAAGGTACATGGCCGAAGACAGGCACTTTCAACTACCTGATGTAGAATCCTTTGTGACTGCAAAGCCTGCTGAGACTTATTCTTCACCTGAATCACATAAACATAAGAGTATAGGCACTTTGTATCTGGGAAAAAAGGTAACTTTCCGTTAGAAAGAAATTATTCTTTGTATTAAATCTTTCAGATTGTTCTCTCTTTTTTATTTATTTGAGATTCGGTTTATGAGGGCCCTGCAGGAGTCTAAATCCTGATTCAGCTTTTATGAAACTGGCTATATCAAACTGAACTGTTCTCAGTAGGCAAATCATTTGAAGCCAGTGCCACCAGAACAGATACAAGCCTTTTTAGAAACACTTACATTATATCAAACTGCCTCCCCATCCCCCAGCCTATCATCACTAAGTTAGGAAAATTCTGAAACTTCATGCCAACCTAGAGAGAACCATGCTGTAGTTTTAACCTGCAACAATACTTTCTACAGCCCACAGCCTCAAGAAAAAGAGAGCCAGAGAAGATTACAAATCTGGATCAAGTACATCAGCCTGCCTTCAATTTATTAATTTTTTAAAAAGAATAGTAGCAAATGCTTTCATAATTGGCACCGAGAGCTATGCTAGTCAATGAATACAAATGGATATACATATACCAAATAACCAGCAACTGTGCACATTCACCACACCTCATGCACATTGTCCATGAAGAGGGAATTGTGCACATATGCATAACCTCCAAGGGAAATTGGGGAATATGCATGTTATCTGATGTTTGCATACTCTCTGGTCAATATGCATAATCACAAACAGGTTTGGGAGAATGTGCATTTTGTACATGTTCTGGGCATTATGCATACCAATGCTTGGCCCTAGATCTATTTGATCCCCCCCCCCCGATCACATTATATTTCTCTCTTCATATCAATGCATGGGTTACTTAGCACTTCGTATTAAATTTCAGACTTCTGTTCCTTTTCTACAACCTATAGAACACAATATTGCTTGCTTCTGCTAGCTGTTTTCTGGATTAACATCTGACACCAGTTATATTTTCTCTCCCCATGTACTTATTTCTCATTCCCCCCCACTCTGTCATATGCACGGTCATTTTATTTCTTTCCACAACTCTTGTCTCCATCCCTTTGGCCATGCTTTTCCATCCCTCCAATTATCAAACTACCACCATCTCTTCCACGGATGTTCCAAAACACCAAGCTATTCCTACCAAGGCTTTTCTAGATTCACCTTGTCTAAATTTCCAGTTCCACATGACTCCCCATGAACATTCTTCCATCACCTAACATATTTGAAATCTTTCTTCCATCTTGTCTGCCCTCATATAATAAGACCTATGGGGAGGTAATCCATCCCTTCAATGTTACAGCACCTAATGTTCTGGTGTATGAGACAAACATGAAAAAGGCAATGGTAAGATCACTAACATCTGAGCATGCAAAACTGATTATTATCAGTACATCTATAGACAAGAAAAAGTATGCTAAAAGACTCATGAAATATTTTCTTGTTTTCCATTTCAGATAATATTCTGTTTCAGTATTAGCTGTGCTTTATAGTACACCTTTTTAAATACAAGTACATCAATCTTTTTTAAAGCTGTTGATATTACATTAATCCACAAAATACTGCATTGGTAAAACTAGTAAACAATATTTTGGTCTCCTATATAATATGGATCCCCACCTTGTAATTATACTACTAAAACACAAAACAATCAGCTTGATACTAGTTTAACTGTATATTTTTCACTATACCCTGCCAAAAAAACAGGGCCATGCCTGTTAACTACATAATGCTTTCCAGCATCTCACAGAGGAAAATAGGAACAGCAGTGTATATAGAATGTTCCCTGTTTTCATGCCTGATTATTGTCTGAGAACACATACACGCACACACACATGCACACTATTTCAAATTAATGCAGGTTCTTCTTTGTCTGCTGTTTTCTCCAATATCCTTTATTGTCCTGATCTCTGTAGGAAATTAGGACACATGGCTATTGGAGGAAGAGAGTGATAAACTAGAGGTAAATGAATCTTTGCACTGTCATTTTGTGTTAATGTAAATGCACTTACATATTGGAGTATGAATGCAAGTGCTAGAAATATTGAAAGAAAAACACAAACAAATGAAATATGAGTGCTAGGGGTAGGGGGAGACTGTTACTGGTAAAAGGGGACAGTTGGACTTATGTATGTACACAGATTTTTTTTAAAAAAAAACAACAAACCACACACCATGAAAATAATGTTCGAGTCATTGTTTGCCCAGAAGGCTTAAAAATCCATATAACATGGAAAAGACAAGGATGAAGAAGACAGGGACTGATAATGAATAGCAGGGATAGATGGTGGGTACAGGGAATCATGTAGCAGTGAAGCAGATGGTTAGGATAAGCCAGGGTGCTCTAGGAAATATTCTGTTGTAGTCTTGCAGGAGAATTCAAAGAGAATAAATGAAGGGTGTTACAAAGAGTGATATTCTTACCAAGTCACACAGAACAGTGTGGTAGAAGGCCTGAAGATGGACCTTAAGATATTGCAGGGTTTTGTGTTTTTAAGCAACAACCAACCTGATTCACACTTCCTGCAGTAGCAGATTGGAACACATTTATTCTTTGGTTTTTTACATTTCTTCAAATGCTATAATGCAGGTCTTGGCTTTTAAAAAGTGCCAAATGGGTACAGTGGTACCTCTGGTTATGTACTTAATTTGTTCTGGAGGTTCGTTCTTATTCGGAAACTGTCCCCCCCCCAAAAAAAAAGTTTATTAGTTTTCTCTTATAACACACAGACAAAAACATAAAAGAAAAACATTACATTTAACACAACATAAAAACTTAACAACAATAAAAACACACAAAATAAAAGAATGTTTTCTTCATATTCCCTGGTGTATCTACATTGCTAAAAGACTTCCTTGACACCCTCCAATCTGAATTTCATCATATCACATATTTGTGTAATTAGAAAATCTCTTTATAATGTCTGGATAAGATATAAAGATCTCCTAGAAAGAAAAACTCCCAGGTGGCTATCACCGTTGGAGGCTAAGGTCACAATATAATGATGGAAGATTGGGAGAGGTTATGAAAGAAAGGGGTTAAGTTTACGGCATGTACTGTATTAAAAGAAAATATTATGAAGATGATGTACAGATGGTACTTAACCCCGGTGAAACTAGCAAAAATCTTCCACACTAATGATAACCTAAGTTGGAAATGTAAAGAGAAAGAAGGCACTTTTTATCATATATGGTGGACTTCTGGGAAAAGATTTATAATGAATTTTTAAAAATGTTGAAAAATACATTTATTAAGAAACCAGAAGCCTTTTTACTTGGAATAACAGGACCGGAATTGCCCAAGAAGGATGTTAGACTGTTTTTGTATGCCACTACAGCAGCAATCTGAAACTGTTCTTAACATGAAGCACCACTTTAGCCAATGGGGCCTTCCCGCTGCTGCTGCTGCGCCACCGCCGCACGATTTCTGTTCTCATCCTGAATCAAAGTTCTTAACCCGAGGTACTATTTCTGGGTTAGCGGAGTCTGTAACCTGAAGCGTATGTAACCCAAGGTACCACTGTATTTAAATGATTATTTTACGTTACGATGCATAGAAAAATGTGCATTTTAGGATAAAATTTAGGAAGGATTCACCTAACAAGTTCCATCAGTGCAAGCCCTGCATGAGGGCTTCCACTTGCAAAAATAAGGATTTGCCCTCTTCTTTGCCTCTTGCACCCCAACCCCTCTGCAACTGGCTCTTGCAGAGGGGTGAGAGAAGCCCCAAAGCAGGGTGTGGAATGATGCCGTGGGAGGATCATTCCATCTGGCAAGCTGCAATGTTTGGGCTGCTGGGATATTCACCATAGTGCAGTGTTGAATTCCACCCTATATATTTTATGACCAAAAGGTTCAAAAACATTTGGACTTCCCTGCAGTTTTTTTTTTTAAATATTGCAGATAGATGCGCAAATGAGACAGAAGGGAGTTATGGAAGGAAACATAAGAAACTAACATAGATCAAAATAGACTGATCAAGTCATACCTGAGTGTAAGTGAAAGGAGGAGGCAGCAGGTGAATCTCCCAACTATGGGAAGGGTAAGAATAGAAGATTTATAAAACCAAGACTTGAAAGATTGTAGGACTTATGAGATATGCCATGAACAATGATGTAGCGAGTTAAGGAAAAGCACTGATTCCACTTCTGACACCAGTACTTAGAGACAAGCAGCGAAGATTATAAGGTACAACTCACTTGAAAACATGTAAGAATCCAAACAATCATGGCCAATAACGAGAGATGATGGAAGTTGTACTCTAAAAACATCTGGAGGGCCACAGGTTGCCCACCCCAAACCTAGAGCATCTAGTATTATTTAAGACAACAAATGAAATGTCCTCTACCAAATTTTGTAACTAGAAAACGTGACAAGAAACTAACAACTAACCTGTTAGGAATATCATTTTGTACCAATTTAACTTGAAGTAAATACTTTGCAGCGGGTGTAATGGATCTGTCAATATATGCTACAGCATGACTTTATATATATATTGTTCGCTATCGAATGCCCTCAGCCTGAACTGATTTGCTCATATATCACAGAAAACCTACATTTTGAATCTAGTTCTGGGTAATATGAGCACCAGTCCTATATAGTTTTAAACAGATATGTGTGCTGTTTACAGACTGTAGGAAGGCAACTAATATAGCAGAACAGTTGAAACTGAAATGCATCCACCACAGCAGCTAGGCATAAACCTGAATGTTCTCCCCTCCCAACCACTCTGATTCCACAGTAATTCATATAACTAATTAGCTCTTCTGACTTCCATCCTTCCCAAAGTATTTTCTCCTTCTGAAGGACAAGGATGTTTTCTAAATAGTGCTTCTCTGCACTGCAGTCTTTTCTACTGAAGTGTTTTATAAGGAAGAATTAATATGAATCTTATTTACAAGAGGCAGCACCTCCTCATAATATCCAAGAGATGCCTACTAAATCCAAAAATGCTTTAGAAAGTCACGCACTAATTTTCTTAAGGGTCAGAAAGGCATTCAAATATAAAACATGATCCACCTAGATTACAAAAAGAGTGTGACACAGAATGACTGAGAAAGCCCATGAATTAGGAACATAGGAACACAGGAAGCTGAATTATACCAAGCTGAACCATTGGTCCATCTAGTTGGCATCAGCTCTCAAATGTTTCAGATAGGGGTGTTGATCAGCTCTATCTGGAGATGCCAATGATTCATCTTAGCACTTTCTGAATATAAAGCAGATGTCCTACCACGGAACTACAGTCCTTTCCACATTAAATAATTCAGTTTACAACATTATTCTCAATAAACGTCAAAGTTGCAAGGTCCCATCCAACCAGGAGGAATTCCACTGACAATCACTGAGGCTCAGTATGCATGACCAAATTCCAAAAGAATAAATATTAACACCATAAGGAGTCATCTACATCTGTGACACACTGTCATTTTCTTTGCCTGATTCTTTGAAAATTGTGTACAGCCAAGGCTCCTGACCCTTTCTCTTATGTGTGAGAAAGTAATAAAACTTTATTAAGGCTTACAATGGGATAGATAAGGCTATGGATACAGATCACCAAAGGGAAGGCTAGAGAGTTCAAGAACAGAATTGGGTCTGAAGCTGTTTCAACAAATGGTCATAGCCCCCCTGCCAGCTTCTAATCACGAGATATGCCATACTCAATCATCAGACTCTGTCTTGTTATAAGAATGGTGCACTTCTCTGAGAGGCAGGGGTCTGCTGGCAATAGTATAAATGGAACTGAGTTGTCAGCCATGAGATAGGTATAATTCCTTCTGGATCCTCCTCCTCCAGCTGTCAAGTCTCCCCTCTTGGGTGGTGAACAACTTCCCTCATTGCTAGGGAATCTCTGTTCTATTAATGGGGCAGGACAGGGAGCTGACAGGACAGCTCCCCCTGGCCTCTAAAGGCAAAAGAGTGAAGTCAGGGTCCTGGAGCTCTGCACCCTCCTCCTCTGACAGCAACAGCCACCCCAACTGCAAGCCAGCCATAATTGTAGGGATCACAACATGTACATCAAGGTGGATGCTCTGTACCTTCCTAAATCACGGTAAACAACAACTTCCAGTCAGTTCCCTATATTTCTCTTTATCTCCCAGAGTGGCCCCAAAGAAGACAGGGAGGGAGAGAATGCCACCAGGGTATAGTTTTCCTCAAGTACAGCAGTGCATGGATATAATTACTCAATGGTTTAAGAAAAGTAAATTAACATGGAAAAAGCAAATATGAAGCCAACATCATGCTCTTAATTTGCTAACCATGGTAAGACAGTGGAAATATTTCATCTTCAGCAAGCCTATGCACCTGTGACATTGATGTAAGCATGATCCAAATTGCATGGGTAATTACTACAGGCATACTGTGAGGGATGTGGTGGGAAACAATTTTTTCACAGCAACAAAATATTGCAATTTAAGTAATCAGAAAATAGGATTTCTATTTTATAGAGGCACTTCCTAGAGGAAATGTGCAGTGGATTAACTACAACTACTGTGCCATTCATTGGACACAGACAAACTCTGGAAAAGCCCTCAGTTCCTTTGCCAAACAGACTGACTCCTGAAAGCCGCAAAATGTATCACAGTTTCCTCAAGTGCAATCTGTTTTTAATCTAGCATCTGACACGATATAATATTTAAAATTTAAACCTCTGTATGTGCCTCAATAAGACATGTCAAAGACTCAGCATGTACTCAGGTGAAGTGGCCCACTGATTTGCACTGCTGGAGTCAAAGGCTGTTTTTGTTACCCTCTGACATAAGAAAGTACTTCAGCCTCCACTGATGCTGCAACCTTTAGATAGCACTGACATCATTTAAATAAAACAAAATCGACATTTTCATTCAATTATAGTCTTATGATACATAAAATAGTGTGTCAACCACTGTGAGTAGCATTCACATTCATTACATCATCTTCATTTTACAAGTAGAACATTCGGGATGATCTAATCTAGCCCCATGATGCTAAGAGCAAGAGTTACTACTGATACTTTTCTGTAACAGTATCAAATATCTCCGGAGCATAAGAAGCAGGTGTGGACTACAAAATGAAAACACAGTTATTGAAAAATGGAAAAGGCCCAGAGCTATCAGGCAACTTTAAACACATGTAAATCCTTTCTTACCTTTCTTCTTAGTACATAGACTGGATCTTACTGACTTGCATCTGTCCAATAGGCTTTGATCTGTTCAGCTTCCATAGCTTCACTTTGAAACAGCATTGCTTTGGCAATTAAAGACATGATTATACTTAAGGCAACTGTGATATGTTCTGCTGCTGTCACCACTTCATCTGTAAAGTTTCCAGATCCTATTAAGTGTTTTTAATTGCAGCGCTGGAGTATAAAGCACGGATGCATTTTGAAAAGAGATGGACAAAGCAAGATGGACGGGTAGTCGAATGTTTAATACTCAGTATGTGTAGTTACAGAAGCTCCATACCAAGGATAGCATAGTATTGGTTTTAATTCAGAACATCCATGGCCTGCCTCATGGCAGTTAAATTAAAGCTTCCTCATGGCCTTTCTCGTGTCAGTGAAATTAAGTACTTGTACTTTTAGCATCTCAATTAGTTATCCTATACAATGTCCCCAATTCAAAATGCACCCCCTCCCTCAAAGCTGTGCTGTGAAGCAATATATTCTGCATGATTTGGAGCTATGATGTAGTGAGATTTATCAAATTCGACAACACTTCTAATGCCAAAGAGCAATGGAAGGAAAGCTCACATGAGCCACACAATTCTAAATACTATGCTGAAGAGTGAAAAGGCTTGCTAGGGTGATGTAGAGGCCCTGTGGTGAATGTAACATATCGTCTAGGCCTAGAGGTGTGCAATGAGAGGGTGTGGTGAAGGACTGGTGGGTCAAAGTCTGAGGTAAAATATTTTCAAATGTTGTGTAAATCTAAAAAGAAGAATATGTTTTGAAAGCAAATGTTGTGCTTATAAGTGGGAATCAATGAGAGAGGTGAAAAAGGCCAGCCTGCTCTATATGAAGTCTAACTGTTACTTTTGTATGGTGCCTGTAAGTTCTTACAGCTACAAGAAAGCTATCATTGGCCTTAGTGGTTCGTGTTACACCTGTCAGTTCCCATGCTGGACAGGAAAATTCAAAAGGTCAAGTTTTGATAGGCCAATTACTGAACATTCTATCAGCTCTCATTGGTTTAAAATCATAACCATGTGGGCTGGCAGAGAACTGAAGTAATTCAAAGCCATTGATCCTGACTGAAATGGTTTAACATGGCAGGCACAGATTTGTCCAGGGTTAGTATGATCTAATGGTCAGCAGTGATGGCCACTGCTGCTGCAGAAGAGCTTAGGGAGAGCTGATGCATTAAGGCAAAAAGCATTAGAAGTAGGAATGAGAGGAAGACTCCAGAGGTGGCTTTCAAGGGTAGTTTCTAGCCAGAGCAACATTTGTAGGCAGTTGGCCTCAGAGAGGCAACTATATGTCATCTTCTTGGCTATGACCTGTTACTCAAGTCCCTGACCAGAAGATTTCAAGGGAAGCTGAAGCAGCCCTGCCAGTGAAAGTACATGTCTCAAGAAAAGTCCATTGTAAGGGACAGGTGTGTGTGTGTGTGTGTTTGTGTGTGAGAGAGAGAGTGAGTGAGTGAGAGAAAAACTGCAAAGCAGTTTCTAATAATATAATGCATTTTTGTATGTTAGTTTCACTAATATATGTATTGATATCCACACTTTACCACTGTATGTGTATTTCTGTATACATTACTTGACTACACAACTGCACTTGAGAAGTGCACGTTTTGAAGGATGGCCGTTTCAGTTCACATTTTATTTCAGAAAGTTCAGATTTAGTAAGTTCACCTTTAAATGCAAACTAAATCAACCCCCCCCCATTCCTAGCAGTTGAGAGATTATGTTCAACTCTGTGTCCATTCACAAAGTTCCTGACCAGATGGTAAATGTCAAATCCGGACTCTGGAAGGTCGAATTAGGAAAATAATAATTAGAAAAGAGGGATAAGGCTGTATCAGATTCCTTAAAGAAACAGTTCATTGTAAGTAACTATTGAAACTTATGGATAACATCTAGTCTCATATATTATTAACATGCATTATATGCAAATCAGGTTTTTAATAATTATATTTGTTTAAATTTTAAACAATTGTTTAAATAATGTTCATATTTGGCCTATAGACTAATACCCTACTAATGTATTATTGATGGTGTACTAAGAGATAAGGTTTTATTAAAGCATTTATAGTGGCAGCAGAATTATAAGAGATAAAAAATTGAAGTCTATGCATAGTCAATTTTAGAAAGGGTTTTAGAAAGGGTAAGCTAGAGCCTTCAAAGCATGGGGAGGTTTAGAGGGGATAAAACTCCTTCCCCATCTTTCACATTTGGTGTCCCAGTGGTGTTACAGAGGTCAACAATAGAAATAACATTACTCTTGGGTTCACCATTTCAAAATTGTATTAAAATACAACTGCTTCAAGCACACAGCTCCTCTGAATGGCCATCACATTAGTAATGAAAAAAATTGACCCTTGTAAGAGACAATTCCTCATGAAAGCTTCTTTTCCATATGTCTGTTTTCACCCTCTTTGCCAGATGTCACAACTTCATTTTCATTCATGTGTCACATAGTAAATTTGATGCTGTCCTCTAAATGTATCCCATCTGTAACCCTGAAACAGATTTAAAGCTGACAGATACTGAAAAACGATTTGACTAATCCATAAGCTGCTAACATTTTTGTCATTTTATGCGCACACACACTTTTGCTTTTCTTAGGTTCAAAAATACTAAGGAAACAAGGTTCTAATTATTATGCTATAAGATGCTATATGTTAATTATTACTCAGTTCAAAATTATTATGAGCTATCAGAGCTATGGTTTTGACCCTTGCATTCTGCAAACCTATTATTTACAGTATAAATGTCAGGAAACACATTGATCCTAGTAAAAACATATTTGCATGTAATGGGGTCTCTATCACCTTGAAATTTACTATCTGAGCCTTCTTGCACAGGCAAAGACCCAGCTTCCTGTTGTTGTAGGGAGATGATGCCTTTGCAGTGTGAGTGTGTGAACAGATTATTGTTCAGAATACATATTGGGTTTCTCAATTAGATCACAGCATTAGAGCCCAACGATAACTTTTCTGGCAATAATCCTTGTCAAACCAGTAAAGCCCAGGATGAGAACTCAGATCCTTATTGATGTAGCTATTATATTTTCTTGTCTTTGTAATTTTTACTCTTTTTCTACAAACAGGCAATGCCCCAAGTCCCATCACAAACATAGTAATATAAATGTAATGATACAATTATCTGGCAATAGCATAAATGATTCACTTAAACCACATGGCAAAACACACACACAACATAGCTGATTTGAACCTCCCCTCAAAAACAAAAATCACTTGGCGCTACCCTAGATAAAATAAGAATTCTGAAGCTTGGCTCACAACTGAAATCCAAGAATTGGAAACCAATCATTCTGCATTCTCTTCTGTTGGCTTTTGATGAATTCACATAGCAACATTCTTGTTTAATTGCAAATTAAGTGTTCAAAAGATCACATAGCCAATCTTCCCCTGAGAACAACATTTGATGTTCTGATATACATAGGGGGGGGGGGGTGAAATCACAGAGAGAAAAGACAGATATTTAATTATTAATTGATTATTTTAAAGGTAGGGAAGGAACATGGTTTAAGGAGTGTTCGTTACTAGAGTATATAAATAGATCTAGCTGAGAGGGTGGCAGAACAGAGCCAAGGCAGTAACTAGAAATGCGCTGACTACAGAGCAAGAATATTTTGAAGCTTAGATATCTTCAATAAGGCTAAGCCAGCTCAAAAGATTCCACTGCTGCTCTAACACACAAGCCTTTGATGTTCCCTCATCTTTACATCATAGAAGGAGCTCAAAGGGTTAATTAAAATTTAATGATATCGGCAGTACTTTGAAAAAGTTATGAACTTGTGCGAGATCAATCATTTTCTTGGACTGCCTGACTTCAAAGCAGACATTATGCAAAAGGGGGGGGGAGACCGTCCATTCTGTACTGAATTCATAAGCACGGATTTTCTCATTAGTGGTCTAGGCACAGAATAGATTCCAAGTTCAAACCGAAAATGGGGGTGATGTGCCAAAAAGTGGTTAATCTGAATTTTAAGCCTTTGATAGCAATCACATCTTTGTTGAGTCAATGCATCACTGCATTCAAAAACAAAAACAAGAAACAAGTGCACTCAGGCAGACCCGAAATAAAACACTTGGAATTATGAGCTGAATTATATTTTCCCTTCTAACCACACTTACACAATATTAGAAAAATAATTATGAACTTGTTTACCTTCTTACAATGATATTCAGTAAGATGTCAACTGAAATAACTGACAACTTTAAGGCATAGAGTGAAAGTGTGTGAGAGAGAATGCCATTTCCACCTGATTAGTGTGAGCACCTTTGCCAAACCCAAGTCCCCCCCCCAAAAAAAGATTTACTTGGTTTGTTCTGGGGTGGTGACTTTTCCATCAGGTGGCATCTGTTGCCAATCAGAGACAAGGGGAGTTAGGGTTATAATCTTGCTTCATTCCTTAAGCTCTGCAGTTTTTCCTGTGCTGCACCCTCCCTCCCAGTATGGTCTCTGTTAGTTGCCTGTTTGTGGGGCTAAGTTGGAATTGGGATGGGGGGAGCCCTTTTAATTGTATAATCATAGAATGTAGAGTTGGAAAGGAACCTCAAGGGTCATCTAGACCAACACCCTGCAACGCAATGCAGGAATCTTAAAGCATCCATGATAGATGACCATCCAACCAATGCATGAAAACCTCCAATGGAGGAAAACCCACAACCTTCCGAGAGAATCCATTCCACTGTTGAACAGCTCTTACCGTCAAAGTTCTTCCTGATATCTCCCCATGATGGGCTAAGCACACAGCAACTAACTGATGAGACAATGCTTGGTCGGTTTTTTGCAAGAAGTGTTCAAGAAAGCCTCTCCTTCTTACAGAGGGGAGGAGTTGTGAGCAGGAGCTGGCTGCTGCGCCACACCCCCAGGTAGCCAACCAACCAGGTGGAGGCTTGGGGGTGGGGTTTTGCCGCTCAAACATGGCCACGGCAGCACTTCCCTTTCATTCCGCTGCTGGTTTTCGTCGGATCACTCACCCACCCTCCCTTTAGTTCACTGCTTGGTTCTTGACATTGCTATGGACCTGTGGTTGGTCGCCTTGGTTGTCCAAGGGGCCTGGTAGGGATTTTTATCCAACTGGCAAATTGGCACTGGCCACTTGGTTTTTCGCCTACCTCGTAGCGAATTGTCACAACTTTTAGGTATTGGCGGTTAGGCACTGGAATATGTTTGTCTATTAGAGGGCAGAGTGTGGCAATCGCCTACCCCTCCACTTTATGGGTATTCCGGTAAAGGAATCTGGCTGTCGTGGATCCTGTCCGATGCCCTTGCTGGTGGCTAGGGCCATGGCACAACTCCCAGTGACATCAGGGGGAGCTTTCAGTTGTATTTGCACCAGCAGGCTCCTCCCACTGGTGGTTAACCCTTGTTAGACTCACCCCTCCCTGAGGGGGTGGAGTCACGCTCTGTTGTTTTATCCAATGCTAAGCCAATACCTCTCACATGCTGTAATCAATAAAGTTGTGGCTTTTTTTAGCACATTAACCTAATATACTGTGTCCATGTGTCTTTCTTATCCCCAAGCAGGCGGCGGGTCCTTGAATAACAACTTTCCCTAGCTGGATAACTGGATCTCTCAGCCTCAGTTTCTCCCTCCATCCCAGGTCCTGCAAAGAGATTGCATAGAGACTGCAACAGGACAAAGGCAGAGGAAGATGAGAGGGGTGGCAGAAAGTGCAGGTTTACTTGGGGCAGGACTAGGGAGCCCCAGAAGGCAACGGGAATCCTTATTACAGTGATACACATAGAACAGCTCCTCCTATGACATATGGCAGGCACCAATGGTGATGGGCTTTTGCCGTCTGTTCAAAATATGTTTATTTCTGGCCACAGATACCTATTCCTCTGCCTACTGTATTTGCATATTGTATTTTCCTTAATGTTTTCTTTGGAATGGTTTTATATTGATACTGTACACCATCCTGGTATTTTCATTTGAATGAAAGATGGTATAAAACATCCAAACTTTGGGCTAAATAAGACATTTTACTTTTGTCCCAACACCTTTGAGAAGGAAGGTATTAAATACTAGATAAAGATTAGTGGGGTACTTTAATGATAATTGTGTTATTGAACTTTCATGCTTCTGCTCCTCCTTTTTTCAAAGTTCTGGTTAGGCTCTTGCAGTAACACTCCAACAGGATGGCACCATAGTCCCAGGTTTGCATTTTTATTGTTCAGTAGAAAAATCTTAATTTCATCTGTCACAGCACCAGCCAGTTACAAGTGAGCTGTGAGGAACTGCATGGGGAAACATGACCTTGCTGTCATTGACAGTTAAAAATAAAGCAGCATTGCATTAAATTTGTATGAGATATAGATTTTCTGAGCCAGATTGGCATCAGGTGTAATTTGACATGGGTCAGTTAAACCAATGGAGTTCCCTTGATTTAGATACCTTTATCAAACCTGGTCCTCAGCATTTTGTGGCTCATCTTCATAAAAACCAGAAGGAGTGGTGACACTCTGGGGCTGCTACACAAGTGTTCCATTGTATTGCCTTGATAAATTGACGCACTTGGAACAGATGCACTGTTGAAACATGCTCTATAGATCCACAATGGGTAAAGGCTCTTAAATATCTCACTCACATGAATAATGGGCATGAGGATTTGTTTATGCTCAGCCAGGTTTTCCAGATCAAAGCGTTCAGAGCCTAACATTGCAACATGCAGCACAGATGTCTGCAGATTGCCCTGCAGAAATTATGTGTGGCATTTGCCCATACACACAGTTCTTACAGTGTATTGCAATATCAGTCTACCTACAGCACACAAACAAAATAGGACTGTCAGCCTTATGTGGGTTCTGAAAACAGGCATTTTTGCTACATGTACAGCATTGCCAGGGGTGCCAAAGCTGAAGGGAGTAAATTTTCAGTCAGTGTACAAAATTTAAGACAAGGACCCTTCAAACAAATATTTCAAATATTTGTTCAGTTATAGTAAATGAAATACATACTCAGTTCTTCCAGTACCTTTGTTTTTCTGTCCTTTTTGCCAGATGCAGTCCCCAAAAGTGTTCTGTGCTGATAAAAGTTGCACAGAATGGGATAATCTATTATTTAGTATTACTAGAATGAGCTGCAGCAAACCCCATTCCCATGAGCTCCCCCAAACCTCTCTTATCTTTTAGCATGGCCACAAGAAGATTGAAAGATTTCATTTTTGTTTCAGATCAGCAGCAGTTTAGAGTGCCATCAGAACCCTAAATTTGGATTTAGCTAATCTATGGTATGTTGAAACATGCCTTGTTCTTTAATTATGGTTTGAACTTGAAATTACTTTAAGATTATTCAGAGTTTCTCTGAGCCCACATCTCACTATAAGCTACAGTTTATTGCAATTATTCCAATTATTCTGAAGGAACTAGGGGTTGACTTCATTTGTCCCTGCTCATGATGTTAAACTATGGTTTAGTGTTGTGTGCTGTAGGTAGTGTTGTGTTGTGTCTGAAACGGCCCTCAATTTCTTTATAACCTTTTCTACTATCTTCTTGTTATCCAAGTCAGACTGCTCAGTCTAGTTTTGAACATCTTCTTTCCCCCTTTTAGTGCCCTTCAGATGTTGGACTATGACTCCCATCAGTCCCAGCCAGCATGGCCAACAGTCATGAATAATGGGAGTCCAACATATAGACTCCTCTTTGAGGAATGTACTGCAAAACAGGACAATAACTATTCCAAGTGACATGCCACTTCTACTCTAGTTTTTAAACTATTGATTTAGAGCATTAATATACATTTCATTTTCAAATTTTGGAGGGAAAAATATTACTTTCTTATATCAAATCATGACCATAAGAATTTATGATTCTACAAATTGCATTACATTCTGATGAAATCCATTTAGCAGATGAAATATATTTTAGTTAGCAGCAGTATAAATTGGAGCCAAAGTTTACCCCAAGCTATAACTGAACCAACATTCGCCCTTCTGTGAGGTTCAAAACAACAAACAAAACTGAGAGTGAATGAGCATTTTATGAAATTAATGCCACTGGAATCAAATTATTTCTGTACCAGCTAATACACAAATTCAAGGCTAGTATTTCAGTTACTGATCATTACACCATACCAGCAAATCAAGGAAATGAACAATATATATGCCATTTCCTTGACACAGAGAGGCAGTAAACAGCAAATGTACATATTACAATGGATATGCACAACAGAATGGCGCTGAATATATAGACAATAATAATAATTCATCACATAAATGATTGTAATATGAAATAACTCAGATTATTCCCTTGAAAAATTAAATGCATTCTCAACATAAATATTTATATTGTCACATGTGCCTGCATATCCTGCCAACCTTGTTCTTTCAGGTGACTGGTGCTCAAACTAGCACATAAAACTGGCATGTAACTCACTGAAAAACATCCGATCTGCAACAGTTAAGCCCTATTTTTTCCATTGAATCACAGGTGTGAGGCCTTGTTTATAGTGATCTGCAAAAAAAAATTCTGGGAAAAATTTAGGGTCCTTCTTTAAGGTCCTTTAGGCCTTTAGGGTTCCTATTCTTTATTTTCATATTGAGTATTATTGTTAAAATAATGAACATAGTGGGACTTACTTCCAAGTAAACAGGCATTGGAATGCACTGTATAGCAATATTTACATATGTCTTTGTCATACACTTTTTTCTGATCAAAATATTTGCTATTTCATTTTGAACCCTCTAGGATTTATTGCATTTTTAGAAATAATCCCTTCACTCTTCTTGGCTTAGCTTAAGTCCTGTCTTTTTAGGTTTCCCGTCCATCTTGACAAAATGGTTAGTGACTGCAGCTCACCCAGGACTGCTAAAATGAACAATTTCCGCAAAATGCATTTTCATGAATTTCATCATCTTGATAATCCTAATAATACAATTCCCCCACCCCCATTCTTTCCACCTGGGTCCATTTTTGAGAGACAGCTTCATGCCTATATTTCCCTTGTAATCTTATCCATATATTAACATTATTATGGAACTGAAGTTAGAAATTTCAGGTGGTATTACTATACCCCGGGTAGCTTTACAGCCATCACAAAGCAATTACATTTATTTGTACCATAATACCATCTCAATATTTAGTACACCAGCTGTCTCCACCTAATTATTTTGGAGACTACCATAGGGGCTGGCTCTGTTTTCTACCCACAGGTGACCACAGACGATGCTGCTGGTGCTAAAACGGCCCTGTGGTGAAAAAGGAAAATTCTATCAGGAGCAGGCTCTGTAGTGGTCTTGGCCTGCTTGCCTCCCTCTACCATAATTCTTTCCACAGGACAGTTAATGGTAGGTGCCCCTGTGTTGGGTAAGGAAAGGGAAAGTCCAATTGGAGAAGATTCTGAGGTGGCAGTTGTCTGTATGCCCCCCTCCCTCTACTGCAGTACAGGGCAGTTGGTGGTAGATGCTCCTGTGGAGAGGGTGTCCAGCTGAGGGTTGTTGTTGAGCTTTTTTAGGGCAATTGCCCAATAGCCCTACCACCGAGTCTGAGCTGCCCACCATAGCCAAAGCGCAGGTCACCTGAGCCAGAGCCTGGGGCATCTACATCACAGCCAAAGCCTACCACGCACATTTTTAAAAACAAACAGTTTTTGTTTGTATTTGCTTTAAAATGTAAAATTCCCCTCAGATGGGCATGTAGGACCCCCCAAATTCCCCTTAGATGGGCATGCAGAACCACCCCAAAGTGTGGTACTGATAACACCAAGGTTGCAGGTTACATCCCCATATCCAGGATGTCCAGGAATTCCCGGATGTATGACAACCCTGCTGGACTTCTAAATGTAAGCACTTTTCAAGGTTTGGGCAAGAACTGTTTGAAATAGTATTAATTTGTTTGCTGTGTGTTGCTGCGGTTATCAAGGGAAGGAAGGCAAGACAGCAGAAGCTTAGTGTGTTGTGGGCACAGTGGGGACCCTGCACTGGCTCCACCATGGCGCCACACCATGGTGAGCTCCCACTGCCTTGCCCCTCAGCCTCACCCTTTTGGTAGGCAGCAGCAATGTGTGGCATTGAAAGGAGGGAGAGCAACTTAGTCCTACCTGTGCAGGTCTATTGGCCACAACCGGCACTACCATTCCATATTGTAGAAGCAACTGAGGTTATAAGAAATATAAACCCTAAGACTTCTGCCTACTACAAACATCTTTTCTCCTTCCATTGACAAACTGATTAGGTCACAGTTGGTTAGAGTGTGGTACTGATAACCCCAAGGTTGCAGGTTACATCCCCATATGGGACAACTGCATATTTCAACATTTCAGGAGTTGGACCAGATGATGCTCAGGGTCCCTTCCAACTCTACAAATTCTACGATTTCTATGGTTTTCAAAAATATTAGTATTTCCTGATTCTCACACATTTAATACCTTTCCTGTGAGTCACTTCACATTTTTTCTGAATTTATTTTAAAAAAACTATTTGTAAAAAAATCTACTTCTTGCATTTAAAGTTAATTGCTAAAAAGAGAAGCTTTGATATGCCCAAAAGACTATTATTGAAATGTGGCTCAGGGCATCTAACCTATGCTTAGCTCAGGTAACAAGAAAAAAATGGATCTGGTTTGGTTAATATATAATGAGTAATCATAATTTATTGATACAACAATGAACCATAGTGAGACTCAAACCTGAATAGTCCCACCTTCCCTTTTCTTCTGCCTTGTGTGCCTGAGTAACAAATCACTTTGGCTTTTATTTTTAAGCTAACCGCAGTTCTCCATGTCTGAACTCAGGGAGCTGTAATTTGTTTAGACTGTGGTTTGAGAGCAGGTGATGATTTGAAACCACAGTCTGATCTTAGCTGGTCTTCACTAACCATAATTTAAACAAACCACCAGTATCCACATTTCATCATCTTGGGAAACTATTTAGCTTAAAACTGAAAGCAGGATTCTTATCTCCTCTTCTGGCTGCTAAAGAGGAACAGAGGGAAGCTCAAGATATGAGCCCAAGACTTGCTGCCACCTGCCAAACTCATGCATGTCAAGGAAACTATGTTTCTTATCATGCACGAACATGGGCTCTTCAGCAGTCTAGCATACCAGTCAGTTCAGAGGACCATAAGGATGTGGGTTATGGGAATGCTTTGCATCTAAATCAGACCTGAGCAGCTTGACATGCACATGAGCATCTCACATAAGCACACTCCTGGAGAGGTGTGGCCTAGCAGCATGGCCAGAAATTCCATATGAGACTATGCCACAAGCAGAAACTGAATTAGATGTTCTATGCAAAGTTCACTCCAAGATAAATCAAACACACCTTTAGGTAAAATTGCATGACTTTTAAAACTAACTGGGTCGTAATGCAGCCCCACTAAAATGTGTTACTTTTATCAGAACACACTGAGTAACCCATGGTTAACAGGCATTGGTGACCAATTTTGCGAGATCTGAAATGGCTGGAAGGTAAGCTGACAATCTTCTTGCTCAAGCAGGCAGTGATAAACACTTGGTCAGAATATACAGCTTGTAGGCTGCAACTGATTTCAAGTATCATGTCTAGATTTATAAGATTTCTAGGTTACATACAAGAAAGCAAAACCTAAACATTTGTGTTTTATTTATTTAAATATATATAAACAAATTTTAACAAAAAGTTATAAGATTTAATAACAAAGCAATATAAGTACTTAAAATGTTGTACTCCCCCCACCACATAAATACAAAAGGAACAAACTTGCAATAAATGGAAAACACCATAAACGGAAAACACCGATTTGCCCAAGTTACCTCACATCTATTAAGGTTGTTTAATCATTGTTACAATAGGCCCTATCTTCTGAATCCATACAGATAAAATGGTGTACTGTTCCTTTTCCAGTTCTTTGCAGTAATTACTTCTACAGCTACTCTTTCTGTCATGCATAGGCTGGATGCAGAGGAAGATGTAAAACGGCTTAATGAGCTGGGATAGTCTGTGGCAGAGAGAAGACCAGAATCAGATGCAGAAGCTGAAGCAGGGGAGGGAGACTCATGGAGATGAGTCAGGCAGGTGAAGAGTCACAGGTGTCTCCTCCTGCTGCTGTGACCAGCTCCCCTCCCCTTGGTCTCCCAGAACCAGAAAAAGCATGGAGAAGGCGGAGGAGAGGTTGGCTTCACGCAGGCACAGTCTCCAATTGTTTGGGAAAGCCCTGGAGAGGAGGGGGCTTAGAGGGCTATGGGGGTGGGGACTTACAGTCTCAGCAACTGATCCATGACCAGCAAGCACAATTTGAGCACAAGAGCATTCTCCCCTTCTGTGCTTTCCAGAAACTGGTATTCAGAAGCATCGTTGCCTCTGACCATGCAGGCAGAGCATAGTCATCAACACTGAGGTCAAAGGTAAAGGGACCCCTGACCATTAGGTCCAGTCGTGGCTGACTCTGGGGTTGCGGCGCTCATCTCGCTTTACTAGCCGAGGGAGCCAGCGTACATGTGGCCAGCATGACTAAGCTACTTCTGGTGAAAGAGAGCAGCGCACGGAAACACCGTTTACCTTCCCGCCGGAGTGGTACCTATTTATCTACTTGCACTTTGACATGCTTTCAAATTGCTAGGTTGGCAGGAGCAGGGACTGAGCAACGGGAGCTCACCCCGTCGTGGGCATTCAAACCACCGACCTTCCGATCGGCAAGTCCTAGGCTCTGTGGCTTAACCCACAGCGCCACCCGTGTCCCTAACACTGAGGTTATTGCTCCCCTAATCTGAAAAGAACTGAAGCACTAGTGGTCTTATTCCTTCTACTTTTCTAATTATTTCCATCTCTTTATTATCATTTGATGTATTCTTTGATATTAATTCTGCATACAGATGAGTCAAATATTGGAACAGTTGTAAAACAGAGCCATTGTTCTTAGTGTCAATTTAGGAAACTGATTCCATGTCAAAGGCCTCTAGGTTGATCTACAATATTGGCCCAGGAGAAGGAAGCATGTCAACTCAAAAATTTGTTAAGTGGACATGTGCCATTTACCCAGAACCCAGTTGCACCTTGAAAAGAGCTAGTCCTTACATTTGAAATAGTTCTTTCAAAAAGAAACTTGCTTAAGGAGGATGAGGTGGCTCAAGCCTTGCATTGTCCACACTCCTTGCTGATAACACCATTTCCATTTCTTCAAATCTAATAGCAACAAAACACATCAAGTCTGAATTCCAACTTTTGTTTAAAATATTGAGTTGACGGGTTTCACTTCAATCACTTCTCCCCGCTTTTTATTATAACTATCTTGTGAGAGTGCCCAGAACCACCTGAGAATACATAACAGTAGTTAAGAAGTAATTTTCCCCTAGGAGAAAATTACTTTTATGCACAGAATAAAAATGAATTAAATTATTTGAGGCTTGAAAAATTTAGTTCTTTACACAATGAATCTCTTTAGTTAATTTATTATTTCCAGCGCATGCAAAGGCTTTTTCGAACTTATGTGTGTAATATAATAAAGACAGCATGCATAATTTTTAACCTCTGTGATATAACTATGTTAAATTAGAAAAACAGTCAGAGGAACTATCTTCATGATATGCATGACCTTAATTATGTGACGAGAACATTTGTTCTGATTCCTCATGAAGTCTGTAAACACACCTTTTCTGTATTCACCGAAAGAACACAATGGAATACCTTTGAGAATAATAGGTCTGTCATAATAAGTACAAGCACTGCATTGCTTAAAAATCAACTTTATCTCATCTTAAAGTTCTGGCCTCCCTCCTTATGTAAATAAGGTTCTTTTGGAATATGGAAACAGTATTGACTTAAATATATAAAACTTTCAAAACAATGCTATTGCATACCCCAACAATTGCACTAGTGGTATCAAGCAGCCATTTATTCCAAAGCCCTATTCTGACTGCAATTGCTTTAATGTTTGCCAGAGGAAAACGTTAAAATATTAATAATCTAGTAACCTATTCCACAACAGTGAGTCACCAGTTTGAACTTTCATTTGTCACACACATAGACACAGGGAGAAGTAAACTTTAATATAAATACGGAAATGGAAGCAGATACATTATGAAAGAAGCAATATCGACTCTAACATTTTATACTGGTGTGAAATTAATGATTGTGCTGGCCTTTCAGGATTTTTCTGAATTTTTGAAAGAAGTGCTGGGAAGCGATTCTTTCCTTCCCTCTGCCATTGCAAATATAGAACCTTAACTAGATGAGAAAATCCCCTGTTTGGCACTTTTAACTCTCTCTCTCTTTTAAGATACAATTTGGAGCCTGTTGAGATTTCTATGCATATGAAATTAGTTTCTTTTAATCAAAAAGAACTTAAAGTGCATATTAGAAATTCTATTATAGAAATAATAGGCATTACCTGAAATGAACATGTACAAAACGCTAATATTTACTGCTACAACATCACAGGGTGTGGAAGTTCTGCCTCCAGTGGTTGTATATATTTGCAATTGGACAGAAGTTGCAGCAGAGATGGCTCTATGCCGGGGGTGGGAAACTTATGGCCTCCCTGGTGTTGCTGTGACAACACAAGTCCCATTATCCACCTTGCTTGGCAATGCAGACTGCGGCTGATGGAGCTCAATGACATCTAGATGGCAGTCTGTCATCCTCAGTGTAACATATGTGATGGTGGGGCTTTTGCATATGAAAGAACTGGATCACTTAATGGGTGGCCTAGAATCAACATTCTATTTTAACACCTAGCTTGCAGTGCTGAAAAACCTAGACAGCATCTTAAAAAACAGAGACATCACCTTGCCAACAAAGGTCCATATAGTTAAAGCTATGGTTTTCCCAGTAGTGATGTATGGAAGTGAGAGCTGGACCATCAAGAAGGCTGATCGCCGAAGAATTGATGCTTTTGAATTATGGTGCTGGAGGAGACTCTTGAGAGTCCCATGGACTGCAAGAAGATCAAACGCATCCATTCTTAAGGAAATCAGCTCTGAGTGCTCGCTGGAAGGACAGATCCTGAAGCTGAGGCTCCAATACTTTGGCCACCTCATGAGAAGAGAAAACTCCCTGGAAAAGACCCTGATGTTGGGAAAGATGGAGGGCACTAGGAGAAGGGGACGACAGAGGACGAGATGGCTGGACTCTGAAGATCTTAAGCTACACACAGGTACATATGGGAGAAGGAGATCCTTCAGGAAACTTGCCCCCCCCAATACTGTTTTAAAAAAGCAATTTCAACCTATTGCATGTATGAATGTGTCAATGTGCACTTTGGTATAAAGTTCACACAATAGAATCTTGATACAATCCTATATACACTGACATCACAATTGCTTCTTTCCCCCTTTTGTTTATTTGTTTGCAATACATTGTTCTTTAACAATGCACAGATGCACATCAGCAATAAAAAGCTATGAAAGAACTTAATTCTGTAGCACATTGTTCACACACAGTGCTATTGTAACAGATTTCAGAAGCCAAAAATATAATCTAATGCATCAGTTCCACTTTGGAAACAAGAGTGTGCACTTCGGAAGCCCAAGCCCAAGGGAGAAATTTGGATGAGAACATTTAGACATGTCAGAGAGTGTTCAGCACTAAGGATTGGGCTAATATGGGGATATTGAGGCCATTCAGATGTTGTTAGATTCCAGCACCTATAAATGCTGGCAAGCACAGCCAGTTGTCAGTGCTGATGAGAGTTGTAGCACAGGGTTGCCCTGGTCTAATGCTTGAACCTTGACACCGCCCATTCTACTTGCCTGTTCTTGCTGAAACGCACATTGAGATGAAAAACAATGTTCATACACAGGAAGAAAGAAACATTCACAGCTCTAGATGATAGTCCTAAAAGAGCTACTTCTTAGGGTACTATTTCCCTTTATTCAGCTGTGATTCTGTACAGGGCAGCCGTTCTCCAATCTTTAAAACATACCTCCCATGTTTGCTCTTCCTTGCCCTGCCTCCCACCAATGTTCAAAGATCCTCATGTATTTCCATAAAGCCTATTGCTGTGCCTGAGCATCTACAGACTGGGGCCTATTCAAAACTTGCAACAGAAAAATAAAAAGGACATTTTTGAACTACCAGAGAACTATCATTTGAACAAAGCTCTTCCTGGGCTTCCTTCTTCCCAAATTAGGGTCTGAGAGTCTTCTGCCAGGAGTATTCAAATAATTTAGTCCTTGGCTGGTGGATGATGGGGAAACAGGTTCCATCTTTATCATGGTCCTATTCTTTCTTAGAATTTTGTGGCTCTATGGAAGAGTTTCACAATCACCTAAGAGGGCCTTGTTCCACAACCTAAGAACCACTGATATAGGAGAAATGTAACATGAGAATATGAGACTGACTCACAGAAGAGCATAGTCCCCGGGAGTTTTTCAGGGCTGTGCTCTCACAGCATGCAGGTGACTTGCTCAAGAGGACCCCCCCCCCAAGCAGGCATTTTTGGGGCCTCACTCTTGACAGGAGCCAAAACAGGACATCCCAGGATCCAATCAGTAGCTGAGTTTCTGTAATTCCAGCATGTCCCATTCAAATCGGGACAGTTGGTGAGTATGCTATTCTTCTGTTTGAAAATTGTTTTAACTGATTTTAATATTGTTTTTTCACATTGCTGTAAATTTCCCTGGAACCTTACGGTGAATGGCAGGTAAGAAAAACTAAGTAACAATAATTCCTTTGAAATCTAAATTAGAAATCTAAAGAAATCTAAAAATACAGTTTGACAATGTGAAAAGCTTCCAGACTGAACAGGGACAGAGTTAAAACTGGAGTTGCTGTTTCACTTATATAACAAGTAACATGAGGGAAATAGCAGCCTACCTACTCCTTCCTGTTTTGTATCTAGATGAAAACAGTAATAAAATTTTTTTATTTATATATGTATTACTTTCTTAAATTCAACCTATACAAAATTCCTGTACCCATTTGCTATTTCTGATTATGTAGCGGACATGAGATTGCCAGGAATGCAAATTTTTAAATGCAAAGCAAAGAAGTCTGGATGATGACTATCCCTATATACACATTGGCCCCATATTTTCCTGGGAGCTAGTACGGCTGCCAGCACACAAATTATTGCACTCCAAAGCTCTTAGAGTTCCTCATCTCAGATCTTTTCATGCCAGGAATGATGCTAATTGTGATCTCTTTGTTGCAAAACACACAAGCCCTTTGTGGTACAACTCTGTTTAAGCTGTAATCACAATATTAGATTGAGTTTGGTAGATTGATGTCTGGGCCAGTGTCAATGGTGCTAATTCAAATCAGGAAGTGTGGGCAACTAGGGAGACTGCAGAGTGCTAGAGAAATGTTTACTGGAAACGAAAATACACCCAGCATACCTAGCCACCTCAGAATGATAGAGGTCAACCTAAGAATTAGAGAGGAAAAGAAAAGCCTCTTTCACAGAGGAAGAAAACTTTCACAGAGGGCAAGTTTCAGAAAAGCACTAGCTGGATCATCTTCCTGACGTGTTATGCTTCTTAGATTTTCATTAGCAATAGGGAAAGGTTATATCATGACCCTGGAAGGATAGCCTACATTATAATTTCTAAGGAAAGAGTCTGTCTTTTGTTCAGAAATCTTGTCTTTAAAATTCTACTGTTCCAGTCATTCATTCTCCAATTACTTATTAATTTAACTGATAATTTCCTGTGGCTAATCTCATAGACCTGAATCTATTTCAGCCTTCAAAGAAGAATTTAAGCCTTTCTAATATAATTCAGGAGTTCAGACTTGGTTTCAGATATCCCTGTCTTTAGGCTTCACATCCACACCCTGCAATGAAATGAACACAAGCAGCTAGTAGTTTATTGTAGTATTTTTTAAGGCTAAAAGTCCAGGGGAGAATGGGGAAAGGAGTGTAACCAGTGATGTGTGAAAGGGTACATATTAATTGGCACCTGTAACACAGGAATAGTACAACTCTGACAGCACAGCTGGGGATATGAGAGGAATTCATCTTACTTACATTCCGAAGTGGATTCACCTTACCTGATCTGGGTGGACCATGACCCAGATAGAATTGATGGTCCACTTCCAAATTGGGAACATGAGAATATGATAATGGAACTATTCCTTATCCACAGACGAAAACTGGCATGCATGTCTTTCAGGGTTGTACACTTGCAGGAGGCAAATGACTCACACAAGAGCATACTTCCCAGGTGTTGTGTTCTGCAAATGCTCTGTCTGTCTGTCTGTCTATCTATCACATACCTTTTACTCTTCTCAAAATAGGCCTCCAGCTGCCCACAACCTGGAGTGACTAATGCATGGGGCTCCTTGCCTCCAAGCATTTTGAATGCATATAGAGCAAGTCCCATAGGAAGTGATGGTACTTGATGACATTCTTCCTATATCAAAAGAGTGGAGGACATGGCTGCCCATAGTTTGTTTATGTATGTAAATATATATACTTTTCCATTAACAGTCCCCCTGGAAAATGGGACAGGATGAAAATGGGCTGGATTTCAGTGAGTCTGACTGTTGCTAAACACATCACTGTGGCAAGTTACCTTGATGTTGCAAACAAAGATGCTAGTATACATGTTCAAGAGTTCCAGATGCCTGAGAGGTGTTTAATGAGATCCATTTGTGCATAGATGCACAAATCACATTTTTCCTATATACATACCTTGGAAGTCGAACGGAATCCGTTCCGGAAGTCCGTTTGACTTCCAAAACATTCGGAAACAAAAGTGTGGCTTCTGATTGGTTGCAGGAAGCTCCTGCAGCCGATTGAAACCCACAGAAGCCCTTCCGGATTTGTGGCGTTCGGGAGCCAAAACGTTCAAGAACTAAGCTGTTTGAAAACCAAGGTACGACTGTATTATAACTGGGGACAAAATATTTTACTATTATTTGAAATAATAATTCTATCTAGCCTCTTTTTAAAAGAATCACTGCAAAGCTATTGTTTCCATGGTATTAATGAACACATTTAAGCTTTTGTACAACTGATGGCAATCTAAGTACATGAATACTGTCCCCCCCTTCTAGCAGTTGCCATCTGTGTCTGAATTGTATTTCTACTTGTTAAGGATGGAGGAGATAATGAGGATCATGGTAAAATGATGATTTAATTGCCTTTTCTTCATTACAGTATTTTCCAGCACACACTGAAAATAGAGGCTGAAAACAGCTGCGCTTGGCTACTCTTGTTCTGAACAATACAGTCTAGTGGTTTAAGAAAGAGAACCAGAGCTGTACCAGAATAGATTGTCTTTAAACCACCTGTTTAAAACGAGGAAAAATTATTTCTAACCAAAACATTTTATGATATACTCAAGACTTAGGTTAGGAAATTGTGCAAAACAAGTTGATTAAAAGTCACAATAACCTTAACTATATTTAAGTACTGGTACATATTATTAAAACCAAAGCAGTTAATAAACACAATACACATACAGGCAACAAAAGAAAATAACTTAAAATGTGCAACTCTTAATAACATAAGAAGAGTGTGTTTTTACTTTGTAACTTGTAAACAGCATTTAATGCTTTGGCAAAGGAGTGTTACCGAAATGTAGTTCAACCTTTAAGAAATGGAAAATGTATACTTCTGCAGCTTAATTTATAAACTGTGAGTTGATATGATCTTTTACCCTTAGCGATATATGTGCCAGTAATGTACTTAACAGATGCTCTGTATTTTAAAAATCTTTTACTAAGTTGTGACTTAAAATGCACTTGTTTTGTAGTTTTATATCCTATCTCTTAAGTATATATTGTACCTGCATAGGTGAACAATGTCACTAACATATTAGATAAGCAAATGATAGAAAAGTGACATACAAAATTCTAACAAAGACTGCTCTAAGTCGCTGTTGCCCTGATGAATCTCTGTACCAGCTGCAGATTCTGTTTGAACCCTGATTTGGCACTTCATAATACAGTCTGCTTCAATCTGAAATACTTCAAAGGCTGCCCTATTCAGCTTATGGCCTAAATCCAAAATCCAAATTCACATCAGAGAAAATAAATTTTGTCTTCCCTATTTCATTTTATCAGAAATTAACAACTATAGATAGTTTTCTTTTTGGCATAAGTGAATAGAATTTGCAGGCAAATGTCTGAAGTGCTAAATTGTATGCAAATAGATCCAGGGTCTTTTGTGCTGGGTTCTTCTAATGTTTGGACTACTTTTTTAAAATGGAAACTTCTATAACTTCATTTTGGGTCGAATTTAATGAAATTTGCACAAATGGTATCTTTTTCTGCATGGATGAATCCTATCAAACATCAGGAGATCTTCTATTACAGTTTTGGGGTGGCTAAGATTGGAATAATTCCCCCTTGTGTATCTGAAACAAACTACTTCTAGAACTTTCAAGTTGCCATCTTGCATTACACTCTTAACCTTATCTACTCAGTAAGTTGTATTTAATTCAATGGGGGTAAGTGGAGTTAGAACTGCAGCCATAGACTGCAGTCTGGCTGTGTTGGGGGGGGGGAATCATTTTGCATATGGCTAATAACCTATATATATATGAATATGCTACAGCATTGTGTGGCTCAGAATTATCGTTCACAGTTCTGAGTAATCCAATTTGACCTAGGACAGGTTGTTAATTTGCTCCTGTAAAAAATACAGTTTAAAGTTTTCTACTGGCATTAGAGTTGAACTATAAAAAACAGTCAGGCCTGTTTACTTAACCTTGCCATTGTTAAAACTGAAACTCATTTTGTAGCATTGATCAGGAAATATAATCTAGCTACATTAAATGTATCTGTTTTGCTGAACTTCATACAGCTTAGCTGACAGCAGAAATGAACCCAGGTTGTTTATGAGCTTTTCCTATCACCTACTCTTGTAGTGAACAGAACAGCAAGCATTCACACCTTTCCTTTAATGCTTTTCTGAGCCACAAGTGTCATGCAAGAATCACATGATGAGTCACTTAACTGTACTGCAGAACAAGGACATTTGCTAAAACAGAGGGGGAAATGTTACCACTAAACGACTTGCTGTCTGCAAGGTCTTTCTAAGCATTACTCTTCAATAAACAAGCACTATACACAATCTCCAAGGATACTAAAACAATAGTGTGTTTTTCCTAGGAAACTGAAAGTATATGATGAATAGCAGATAAGGGGATCTGAGAATTCAAGCAAATATTTCAGAACACAAAGATGGAAAGCGTCTAAGATTTCAGTTACGTTATTATCATAAATTACTTCTCAGATAAAAATCCTATAATATTAGCCTTGGGGACCATATATTTAATCCTTCGCCATATAACTAGGTAATTGGCATAATAGAAACTAGAATAAAAAGCTAGCGGAAGGAAGGCAGTTTTTTCAGGGTCATGTTTGGCAACAGCTTTTGATTTCAACTGCACAGGCAACTAGTGGGTAAGAAGTCACTAGTCAATTTCCATAGCACATGCAGCTGCTTTTTCCTGGATCCCTCACAAGCATTCCCAGAACCACCCAACACTTACTAAAATAAAACTGCTATATTCCAGGGGCCTATAATTTGAGTGAGTGTGTGTGAAGCAATCCTAGTGACACAGAGCCCCTATCTTGCAAATAATCAAGGGATTGTCTCTCCCCAGAATACCAAGAAGGGGATTTGCATTTTTCTTATCTACAACGACTTTGTAAAATTATGCTTTATTCAACAAAGGGTTTCCTCCCTCATTGAGATATCTAAACATTTGCAAGCAAAGGGTCTTAGGAAGGGATTGGTGAATCTGTTGATGATGGCTTCTCAGTTTCTCATGTTTCTGAACTTGTTTAGTTTGCCACATTTACACATCAGTCTCTGTACCAGCTGTGGTTGGTACAACTGGACCAACTCCTGGACCAAGATAGCTTGACCACAGTTGTTCAGACATGGCTAACATCAAAACTGAATTACTTTTTCGTAGTGCTATGTACATTAGGCAGGACCCCTTGTTATATTGTTTAAAATGCTTGCTGGAAACATTTGTATTTCAGCAAGTTTACCCAGGCATATAATTTAGATATCTATGTTTGTTTTTAAATGTTTTACCTACTTTATTTGTTTTATTCATAATTAGTTTATCTATACCTGTTTCTTTAGCAGTTTTGTGTATTTTAGCTGTGCTTTGAGATTTTAATTGTGTTGTATTAATTATTTTATTATAGACACTGCTTAGGAGAGTTTTGTAAGTGGTATATAAATCTTAACAAATAAATGAATAAAAATTGTGATTTTTCTTTTAAAAGGTAAAAATGAAAAAATTGCCAGACATTTAGTACACAACATTACTATCATTTTTACATTATCTAATGCATTTTTCACTAGTGTATGCATTTTCATGTATACTTCCCCCCCCAAAAAAAAATATTTCTGTGCACACTTTTCAGTTGGTAAACCACATTGCAACATTTGAAGTGTGAATTTCAAAGAAGAAGAGGAGGAGGAGGAGGAGTTTGGACATGATATCCCGCCTTTCAATCCCCTTAAGTAGTCTCAAAGCGGCTAACAATCTCTTTTCCCTTCCTCCCTCACAACAAACACTCTCTGAGGTGAGTGAGGCTGAGAGACTTCAGAGAAGTGTGACTTCTCTGCAAGTGGAGGAGCGGTGAAGAGAACCCGGTTCACCAGATTATGACTCCACTGCTCTTAACCACTACACCATGCTAGTGTAGGAAAGGTTTGCCTCAGTTCACATATTGTTTCAGGAAGTGTGACTTAGGTAAAAATGCAGACACAACCAAATTCCTCCCCAAACCTAATCCTAGGATGTGCACCCTGTGATCAACACACTGTGTGATTATGAGGAACTTTTCGGCATCAAGAGGAAGAGATTCATTCACTGCCAAAAGTAATAGGCATTGATTAGGAATTCATTCTGAGGTAGGAAAGAAAGACAATTGATTCCTCCCTTCCTTTCCATCTCCAATTTACTCCATGAATTTATTTGCAGGTTAACCTGTTTCATTTAATCCCTCACCCCATAGATAACATAACTTGCTCATCTCTTGTTAAAACCCTAAATTATGAAGCCAATTATAATGAATTAATTGCTTTCTGACATACCAGGGCTTTCAGGAAGTTTGCCCCATCCAAAGTTTCAACAAAATATGCCAGAAAAGCACATTTAAGAAAAATCATCTTAACTGCATTTGACAATAAGAAACAAGAAGTGAAGAAAGGGAAATCAAAGACCAAATGTAGGAGGGAAATTTACAAGTACACGATAAATATCGAAGGGATCCACCCAGCTCATGCCCATGAAATGAACAGAAAAAACTGGTCAGGGGGATCTTCAATAAACACTATGTGTCATGTCATTAAAAACATTCCAGCAGCTGCACTGAATAATTGACAGTGAAGCCATACAACTAGCGCAAGATTTGAATCTCTCACTGAAAAACTTAAATCATTATTACCAATGCCTCAGGGTAGTAGCCCAAGAACAGTTCCCTGTGGCTGGACTTTGTGTCTCATTGCTCATGTATGAAAGCTGATAATGAGGACCATCAGATTACTTCCTAGGACAGTGCTGCCTTCCATCAGTTCTGCACTGCCTCATGGCCAAATAGGGAGTTTAATGGAGATATGGATCTTGGTCTCCAGTTTAACATTCCAAGTCTAACCAGTTCACCAGGTCAACTTTCAGCAACAGAACAGTAGAATTTTATGTTAATAAAAATGTAGCAAAAGCCAGCAGTCTTAGTAATTTCCTACCATGTAATACATTACCTAGGGACGCAGGTGGCGCTGTGGGTTAAACCACAGAGCCTAGGACTTGCCGATCAGAAGGTCGGCGGTTCGAATCCCCGTGATGGGGTGAGCTCCTGTTGCTCGGTCCCTGCTCCTGCCAACCTAGCAGTTCGAAAGCACATCAAAGTGCAAGTAGATAAACAGGTACCGCTCTGGCGGGAAGGTAAACGGCATTTCCATGCACTGCTCTGGTTTGCCAGAAGTGGCTTAGTCATGCTGGCCACATGACCTGGAAGCCGTACACGCCAGCTCCCTCGGCCAATAAAGTGAGATGAGCGCCACAACCCCAGAGTCGGTCACGACTGGACCTAATGGTCAGGGGTCCCTTTACCTTTAATACATCACCTAGTTTGCTTCTTATCCTTTGTGCTAATGGGGATCTCTGCAAGATAGCATGTTCTGCTCAGTTACTATATATTTGTCTGCTTCCCTAAAATTTAAATTTAAACATCATCTTTTTCATTTCCTACCTAAAATTTAAATTTAAACATCATCTTTTTCATTTCCTACCTAGGAATTCCATAAAAAGTGCCATAGTCCAATTCAGTTCCACACTATTACAAAAGTTTTGTCTCTGTAAGAGTTTCAGCTTGCCAGGTGAATCAATCCTCCTCCTCCTGTGCACTGGTCCAGAAGTTCTCTTGACACCCACCCACACACACACCTGGCCAAGAAACAATTTCAGGGGGCACAGTGGTGTGCATGTCAAAAGCCCGTTGTGCATGATTAATCCCTTGCACAAGACTTCCACTGACAGAGTTAGTTAGGCAAAGCCCACCCTTAAAGTTTCAGAGTCCAGAGCAGGAAGGACAATCACTTAAGCTCACAGTTTTCAAAACACTTGGTTTGTAATGGTTATGGCAGGGGGAGGCGCAGGAAAGCACTCATGCTCTTATGGCAGAAAACATGTCGAGCTCAAGATGGATTGGTACACAGGCAAGGTTATGAAGAGCTTTTAGGACATAAAGAATATCCCTCACCACTGGACTCCCAACCAAATAGTAGATACTCTTACAGTTTGTAATGCATGTAAATAACAATGCAGGGAAAGGCTAAGGCATGGGACATTTCTAGCAAACTCCCAATTCCAGAACCTCAACGTTATTTTTTTGACAGACCATATCTGAAAGTATCCATCATTTGACAAGCAAGAAACTGCCAGAAGTAATGAACAGAAAAATAAGGATACAGGCAGAGAATCAGAGAAAGAAGATGAGTTGGGAAGAGGGCATATAAAGTAAATGGAAAACAGAAAGAAAAGGAGTTGAAACTATCACTGAAAATACCATAACCCATAATCAGTGGCTTCCAGTTCCCCCCTCTACCATCACATTGAGAAAAACTACTTTGACGCCAATATTGAAATCACTTGCTCAGAAGTAGCCCCCACTAGCTTCAGGAAACCACTCTGAAGAAATTGGTTTCTGGATTGCTGCCTTAATTGATCCCACAAAAATGTTATGTAGGAAATACTTTGCTAGCTGTATGTTTTGCTTGGAACAGGAAGCATTTCATATTGAAGCTTAATGGATTCTTTAAGGAAAAGAGTGAACCATATTTGTCTAGACCTATATTTTTTTACCTTTTCTATTCTAGAAATTAACACACTGGTTCTAGTGCAGATAATAATTGGTGATTGCCACCACCCTAAAATTCAAATAAGGAAGTATGCAAGTTCTGAAATACAATAATACCCTGCAACAATTCAAGAGCAGAATCATTCTCTGTTATTACCACATCACTGTAAACATTACTCTGCTTTTCATTTTCTTTGCAACATAGGTTCATAAAATCTCTCATGTTGAGTCTGTACTAAAGATGCTAATCACAGTTATATATTGGTACCAACCTGCAAATAATCTTATCCTTTGAATCAGACCCTGACCTTTTCAGTCAAGAAGATGAAAAGAGGAAACCTAACATTTATGATCTTAATTTCTATAGAATAGACTGGATCTTTGAACCATTAAAAATAAGTGTTTGGGTGATGTGTAATATTTCACTAACTTTTAACTTAATGGTGCAATTTTGTGCATATATACTCATAAGTAAATCCCACTGTGTTCAGTGGGGACTACACAAAGAAAAATATGCACGGGTTTGCAGATTTAGTGTAATTCTGGGATTGCTCTAGTGACAGGCAAACAAAACTTCTCTTTCTTTCTGATGAATCCAGACATACAAGTGAATATTAGATCAAGCATCCAGCTAAATATGCATCTGTATAGAGTTATTTTCTGTGGTGGTTCCAAAAGTCATTCTTTAATGGGTTTAGTTTTGATTATGAAATTCCTAGTGTTGTTATCTGAAGAAAATATGAACTACCAAAATAAAACAGTAACACTTTGAAACAAGTGGCAAAACAAGTTGCACACACCCAGTTTTACTTGGTTACTGAAATTCTACATCGGTTGCAATCTTAGCATTTAACCAATTTAAGCATATTTATAAATGGACATTAGCCCTTCTGAGCCAACTAATTATATGAAAATTATATTTTATATGCATATATATATATATATATATATATATATATATATATGCTTTCGTAGATTTTCACGGGTACAGGAATGCAGGTTTTGGTGTCTTCGGGTGTCTTCCCGTGTAAGAGTCGGGGTGTCTGGGCGACGTTTCGACGAGGTCTCACTCGTCATCTTCAGGCTGGTGCTTTCGGCTTCTTGTTACTGGAACAGAGCAGAATCTGGTGTTTGAGTTCCTATAAATACTGTTGAGGGGTGTGGTGTATAGCCTCCAACGTTCTGGGCAGAGAGGAAGTTCCTAGATTAGTGTGCCTTTTCTTCTTTTGTTCCTTAATTACTTGAGGGATATCTTGAGTGATTTTATGAGTGATATTCTGAATACCACTGGGTGGGTCATTAAGTGTAGATTAGTTGCTAAAGCTTTCGTGTCTTGACCTCTTGAGCTTGTGAAGAGTTTTTCTGAGAAGATGGCTGTGCTGTATTTAGTTGTGCTCTGGCTTGGCTTCGTGTATAGGGGCGAGCTGTGATTTTTTGCCTTGTGCCCGCCAGATCTGTGTAGGGATTGCAGGGGGGTGCAGCATCCGGGGGTGCCACTATAGTTTGGCTACTGGATGGAGTCTGTAATATGTCTGTGGAGAGGGTCTGGGTTTGGGTCTGGTGTGGTTGATTGGTGACGGCGTTCTGTGTGCCTCTGGTTCTGGTGTCGGTTTTTGTGGGGAGGGCTAATTTCCAGATGTCTGGCAGGCGGGACGTGTCGTCACGCTTGTTCATGTTGTGAGGGTGTTTCTCTATCTCGATGGCTTCCATGATTATTCTCTTGTGGTGATGTTCCATGTTAAAGAGCAATTTGGAATCTGCAAAATTAATTTCGTGTCCTGTTTCTTTCATGTGTTGGAAAAGAGAGGAAGTTTTTTCTTCTTTTTTGACGGCATTCTTGTGTTCTGCGATACGTGCATTTATTCGTCTGTTTGTTTGTCCAATGTTCGTGGCTGGGCAGACTTTGCAGGGTATTTCATAGACCCCTTGGTTTTCCAGCTGGATTTTGTCTTTTGGGTTTCTGAGGATATTGGCTATTTTTTGGTTGGTGCAGAAGGCTGTTTTGATATTGTGTTTATGGAGGATTTTGCTAATTTTGTCTGTAGTGCCCTTGATATAAGGAAGGAGGGCCATGCCATTGTTTTCTTCTGTGTCTTGGTTTTTGGGGGGTGTTTCTTTTTGGATTAGCTTCGTAACCTTGTTTTTCTGGTATCCATTGGCGATTAACACATTTGAGAGATTCTGTAACTCAGTTGTCAAGTGGTCTTTGTCAGCCAGGCGTTTGGTTCTGGAGATGAGAGTCTTGGCTACGGAGTTTATTTGTGCAGGGTGGTGGTGTGATTGTGCATGTAAGTAGCGGTTGGTGTGTGTTTTTTTCCGGTAGATAGTGTGTCCTAGGGAGCCATCAGGTTTTTTGTAGATTAGGACGTCAAGAAAGGGGAGTTGGTTGTTGTCTTCTATTTCCATAGTGAATTGTATATATATATTACAGATAAAACATATATATAATAGAGTCAAGCTCTATGTGGTACTATATTACTTGTAATATGCGATAATAATAATAAAAAATAGTGGAACCAGTAAAAACAAAAACTTTTTGAGGTCAAGGGCTAAGACAGAAATGGGGGCGGGATGGGTAAGATCAGCCCTGAGATTTTCAGAAAATTCAATCCCTATGCTAGATCACGTAATTTGTAGGGCTAGTGTCAACATCATTGTGTACCTCTTTGGATCTTAGCAGGACCCACCACCCCTGGAAGAGAAACAGCAGGGATTGTTATTGGCCTAAAATCTGCATCTCATCTATTTGATTTCGTTCTTATATGCCCTCCCAACAAGAGCAGTTAGGTTGTGGACATCTGCCCAAGATCTTCTGCAGTGAAACAAGATGCAAATACTTTATCCAACTTTCTCTGCAATCTCCCTATCCTCCTTCAGTAATCCTTTCGCACCTTTGTCATCTACTAATTAGCCACTACTAATGATGTTTATATTCATATGCAAATGTCTCCAGATGAAAAAAAACAAGCAGAAACATCCCATCTGTTTATAGAAAATAGCTTCCGTTCTCCACATGTTGCCTCTTTCAGTCATAGAAATGATATACAGAAAGTCATTCATTTTGTCTCCTACACAACCGTCCCCCAACCTTCCACATTCCTGATGTTGGCTGGAGGTGCTGGGATGGTGTGTATTCTATTCACCTCTTTGATGGTCTCTACCAGCAAAGAGCGGACGCGGGTGGCGCTGTGGGCTAAAGCCTCAGCGCCTAGGGCTTGCTGATCGAAAGGTCGGCGGTTCGAATCCCCGCGGCGGGGTGCGCTCCCGCTGCTCGGTCCCAGCGCCTGCCCACCTAGCAGTTCGAAAGCACCCCCGGGGGCAAGTAGATAAATAGGTACCGCTTACCAGCGGGAAGGTAAACGGCGTTCCGTGTGCGGCTCTGGCTCGCCAGAGCAGCGTTGTCACGCTGGCCACGTGACCCGGAAGTGTCTTCGGACAGCGCTGGCCCCCGGCCAATAGATGTGAGATGGGCGCACAAACCCCAGAGTCTGTCAAGACTGGCCCGTTCGGGCAGGGGTACCTTTACCTTTACCTTTACCAGCAAAGAGCACCACATGGAGAAGGGAGCACTGTCATGGCAAAGGCTGCAGTTTCCCCCAGCAGTTCTCCAGCATCTGGCAGGTGGTGCAAAAATCTGAAATGGAGTGTTTCATGGCAGGGCACCCAAGTGACCTGATCCTTGGGGCCCTCTACTGTGCCAGCCCTGGAGTGTGTGAAACAAAACCAAAAGGGCAAGGGGAAGCCTTGCCTTCTGCCCTGGGCAGCAGAAGCCAACTGGGCACTGGTGGAGGAACTGGAGTGCGGAGGGAGTGGATCGCCCCCGGCACCACTTTCCGGTAGGGTGCCATCGCGGTGCCCCCCCCAGACACACGCTGCACAACCCCCTGCACACTGGGCCCCACGCCCCCACAGGCAGCGTGTCACGCCCCTGTGGGAGGACTGCCACACCCCCACCTACTCTCCGCCCCCGGTAGCGGAGCATGCAGCTTCGCCACTGCAACTGGGATGTAGATGCAGTGATTAATCTGTCCCTCTGCACCTTCCCTGTCCCAGTTAGGTTCAATCTTTTAAATAATTACATCTTAGCCTTTTTTTATTAAGGGCATATTCAGAACTGTTAACTAGGTGAGGGATGGGAAACCTCAGGCCTTGGGGCAAAGTGTGGCCCATGAGTCCATTCTATCTGACCCCTCATGGCCTGTGCTTTGCACGCAAGTGTTTTTGCCAGGCTGAAATGTGGCCCTGAATTCTGACAGTGCCTCTTGTGTGCCTGAATGGAGGATCTAGAGGGGTATGTGAGAGTGTGTAGAAGCTAGCCTATTGTCCAGAAGGAAAATCTACATTTATTGCTCTGCCCAGTTTTGCCTCTGGCCCTGTCCACCACTGGCATGTGGCCCCCTTAAGCTTGCTTAGACTGGAATGCATCCTTCAGGTTGAAAACTGTCCCCTGTCCCTGTTCTAGGTCATTTGACTTTCAGGACTACCTTAGAAATAGATACTAGGAGTTTTCATTTCAGAAATGGTTACTTTGTTATTTGCTTCACACTGCATACAGAATACACAGGAAATTCCTCCTCCATATACCAACTACTACGTTTATAATCTGCAGCATGATTAGGGAACACACACAGCAGAAAACAGCAGATTGGTCTCATGTTGGGCGTGTCAACAAAGCTTTGATCCTGTGATCAAAAGATAACCAAGGATCTAAGCACTTAAACACATGCCTTGGATAACTGTCAACTCAGAGGACTTATGGATCGATCATATACACTTTGAAATCAATAAATAACATTTCTATTGAGTTGAGGTCATTGCATGTGCCACTTTATCTATACTGTAATAATTCAATTGAGTGAGCACAACTTGATAGCAAACACTCTCATGAGAAAAAAATATGTCTTGCCTAGGTTCACAAACAACTGGTTAAGCCTTCTGAAAGCAAATGCTATTTTCTATGTCACTATTAGAATTTTTACACGGTGGTAATTAAAAGTATGTAGGACCTAAAATTTATGATGGCTACTTCAACGTGACACAAAGCACGTAATTAAATATCTGTGGTGAATGTGTTAATTAAACTGGCATGAATGTTTACATGATTAGCTTTGTCAGTGGTCTGGAAACCTTATAGGTAATATTTATGGTAGAGTAACCTTTATGGGGGTGGATACTGATGCCATCCAGTAATAAATAAGCAAGCTCCTGAAATGAGCTCAACTTTTTTTAAAAGTCCACAGCAAGCTACCCATCAGGGAAATGTTTGACTGTTGGACTTCTCTGTTTTATCAAAAGCTGCATTTTAACAGCCAGAGCAAAAGCACTCTGCTGTTGCAAGCAGCCTTGCATAGTGCATATACACAAGAAAGGTAGGACAGAAACTGAAAATTTTGGGTGGGTACTTGGGGCTTCATGAAAGACTCAGAGAACTGAGTTCACAACTGGTAAATATGATGAGAACATTCCTCAACTTATAGGACATTTTTCTTGCTAAATATAAATCAGAATTATTGGAAGTAGTTTAATTAGCATCAGAGCTGCTGTGTCACGTACTGGCTGGACACTGAGGGAGGGAAAGATCATCCTGGTGAGGGGTGTGGACACAATTGGTACACACCAGGACAAGCTGAAGATAGGGAAGGGGAGGTTGGGGACTTGGGAGGTACTCACCTGACGCCAGAGGATATTGCAGAAGCAGCCAACAGTTCAGAGGACTCAGGGAATGGGGACACATCGCCAGAACCAGGAGTACTTCCACCCAGCTCCATGGACATGGCAGGCTCTGAGGTATCAGGAACAGTGGGAAGTGCACTTCAAGAAACTGAGGCAGGCAAATGAACACAGCCCAGCTCACCAGTGGAGCAGATGGAGATCATGAGGCTCGTTAGGTCTGAGATGAGGTTTGTGGACACTCAGGGAAGGATTAAGCTCAGGGCAGGTGAGGATCACATTCCTCGTTAAGTGGAAAGGCACCACTGCTCAGGTAGAGCAAACTCAGGTGTAGAAATCAAAATTGGGAAGGATAGAAGGGAAGCAGGGCAGAGACTCTGGGTCTGCTGAACTTTCTCTGTTGATGGACTATGGCTTGTCTGGTTCAGAAAAACCACTGGACTGTGATTTCAGGACTGGCCTTAGGACTGTGTGTGCACTGTCAGGACTTATGCCAGGGTTCTGGACACTCTGGAATTTGAAAAATAACATTTGTAAAGTAAAGACTTCAACATCAGTCTTCCACAACTTGATGTCCTCCAGATGTTCTGGACTACAGCTCCCATCAGCTATTGACTGGGCCTGATGATGAGTTGTTGTTCCAAACATTTGGAGAGTTAGAAGTTAGGGAAGGCTGCTTTACACAGTGCTACTCTGGCTCTGGATATATTATTGTTATGACTCCTACCTAGTCAAAGATAATGAGAACATAATTATTTTTCACTCACTGTTCTTGAACCTCAGGGAGAGCATCTACCTGTCTGAGTTACACATTTTCTGTCAACTCTTGACCAGTTTCAATTTACTTCATTGTCCTTTACAGCATCCCTTCCAGTTGTATCAATAATAAAGATGCAGCTTTAGAAGAATCCATAGCAAAACATGAAATGCCAACATTTTAATCTATTGACTGATAATGGACTGTGCAGTGTTTCTGAAGACCTGCCTAGTCCAGGCGTCCCTCCCTCCCCATTCCTCCTGTACACATAGAAAAAGGAAGAGAAAGTAAAGAAGTTAATCAAGAAGAAAACTTTTATTGCATGTGAATGTGTCCTCATATAATGTTTTTATTCAGAGATGCTGTGGTCTAATTTTCATGAACAGTCTTCTCAAAGATTTCACCCTCATTCTGAATGTAGCTATGACAACTACGTCAAGGTCCAATGATTCCAATTAGAGAGGTTTTCTCATGAAGGTAAAACATACTGCGCTTCCTGACAATTCTGTATTAGGTCACAATTACTGTTAACGGGTTTATCTTAAAAGGGGACAGTTGTAGCGACAATCTTGTTCAGTTACTCAAAATTGCGACAAAAAGCACTGGCTAGCACTATCTGCCATTGGCATAGACTCTACAATGAAAAAAACCATGACTTTCATATACTTGGTTCTTTCTTCTCTACCTCTCATTGTTGTTTTAAAAAAGAATTAAAGCAGAAGCCAAGGCAAATTTGAAAGTGGGACAATGAACACTAAGGTCCCTACTTGCATTTAAACTATTATCATTAACTTTTTGTTTATCTTGAATTCATCATTTGGGTACGTGCATGTGACTAAGTGTGTAGGAACTTAAATCTGAGGTGAAAGGTACAGTCTTTACTCATCCTTAAACCCATAAACTGGCCTTAAGCAAACAGCTCTCTCAGCCTCAACCACTGATTTGCAATTGGGAGGGAAATAATTCTGGGCCACCTTAGAGGATTATTGTAAGACTAACAATGCAAAGCCAAACATATAGGACAGATCCACACCATTCATATAAGAGCATATGAAGAATTTGCTGGATCAGGCCAATGGCCCATACTTTCGAGCATCCTATTCTCATAGTGGTCCGCTAGGTAGGTGCCGATAAGAAACCCTCATGCAGGACTTGAGTGCAAGAGGACTCTCCCCTCCTGTGGTTTCCAGCAACTAGAATTTAGAAGCATTGCTCACATATAGATGCACATTTAAAGCACATGACTTTCCCAAAGAATCATGAGAACGGTAGATTCACCTCAGAGCTACACTTCCCAGCACACTCGACAAACCATAGCTCCAAGGCTTTATTAAGGGAAGCCATGTTACTTTCATGGTTTTAGGATGTACTTTAAAGGAATGGTGTGGATCTCCTTATAGCAGAAACATTAAGTGAGCATTTTGTATCATATGACAATAATAACCCATGCTTGAACTCCTGCATTTCCAACATCCATTCATGGTCTCTAAACTGATGGAACTGTGCCATAGAGCCCTCCACCCTCTGATAGTCCATATAATCCTTCCAGGAAGAAATGTTGAACGTAGACCAGGGATCACTTATTTGCACAGTATTCCTTCTTGTTACGGTAACTGTGGCAATCATAACGAGCAAATGTTACATAAAATATAAATTATTTTGTCATTTGATAGCAAGAAAAACTAACCTATAAAAATGTCAGATTGCAACTGCGAGCCATTTCTGCTAAGAAATCAAATCCCTTCTGCTGTTATAGAGTGTATTTTCCAAATGGTTATGAATGCCCTGGAAGGCTATTAGCTGCTTTTAAATGCCACAATTAGAATTTAAGACTGAGAGCTAAGGGGGCTTATACAGGTGATTTCCGATACATTAAAACTATGCTGACTGGAAATATTTCCTTCCTTTGCACAGGACTGAGCTTCTTAGAAGGCCAGACAATACAAAGGAGACCTTTTATGGTGGCTTCTCCATGATCACTCAAGCTTGACCACTATCTCTGCATTTATTTTTGTGTGCACACTTGACTTCCCACCCTGAATCTGAAGAACTGTACAAGGAGGAACCGGGGTGGGTGGAGTGGGTGAGATTGAAACTTCATGCAATCATTAGCTAGCATACCAGAATATTTCACTGGTCAGCCCTTGACTTTGTAAAATGTTTTGTTTTACTTGGAACTGATTTCCCACTATTCCTCAGTAATATTTCTCACTACTGTTAAAACTGGGTGACATTTGAAACAGATGGACATAGTATCAGCAACGCCAAGCTGAAATAATAGACTAAGACTTGTTTCCACCAGGCACCATTCCTAAAAATTGGTCTGATGTTCTGGCACCTGCAAGATCTACTTCATTTTTTCAAACAACCCAATTTGATATTGATAAATATAGGAAATAAGATGACGGGTAATTGAAAGGCTTGTGCAAGCTGTGAGATTCATTTGACAAAGGGCAACCTCTGAGCAAAGTAAAACAATAAGAAATGGTGAATGGGGAGTAGACTAATTAGATCTAAATCATACAAATCCACGCATTCATGAATAGGTCAAGTTGGGCCTTCTCAAAAGATATCATTAACTATATATAAGAATCTACATTACACCATGATAGAAGCATGAAAGAAGGAAGACTCAGCTCTATATAAAATGCAGTTTTTGGAAATAAGTTGTAATATGAGAGTCACAAGGGAAGTGTGGGAGTTCGGTGTGGATAATCAGATAGGTGAGGTGAAGTGGGAGGCACTTTGGAGCATACAACTCATTAGGACCACATTGGCCAGGAACCAGGTGAAAATGCTGGAAATGGTGCTTTGAATTGCATGAAGATAAAATTTAGCTGCATCAATAAAATGCTTGTTTTTTTAGTTGTAGGGGGTGCAAGACAAATGGTATGTTCTTTTGTGTGTGGTGGAGTTTTTCCTACCTCATACCCAGTACATGAACAGAGGCTCTTACATGCAAGCAAGGAACAATACAGGCTTGACAGTGGACACAGAATTCGAGTCCAGAAGTCACAATTCAGGGATTCAGGGATCAGGCATACATTCAGAACTGGACAGAAGCAATGAAAGTGTCCCAAGTTCCATTTAACTATCATGGTTATCTAACCTAGTGGTCATTACTGTAGCAGTGACTTTCAAATGTTAATTTTGGATGCAACTTAGTTTGCCCTGGAGGTGCATGGAGAGAGAGAGAGAGAGAACCTCCAAGTTTCCTAGACTATTATTTCTGACCTAACCTGTGCTGACTTACCCTCAGGAGCTAGACTAATGCCCTTAAGGGTGCTGCCCTAATTTCCAATTTCTTAATCCTGACCTTGAGAGAGGAGACATCCTTTGTGCTTCCCTTTCTCTGGTGGAAGATCAAGCATGGCTCAAGGCATCTCCACCCTAGTTAGATAGAACTAGGATTTTTCCTATCAAACATGTAATAAAATGAGCTTAGGGAAAAAAGAAAGCTTATCACTCTTGGTGTGGGTATATCATAATTATAATTATAATTATAATTATAATTAATTGATTAATTAAATTTGTTTACTGCCTTTCATCCAAAAATCACAGGGTGGTTCAAATAAAAAGAAAGGAAAAGAAAATGAGAACACAAAATACATAATAAAAGCAAAAACAAAAACAAACCAATAACACACACGCCATATGAACACATTTAAAAGGACACAGAACGTTAATCAGCCAAAGACCTGGTTAAAGAGAAATGTTATATGTAGGGTAAAGATTCCCTCCTCCAATAGGGATTCAGTATCCTTCCATTTCTGCTTAGCTTTTTAACTCCAAATGCCAACATTATGTGTAGTGTGTAGAAGTACAGTGGTACCTCGGGTTACATACGCTTCAGGTTACATATGCTTCAGGTTACAGACTCCACTAACCCAGAAATAGTACCTCGGTTTAAGACCTTTCTTCAGGATGAGAACAGAAATCGTGTTCCGGCAGCGCGGCGGCAGCAGGATGCCCCATTAGCTAAAGTGGTGCTTCAGGTTAAGAACAGTTTCAGGTTAAGAACGGACCTCCGGAACGAATTAAGTACTTAACCCGAGGTACCACTGTACTCACTTTCATCTATCCTGAATCAACTTCCTTCAGTTTCACAGGGTGACTCCAAAGTTTTCACTTTCAGAGGCAGGCAGCAAAGTCTCTCTCACCACACCATTCATAATTTAATAAATTTCTACGATTCCACCCCCGTGTGCTTCTAAAATAAGAATTCCCAAATGCTCCAGCTTTTTCTCATGGGAAATGTTATCCAAATGCAATGTTTGTTTATTAAAATCTTTTCATTAAAAATGCTCAAGGCAGCTTACAACACGGCAATGAATAAAATAATTACAATAAAATACAAAACCCCTAGTATAGATAAAGCAGATAAAATAGTACAGAATTAGTATTCATGGGAGATTAAAACTTAACAGGTCAACACCTGTTGAAAAAGAAAACACTTTGCACTGTGGTAGAAGTTCATTGAAATGCAGGGAAGTGAGTTTTATGGTTAATTTACAAAACCTTTGTGCCATGAACAGACAACCACATATGGAAGAAGACAGGCCTTAGGGCAAGAGTAGCCTATGTGATGCCCTCCTATTGTTGTTGGACTACATTTTCCACCATCCCTGACCATTCACTCTTCTGCCTGGGGCTGAGGGGAGCATGTAGCCACACAATATCATCATATTGGCTACCCCTGCTTTAAGGTATTCCGGTTCCAACCATCTAAGGCTTTGCAGTACTTTGAATTGGGCTCAAAGTTTGAGCAAAGCCATTGAAGCTACTACGATAACAAACTTGCATGTTCCTGTTGACCAAACCTCTTGTCCTCCATTCTGGACTAGCTGGGGCTTCCACACACCGCTCAAAGACAGAACCACCTAAAACACATTACAGAAATCTAATCACTATTTGAATATGAATTCTCTAAAAACTGGTAAACCAAATTTGGCAAAGACACTCTTGGCCACAGCTGCAATCTAGAAATCTAAGGTCATTGTTAGATCCAGGCTAAACCTTCCATTTTATTTTGTTCCTTTCCTATTTTCAATTTCATTCCTTTCCATTTTCTGCTAATCCCAAATGGGAAACTCACTTTTCCCACTGTCCCTACACAGTAACCAAAATCTTCAGGTACCCACCTCAACTCTAAGCTCTCTCTGGTTACTCACTGCCAGTTCAGCATAGCATAGGAAATGCAGGATAGTCAGACAAACATGTGTTTATTTCAACACATTTACTTCCCCCAGATTTTACCCCTCCCTCTGCACTGAACACACAGCACAGCCTACATCCACATGCAAAAAATATACTCTTTTTTATTTATTTGCTAATACACTTTCCATATGTATTTCATACATTTACCTTCTACTAGGTGGTTGTTATAAAAATATCAGGGTCCTTCTTTTATCCTCCCACAGGGCAATCTCAATTTTCACATTACAATAACTGCACCGAGGTCTGGAAAAGTGACTCCTGATTGACGGTGGAGTAAACAAGCAACAAAGCCCAATTCCTTTAACACCATCACTTTCTATGCAGATATCAAAGCAATTTACAAAGGTGGTTAAGTTTTATTAGCTACATTTTACAGCTGGCCTAACTAAGTAAAGAAATTTCAAACAATTTTCCACACGAGCTGATGTGGATTAAACATGGATTTCTCACTTCCAAGATCAAGCTGCTTTTCTGAGCTTTGCTTCAGAGCTGCTATTTAACCTCCACTTCCTCCTCCCTCCATTTTGCTTTTGGTCTTCAGTTACTACAGATAGAAAAAAAAACCCTCATTTGTTTTCTTTCTGTTTATATAGAAGGCTGCTTATGTTTATCCATTTACCAGATCCTCCAAGTACCCCTATTTTCAAGGGACAGTCCTGGATTTACAAAAGCCATCCTGGGTTCCGATTTGATCCCAGAATGTTCTGTTTTTCCTTAGGATGTTTATATTTTCATTGGAGAAATGTTGGAGGGTATGATTTACATGTGTATTCAGGAAGTGGGCATACTTTAAAGAAAGGGGAGGGGGAAATTGATTGTGTGGTAAAGTATAACTAACCTACAAGAATATCTTACATTGTCATATGGTCACAGATCCAAGGTCCATGCTATTGAACTCAGTAGGCCAGGCTTGGGGAACCTGGGATTGGACTCCCATCTCCCATGAGCCCCATCCAGAAGTGTCAGTGGTCAGTGATTATAGGAGTTGTAGTCCAGTGAAATTTGGAGGGCTACAGGTCTCCCATCCTTAGAACTGATTCAAGGCTTTTGCACCCTTAGAGAGATTGTTTATTAAGCGGTTTATAGTTTTTTTTATTAAATAAATCAATAAAATAATTATCAATCTTTTGTCAAAATAAATGATTTTGGAGAGGTTTAGAGGGTTTTTAAATATATATATATTTAATGATGCCCAGGAAAAGCTTCTTACTGTTGCTTTTTTTCTCTAGCAAATAGTATTTTGCCCCACTTCTGTTAAATTAGTGTTAAAATATGGCATGTTTTGGTTCATGCTGTCATGCACCATTAACCAGATTTCTGTTAGAAAGCAGTCTTTAGAAAGGAACCCTGCTTAATATCAGGAAGAATAACGCATGCTCTTATTGTGGAATAATGATAGTGCAATCTGTGCTTGAAGCAGTTATAAATAAGCCTTTGAAAGCAATTTTGTTTTTGTATTTTCAATAAAGGATACAGCGAGTCCTGAAAAGGATCTAGCCTTGTTAATATTACAAGCTGTTTCTCTTTCTGCACTTGGAATAGTCTTAGTAGAGCATCTGCCTTGAAAGGGGCTTCCACAAAACTGTCAGCATAGAATCCCCATGGTTTACACAGAAAATGAATACAGCATTACTCCAGTGGGAGTCTTTAGTAATCCTCTGTCTCAAAAGCTGCCATGCATTGGCCACTGGTCTTTGAAGTTGCGTAAGGCGAGAAGTTGATGAAGATTATTTAAAGCCAATAACTTTTGAATGTTTCCTCCCCTCCCTAAAAAAGAGGCTTAAGAGAAGGTTGCAGGAAACGATAGGATTTTGCCATCTTGTCTTTAATCTTTAGTAGAGGGTTTAGATTTAAACCAATGCCTTGCTATAACTCAATCTATTCCAAAACAAGTTGACTTAAATGCAGAGAATGCATTACTTTCTGTGTGTGCTTTTAAAATATTATCAATAATACTGTAGCAGGTAGAAGAAAAGAGTTATAAAACAAAACTTTAGATGCTATGGGTGATCTAAAGCCCTGTATCAAGAGAATGCTGGCATCACATCCGCTTGAATATAGACTAGACTTGAATGAATGAATGAATGAATGAATGAATGAAAAACTCAAATCTGAAATCCTCACAGAGGTTTTGCCAGGTGATGCCAAGAGGCAGGGTGTCACAAGACTTTCAGAATTTCTACAAGTCCTCTAAAAACCCAACTTTGGAGTTCCTGAATAAAGTGCAAGTATCCTTGGTGATTTGTGGTGGCTTGATGGCTTCTTTTTAGTTAAGCTCTTTGCTAAAAGTCCACAAAAGAAGTTGAGGTTTGAACTCAAGTTTCCTGGGTCCCAGACCATTACACCACATTGACTCCAGTTAGCACCAACATTAGTGAAATATTTGCATGCAATAAATTATCTCTAGGAGTAAAATGTAAAATTGGTGTGCGTGGGGAAACTATTCTCAAGCCCAAAGACAATAAAAACGTTTCAAACGTAACAAGAATCAGACAGATGAAAGATAGCTGAGATTATTAAATGACAAAACAAAGTAGACATCCAACAACAGAGAACACAGTTACAGCTTTCCTCTATAGACTCCCATCCCTGATGCTGCCACATTGTACCCCTAGTATATCTATGAATCTTAATTTCCTTTATCAAGAAGAAAGCCTAACAAAAGTACTGCAATCATTAAACTGCAAAAGGAACATTAATTAATTATGGGAGTGTAATTATGGATAGAATAGCTTTCAGAAATGAGTTTAAAAGGGTAGCTTCCCAACACTCGTAAAGCTTTATCATAATTGAAATAAGCTGCACACGTGATGATAGTTTGCGATGAATTTATCTTTGTGAAGACAATAGCTCTATCCTTATTGGCATTGAGGCATGAATTTTGTGTGTTGCTTCTACTCTCAAACTAGCGGCTTCCATTCCCAAGCCTTTGATACTTTTTTGTTCCAATACAACTACGAGGACAGGACCAAATGTGTCTCTTAACTGTGGCTGTGCTACATGGAGAAAGTGTCCTGAGAGGAATCTTTCATATTGGGAATACTTATGTTGTAATTAACCCTGTTAGTAAGATCAGCTACTAACTGAAACAGCTCAGATTTCAGAATCCATGGTTAATGATTTTCTGTTTGTCTTCCTTTTGCCAGACTATAATATTAAGCTCACTGGTATTGCATGAGCTTGATTTATTCAACAATTTCCTATTGCCCCCAAGCTGGGCACAAGGCTTTTGTTATTTTAATCATGAGAAGGAGTCTTTGAGATGACCAATAAATGAATCACATGATAAATGAGCTGAAAAATTTAATAAAATTTTGCTTGAGAGTTGGAATATAAAGTTGCTACTTTCTTTCCTGAATTAAGGCCCTGCACAGTAGAATATAAATTCAGCCTGTGTAGTTTTTACTGGCATGGAAATGCGGTGATGAAAGCTGCAACCCTAAATATATGGCAAATTCATATAAATCAAGGTTGGCATTCTCCCACCGTGCTAGGAGGGGGAACACTTTCAAATCAGCTTGCAGTAGATGCTTCTTGAGTTTATGAATTGTTCAGATGGTGGACCAATCTGTATTTGGAAGCTTGCCAAAGACAATAAAGGCAACTTTTCCAATCAAGAAATGAGCAGAATTCAAGAACCTACAAGTGCTGGAAATATTTTGTAGGCATTTTGTTTGGTGGCAATGTTCCTAGGTAGGGTATTCATTTCTTAAATCAATATGATTCCTTCCTTCATTTATGTAACTTGTGACACAGCCCCACATGCAAACTAGATCAACAACAAAAAATAGAACATTTGGCACTCCTGAATAAACAAAAATCCAGAGACCTTTTTTTACACCTCCAATCTTCTTCTCAGAGTTTAATCTCCTCTTAAATAATAGTTCAACTGCTCTACACTGTCTACTTTTCTGTAAAGGAAGTTAAGAACTTTTATGATGGTGAAACTAACTTCTAAGCACATTTCTGTTTGACTGATTAGAGTCAGTTGCTCCTTTTGTCATTGATTCAGACTCTAGTTCATCTAATGCATTTTAAGGTGATTTTGGGGTTTCTGTTTGTTTTTATGATAGATTTTTTACTGTTTCATTTTCTGTAAAATGAGCTGTACAAATCATGAAGTGCAGACTCTTCCACACAAACATCTGTACATTTGTAGAGACAGGTTCTACCTTGTGTTCAGTGTAACATGTCAAGAAGCCTACAGTGTTCTCTCAGCTTGGGAGAAATAAAATGAAAACTTCAAAGCCAGTGTGGTATGGTGGTTAAGAGTGGTAGACTCCTAATCTGGTGAACCGGGTTTGCGTCTCCGCTCCTCCACATGCAGCTGCTGGGTGACCTTGGGCTAGTCACACTTCTTTGAAGTCTCTCACCCCCACTCACCTCCCAGAGTGTTTGTTGCAGGGGAGGAAGGGGAAGGAGAATGTTAGCCGCTTTGAGACTCCTTCAGGTCGTGATAAAGCGGGATATCAAATCCAAACTCTTCATCTCTTCGTTTCACCTCAAAGCTGGGATAGATACAGGGATTATTGCTTGTAGACTGCCTAGAATTCATCAGAAGGTTCTGACTGATGACAGCCTAAGGATGCTTTTCTGGGGAACGCCTAGAAAGGGGGTCAACTGTCAGATGGGCCACAGTGCTTACCTGAGATCCCATCACCAGTGTTACTTTACTAGGAGGGAGAGGGGGAAGGGAGAGGCCTTATGTCAACACACCACCCTCTTGCCTGTCCCGTCTTTTGTCACCAGTGATGGGTGGTCAAGTATGTTTCACTGCTTCACCCTGCCAACTGCTATTGGTTAACAATAGGGAAAGATGCCCTCACCAACACCACCCAGATATGTCACACCACTTAAGACAATATTGGCTTCCCAAACATTCTCCTGTCGAAGCCCTGGATAGACTTAGACCTGCTTAATCTCACCAAATCTGCTGGATGACATGTCTTCAGGCCACAGAGTGGGCATAAAATTACGAGTAAATATAGGGAATATCTTGTTCACCATGTACAACTGATACTGGCAGAAGACATAGTCAGTACTTTAATCTGACAAGTTTAATTACAAATAACTAGGAGCCCAAATTAATATAATGGTTGGTCAGAATCTTAAGTAGTGGAGCAGGGAAATTTGAACAACTCGTTTTTGAAAGGACAGGTGATATTATTGCCAACATGATTCTTCTGGCTGTTAAAAAAAAATATCCTTTTGATAAGTTCAAGATGTGCTTTGCTGTCTTGTGAAAATACCAAACTGAAAAGAGTTTCCTTACGAGGCAGGAAATGGTTGGTGCCAGTATAAATGGCATTAATTAACTCCAAAAGCACAGACTTACAAGCACTTTATAGAAATAGTAATAGAAAGGCATACATTATGAGGTGGGGGGAACTCTACCAAAAAAACCCCACTGATGTAAAATGAGTTGAAAGTGATTGTACAGAGAATATATTAAATTGTTAAGTCCTAAGGTTAATAAGAAGAGACAGAAAAATGAATAACAGACAAGGGCAAACTGATGTTTTACAATAAAATTTCAATAAAGGAAAGAAAGCCAATGAGACAGAGACCTTCAGAAAGTCAAGTTTGGCTGGGAGGAATAATTGACAATGTTGCACCTGGTTATATACTGCGTGTGCTGCAAAGTACATCCCATTGGCTGTAGGCATTTTGAGAGGAATAGACTTTTTTTTTAGAAAAGGTTTCTCTGAATCTGCCTGATTCAGCCAGCACTGGTGCCCAGCCCTAATGCCAACTATTGCCTCAGCATATAAACTGTTTGCAGAATGAAGACCTAGGGAATGTGCTATGTAGCTGCAAATATAATGTTTTAAGTGCATTTTTAGTACATTATACAATGCACTTTTATAATGGTGAGCTAATGGATTATTCAATATATATTTTTATATTTTTTTCCACAGCGTTTTTATATGTGTCTAGATTCCAACCTTGTGTGAGACTTCAGTGAGAGGAGGCAGTAAGTAGGAGGCAGAAACTGAAGAAAAAGAAGGGGACCATCTAAGAAAACTGTACGGTGAAGGGGGGGAATATAGATTATTATTTTTTTTAAAAAAAGAAAGGCACTGATTTGAAATTAGTTTATTTCATGCAGCCCCCACCTTGCAAGGAAGATTGGCTCTGACCCTGAAGCTTACCAAAGCAATCTCTCAGTGGTGAATTCTACTTTGTAGAGATAGAGTTCTGTTATCTGCTTGTCCTGAATTGTCTATTGACTGACCTACCTGTATCATGTTTATCTCATGTTATGAGGAGTCTGTATGGCTTCTGACCAGCATATTCATCACACAGGTTCTTGTTATGTGTTATGCCTCACTATTTCATAGTCCCCAAGGCAAATGTACTTATAAGACCAGTAGGAACTTTAAAATATGGTTATGTGTATCTAAGAATGAGAAAGATAAAGAAAAGAAATTGTTTGTCTCTGATGCCTTCTTTTTGTGTACACAAATATAGCTACTCATGCACCTACATGCATAATATCATTGGAACTGCACCAAACGGACTTCCCAGCCACAAGGTGGGACTGCCAATGAGATGAGACTGGCCTGTGGAATTTGAGCAGTTTCCTTAGGAAGTGGCTTCTTGTCTGACTGCCAACTGAACTTCCATAAGTTATATCTTTTGGACAGAAGTGAACTGCCAGTCTATCGCCTCATATAGTTTGCCCTTTATTTAAAAGAGTTCATAATAATTATGGTTACATTTAAATTTCCCTGCACAATGTGACCACACATACTCGCCTAATACATTAACATGCCAAACTCTTCTCTACAAATGTTATTAATTTTCGATTGCGTAATATCGGATGATATCATTTCTAAATCCAAAGGGTAATAAATAAATATGGTGTTGATAGCCACATATACAGTATATTTCCAGAAATGCCACATCCTTGCACATTATAAGAAGGAATCGTGAGTATGCCAAACAACTAATTATGTTAAGAAAATTAAGGAAGGTGGTATCAGCAGATACTGGTGTACTCCCTGCCTATACCATGGGGAAAGAGCCCCTAGCCTGTGGCCACACCCTGTGGTGAGGGGGAGGATTGGAGAGTGAGAAAAGACAACACTGCCCCCCACTATTTACCCCCTCCTTTGATGGGATGGCTGCTTTTGCATGAGTTGGCTCAGAAGCTTCCCAGGCATTGTGGGTGATACACCAACCTTTGTGATAGCTAGGACCCTCAGACAGCTACAATTTCCAGAGTTCCTTGGGAAGAAGGAATGAGAATTGTTGCTCTGGGAGGCAAACAGGGGTTTCTTAACAATTCTCAGTACCCTTAACTAAGTACAGTTCCCATGATTACCGTATTGTTCCCTCTATAAGACGCACCCAACCATAAGACACACCTAGTTTTTAAGAGGAGGAAAACAAGAAAAAAAATATTCTGAATCAAATGTTCTTGAAGAGGCTTTGCGCGGCTATCCCTGAAGCCAGAACAGCAAGAAAGCAACACAAAGGTATTTGGGGGAAGCTGTTACTGTTTAAAATGGTGCGGTACTGCTTTAAATGAATAGTTCATATGGGGACCAAGCACATGGCTTCACTATAGCCAGAAGGCTCTAGAGCCCTGCCAAAGGGGTAACAGTGGCATGGATGACTAGGCCAGTTCCTTAGGTGGATGAAAGTAGAGAAAAACCACCCTAACTCCCCTATATCCACCGATTGCAGATAGGTTGTATAAAATGACTACAAACCCTTAAAGAGTTGTAATCCAAGGTCAGCCTCTACCTCTTTACTGTCAACCACAATAATGTAGAACATGCAGGTCACCAGCACACTGGCAAACATCCAGTTAGCAACAAGTCCACAAATCTGCATTTAGTACGCCTCTGGTCAAAGAAGTTAGCAGCAAGAGAAAGTTTCCCAAATCCCAACATACTTGGTGCAAACAAGAGGTTATGCTACTAATTTGCTTTAGAAAGTTATAGTGGGATTAATTCATGATGATCCTCAAAGTTTGCTACTCCCGAGACAAACAGCAGGATTTTCTGATGCTACACAGGTGAATTTCTTTCTCAAAAATACACTGATGTTTAATTTTGCAGTAAATCTTGGAGCATGCTGAGAGCAGTTTTGCCAGTTTTTCTGCTTTTGAGCTCCCACTGTTCTTTATTGTGTTAATTTCAGCTGAGTATTTGCTTTTCTAGGTCTGTTCATCTTGTTTTTATCCTTCCCCCCCCCCCGCCTATCTTCTCTCTCCCATGTCCTCTAGAACAGGAAAATGAGAAGGATGGGAGGATAGCCCTGCCCATTTGCTTCTCCTTCTCAGAATGAAATGGTGTGCAGGAGTCCTGTGTCAATTGTCCCCAGTGCGGTACGCATGAAGTCACTGGAATCAGTCTCCAGCACTCTGTGGGACTCCATTTTGATCTCTCTTTGCACGCTGTGCAATCATTGTCTTCCACAAAGAGCATCTGCTGGTAGAGCCACATCAAAAGCTTTCCGTCTTTTGTAGATCTCTCATTTAAGAGTACTCCGCACTATGTTCACAAACTTGACACTTTATTTCCTAATGTCCTCTATGATCCTTTTCTTCAAGTCGCCCACAGCTTGATGTGTGCTGCCTCTTCCCCTTTGTTCTGTTCTAATCTCCATTTTATCAGCCCTCCTCAATCAAAAGTGCTTTGTTTTTATTAGAAATTGTGCTTTTCCTAGTGTTTGTCTGCTCACTTTGGATTTCCTCTTTGGCTTCATTCACTGGACATGTTGCTTTCAATAGTTTGTCACTCAGATCCTGGTATTATTGCCGCTCCCCAGGGGTATGACATATTCCATAGCTGAAGTCAAGGGAAATACTATGGGAATTTCTATTTTTTATTTCTATTTTCTTAGGCTTGATGTCTTAATGCTGTTTTGATTGAAATGTACAGTCAATCATCACATACTTAAAACAAATATGCATTTACTTTTGCTTTTAAAATGGGGGGGGGAGCAAAATGCTATATGTCTAATGCATATTTGCTCACATTATTCCTGGTTAACCTTGCTTTCTACACGCTTCCCTCTATTTTTTGTTTCCAAACAGCTGAAATCTTTATTTTAAGCTGGGAATAATCTATTGGATGTCAAGCCAGAGATGAAGAATGCAATCCATAACATACTAGGGAATAAAGACCCATTGAAATCATTGACATCTAAGTTTACACTTATAGGATTGTACTATAATGTTTATTGGATCCATTAAATGTGTTATTGAATTACTCTGACAATTGAAGAGACTGAGACATTAATATATAATTTCTTGGTGGCAAACAAAGATGGGTCAAGCGTCAAGCATCTAACATCAAAATTGCCATCTATCTTGGAATAAATGAAGTGTGGTGAAACTGACAGATTAATCAATGGGTGCTTCCAGACTGTCACTATTTCTGAGTGGGATTTAATCACATACCAGAAAATTCAGGCTGAGCTATTACAGAATTGGGATTTCATTTGCAACAAACCTGATTCACCAAAACCAGACTTTTTGCGATAAGGAAAGTGATGTGGAAATGCACTGAAAACTCTTCCATGATACAGTTATTGAACCTTCCTCAAAACAAATCAGAATGAATGCTAAAGTTTGTGTAGAGAGCTGTTGGGAGACCCCTATTCCCCTCACAGAACTACTATTCTCAGAGTTCCCTGGGAAGAGAGATTTGTCATTAAACCACTCTAGGAAAAAATCAAATTTCAAGGAAACATGAAAATCCATCTTAAATTTGACAGGATAAATACAATATAACAATCTGTGTGTGCTGCCATGTCAACAAAGTGTATATGTGTGTGTGGAAAACAAGGAAGTTATGGTCATTTTTAGAGATTTAGAACTTCTGGATCATGATCTGGATTAAGATCCAGAACAGGTTAGAATGAGTCCAGATAGGGTCCAATTAATATTTTAAAATCAGTCTAATAAATTCCACAATAGCCTATTTTTAAAAGCCAAGTTATAAAAATTTACTTGAAACACAACAGTTAAAAATATAGCTTTATCACTACCCAAAGGAGTCTCAAAGTGGCTAACATTCTCCTTTCCCTTCCTCCCCCACAACAAACACTCTGTGAGGTGAGCGGGGCTGAGAGACTTCAGAGAAGTGTGACTGGCCCAAGGTCACCCAGCAGCTGCATGTGGAGGAGCAGAGATGCGAACCTGGTTCCCCAGATTACGAATCTATCGCTCTTAACCACTACACCACACTAGCTCTCAAACCATGCACACTGTCTTGCGGTCCTACGAGGAAAGCTGGAACACAATCTAAATAAAATAAAATAAAAGCTAGGAAGCATCCATTCTTTTCATTTCATTCCTGGAACACCTCCTGCCTTCTCCACTCTGGCCAGCTCTATTTTCACCCCCATCTTTCATGCCCACTATGCTGTGTCTGGCCCCAGATTTTTGTGATGGCAGCAGCACAAGCAGAATCAGACAGAAGAAGGATGAATCCTTTTTAAAAAGCGAAATCTGCAGTGTCATACCTAGCCAAGGAGAAAATGAAAGAGATAGGACGGCTAGACAAATTAAGCACAAATGCGATCAGGCCAGATTGCATACGGATGCAATGGAAGGTGGCATAAACTCAGCTCATGACTGCTGTCGGAAGGAGAGAGAGCAGGATATACTGCAGCTCATCAGTGTCGACGGTTGTTAGCAGGGGGGAAATAGACATATAGAGACTAAAGATGAATGAAACCAGAGACGCTCAAATGTGATGTAAGTAATAGTAATGCTGTTGCCTACACATATATCTGTCTGGCTTGTAGGAGAAGCTCTTCCTTAAAGAAGCTTAAGGGGAAAGAGAACCTTTAAAATGTAGCACATGTGAATTAAATTCCATTTTGCACATTAAGAAGAAAGATGTGGCATGGTTATAGGATGCAAAATCAGTATGTCACTCAAAGACTGGCTTTTGCTATAATTTTGCACATGCTGGGGACTCAGAAATAGCATATGGAATAATGTAAACACGAGCTAGAAGAAAGATGTTGCTTGGGAACAGGGGAATTTTGTTCATATCTCAATATAAATGAGATGTTTTGCAGATATGAGCGTAACACAACACTAGCAGAAAGACAAAGGCCTCTCCCTGTTGCCACCTGAAAAGGAATTTATCTGTTTACTCCTAATCATCAGGCAGAGCCTGCAAATTTTAGTATTATAATTGCAAGACAGAACTCATTTTAACATTTATTGTGGGGACTTGCAAGGACACAGCTCCTTATAGCCTGGGAAAATCTCTTCTGAAGCCAAGACACTGCAGACGACAATTATGATTATGTAACTTTCTAAAGCATTGTTTCCTTGAAAAGAACTGTCATGTTCTCTTAAGCTACCAAAGCCTTCAGTTTTTATTACTCCATGAATTTGAAGTAATCAGTTCACAGTGTCATTTGTCCTGGTTCCACACATTTTCATGGACCATTGACAAAAATGACGATCAAAAGCAGGTAAATAGAGCTTGTGACACAGATGTGTCTCCATTTACAAGTGTAGCCTGGGGCTTTCCAGGTACTTAAAGCTCCCAGCGACTGCAGCAATCTCTCAAACGGGGTAGAAAATTACCAGAGTGCGGAGGCACTGTTATTTTCCAATGTTCTAGTATATAATGCATCAAAGTATATTTTATATCTGATGGAATGTACACACTGCAAAACAGAAGTAGTGCTGCAATGTCCACATATAGCAGATATATCCATTTTGCTGAAGCAAGATTAGTTTGTGCTGACGTTCTGGCACTGATAAGACAGGAAGTATTTTGTGCCAAGGAAATCCCAATTTCCCTGTGTGAGGGGGTTTACTTCAAGGTGCTTCAAGACAAAACTAGACATCATTCTAAGCTCACTCGCCCCCCTGTGTCCCCCACCCCCCAGCCTGTGGCTCCTGCTAGGAAGGAAACACAGACTGTGAGGTTTCAGAGCCGTAGGTGATGGCACACAGTAACCTTTTATATTTATTTTATTTTTAAAGGATTAAAATATAAATAAATAACTGCCTGGAAGAGCTCCACTCACTCCAGCAATGTTCAGGCACTAGCTTAGACACACCATTTTTAAAACTGGAGACATGGAAGGGCGTGCAAAGCAGCCCTGCCCCCAGTCTCCCTGTGTGCATCAACCTGCCTGCACAGTCCCTGAGCACTGTGTGCCCAGTTCTCTTGCCACCAGCTTTTTAAACATCACAACAGAATTGTTTTAAGGATAAAATGGGAAACAGAATGAACTACACACTCTGCCTTGAGCTACCTGGAGGAAAGGTGGACTATGTATGTAAAAAATAAATATTCCCATTTCCAAATTAGCACTAATGGAGAATTTCACAACTGATGCATTACTCTATCTTACCACAGACACGACAATAATCACCATACAGCAGTGGGGAGGGGTGGTATTTGTGGTTAGGCACAGTTGTGGGACTGGGAATCTTAAGTAATGACTATTGACAACCAACTATTAAACCCACACAACGGTTTTGTTTTTAAGAAACTTTGCAAATGATATGTTCCTTTACTTCCTGCAACAGGTGGCTGAACTATTTTTAAGGCTAGAAGCTTCACAGAGAAAGAAAATGTGGCATTGGATGCAAAGCAGAATGGAAATTATTTCAAAGAAGTTACAGGAAGATGTATCTCAGAAAATGGTCCATCTGGCAGGTAGGCAAATGCTCTCCCCACCCCCCACTCCCACAAAAACTAGAATTCAGAATGAAAATGCATACCACAAGGCTATTAGTTTCCATAGAAATTGTAGTATCTACAAGCAGTCATTAGGATTCATCTCTGCTTGGCCAATTTTAGCTTTGTTTGCCTCTTCTGGATTTCCAGAGTCCTCCTAGAACAGCTTTCCCCCACCTGTTTCCCTCAGACATTTTGAATTACAGCTCTCTATCATCCTTGACCATTGGGCCATGCTGGCTGAGGCTGATGAGAGTTGTAGTCCAAAACATGCAGAGGCCACCATGTAAAGATTTCCTTACATAGTTCAGACCATTTCCTTGGGCCTTAATTGGTTACCAAGGTGAATCAAGCATATTTTGCCCTTTTAAGACTGAACCCTTTTTGAATCCACTGCTTAACTTATGGCAATGCAGTAGAGTTGAACTCACAAACCTATTAATGGAACAAAGATGGGATGCCCTTTGTGTGTTGCTAAACTGCAGTTCACATCCTTACTGACCAAGGCTGATTGGAGTTGATAAACATCTGGAGAGCCATGGGTCCCTTATAACAACAACAACAACAACTACAACTACAACTACAACAACAACTACAACTACAACTACAACTACAACTTATTATTTATACCCCACCCATCTGGCTGGGTTTCACAGCCACTCTGGGCGGCTCCCAACAGAATATTAAACAGAATAAAACATCAAACATTATCCCTCTTCTAGCTGCTGACACAAGATAGATGTCACAAGGGAGACTTTCCCCCACCTTAATCAACAGCAGTAAACATGGGAAGAGCACTGAGAGAAACCAGCCCCCCTTTTCACTACCAATGATATAACAGATGGATACAATAAGGAAGCAATTCTAGTTAGTGGTGTGAGTGTATGGAAGTTCAGTTCAATGAGAAATCCTTAAACCCCCAAAGAGCTAGGAGAAATAGTAAATTTGCAGAAAACTCATTTTAAATCAACTGTAAGAAAAACAGAATATGTAAAATCAACTCACTATCAGTGCATAATGTTTGAGGAGAGAGTAGGGAATTTTTTTCTGAGAAGGGAGGAAGATTTCCTAAAATGGTAATTCTGGTGCAATGCTAACAAAGATATTAAAGAGCAAGTTAGGGTACAGAGTTCATGACTTTAAAAAGTGTAAAAAACCCCAAACACAGCCCACTTGCTGTTAGAAACACAGTTCACTTTTTACTCAGATTCTGAAGGTGGCCTTGGCTATCAAATCAGCAGACAAAGGTTTGCTGTTGTTTACATGTACCACTCCTCAGAACTACGGAAGAGAAAAATAGTACATTCCTAGGTATGTATCCACATTTTAACAAAATGATTGAAATAGAAATACTCTTGCTTGAGGGAGGTAGTACAGCATGAGCAGGGAACCTGTGCCTACTCAGATGTTGTTGAATTGCAATTCCTATAATCCATGACTATGGGCCATGCTGGCTGAGGTTGATGGGAGCTGGAGTTCAACAACATCTGAAGGGTCAGAAGTTCCTCACGCCCATTGTAGAAGAATGCATGTGGCAAATGTCAGTAGCTTTAAAACTGTAGCCAGCTTCCCCAATAATTCCCTATAGTCTGAAGTTGTTATCTGTATTTATTTTGTATTGGTGAAATCCTTGATGTACTCTAAAATTGTATTCCTGTAGTATGGGGATTAATGAGGGGACAACAAAAGTGGACTTTACAAGCTGTTATGGTTACTAAGAGACTTATAATACTCACTAACTATTCTTCACTACTGGGGCTATAATTGACTATATTTCCTATAGACAACAATTTTGTGTGGATACCTATTTCACCATCTGAAAGACTTCCATAAATGTACATATGTAACTTAAGATGTATGTAGGCTGATAGTTATTCTTAATGGGATCTGCTGCTACTAATGATGATTCATTTTCCCCCTTTGTTGCATTTGCTAATAATAATAATAATAATAGTAATAAAATCAATTGCAACTGGGCAGAAGTTACAATGATAGCAGGTTAAGGATAAAACTTACTGCTTCCCAAGTGCTTCTGAAGACAGCCAAGGGGAGGAAGAGTCCAAGTTCTTCTTTAGGCTCAGAAGGAAGAAAGGCACAGACTTTCCCTGATACTGTGCTGAATATCAAAGTCTCTTAGAAAATTGTGGTGAATCTCACTGTTTTTAGAGCGTCTCCACAGTCAGAATAGTGTCTGTGAGAGTCCCTTCACTACTCCAGGCAGGGGAGCTGTCCCTGGTGCTGCAGTGAGACAATTGCCTGAAAACAGCAAGGCTTCTCATAGCTTTCTGAGCAGCTCTGAAAGTCAGGGCAAGAAAGCCCGCATCACTCTTCCCAGCTGAAAACAGTTCGGATGTACCTTTTCCTTAGCATAATAAAAACAGCAGTCCCTTCTTCCTTTGCAGGAGAGGAGGGCATCAAGGTTTTGGTACATTTGCAAACATATTTGTACAAATTTCAAAACTTGAGTTCCACAATTATGATGTAAATTTGTCCAAATTTGACAGCTACAAGTGTGTACAGCAAAATCTGAAGGCTTTACTGTTGTGTTATTATACATAACCCTATGTAAGTCATCCAAAGTAGGTACCACACAGTCAGATCCGATCATGTGATAAAGGGTATAAGAAGAGCCTTGGTGGATCAAGCCAAATGTGCATTAAGTCCAGTATCCTGTTCTCACAGTGGGCCACCAGATGCTGATGAGAAGCTTGCAAGCAGTTCCTTGGTAAGACATATGGTAAAGGATGCATCCTTATGAAAACATTCCTGCTGTTGGTAAAGTTTGTTTTCAGAGCCTGTTCTTTTTATTTAATTCTGATATACAGTGGAATGTTTTGCATGAAACAGAATATTTGAACAGTATAACCCCAAATCCTGTTGAGAACTCAGCATTAGGAAAAACCCCCACTGTCATTTAAAAAAATTATTGTCATGATAGCATTGTCATTGTAAAATGGGAATATTAAATCATGTGGGGATGCTATGAAAGACATAAAACTTTAAACTAAATGTCATTCGTAACACCTCAAAGCAAGGAAAATTATGTGTCTTTGATATAAGGAAGCACATCTCCAGCAGTATCTGTCATTAATAAATTGTCAGATAAATTTTCTCCAGATGATGGCTGTTTTTACAGTTCTGAAATAATAAAGATATAGGATGTACATTTGTACTGAGCATTTTATTTTATGTTTTGGTGAAAATATCACGTAGTTAAACAGGCTCTCATCAACAGTTTTATCAGTGTCAGGATGGATTTTCCAACATGTTATACAAAGAAATCTGCAGGTTTTTTGCCATGTGTTTTTCACCACATATTTGAGAACATGCCCCAAAGGATAAAAAGAATTATGAGTGAGCAATGATTCCTGTTCCTGCAGTTATTCTAGAACAGGCTTCCTCAACCTCGGCCCTCCAGATGTTTTTGGCCTACAACTCCCATGATCCCTAGCTAGCAGGACCAGTGGTCAGGGATGATGGGAATTGTAGTCTCAAAACATCTGGAGGGCCAAGGTTGAGGAAGCCTGTTCTATAACAATAAAAAAGAAAGCTCATGATTTTCCACCCATCCCATCTGATTTGTGTGCAATGCCAATTTAGGTAGCATCTCTGTATGGAAGAGATGATTATGCTCCTTTGGACCATTATAAAAGAAGCAATGGAAGAGGAATTGTGACTCAGTACTTCCTTGGGATTCAGGTAGGTAGCCTTGTTGGTCTGACAAAGTTGAAATAAATAAATAAAATTGTCCAGTAGCACCTAAGAGACCAACTAAGTATGTTCTGGGTATAAGGGTGCATGCACACTTCCTCAGATACTTCCTTGGGAGTTAATGGTGCATAATTAAACTGGAATTCACTACCACCAGAACTAATGATGGCTGCCAATCTGAATTACTTTAAAAGCAGATGAGACAAATCCATGCAGAATGAGGCTATTGGTGGCTATTGGCCATGATGGCTCTGTACCACCTGTGTGAACATTGGTTGCTGGGGAACAAGAGTGAGGAGAGTGCTGCTGTGTTCAAATTCCATTTGAGGATTTCCCATAGACACCTGGGTGTGGCTACTGTAAGAAGAGAATGCTGAACTGGATGGGCATTTGGTCCTCATTGAACTCTGTAGAATTTACTGTGAATGATGCTTCCAAATTCAGTACTTGTTTGCATGCTAGAAGCTGCTCTACCTTTAATACAAAGTTCACCTCTTCCAAATTGTGGGATTTGGAAAGCAACACTGAATTTATTTATTTTTATTTTTATTTTTGCAGAGCAAAATGCTCGGCAACCTTTGCAGACTCAAAGGAAAAGGGATATTTGAACCTGGGAAATCCAAGTGAGGGGAGATGCTTTTGTTGGACAGATTGTCATAGCTTGAAGGCTTGTGTGCTGAAAAACAGGCTCCATTGGAGCTGTTGATCTATGCATTCCATAGTGGATTAGGATGTGGTTTTGATTCTATGAGATTATTTTGTGGGGGTTTTTTTTGTTATATTACTGTATTACTAACCTCTACTCTGATGTGGGTGCTTTGTTTTACAGGATTTTTTGGGTGCTGTGATTTGATTGAATATGTGCTTTAAATAGCTTTAATTTTCTGGCACCTAGAGAACTCTGGTTTTGAGGCAACTAATAAATGTAATAAATAAATTTGACCTCAGATGAGGCTGAGAAAATAAAATCAAAGTCGACTGTTCTAAAAGTAAGCTGTTTGAACTGTACAGGAAGGGAAGGGGTGTGATGTATGGTTCTTATGTTGGTGTCATTCAAATTGCAGCTGGAATTGCATGTTGCCATATGCTGAAAAGTTCCCTATGTGTAAAGCACAGGAATTCAGTGCACAGAGCATGTAACAGCCCCCATTGTTGAAAAAAATATGCATGCTCACAAGCAAGACAGTGGGGTTTTTTAACCTGTAATTATAGTAAGAGAGGGGAACCTTATACCTTCAGATGTTGCTGAACTGAAGCTCCCATAAGCCTTAGCAAGCATGGCCAATGACCAGGGATGAAGGAAGCTGTAATTCAGCAACATTTTTTTGGGGGGGGGGTCATAGGTTCCCCTCACTTGATTTGGAGGCTTTAGAAGTCATGCACAGGACTGCAAATAAACCCTTTTGTCAGACTGAGGACTACGGTACATTCCCTTGCTGGAAATATTCCAGGGGGCCACACTGAAGCTGTGGGCAGGCCAGAACCAAATGTAGGGAGGGTCAGCAGCAAATATGAGCCGTGCAGCAGACATTCCTCTTACGTTTCTGGAGTAGGCTGCATGCCCACTGTGCAATGTGAGAGGTTTCTGCATCCACCCACCCATCTCTGCATCCTTAGTCCAGGCCAACAAGAGGCACGGTTCAAGGACATATTACAGTCAGACCCCAGAAGTACAGGTCCAGCAAATGCGTGTGGCCCGGGCATGGAGCTGGCCTAAGGATTTCTAGCCCCAACACAAATAATGGGAGTCCTTTTACCTGCAAATCTGAGGCACATTGCAAGACTGTCCTTCTGACATGATCTTTCATTTGCTTAATAAGGCAAGGATCCCTGAAAAAATACAATACAACCTAGACATGTACGGAAGATAGCAAAGCGCTATGTTCATTCCAAATGCAGAATATGGGTGTGGGAGCACAACTGTTAGGGGATTTTAATGACATATGGTAGGATTCATCAGTGAGAACCCAGCCCAAGGACTTCCACTTGTGCAATGGGGCTTTCCTACCCCACCTGCACAACCCATGAATTTTGCACTTGTGAGGGTGGAAGAACCTCCAGGAGGAGGACAGAGCGGATTCTTTCATCTGGCAAGCTGAAATGCTTGTGCAGATGGAATGATTGGAAAAGCGTTACACTGAATTTTCCCCAATCCTAGCCAATCTTAAGGGATAGAAATAATAATAATAAAATTGGCATAAATGAGATTCTTAAACTATGGAATGTATTACATACAGAGAAAATTGGAAATTGGTTGACTATAGAAAGAGAAAGCTCACTTCAGGGCCAAGCCCAAATAATCTACTGTCTGAGGCAGCCTTGATGCACAGTATCTGTCTTGGATGCTTTAGTTGAGATTCCTGCATTTGGGGGGGGGGGGGTTGGACTAGATGACCCCTGCAGTGCCTTTCAACTCTACAGTTCTATGATACTCAAAGCCAGACAAGTTATTTCCATCATGCGGGCTTCCCACAGACATATGGTTGGTCACTATGAGAACACAAAGCTGGACTATGCAGACCTTTGATCTGATGCAGCAAGGCTCCTTACGTTCTTATTTCGAAACCTGAGAAAGAAAATTCCACAGGCAGGTCTCTTCCTCCCTGGCCCCTGCCCAACAATAACAAATTAAATAAATAACAATTTGCTGTCTCTTCGTGACACACAAAATCAGTTGCCTGATGCAGCCACCTCGTTCTGTCTAATGGTGGGACCAGCCCTGTGGGCACTCCATTGCTGTTACCTCTTCTCCTACAAAAACATCTTGTTGTAAGTGGAATCAATATTCACTCAGCTTGTAAATTGTACATCAAGGACAGGAAAAAACAGCTACGTTTATCATTACGCACTGGATGTTCAAAGCAAATACAGACTTTTTTTAACAATACAAATATGTCTGGGTTTTGAAAAATATATAAAAGAAGTTTGAATAATGCTTAGACAAGTGGCCCTGCTTGGCAAATAATGTTTTGCAATTTATTTAGTAAGAACCCTTGTCCCTGATCCTCAGCATCTGCTCAAACATTACCGGGAGTTACTGTGGCTGCAAATCATTATTTTCAAGTCAAGTAATGACTTGTATTAACTTGACCAATAAGAGATCTCCTAATGGGGCTGCAGATAAATAGTATCACTCTGGTAACTACCATGATCAACTCTAGTAAGCAGAAGAAAGTGAATCATTAAGCGCTTCAGTTTGTTCATGTATCTCTATTGACTTTAAGTGGACTGAGAGTGCTTGTGTGCCCCTAGGACTGGAAATTAAGCCTTGCTATTTATAGTCCCTCTTCCTAGTTTTCAATGCTGTTCAAGGAAGATGTCACAATAATGCACCATTATATTCATCCAAGTAAAGCAGTCTATATGCTAGAGTGAGGATGAAGATAGACTGGCGTTTGGAATGGTAAATTACGAGCTGCGATAAAAGCATCTACCACAAATGGTGTTTGCTGTTTCTGGGACATTTAGGTTTAAGTTTGGGATTATAGCCCAAGAGCTCTCTTCTTCTCTTTTTGCTAGGTCTGAACATTTAGGAAGGGATTCCACTGAGTCCAGGCTAAAACCTATTTGTAGTACTGAGACTAGGCTACACTCAACATGGGACTTGCCCTTGCAAACTGTTCTTACATTAAGGAATAATTTTTTAAAATTAAAAAAATTGTCCAGTAGCACCTTAGAGACCAACTAAGTTTGTTCTGGGTATAAGCTTTTGTGTGCATGCACACTTCTTTAGATACACGAAAGCTTACACCCAGAACAAACTTAGTTGGTCCCTAAGGTGTTACAGGACAATTTTTTAATTTTTTAAATTTATTTCGTCTGCGTCAGACCAACACGGCTACCTACCTGTTCTTACATTGTAGCTGATATATATCACACATTCCTCATCATATTTCTTGTTCCTTTTAGGTGTTGTTGTTTTTAAGTGTGTGCCCCAAAATGTAAAGGGTAATGCAATGAACAGGTATTTTCGCTAATAATAAGCAGTCACCTGAATTACACAGGGGACATTGGTCCATTAGGGCAAATAGAGTACTTTTGTCTGACGGCTTACTTATTTACTACTGAGATACCTGCTGGTACTGGCCGACAACCTTCTGCTTCAGTCTTGTCCTAGTGAAATTCTGCAGCTACTCATCTCAAGAAACAGAAGGTTCTATAAGGATAGATGTAGCCATTGCTTATAAAGAAACAATGGAATATTAGGAGGAACAAGTAGGAGAGAAGGAAAGAGTGGCAGTTTTGGAAAAATGATTTTTGCTTAGGTTAATTTATGCACTGCCTGCTTAGCTTCTACTTTTGAGATGGTAGCGCCTTCAGTCTGCATTCATTCACTTATTAATTAATTATATTTATTAGTCAATTTTGACCGAAATGCGAATTCAAAACAACTTACAAAAATAAGCATTAAAACCCTTTGTGAACCATCTTGGGGACCTTTTTGGCAGAAAGGTGGCATAGAAATAAACTAAGAATAAAAATGCTCTTTGATACCCCTCTTGCTTAAGAGGCCCTGCACTTTCTCTTTTTGGAATGAGGAGCTGGAAGGATGTGTTGAGAGGCCCTGACTTTCTCCCAGCAGAGAAGAAAGTATGACAGTGCCCAAGTATACTGAGCCAAGAAATTCAGCTAGAAATTCAGTGTCATGAAATTTTACTGCTGTAGCCTCCATGTCATTGAAGGGAGGGAGAAAGGAACAAAAACCAGAATTAGGTGGTTGTGGCTCTGTTTCCACCTCCCATTGACCATCCTGCCTGGTTCCAATGGACACCAGACACCACTGAAATAGTAACTCTCTTGTGTACCATCACAATCTCCAAGGCCAACAGAAAAAGCTTGCTTTCTGCCTGCTAAGACTAAGTGAATATAAAGCAATGATCGTATTAGTTGAGAAGATGTGGCTCTAAGTAGAAGCTTGCCAGAGGCAACAATTCCCCCTCCCACAAAGCCTTTTGGGAGGGGGAGTAGCAGGAGGAGAGGAGGGATGCCCTGTTGCACAAGTGGGAGACCCTGTGCAGGGCTTCTGCTGCTGGGACTTGTTAGGTGAATCAAACCCAAAGTAGTCTAATGAAAGCTAACCACAAATAAACTGAAATACCATAGTATGGTCTTTCTTTAAACCAATATATTTAAACTGCAAGAAAAGTCTAATCTGTCAATCTCATATCTGTTCTCTGTGCAAACGCTCCATCTCAGACCATATAGAAGATTTATGTACTGCCTGCATAAATAAAAAATATGTTGTATTTTTTTAAAAAAATCAACTCACAGACCCTCATATCACAATGTGAACCTACTATGGCTTTGAAAAGTGATTTGCTGCCCCAAAATGTGGGATTATAGTGTGATTGAGGTTCTGTGCAAGAAGTTATTTGGGGAAGCTACTTGCATGACTCTTCAGTCTTAGCCTTTATACTAAGTATCCTTCAGTAATTAGACAACATCTATGCAACTTGTCTGTTTTGGCTTAGTTCCCCCCCCCCAAACAAATATAACAGAAGAGTCACACATTATTAATTAAGCAGAAATTCCCAGAATGACACACACTCAACTTATTTATTTGTTATGCTATTTTCTAACTTTTTGGTTGTCTGATCCAACTCTTTTGTAAATAATTTATAGTGGCCCCAGTTAGCCAGCACTGAATTCTAGGTGGGCAGGAGTTAATATTCCATGTGGGCAGGAGTTAAAATTGGATTCAAATCAAGGGCATTCCTTGTGATGAGTGACAGTTATGAAGCATGCCCTGAAGGAATTTGGATCTCTAAGCTAATTCCTAAGGGTCACATCCTTAGTTTCCTATTCATTCACCTGTGTGTCAGGATTTGCCACAGTGTGCATGTCTTATTCAGCAGGATCTTGACACTTCAATTTCATATTTCTTTCCACTCACAGCCTGATGTATGACACCCATTAATGCTAGAATGGAATACATATACACAGAAAGGAAAATAAATATCACAATCAGTTATACGCTATGTTATGGATATAGAAATTAGATGCACTGTTTATTATTAAGGTTACTGTGAATATGATGATGAAGGATATTTCAAAAAAAGTTTACAATTGAATATATGCATGATTTTTAAAATAAAAAACCTCTGATACACACAGAAATACACACATACATATGAATGAAATAAAAACAACCATATCTCCAATTCACTTATTCTGCTGACAAGCAGAGCTAACCACTCAAAATAATAAGTAAGCATAATTATTTTTAATACATGTCTACTCTACAACCATATTTCCTGCTGATATCAGGTGTTGGATAAATCATGGCAATTCATTTATGCAACACTTTAAAACATAGAACTGCATCGTATAACCTGTTATGTGTTAAAGGTAATGCTATTAAAATACAAGTATGAATATATAAATGCTAAGCAATTAAAATATAATGTAAAACTGGATGCAGACAATCACAGTACTGAAGGATATCAGGATGAATTTTATAGAAGGAAAATATTACTAGTAGAGAACAACTTTCTTTCCTAATTATAAGTTAACCTATATCTGAACCTAGCAGTTTACTTCTTTCTTCACTCTTGTTCAACATTTGTATGAAACTAATATAGCCCTGTTCAGGTATTGCTGGCAGTAAGAGAAATGTGATGTGGAGCCATGCCTTTAGTCATTGCATGGTTCTTCTTGCTGATCCCATGTTCAGCTGCTACATCTGAAGTTGGGAGCCACGTGTACTTGTTAAGGCTCTCTCTGCATTTCAGAACCCTAGAAGGACTTGTTTATACAATGCACACAGAACTACCACGAATCCTGAGGTTCCCTGCTTCAGATGTAGCAACTGAACACAAGAACAGCGACAAGGAACTGTCTGATGAGAAGGGTGGGGTAAAGGTGCCCCCACATTCCATTTATGTTTCGTCTTCCTGCCAGTAATACCTGAACAAGGGGAGCATGTGCTGGAATCAATGTGTGCTAATATTCTGTTTTGTTTTTCCTTTTTGCCTAACAGACCCGGAAGTAGAGATAGAGTAGAAATTCAATTCAGTACAGTGGTACCTTGGGTTACATACGCTTCAGGTTACAGACGCTTCAGGTTACAGACTCCACTAACTCAGAAATAGTACCTCGGGTTAAGAACTTTGCTTCAAGATGAGAACAGAAATTGAGTGGCAGCAGGAGGCCCCATTAGCTAAAATGAGTTTCAGGTTAAGAACGGACCTCCGGAACGCATTAAGTTCTTAACCCAAGGTACCACTGTACACAGTTAAATGTGAATCAATCAGATTTGCACTTGCGGAAACAGTATGGGAAACACAGCTATTCTCTGAAATTCACACTTATCAAAATGTTGCAAAGCATTTCTCCAACCAGTCAATGCTTTTAAAAAATGCATATATGCATAAAGTATGCATAAAAATGAAGATATTGGTGAAAATAGCATACATTAGAGCAGGCATAGGCAAACTCGGCCCTCCAGAAGTTTTGGGACTACAACTTCCATCAGCCCTAGCTAACAGGGCCAATGGTCAGGGATGATGGGAAAATGTGGATATTAGTTAAAACTGCATATAAAATGGCTTTAATGGGTTTATTTTTAATTCACAAATTGATTCAAAAAGTGTAGAACTGAACTTAAGATTGGAAAAAATAGAAATCTGATCTTTCTGGTAGGGATGGGAGGAAAATTTGATTTCATCCAAATTACACTTCCAAAATAATATACAAATTTAAATGCAGCTATCTTTCAAGATGAATACAATATAGAATTTTGCACTGCAGTTTCCCATCCAAAAATGTGTATATTAGGAGAAAGTGTGAATACAAATGCATATATTGGTGAAAATAACATGCAAAATGCATTTTATTAGGGGAAATGACTTGCAAAAATTATTATAAGAAATATGTACTACGTAAAATGCTGATGAATTTTTAAGAGGACTTCAAAACAGTTCATAAACCGATGCAGAAGAATGGAGAAGTGTACTTAAGATCACAAAAAGGGGGGAATTGAGAGACACAAAAATTGATAGCTTCATCCATCTCTACTTCCTTTGTATTGCTCTGATATCTCTGTTCAGAGCATATGCAAACAAAATGCTTGAGAGCTGAGTAAGGACTAAAGGAGACACCCACAGAACCACTGATGTCATAAGGACTAGAGTGTGAGGAATCAGTTTGAACACTGAGACACATTTGGAATGGAATGGATACAATGTCAAATTGATTAGTGTATTATTATTATTTTGCCAAGGTGTCAACAGTACCACTACAGTGGTGCCTCGCAAGACGAAATTAATTCGTTCCGCAAGTTTTTTCTTCTTGCGAGTTTTTCGTCTTGCGATGCACGGTTTCCCATAGGAATGCATTGAAAATCAATTAATGCGTTCCTATGGAAACCGCCTTCAGACCAGGTCCGGGGACAGTCTGTCCCCCGACCTCTTCTGAAGGCTGGGGGGGGACAAGGGCTTTTCTTCCCACCCCCATCATTTTAAAAAAACCCGGGACAGCGGAGGACTTCTCCGCTGTCCGGGGCGATCTTAAAATGCTGGCGGGCGGCATTTTAAAATCGCCCGGGACAGCGGAGGACTTCTCCGCTGTCCGGGGCGATGTAAAAGCCCCTGGGAAGGCAGGCAGGGGGGAGCAAAGACTTTTGCCCCCCGCTCGCCTTCAGAAGAGGTCCTGGACCTCTTCTGAAGGCGGGCGGGGGCGAAAGTCTTTGCCCCCCCTGCCTTCCAAAGCCGTCTGGGACAGCGGAGAAATGTGCTGCCTTTCTCCGCTCTCCCGGGAAGGCAGGCAGGGGGGAGCAAAGACTTTCGCCCCCCGCCCGCCTTCAGAAGAGGTCCAGGACCTCTTCTGAAGGCGGGCGGGGGGCGAAAGTCTTTGCCCCCCCCGCCTGCCTTCCAAAGCCGTCTGGGACAGCGGAGAAAGGCAGCGCGTTTCTCCGCTCTCCTGGGAAGGCAGGCAGGGGGGAGCAAAGACTTTCGCCCCCCGCCCGCCTTCAGAAGAGGTCCAGGACCTCTTCTGAGGGCGGGCGGGGCCGAAAGTCTTTGCCCCCCCCCACCTGCCTTCTAAAGCCGTCTGGGACAGCGGAGAAATGTGCTGCCTTTCTCCACTCTCCCGGGAAGGCAGGCAGGGGGGAGCAAAGACTTTCGCCCCCCGCCCACCTTCAGAAGAGGTCCAGGACCTCTTCTGAAGGCGGGCGGGGGGCGAAAGTCTTTGCTCCCCCCCGCCTGCCTTCAAAAGCCGTCCGCGATAGCGGGAAGCGCTTCCCTGCTATCCCGGACTGCTTTTAAAATGCTGGCGGTGGGGAGCAAAGCCTTTCGGCCCCCGCCGGCCTTCCTGGACCTCTTCTGAAGGCCGGAGGGGGGGGGAAGGCTTTGCTCCCCACCACCAGCATTTAAAAGAGGTCCCCGGAGATTTCCCTATGGGCTTTCGTCTTGCGAAGCAAGCCCATAGGGAAATTCGTCTTGCGAAGCGCCTCCAAAACAGAAAACCCTTTCGTCTTGCGGGTTTTCCGTCTTGCGAGGCATTCATCTTGCGGGGTACCACTGTATATCCTTTCCCTTAATACTGTTGCACACCATCCCCATCTCAAAGTGGTGTGAGGTTCCAGGCATTCCATGCACCTATCCAAGGTCCATGTTTCCTTTTGGAATTGAGGCACAGCAAAGACTGTGGTGCCTTTATGATATATGGTTTATTTACACATATCTACAACCTGAGCCTTTGATGGAAGGGGTTCACACCATCAACACTCCAAGTGGGTCTTTTCTCTCCCATAGTCACAGTCTTAGATTCAAGCAGAAATCTGGCATGGCTTGCTCTCTCTGCTTGCTGCTTTGCTTCTAGCTCACATTGCTGCAACTTCCAACCCTAAAAATCTGGCTCTGTCCTTCCAATTGATGGTAAGCTGGGGGAGGGGTCCAACCCACTTACCATCTCACACAGAGCCCCCTTCTTTTGTTTCCCTTAATGGCCCATCATCAAGGGAAGCTAGCCTCCCTTATATGTTAGCACCTACTGGATCCAGGGGTTAGAAAGGGGGGGGTCAGGCATTCAGTCTGCCTCCCCCAAACTCATAAGAATATCATGCCTTGTAAATTCTAAACTTATGTCACTCTTACCATCACTCTCTATCTGAAAAACAAAAGGCACCAAAATATAACTTCAGGAGCCACCCACTTTTGACATGATTTGCTCTGAAATATTCATTCAGCTTGTTCATTCAGCTGAAATGTTAAAACAGACTTTCACAGATCAAAACAAAACAAAACAAAATCCTGAAAATAAAAAGGGTTGGTTTTGTATTGATCCTAACTTGATTCCACCCCCATTCATGGAGTACTGCTGCTGTCTATGGCAGGGAGTATAGTTCTGATCGTGTTATCTCCACATGCCTTGGATTCCTTATATAACAGATGAAACAGATGAATGGCTCTCAGTGAGACTCAAGACTCCTGCTGAAATTGTCCTTAAACAGAACAACAACTGGCAGCTGTTTGGTGGCACCAGGGAGTCTTGTTTGGCTTGCTGTGGGGGGAGGACTGTAAAGAATGACTACAGATTGAGGGGTGTGGGAGAGAAATTCCTGCTTTTCTGTCTCTGATAGATGGAGGAGACTTGATTCAGCACCCCCAACATCCTCAATAACAATCTTCCCTTTGCCCTGCTGCTTCCATCTGGCCACTGCCACCCCTCCTCAGAAGAGGGATGGCCCTTTCTCCCAAATTTAAAGGGCTTGGAAGAAGCGAGGGCAAGTAAAGACATGATGGGACCCAATCTGAATCAGGACCAAACTCAGTGTATTAATTCAAGTCATATCTGTTGTTGTTGTTTATAGTCATTTAGTCGTGTCCAATTCTTTGTGACCCCATGGACCAAAGCACGCCAAGCACTCCTGTCTTCCACTGCCTCCCACAGTTTGGTCAAACTCATGTTGGTAGCTTCAAGAACACTGTCCAACCATCTCATCCTCTGTTGTCCCCTTCTCCTTGTGCCCTCAATCTTTCCCAACATCAGGGTCTTTTCCAGGGAGTCTTCTCTTCTCATAAGGTGGCCAAAGTATTGGAGCCTCAGCTTCACGATCTGTCCTTCCAGTGAGCACTCAGGGCTGATTTCCTTAAGAATGGATAGGTTTGATCTTCTTGCAGTCCATGGGACTCTCAAGAGTCTCCTCCAGCACCATAATTCAAAAGCATCAATTCTTCGGCGATCACCCTTCTTTATGGTCCAGCTCTCACTTCCATACATCACTACTGGGAAAACCATAGCTTTTACTATACGGACCTTTGTTGGCAAGGTGATGTCTCTACTTTTTAAGATGCTGTCTAAGTCATATCTGAATCATACCTAAATTGACATTTGAGTTGGGACAATGGTGACCAAGACCACTGGGCTCTTGCCACCCCTAGTTCCAACATGAGTCACATGTCTAGGATTTTTACAAAACCCTCTGAAGTCTCTGTAAATATACTCATGCATTCATTTATCTCTGGAATGCTTTGTTACTATATTTCAATGTAATCACTTATGAACTGTGGGATTGTGATGAATGAATGAAAGCTGGAGGTCTTTAAATTTACCAGAGAAAGTAAATAGCCTTCGGGGACTGAAGGCTCTCTCAGATAAACAATGTCAACAACAGATTAAAGGGAATAACTTCCTGCGGAAGATAAAATGGCACATTCCAGGACCATTGTGCCCTCTGGTCGTTAGACAGTGCAACTACCGTTGTAACCATATCCTTGTAGTGCATCTGCGCATGTGCTGTGTGACTGAGAGCCCTTGAACAAGTGAAATAACTGGCACCACTGTCTTGGTTTTTGCTCTATTCGCCTTTGATATCAGGATGCATTCATGACACAACTCACAAAGCAAAGCCCAAGACATTTTGTTGAATGAAGCAGAGCTCAAATGGCACACCCATTCAAATAGCAGGATCAACATTTTTAAAAGTCTTGCTGCACTAAAGGTGCCACCTGAAGCAGGTTGCTTCATTTTGCATGACAGGCCTAGTGGCGAGCTATGATTCAACCATTAACGTGGGATATTTCAGAGCATTCATCTAGTTACCATACTAAATATAATCATGATGTGACCATTTTGCTGTTGATCCACAGATCTGAGGTTTTCTACATACAAAATCTTCTCTTTGTATATTGGGTATTTTCCAATTCACATACATTACAACCACCTTATGAAAGCAGGCAGAAAGTGTGTCTGTTGATCCCTTTGGTAAGAGTTTCTGTGTGATCCTTTGCCATAAAGTACATCTGATGTTGGCCTGAGGTTTCTTGGTAACAACCATATGGTGGGGGTGAATCTATGTAGTGTATAAACCAGGGGTAGGCAAACTAAGGCCCAGGGGCCGGATCCGGCCCAATCGCCTTCTCAATCCGGCCCGTGGACGGTCTGGGAATCAGCATGTTTTTACAAGAGTAGAATGTGTACTTTTATTTAAAATGCATCTCTGGGTGGGGCATAGGAATTCGTTCATTTCCCCCCAAAAAATATAGTCCAACCCCCCCAAGGTCTGAGGGACGGTGGACCGGCCCATGGCTGAAAAAGATTGCTGATCCCTAGTATAGACCAAATACAATACCTCAGCCATGTGGAAACACTTTCACATGACAGCCATCTTATGTAAAAAGTGCTGTGAATAATCTCCTAGTTATGAGACGTGTCTCCTGAGCTGAAGAAATGTTTGCTTATATGTTAAAAGTCATAAATGGGAAAATAAAGACTGCAGCTAAGTACCCAAATATCATAACTAGGATAGCATAAGTGCACTCATAGTAAAAGCACAAAATCAGAAAATATAGGCATTCTATGAACAACATTTCTATGCTAGTTGTAAAAAGGTTTACTAACTGAAGAGTTTATATATTCTGCATAGCTGCCTCTAATTCCTGCCCTGCACCAGTTGTGTATCTGTTCATACACATTTGCACTATTTTGTCTTCTACCCCTTCTATCTTCACCAAAATAATACACAACAGTAGTAAAATGAATGAATTTTGGTGACAAGCTGCACCTGCCAAGTTAACACATGCAACAAATATGTCTCACTGCAATCTAATTCTCAAATCACTTTTTTTTTTTTTGCAAAAAAAGCAGGAAGTAGAAAAATATGGGAAGACTAAAGATCATCATGGAGAGGGGATATTTTATTAATGGAATTATATTTGCTTTTCATCAAAGGGGCAAAGGTGAATAAATACAAAAGTCCAGGGAGAGTTTTCCCCAATTTAGATTTTTAATTTGAGGAGTGAGGACTCATTATCCTTTCACCTTTAGGTACTAGGAATATTAATTTTAAAGTGACAGTTGCTGCTTTAAACTCTGCTCAAGAGCACTGATGGTGAAGGTTCTGCTCTTAGATTGAATAACAAATTAAATGCAATTAATGTGCTAAAATGCAATTATAGGATGCAAATTCTAAGCCACAGAAATGCAGTTCTGCTGAGCTCACAGCCATATAAAAACCCAATCAACTTCCAGTGCACATTATGTGCATTAAACAGGGGATGAAAAAGGTAAGTGGTATTTCTGAAAACAATTATATTCGGTAAGATATTTCTGTAGAACTGCATGCTATTTATTACCTTACAATATATTTCTATAATTTATTTATTATTAAATGTATATATACAACTTGCCATTTTAAATATAACAAAACAAAATCAACAGAGTGGACAAGCAAAGAAATCCTAGGCAGAGAAGTGGGAAATGCAATGACATAACAGTGCACCAAATCATGTAATATGTGCATTTTCCTATAATATTTTGAGTATTTTTTTTAAAAAGAATGCCCTGAAGGGGTAAAAAACCATTCAAGTTTTGTAAGCTCATAGGAGTAAACATCACACCATTTTTCTCTCTGTTGCCCTCCAATTATGGATTTTAGTGATACAAGTGCAGTTACTGTGAAGAAAATTCCCTCCACTCTCAAGAGCACTCAGATTCTGCCTCTGCTAGGATCTCACTGCATGGCCCTTGGCAAGCCACAACCTTTGGGCTGCATTTGAATATGCTCCTCGTTCTCTCCCTACTAATTCACTAAACCCCTTCCCCTCCCACATGCTTACCAGACTATATTCCCATTGTGGCAGCGAGCAGGAGAAAGTAAGAGATGGAAGTCTCTCTCTCCCCCCGACAATACACTGGTTTGGCTTCAGCATTATGGCAAATAACTCCAGAAAGCAGATCCCAGAGGGCAGTGGCATCAACCCTGTGGTTGTTCTTGATTCCCTTCTGCTGGAGGGGAGTGACCATTGCTGCTTTAAGCATGTGTGTCCCATGGACTTCCTTCATCCTCTAAGTTAGCTTGCTGCCCTCAGGTGTGCTTGGGGATGCACTCCTGTGACAAGCAGTGGAGTAAGATTCAACACCCAGGCAAGTTGCTTTCTATATGTGGAAAGCTCTATCTCTTCTGCATGTGGGTGCATGTTGAGTCAGCCTTGTCTCCTCTCCAATACCTAAAATTGCACAGTACAGTGGTACCTCAGGTTAAGAACTTAATTTGTTCTGGAGGTCCGTTCTTAACCTGAAACTGTTCTTAACCTGAAGCACCACTTTAGCTAAAGGGGCCTCCCGCTGTCGCCGCGCCTCCAGAACACGATTTCTGTTCTCATCCTGAAGCAAAGTTCTTAACCCGAGGTACTATTTCTGGGTTAGCAGAGTCTGTAACCTGAAGCGTCTGTAACCTGAAGTGTATGTAACCCAAGGTACCACTGTACACAGGTTTCAATTAATTCCCAAGGCTGCGATTCTGTGACTATCCTAGGATAAGTCCTACTGTAGTCAATGAGGCTTACTTATGAGTATCTATTTAGCTTTCATAAGGGCTTCTGTAGTGTTAATGGAAGCTGCTTTGGTGGGAATAGGAGAGAAATTCTTCCCCATCTCTAATAAAAATCTGAAACAGAGAGGAATTCTGGAGTCTTAACCTGTGCCCTGTATTTGGAGTATTACAAGTTTCCCATACTAGTATTTCTGTGCCTAGAAATACGAGTCTTGGTGACTAGTTTTTGTGTCTATGAATTTTCTTTGAAAATGGACATTAGGCAGAAGTGATAAACTCTTGAGGAACACGATGTGAGTATAGAATGAGTATAGGGTGTGAGTATAGAATGAACTTCTCACAGACTACTTTGATCAGTATGAGAATGACAAAGCAGAATACAAGGCAGAGCTGGAGACAGCATTGTGACTAGTCCTAGGTCCTAACTAGTGAAAAAAATACTTGAATACTTTGTTTTATTTTCTAGTTGTTGAGAAAAAGGGAGAGACTTCTACTGATATAATTGGCCCCTGTCTTTTGCTGTATCTGGGACCAATGTTCTGCAGGCCCTCAGCATGTGGGAACATTCTGTTAAGGCAATAAAGAAGTCTTCAGAGTTTTTAAAAACTTTGATACATAAGAAAAGAGAACTTTTTGACTAAAGAAGAGATGTAAACTCTTCATAGGAAATCAAAGTGAATAATTCTTCAGGAAAAATAGAAACTGTGCTGGTATAATTCTCTGTTTCTTCTTCTGTCAAATAGTTAAGATCCCATGACCATTTTGCTTTGATCTTACTCATAGCTTTGCTATCTCTTTGAAGCAGCATGGCACAAACTCTGGGCACCAGCTTATTAAAGCACAAGTTATTGTTAAAAGCAAATTCCAGCTGAGTACAAGCTGATTCAAATAAGATCCCTTCAAATTGTTTACAAAGAATACTGTTAAACTGGCAGGGGGAAAATGGAAAGAAAAGCTAGCCTGTAATTTGTTTTGGAATGTTTTTACTCACTTATGAGAAATTATTTCATTTTTCTTTAAAAATAAATAATGTTGCATTTCTCCTCGGAAGAATAGTATATATTGTCAATGAGATTACATAGGCATACCTGGCAGGCATAATGTGTTTCCAGTTACTTGCCTTAAAAGCCCCTCTATGGAAACAGAACAAATGTCTTGTTTAAAAACCCATGTAATATATGAGTACATTGTTCTTTCTTATCAGTACCACTGACTTACATATATGTAAGCAACAAAATGGTTCTAGATTGTTTCTCTTCCACTGTAAAAACAGCCTGGCCAAATGAGTCTTGATCATAGTGCTTGTTGAAGGCTTGTATACTCTGTTTGGACATCATATTTGTCTAAATTCTGCTTAATGGTGAAGCCAACAAACTTTGAGACAGACACTGTTGGGGATCATCTGTCCTTCCTCTGTCCTATACCAGGGTTGGACGATTTCCACTAACACCCCAACTGAGGATGATGGACAACCAAACAATAAATCTTAGCTACAATTGCGTACTGATTCTATCGAACCTCAGCTTGAATAATGGCTCTGTCTCCCACAATACTTTTACACATCTCTTTAGAGTAGGAATAGGGAACCTGTAGTCCTGCAGATATTGTTGGAACATAACCCAGTTAGACACAGAACTAGGCTCAGAACACAATGGGGGGGGGAATATCTCAAGAATTTTTTTTGTTTATTTCATTTTTCAAACCAGTGTTGAGGTCTGGTCACTCTCCCTATCTGCTCGAATGAACCACAAAACCTCATATCCCTCACCTATCTATCTACCCACCTTTCCACACCCACTTATCTGGGTTGCACTTACCAGTAGAAGCAAAAGGAGATGCAAAGCCTCAAAATAATACTGCAAAATGAACCTTCTTGAGGGTTGTGCCATTAAGGGTTCCCTGTCAAGGGAGAGATTGCCTTGAAAGATAGCCTTAATCTTATGTCCCTGATCAAGGTTGTTGTCAACAGAAATATATCAGCATTTTATTGTTTTACAAGGACTACTATTATTTGTCCAAGACTCATTTTCTAGCACCATTTTGGAGCCTTTGTCTCTCTCTTTGTTTCCTTTGGTCTTTGGTACTACCTCCTCTTTCTTCCTCTCAGCATTCAACAGTGGCACCAATGGAATAAAAAGACAGTGTGGCTCCCCTGCCCTCCCAACTGATACATTGCTATGGCTATCATTGTCGGGATTCACAGAATGCTGTGTGAGATAGTAAGTCTGCAGGCTTGAGTTTGCTAGCTGATGCAACCGGCTGATGCAATCAGCCTGCAATACTTTGTATGGAAGTGCTGAGTCAGAATGACTCAGCAGTAATGTGCTGTCAGTTGATTGGCTGTCATCGGTTTAAAAGGGAAACCTGTCCAGCAGTAAGGGTGTGGTCTAGAAGTGTGTGGTCAGAGACAGAGAGAGAGATAGAAAGGTCTTCCTATTTGCCTTAAGGTGTAGCTAGGTACTCTGTTTGACTGTATGAACTGCTCGTGTATTATAGCCTGTAGATATTTGTATATATGTAGCTCACAATAAATATACTACACTGAAGAACCTGGAACTCTGAGCATTTCTGCTAAAGTGCCACGAAGAATTCGTGACAATTATCTGGGCACCTCCCAGAGCTACAGATGCCTATATATATCAAGGAAATCACTAGAATGATTTGTTCCTCTTGTAAAGCTTAACTCTTCCAAATTGTCAAACACACAACTGCACTTAAGTTCCAAAGGGCTCCATCCAAAACAGTGTCTGCTACTTTTGTCTCATGCTGCTTAGACTGTGAGCCTGTATGGAGGGATTTGTGCAGCACCTGGCACATAGCAGGTGTGTTTATACATAATAAATCAGGATGAAACAGTTGCCTAGACATGCCAGCAAGTTCCACTCTAGACTAAAGGCTCCAGGTGGCCTTCCTGGTGTGCTTGACTTTGCTATGCCTTTGCAGAGACCTCTGACTACATGCACAGGTAGTGCTACCATTACAAAGGCTATAGATTGCATGCCATAGGCTTGCCCTTCTTGTTTTGCTTCTGGCCTACAAAATGAATGATTTTGGTGTGTCAGTGACAAGCAATGAGGCCGTTTTAGACTGAAAGCCTTCAGCCAATCTAATCCACGATTAATTTTAAATGCAAAGGAAACTTTTATGCTTTGGTACATTTCTTACCTCCTGTTTATTTCTGATTTCCATGGGTGTTTGCATTAGCTTAAGAAACTGGACCTTACAACCCAACTGGTAGTTTTCTCTTCAGGACCAGATATTGTGGACCATATTCTATTATCTATCTGTCTCATGACAAATAATGATAGGAAATGCCATCTCTCTCTGTAGCTGGATTTTATTTAATGCCATTTGGTTGGGAGGGAATCATCAATGAGCATTTTCAATTCCACACTTGCATAAAACACTATTTCTTTGCCAGTGAGATGCCAGTGCCCTTCAGCAGGACTGTCAGCCTCCTTTCCAAGATAATGAACATATCACTCCTGCAATATATCTTTTCTCAAGCAGTGTGCTGCCTAAAAATTCAGAGGCATATTAAGAGTAAAAACCTCTAGTCCCTGTATGCCAACATGATGTGCTGCCACCAACCATGCCACTAAGTAGAAGCTATTAGGCTGTTGCAGTGGTCCGACCGCTAGTAATATTGAACTGCATGTCCTGGGGTAGCTCAGAACTAAAATTGAACCAGGATTACTGAGGAGTATATTTGAATACAAAAATATAGATGCCATCATTCAAAGTCTGAAAATTAGTACGAGTAGCATGCTGCGAAGTTAAAGAGAAGCTGCTGAAATAATACAACAATCACAACCCTTCATTTCTGGCACTTTTAAAAGAGGTGTTGATGAAGGGGGGGGGGACCCCACGGAAGATGTATAGCAGACACACAGCAGTAGCTTAGCCCAGAACTGTGGTTTTCTTCTTGTTTGACTCCACATAATTTTACTATTGTTTTCACATATTTATTTTCCTTATTTATTTTTAATTGGTTCATAGTCATGCATTTGCCATTAGTTCAACATCTTTTAGTTTTATCTAAAAGCTTAATTAAGGGGATATTGTTCCCATGCTAATCATGCGAAATGAGATTGTGTCACAGAAATATTACAGTAGTTCTCATGTAGTGCCGAGGCAGATATTTCATTCAGTCATTCCCCAGAGTGACTGGGGAAACCCAGCCAGATAGACAGGTTAATAATAACAACAACAACAACAACAACAACAACAACAACAATAATAATAATAATAAATAATAATTTATAATAATAATTTATCATTATTTCCCTAGTTAGAGCTCTGTAACTCTTCACTAAAATGTAACTTCATTCAGCAAAATTAATGATGCCCCATAATAATCTCTAGGGAATTGTGGAAGGCCAGGTGCCCGCTGGTGTGAATGAAGTTTAGTGCAACATGGCAGTCTTTTGATCAAAATGGCACAGTTCCATAATGCAACAGGTAATGTAGTGTAAAGAGAATATTAGAAACCAGGACAGAAGCACTAGCACAGGCATAGGCAAACTAGGCCCTCCAGATGTTTTGGGACTACAACTCCCTTCATCCCTGACCACTGGTCCTGTTAGCTAGGGATGATGGGAGTTGTAGTCCCAAAACATCTGGAGGGCCGGGTTTGCCTATGCCTGATCTAATGTATGCTATTTTCACCAATATCTTCATTTTTATGCATACTTCTAATATATGCATAGGCTGAGTTTGCCTATGCCTGCACTGGCATTATAACCAGGAAACCTAATGCAATCATCCCCATATTCTGAATGCACCATTAATTACAGCCATAAATGATTGTTTGACTATTTTAAAGCTGCTTTTTTTACTTAACACTATAGAGTTATTATTCATGGCCAAAAGTGGTCAAACAAAGATGGTTGTTAGACTTAGAACAAGCACAATATAAAGTACTTTTCTGTGGGTTCCTACCATGAAAGAGTGTAGTGTTGCAATACCTGCATTGGGGGCAGAGCTAACCCTCTATGTTTGTGGTATTGGCACCTCTTCCCAATAGTGTGTCAACGGTGGGGAAGGTCCATGTGATTTGCCCTGACTATGCAGTTGCGACCCTTTCAGCATTACACGAATGTCACTGGAGGAAATATAGCACAAGTATAATGTTTTAAGAGTAAGCCTCTTTCTCCGCCCCAAGTTTTCTATTGTAAAACTGCACTTGTGAGCTTTCAAGGCTTGCAGACAAGGAAGGAGGGAATGAAATGATACTTCAGGAGACACTTTTATGTTTATATATATAGTTTATAGTGGTCTTCCGTAAATCTTAATTTATTGCTTCATAACTAATGAAAGAGCATCTACTCATTGAGCCATCTAAGGAAGTGTTAGGACACACCTGCCCCAAGGTTCAACTGTTGATATTGCAGCAAAATGAGAAGCTACAAGCAACATCAAAGTTTATGTGGCTGTTCATTTTGGGCAATATATCTTTTAGACTGGAAAAAGATTAATTCTCCCCCCAGCAATTTTATAACCAACTTCAATCAACAGCTGTTGCAAGTGCTCCAACACTATCATTTTCCTTATGAGGTCATAGACATTTCTTATCTGAGCAGACCCAACCTACACTACTAACTAGCATTTCTCCTTTACCTTTTTCCTGCCCAGAGACTGAAAGGGCAAAATATCTATGTGACATGAATACAACCAGGGATCGGAGGGGGAAAGCACAGAGACCAAGGCAACAGTACCAGCAGTAAAAAGTGATTTATTAATTTCACCCATTCAAAAATTATCAGTTATGCACTGCATTCCCAGATGTTTGGCTAGAATGCAATTACAAATGATAGCTTCCTTCTCTATGACCAGTCTAGTAGCATAGATGAAGTGCTGCCAAGATTTTTGCCTGAAAATGTCTCTTTCCCCAAAGTTCTCATAGTGTTGCTGTCTCCAGTTGCTCAGTTCTCTGAGCCTCTGTCCAAAGTTGTATACCAGGGAAGCTGACATCATGATTACAGGGATCTTTATCCTTAATCAGGATGCTGCTTCCTTTCTGGAAAACTGTCACCCTGACTATGCAATTTCAGCCAGTTCTTGCCTTTTTAAGTGTAATGAATACATGAGTGCAACAGACTTACTGCACAAAATAATATCTGACTTACTGTGGTGCATGGCATGTGTGTCTTGTCATATTTGGGCAAAATATAAACACGTACAAGAATATGCAGGGGATCCTCATAAATTAAGCATATGTGCCATTTCCTATTATTATTATTATTATTATTTATATCAACACATGTTAGCAGCTTCTTTGGTGCCACTTTTCAGGTTGAGATCTGAGTTCATACTTTGAACAAGGTAAGTTTATCCCATGGATATTTCAATTATTCTAAAATTAAAGAATACCTTTCGAATACAACTCTAAGCATACTCATTTGGAAGAAAGCCCCGCTGAACTCAGTGTGACTTACATTTGAGTAAGCATGCATAGAATTGTTGAAGGAGGATCCATAGCTCAGTGTCAGAGAACATAAGGACATAAGAAGAGCCTTCTGGATCAGGCCAATGGCCCGTTTAGTCCAGCATCCAATAGGCTTGTATTAAGTTGTGTATTGGAAGCTTTCATTCCCATAGAACACTATTTTCTCAGCATTGTATTTACACTAGTTGCCTACCTACCCAGTGGGTGTGTATGTGTGTGCACCCACCCCCACCACCCCCACCATTGTTAATATGCTAAAGACTGACATGGTATTTTTCATATTGAGAAGTTGCTGAATTACAACTTATTACTAAACTGAAAACTATGGTGAGACCTGGTCTGAATAGAGATATTGGATTCTTGTCTCTAAAAATAGCTACAGCTATTTTTGGTCGTCTGCATACTATCCCTTGCTTTTTCCTGTAGGGCTAATTGCAGTCGTTAACAGTCGTCAACAGGTTTACCATACCCATTGAGTCAATCACCCATCTCCTACTACCCTTCTGAGAAAAAACCCACCTCACCACTAAGGGTCTAGTGACTTCTGTTTCAGTGTATCTGAAGAAGTGTGCATGCACATGAAAGCTTATACCCAGAACAAACTTACTGTAGTTGGACTCTAAGGTGCTACTGGACAATTTTTTATTTATGGTATTTTCAGAAATGGATGTCTTGCATAATGCAGCCTGCTAGAATCTAGCATACATACAACACACAAGCAGAACAAACAGGGCTTTTTGTTCCAGCTCAGCAAATGTTCATAAGAAGTGTCTCGGATAATTCCATTGCTACAGTTGGAACGGTGGGCGAGTTGGGCTCCTATGTTATTTAGCTTCCCCTTTCTTGCCAATTTGGCATATTTCCCCCATCTCTCCCCCCCCCAAACTCATGTGTGCTTGCCAGACAAAATTTCACCAAATTCTCAAAGCTATAATTAAAAGCTACATTTAGTTAAAGTAAATTAGGAGTTACAATAAAGTGGAAGGAACATGTGAAATGAATAATTAACATGGTATAGACTTCGGCATCATAATTAAGATTAACTACTGCATATATTCAAACTAGATTAGCACAACCATTGAAAGCAGCAATGAGCTCAGTGGGAAGAGTCTATGCATTCACTAAATAATGTGTTATGAAGAGTGTTCCAAAAACATTAAGCATAAGGTTGTCATATATAAGATGATTAAAGTTTTACACAAAAGAAGCTGTAATTCCAGTAAATGAAGTAATTTCATTTCCCTGCTGCTTCCACCTTTAGGAATATACTGTAAATGGAAAATGGCTCAATATGAAATCTTGCTAAATAGAATATGAATCCCCTTGTCTCAAGCTAATGAGTCTTGGATACCTGCACACACAAAAATTCTGTGTATTTTAATCGCTGGTTGCACTATGATTTCCACAGGAGACCCACTTTTCATTTAAATTAACACTTCCATTGTCTTACAGTTAACTAAAGTAAATGTCAGATTTTGCTTCATGATAGCATCTCTGTCTTTCTCTTTAAAAACATGCTATGTATGCCTCGCTTAGAGACAACAGCACCTCTTCCTGTTTCCTTTTAGTAAAAGCACTGACACATTTTTATGCCCAGTGATGATTGGTTCTTAGTATATATGCCAAATATATATGCATGGCTCAGTCACCCCCCCCCCCAAAAAAAAAGGCAAACCGGAGGCCTCTATTCACTGCATGATTCCCTGACTGGTTGTCATTGCACAAATGACTTCTTTGAAAAACAAGGAGTCCCAGTTATGATTAGAGAAATATGGCTAAGTGAAGAGAATTGTTGGTTCTTTTTGAGGGGTGAGGTGATGATCGAGGAAAGTATGTCATACAAAAAACAGGGGGGGGGGGACCCTGTACCTTTAATTTCAAAATGGGATAACATCCAGAATATTCTAGCTATGATAGATAAGTTTTTGGTGTCATATCCAGTATCACAGGATAGAGAGAGAGAGAGAGAGAGAGAGAGAGAGAGAGAGGAAGCATTTTTAGAAAGAGAAAGGAAATGCTATTTTTCAGTTACCTTTGTTGAGGTCTATTACAAAAGCCATGGCTATCATAACACATAAATAAATAAAATGGTAAGAATGGTTGTAGTTTATTATATTGTATAGTATTTGGCCTGTTTTGAAAACAGCTTTTATTTTTTTAACATCTTTATTTTATTTTTCATGCAACTACAAAACTAAAAAAAACCCCACTCAAACCAAATTTGAGATGACTAATATACACATCTTGAATAGCACTCATTTACAAACTAGTACAAATGCTTTAGATGTAACCAGGTTTCCTTCCATTAAAATAACAAAATAGAGTTGCTCCCAGATAGCACACAGTGGTACCCAACTAAGTTTCACTCAGAGTAGACCTATTAAAATTAATGGCCCTAACTTAGTCATGTTCATCAATTTAATTGGGTCTACTCTGAGTAAAGGAGTATAGGAGGGGAGAATGTGGTTGCACTCAGGGGTCCTGCTTGTTGGCTTCCGGGGGACATCTGGTTGGTGACTGTGAGATGGGTCACTGGCCTGATCTAGCAAGGCTATCCTGCTCTCAATGCTAGTTCTCTATAATAAGATATATACGACCGAGTGCTTGAGCTCCATAATATGGGTCCTAACATAAGTCCTTCATGCATGTGGGCCTCAATGTAAAGTGCTCCTGTCACACATAGTCATTATTCGCCACATTTTGTATTCACATATTCCATTTGGTACGTGGTTCATAAGAGGGGCACAGATTGCACCACAGGCCCAGTAACTGCATGAACCACTTGGGCCCCCAAATATTCTAGTCTGTTCGGGAGCAGCCCAACCCTGCTGCTGTCCAGTCCCACCTCAAAAAGCAACCTGAGTATGGCACAGCACCACCCCACCACTCTGGTCACTCATGAGCTTGCCAGTGCCTTAAGAACCACAAAGAGGATTTTCCCTCTGAATTCTATCATTAAGATATGTCCATTATTTGGTGATACAGTGGAGGACATTCTCTATGGTGGTATTCCATCTGTTGAACCCCCTCCCCCTTCAGCTGTGTGAGAGTGAGGCCTTTATTATCACATCAATGATAATTTTAAGGGTGATTGATGTGAATTCCCCCCCCCCCACTATTAAAAGCCAATATTTTATGAAATATTATTTACATGCAGTTATTATATGGTGGCAGTAATTGGAGTGGGATGTCTGAATTCAAAACAAACAGAATTCAGAAACACACTAGGCATGAATTTTCTACATCAGCACCAACCACTGCTCTAGACTGAAGCACTTCTTTAAATGGAAAGGAGAACAAAGCAGAATTAATTGTTGCAGATCCTTGTTTGGATTTACTTATTTTTGCATTGTTTTACTTCACATATTACGAAGCTGATTTTCTTTCTCAGCTGAAGAGTTTAGTTATTGCTGAAAAAGCCTGGTGCAATATAAAACATCCAAAATGCATTTTGATCCTTCTGAAATTCTCCGTGACTATTTATGCATTTTGTTTATCTTCATGTATATCACACACCCCTCCCTCTGGTCTCCTGGGAAGTGTTTTTAAGGTTTAAATAATGTGCAACCTGTTCTCTCAGTGATATTGCCACCATCTGAAAATAGAAATGTCACAAACAGAAGAGATACAGTGTTGCAGGACCCTTTCAAATGGCACCCAGAAACAAACAAGCATGTATATATCTGAAGCCCAGCTGCTCTGCCTCACATTGACTGCTGAATGCCAACAACTAAATCCGAAAACACAAAGTGGCTTAGAAGTTACTACAATATTTTGACTCATGCGTACTTTATATTCACATGTAACCCACATGTCAGCACTTCATTCTTGAATAAGATGAGAGAAATGTAGCATTTACTGTGTACAGCAAATATTGTAATTTAGCATTTCCACTCATTCCCTCTCATTCCTAGAAAGGAAGCAGGAAAACAACCTACTAACTGCCAGGCAGTTCCAACTTGACTGATGTAAGACACAGGCTCAAGCTTTTGCAAGACCAAATTTAAACATTATATACTGGAAAGTTCTTAGTTGCACTAACGTTGCAAAGGAGCAGTTGAAAACTCCTGTGAATAGCTGCATCAGAACCCAATCTGAGCAAACCTCTCCATTAACCCATGATTCTTGGAATATCATGACTTCCCAAACAGGGTGCACCATGACTTCCATACATAAAGGGCAGTGTAATACCCTAAGTATTTATGCAGCACTGTAAATACAAAGCTCATTATGCAGTGTAAACACAAGGAAAAAAATCCATGTGTGACAACGTCTGCTCAACATTTCACTGAATAACTGAAGCCAGATGCATTTTGAACCAGGCAATGATTTTTTCATAGAAATCCCTAACTTTGGACCAGGAATACAGAACAAGGAGGATTTTAAAAATACAGTGGTACCTTAGGTTAAGAACTTAATTCGTTCTAGAGGTCTGTTCTTAACCTGAAACTGTTCTTAACCTGAGGTACCACTGTAGCTAATGGGGCCTCTTGCTACCGCTGCGCTGCCGCTGAGCAATTTCTGTTCTCATTCTGAAGCAAGTTCTTAACCTGAGGTACTATTTCTAGGCTAGTGGAGTCTGTAACCTGAAGCGTCTGTAACCCAAGGTGCCACTGTATGTATCTTACACATTTCAATAAATTATATTTTCCTCAAGATTTATCACAATGCTCAGATATTATTTTGGAAAATTTATGCAATGTATATGCAGTTAACTAGAAGAATGGTTTGGTATCCTGAAAAGCGTGTACAAAAGATATAAAACATTTTAGTGTTTTGTGTCTACTTGGGAACTTCATTCTTATATTTATTGAATTGGTGAACATTGCAATTTATGGAACCAAAATACTACAGATCTCAGGGAGTCTAAATCCCACTATAACAAGCATACAATTTTATTTTTACAAGCCTATAATAGTGATATTTGTGGGTTTAGCAAGTATTTTTGGTATACGTGTGTCTGTTCTTACTCACATTAAAATTGTAATACTTTCTCGTGAAGTATAAGTTTGGACATTCAAATCTGGAGCTCTGATGTACTGTAAAATTGTTCAGCTCCTTGTATTCTAGTTAGAAGTTGAAACTTTGCACATACAGTCATACCTCGGGATAAATATGCTTCAGGTTGAGTGCTTTCGGGTTGCGCTCCGCGGCAACCCAGAAGTAACGGAGCGCATTACTTCCGGGTTTCGCCGCTCGCGCATGCGCAGACGGTCAAAATGGCATCACGCGCATGTGCAGAAGTGGAGAAACGCGACCTGTGCAGACGTGTTGTAGCATCTTACGTTCTGTTCGGGATGTGAATGGGGCTCCGGAATGGATCCTGTTCGCATCCCGAGGTACCACTGTACTTAGCCCAAGACAATTTGATTACTAGTAGAAATGTTAGAAGGAGACCTATCTGTTCCTATAAATGGATAGCTAAAAGTCTATTACAAAATGATTAACACAGAATTTTTTTTGAAATGTGGCACTTAGTCCAAGGCAAATTGGCAAACTAGAAAATGTTGAATATTGGATTTTATTATTAGTATTGATTGAATTTATATACTGCCCTATACCCACAGGCCTTATTTAACATGCAGCAGGCATACTGTGGGGCATGACATTTACCTTATCCAGTGGCGGAACTTCATGCTCCAGCACCGGGGGGGGGGCAGAGAGCAGGCAGGGGCTGGCACGTATCCCGGGGGTGTGGCGCACTGCCTGCAGGGGCGTAACATGCATCCTGGGGGCATGGCGCCTAGCGTGGGCAGCAGGGCAGCTGCGATGGCACCCCACCAGGATCACGCTGCCGGGGGCAGTGCGTTCCCCCCCACTCCTCTTCCGCTACCAGTGATCCTATCATAGATGGGAACACTTCAGCACACAGCAAGCCCTAGTCAGAATGTTTTTATTTATAAAAGTATTTACATACCAGCTCATAAAATATCAGGGCAGTGTACAGCAGTATAAGAGTATTAAAAAGCGATCAAAACCTGTACAAAGTAAAATGACTGATTAATTAAAATAAAACCTAAACAACCACATAGGCAGAAAGTCAAGAGTGTGGATTCCTGCTGATGCTGGGGTACAGGGGCTCATTTCATAATTTAATATGGGAGAGGGACCACTCCACATAGCAGCCAGAAACGTTGTTCTCTGCCTGCAAAATGCATGCTTAATTTACTAGTATAGTATATAAGCATGGTGGCGTAGCTTTTTCCATGTGGTTTCCAGATGAACAAACATGAAAATTAATTAAAAGCACTTTCTCAAAAGTGCAAGCATTACTCCAAATGAAAGCAAATTCTAATTTTACAATGTAAATATAGTCTTTGATAGAAATGAGAAAAGGAAATACAGTCCATAGCTTTATGGATTTAAATAATACAGCTTCAGGTCTCTCAAGCTGAGTGCTAGAGACCATTAGTGTAACAATAAATTTTAGTTTATAGCAGTATAATTGCAGGTCCTAAGTTTAGCTAATATTAATAGCCTTATCAATTACAGTGTCATAAACATACTTTATAGCGGTATAAATATTGATATTAATGCAATCAAGCATCACTGTACTAATTCACAGTTTTGAGTCTGATTCAGCTAGCTATACTCAGCGTTTCAAGTTCAGAACTGCTGTCAGTGTGGATCTCCAAATACAATAATTTCACGTGCAATTCTAATCACATTTTAATATGGATGGAGACAAATAAGCTCTGTTAAATTGAAGCATTTCAGGTGGAAGCAGTTTTCATCTTGTAAAGTGCACTCATTAAAATCAAACCATTTTGTACAGGGATAGTACTGAGATGAAATATTAATTTTGCACTTAAAGACACAGTCATGATGATCCATAACTCTAACAGCAACACAAACTTCACATTGAAAAGTACAGGAAGCTACAATTTCCTCCTCTGATACCTAGCGAAGATGACATTTGAATTAATGCATTTCTTTGTGCTTTATAAGCCTTGAACTATATGAACCCCACTAGAACACTGCTCAGGAAGATGATTTGTTACGAACCAGGACTTAGCAATAGACATTCTTTTACACTAGTTGACATCTGGCAGGTAGAAATTCAAGCTTTTAGCAAACTCCATGGCAGGCATGACAATTAAAACTTTACCGGTAGAATTTCTTCCTGGTGTTGCTTTGCTTTCAGGAAAAAGTAGAAGCCCTACTTTGGTTAATTGAAATAAACTATTCTTTAGATGTAAGTAAGTAAGTAACCTATTTATTTACACACAAAAAGTAAGTTACTTTTTAATGCTAAACATTTGAGAGATGGTTTATCCAGCAGAACCAGGATAGAACTATATATATCTTTTTGTATTTGTCTCGTAACTAGACAAAGTCAAATTTATCACATACCTTGGGGAGTTTTTAAGGACTTTTGAAAGAGGTCTGAGGCAGCCATTCTAAACACACCAGGGAGCAAGCTCCATTAAACACTCTTACTTCCAACCAAACATGCATAAAATGGTGCTGTAATTCAACATATTCAAATAAATAAATCAGCTAAGTGACAAATTTGTACTTCACTGTTATAACAGACTGACTGAAATAAATTAATTTGAGTTAGCTATGGCTAACTTTGACTAGCACTGATTTCAGAGAGTCGTCTCTGAGTACAGCTTAGCTGAATACAAGGACAATTTAAATGGCAAAACAGCTTAAATGAAAATTCCACTATCAATTGGCAGCTCAGTAACCTCAGATCTCTTCCCTGGCAGAAAGTAAAATAAATAAAGCTGTAATACCAAATTATTTTTAACTCAAAACACAGAATTGTTTGTGCACATATGTCAAAGTTTAGAAACCTTCAATCTAACGTTAAAGGTTTTCTTTCTATCCTCATTGTCAATTGACTTGTGGTATAGAAATGGATACGTGCCAACTTTTTGTCTATATTTAAATTTAATTTACATTTAATTTAATGATTTTCCTTCAAGAGAATGTGCTGGTTTACAAAAGTCTTAATAAGTCTAGACATCTCTTCAGAGTAAAACAAAGCCTGATGGCATTGTGTGCTTCATTAAGATGTCATAGAGTGCAATCCTATATTGAAGAACTGCCAAGTCAGAGGGTATAGGATTCAGCGGAAGACCTTCTATGCTGACAGAATACTGGATATTCTGCTTTCATGATATATATACTGGTAGAATGGCTGAAATGGAATTGTGGGCAGAATGAGAGTGGCAAAGGGTAGCAGCACACTTACATCTAATTCTGTATCCCAGAAGTCAGCAATGTGCCAGTTTGTGCTGCAGATATACCTGCATAGGCCTTCCCTGGTGATCAAAGGATCCACTCTCCTTGCTATAAAGAAACAGAATAGATTGTGGTGTGTGTTTGTCTGCAGACTGTGTGTGTGTATGCATGTTTAGTGTAGAAGAAGATTAGTCAGTGGAGGAAGAAGCAAACAAGGAGGAGAAATAGTATATTGTGTATGGGGATTTTTGAAGGGATATTTACTGAGACCATTCACTGGTGTCGCCCCAGAGGGACTGGCAGGCGCACTTGCACTGAAGGGCATATGGGTGACTCCAATCACAGCACACCATCACTTGTGGCTGAACCCACAGAGGCAAAAGACACGTCAGACTAAAACATGCAGGGGTGACAACAGATGTGATCACACATGTACTTGGGAACGGTGTCTAAAATATCAAAACATAATTTACAAGTGTGAAATGATCACCACAGACAGAAACACCCCGGACTGAGCTGAAATGCTATTTTATGTCACTGCAGACCCAATTCTTTTCAGTGGAAGTGGTTCAAATATTCAGCTGTGATAGGATGGAAAGAAGCATATGGAGCATCCAGACTATTAAAAGCATGTGACAAGGTGGCACAAGCTTGTCCCATCCCCTTCTACTGCCATATCTTCTGCCGGACAAGTATGAGAAAGAGCCCTACAGTACATACGTTCTGGCATACATCAAGAGAGCTCTTGCACACTGTCTGGTCCAGTTTCCCCATTTGATTGGCAGAGTTCTACACACATATAATAGTAAATGTGCAGGGTCCCTTTTCGAACTCCTCAAACATGCAGTGTGTTACCCCACTGCCTGCTTCAGCACAAGAGTAGGTTTTCATTTTGTACATGCATATCTGAAATAGACTTGAGCTTTGGAAACACCATATCTGTGTTCCAGACCTACACAACCAGAAAGTCAAACACACAACACAAGTCATACATCATATCCCTCCAGAAGAGATTGCCTGCGCCATACTGCAGAAATAAGGAGGGGTGTTAAGCACTGTGCAGGTTACCTGGCAAACCACTATAACTAGCTGCATTCACCTTGGTGGGTTCAGTGTTAATGATATCATGACTCTCACTGTCATTTACTTTCAGCAAAAAGCAGCAGGCAAAGGAAGAGACTCGTATACACTGTCAGCTGCCATAATAAGAGAGCTCAGCATGAAGACGAAGACGTGCACAATTAGTGATTGCCAGGATGCTTCTGGGACTTCTCACTCTAAATACACCCTCATCATCAGGCTGATGGAAGCAGCAATAAGGACCATGGCATGTCACCAGAGGTCCATGTACCATTGTTTGAGAGCAATTGTTTTCTAATATACGTACAACAGATAGACACAAGTGTGCCAGGTAATTAATGTTAACTCACAGCTAAGGTTAAGTACTGCAGCAAAAGTGCTTGTTATTCACCTTGGAGAATGTGTTTCAATTCCAACATAATCTTCAAATTAAAAAGTTAAACATGTTGGCATCAGCTCTGCTCCTCATCACAGTAGTTCACAGTGTCCCAAAGCATCCCACGGGGCCTCTTGCTTGGTAAGCCATTAAAATTACTCTCACTTGTATACTAATCTAGCATGGATGGAAATAGGTTAACAGAATAAAGGGCTGTAATAAAGGCCCTAATTAAAGGCAGCACAGTTACAATCCTAAGGAAGTGTGTGTGTGTGTGTGTGTGTGTGTGTGTGTGTATGCATGCACATGGATGAAATAGCTCTAAGAAAAATTGTGTCATTCAATTGTTTTCCTTCTTACTTTTCTAGAAGCAGAAGTCATGGCTTTTGACAAGTGATAAGGCCATACATAGCATGCAGTAGATCCTTGTTAGAAGGCCAACTGCTAATTTTGAAATTCTACTGTTCGGGCTCATCTATTTAGAAAGCCTACCATGCTGAATTTTCAACTAGGGACTTTTATTGAGAGTGAAGCGGAATATATCTAAGGGCATTCAGGCAGTTGTATAAACAAAACAAAACAATAACCAAAAAAGACAGAGAAAGAAAGGAAAAGTCTTAATAATAGTGCTGGAGTGAATATTTACATAAGCTGGGTTGCTGAAGTGAAGCAGTTGAAAGAAAACAGCTGTTTAAAGCCAAAGCCCTTTGTATTTTAATTAGTCCAGCTTGCAAAATCCTTCTGTTGCCAAACTAAAACAAAGGGGGAAGTAGCTATCTTCAGTTCCAGGTAAACAATTCCTTAAACTGGGCCTGCTTTTTTATCATGCAAATAAAACTCAGCAACTCATTAGGGAGGAGTCATGGTGTTTGGGATGCAGAAGAAACTTGGTTCTTTTACCTCAGGAAGTGTGAACCTTTCTATTTTTAGTGAGTGTTGCTTTTGCCTGTTTCCCATAACTGAATTCTGTTTCATTTCTGCTGTTAAAACTGCCCAACTATCTCAGACGTACATATATCAGATAATCAGAATATGTACTTAGATGTGCCTTTTCTCTCAGAATACCGGTATGTGTGTTGTCTTTCAAAATCCACGCATAAATATGTATTTCCTTATGTTTAAATTGCTGGGAACTGCCTTTGCACATGTGTCAGGCGCAGAACCGGTAATTTCATGTCAGGATTCGCAAAGACTGAATTCCTTAATTATTAAGAATTCTAAGGTTTTTGGAAATAGTTCCCATTTAAGCACTATGAAAGTTTGCCGTGGGTTATAGTGTGATTATTCTAACTCCCTTCAGGTTAGGAACCTTTTAAATTTCATTCTGTACACAGCCATGTACGTTGATAGTAAATAAATGCTAATGCTAATAACACTGAACACAAATAATAATTAGTCATAGGTAGCTTGCTTCTACGTTGCCACTTACAATCCTATGCTAGATAAATGGGACACTTCTATTGAAAAATACCCTGAACAAAACCAATTTCCCTTGGTGCCACAAATTTTTAGTGTTACGCTAACACCCAAGCTCTGGAATGGCAGGTGTTCTCAGTAGGCCTGTAGGACACATTCTTTCTTGTATGCCACAGCTGCACCACTTTGGCACATATCCTGTGCACTGGAGCAACTATATAGGTGGGAAAGGAAATTGTGACCTCCTCACCCCGACAAATGCTTGTACCTTTATAAGAAATGTTGTGCTTTGCTGCCACTGCTGTGCCTTTGGGGCATGGGGATCAGGCCACAAGTCAGTCAGATTAAACCATAATAAACCCATTGCAATTTCATCATGTGTAAGTGCAGAGTTGAATATATTAGGGATAGCAAGCAACTTAAAATGTGCAGATATGTGCTCTACAAAAGCAAAGTTCCCCTCAGGATGTATTATAACTTATGGGTTTAAGCTCTGGTGTTACACATTTTGTTCAGCTGTGGCTTGCTTTGAAGTTTTTAATGAGGAGATGGCTGATGTTTCCTGGAGTGTGAATCAATTTTTGCCTACCATACCCCCCCACACACACACACACTAAAAGGGGGGATGGGGGGAGTGCTAATCCCCCTCAGGACACATAAAAGTAATTGGTGAACAGTGTAAAGAAACTTTCGTTATGACTGCTGGCTTACCTGTATTATAAAACAATAGCCAGTGGACAAAAGGCATCCCAGCCATGAGAGACCATGAAGTTTCAGAGGTACAGTAATTATATGGCAGAGATATTAAGTGGCAAGTTAGCTCAGCATGATACTGTCATGACTTTTAGCAGCCAATAGATGCTTATTAGTGACGGAAATCATGTTTTATGTGTTTATGGTCCATGACAGACTTGCTGTTTGTGCTCCAGACAACAATTGAAGCTAAATTATATTTATATGATTTAATAGATAATTATATGAATTTGAATTATTAATGCAAATATAATACCAGGAAAATCTAAATAATTAATGACGTACTTATAAATAATTTGTATTAGTGAAATAGATTGAGAAAATGATTTGTTCTTAACAGTAGGCATATAAATATTTAACAGCAGCCAGTGGTAGAGTTTAGAGACACTCAAATACCCCAGTGTTGTTATGCCGTTCATATGACACAAAATGTAATTATTAAATCAGAAGCGTCACTCTTTCACTCGCATGCACATGTGATTGCAATGTGTTTGAATCTGTGCTTGGGTTTGTAGCCAATAAGCCACCAATTAATCTGAGGCTGAACTCCTAAGCAAACTTACTTGGAATTCCACTGAAATCAATGGGACTTCCGTCAAAGTAAATGTGTATAAAACAGAGGTGTTGGCACAGATGAGCGTTCAATAATGTACTGTATAAGCAAGAGAATTAGCATGTTATGGAACTATTACACGACTATCCTTTTCCTTGACAACTTTGTCTTGTTGCTTGAAATTTGCTACATGGAGGAACTTAGGAAGGAATGTCAGTAGCTGCCTTATAGACTATTAGCCCAGTTAGCTCTATATTGTTTACACCATTGGTGGAGAACCTCTGGAAATGGCTCCCAATGGTTTCAGACAGCAGTGTTTCCCAGCCCTACCCCAAAGCAGGGTGGACCAACAAAGCTCAAGCAACAGAGTCTTCACACAAGGCTGCCAATCCTGTGTCAAGTTCCTGCTACTACTCCTTGCCATGTGGAGTTATGGAGACATGTGATGTTTGGGCACCCTACACACCTACTGTGAAAGCTAATAACGACGAGGCATGATAGCAACACATCCTATGTTTCTACAACTTCAGGGCAGAAGAGGGTAAGCTGGTTTTGGCAGCAAGAACATGCTTGTCGGCATGCCTAGTTCTGACCTGCATGTCTGTACATGTTACAAGTGCAGACTGATCAGTTGGACTAAATGGCAAAGAAACAAATAACACATAGAACTATTCATTTGGGCTTTCGCTTATGAGCTAGGTTGCCTGGGCATCTGAGTCTCAAAGTCAATCTTAACTCATCAGTATGGATTGAGTACCTGGGAAAGGGAGGCAATGGAGCTTTTGTAGTGCATCACCACTTCTACAGACACAATGAAAGAGACATGCAGATGCTCAAGAACATAATTACTGCACTCATTGGCATGGAAACCATATCCCCATAGATAGGCCCTTCAGAGAATGATAACCTTTCTTTAGCATTTAGAAACTGTCATATAAATGTCTGTCTATCGCACAAACGTAGCTCCTCAATTCTGAAGGCTCGCTGAAAAATCCTGTAGAAATGACATTTCCTAGTTTTAAAGAGAGAGTTACAAGGTTTTGTGCTTTTCCCTTTTTTACATGTCACGTGCTCTTTTTGTAAACTTCTTTCTGTATTTCTGCTTGCTTACCTCCACCTGGTACCCCAATAATTGCAACTATATTAAGAGTATTTGTGTAGTTTTGCAGCATATATAGGCCATACCAATAATTTAAAATCTGGTTTAACAAAAGTGATACTTATATTTATAGCCAGAGGGTCACCTTTACTGACGACACTCATCAAATTTGCAACCTTGGGGAGAATTCCACTGCTGCTATATTAATTCAAACAATACCAGGAGGCCACCTGCCTAAAGTGTGCCTGACCATTTGCAGACCTGTCCAGCTGTTAAAATTGCATGTAGATTTATAATTAGCTCATTTTACACTGGCTGCAGTCCCATACCCTCCAACATTCTCCAGTGAAAATAGGGATGTCCTATTAAATATTATTATTATTATTATTAAATTTTATTTATATCCCACCCATCTGACTGGGTTGCCCCAGCCAATCTGGGCGGCTCCCAACATAATAAAACATTCAACATTTTAAAAAACTTCCATATATAGGACTGCCTTCAGATGTCTTCTAAAGGTTGTATAGTTAATTATCTCCTTGACTTTGTATCAGGAAATAAATAACTCCATACCCAACTCCGATATTTCTCCGATGAAAATAGGGACGTTCTAAGGAAAAGTGGGCCATTCTAGGATCGAATCAGAAACCAGGATGGATTCTGTAAACCATGAGTAATCATATTGTTGTATAATATATAAACCTGAACTGATTCTTCCAGTAGAAATATATTTGCTCCCTTCCCCCACCCCCGGTCCTGGCATTCACTATGAAATTGAATTTGGAATAGAAAACAGGATATTTTGCTAACTGAAAGGGCCAATAATTACTTTTTCTCTGTCTGTTGCATACTAGTCTCCTTAGATTACATAGCCAAGTGCCCTCATACTAACTGCTGCTCTACATTTAAAGCTGTGAGCTATGTTTTGTCTTCTCTGTGTTAATTAATGACATTTTAGCTGCATAACTTCATTTCTCCAAGTTATACGCTGTTTAGATGCTCCATTCTTTACTACTGTGTTTGGGTAATCAGTTTGTCAGGGAGCATATTAATTTCACATTAGCACGCTCATTCTCATTCCAGCTTTATTAATGCTACTATGTTTGGCAATTTGTCCACAGTGACTATGTTACATAAAAACATAAGAAGGCACCTGTTGGATCAGAGCAGAGATCTAGTCCAGAATCCTGTTGCCCATAGCGGGCAACCATTTGCCTACAGGAAACGCACAAGCAATTATCCAGCAGCTGGTATTCAGAAGCATGCTGAGACCGCTATCCAAAATGAATTTGTCTAAGCTCCTGTCAAAGCCACCGAAGTTGGTGTCCATCAAGTCTAGTGGGAGAGCTGTCCATAGTTTAACTGTGGGCTATGTGAGGAAGTACATTGTCTGCTCTGGATCTCCCATCACTCAGGTTCATTAGACACTCCTGGTGGAGTCAGAGTTCCTCAAGTAAAGCAGGAGACCTCCACATACAGAGACCACCACATAGCAGTCATGTATCAATATCCTTCCACTGCCAGTACTCGCAACACTGAAGGTGACAAAGAGGATGTGTTCCAGGGGTAGATCGGATGAAGCTTTGAATCCACTGAATTAAAAGTCCAGATTTGTGTGAGGGAAAGCAGTATGTCAACTAATGACATACCTGAAGGAGCATCTCCACCCCCATCGTTCTGCCCGGACACTGAGGTCCAGTGCTGAGGGCCTTCTGGCGGTTCCCTCGCTGCGAGAAGCCAAGTTACAGGGAACCAGGCAGAGGGCCTTCTCGGTAGTGGCACCCACCCTGTGGAACGCCCTTCCACCAGATGTCAAAGAGAAAAACAACTACCAGACTTTTAGAAGACATCTGAAGGCAGTCCTGTTTAGGGAAGCTTTTAATGTTTAACAGATTATTGTATTTTAATATTCTGTTGGAAGCCACCCAGAGTGGCTGGGGAAACCCAGCCAGATGAGTGGGGTATAAATAATAAATTGTTGTTGTTGTTGTTATGGGGGGGGAGGGGGAACCTTCTGCCCTGCTGATATGGACCTGGCAGGGCTTTGGTTCTGGCAGTTCTGCTGCTGTCATTCCCCACCCTGTTTGGATTGCTGTGCCCCACATGCACTAACTAGTTAAGAGGTGTTTAATTTTGAATTTATTGAACTGTCTTTGCAATGAGAGTGGGGGCCAATTAGGACTGTGCTTTGCATGAGCTGATCTAGCTTATGATTGACCACTGTGAGAACAGGATGCTGGACGAGAAGGGCCTTTGGCCTGATCCAGCAGGTCTCTTCTTATGTCCTTGTGAAGGGTGCACTGAGTGATCAAAGTTGTACCTGGACATATGGCAATGAGGTCACCCAACCACATAGGCAATCACATTATGATAAGCTGAATAAATTTCATTCCGGCTCATCACAGGCCAAAGCAATTAGACATCCAGCAATTAGACAACTATTGTGCATCTGAGCATGTGGCAGCTTGTGATGCATGCAACCAAACTAGATCTAGAACTCTTTCATCTTTAAAAGATTTTGATTACATGAATGGCCAGAGTAAGAATAGATTAAAGGCTTCATCTGGGTGGCTTAACTTTGTCAGCAGCAGCCCTCTGACCTGTGTTACACTATTCATCCAGTGTACATTATTTAGCAGATAAACCTGTGTCTAAAACTACACTGGTCAATTGCGGCTTGTTTAAAATGCTAATAAAAGCATTCGCCTAATTGTTGCTTTTAAAACTTAGCAACAGTCTTTTGCAATTTCCTTCAGTGGTAAATCTTGGTTCTTTTTTTTTGACCTCTGTATGATCTCAAATCAAGTTTAATACTGTTCTTACGTGTGGGAGAAAAACTTAAATAAAACAGACCTTTCAGTCCACAGACAACCAGACACAACTTGTGAAGTGACAATGCAAAGCCAGCTTCCTAGAAAATTTGTCACTATGGCTCACCAGGTGGTACCAGGGGGTGGTGGTGTTTGTGGGTACAGGCAGGGCTTTTCCTCAGCCAGAACTCACTGGAACTCAGTTCTGGCCCCTCTCCGGTGGGCTCCATTGTTATTCTAAGAGAACAAGGGCGGCACTCATGTTGAGTTCCAGGGTCTCTTTTTCTAGAAAAACAGCACTGGGCACAGGCACACTGGAAGAGTCAATCCAGCACTACTGCTTGTGTGCCTGTCCTTCCCTCCCAGTAAAGGACATCAATGAAGCTGCCAGGAGGTCTGTTCTACATTGCTACCCTGCTCCACCAGCTACTCCTGCATTTAGCTGCATATAGTGGTTGGATTCTGTGCTTTACATTTTTATTTCTACAATTCATATACCACTAAACCCCATAGCCTCTAAGCTGTGTACAGTAAAGATGCAAAAGAGAGACAGTAGATAAAACCAGCCAAAATTATTTAAAATGCTGAAATAAAACAAAAAGTTTCCATCAAGCACCAGAGGTTCAGCACAGAAGAGGCCTATCTGATCTTAGCTGGGAGGGACTTACACAGAACAGGACCCACAGTACTGAATACACAGAGCTCCTGATAGATATGAACCATGTGTCTGAGCCATGGCGGATCAGTAACAGAGAGTGGAATTTAACCTTGTGCTGATAAGACCATTCCTCTGGCATGTCAGATGGAATGATCTCCCCTCTCTTCCCCATCACACTGTTCTGGTGGTTCTGCTGACCGTACTGAACAGATTTGAGGGAAGGGAGAGTGGAAGTTAGTGGAAGTCTTTGTGCTTGTTTCTGCTAGTGCACCAGATTACTTGAATCCAGACTCCCCTAAAGATGTAAGTGCTTGAGCAGGCCTATATTGAACCAGGGAGTCTTTTTTGCTTTCTGGACCTCAGCAGTTGAGGGTCTTTGTAAATTAAAACAAGAACCTTGAACATGGGCCAGTAACACATGGGCAGCCATTGCAAGCTTTTAAGTACAGGAGACATGTGCTGGCTGTCCTGTATCCATACCACATCCAGGGCAGTTCCACAACAGTTCCACAAATATCATACTAGGAGGGATCCAGAAGGAACAAAATTTAAAATAAATAAACAGGTTTCCCAATGCACCATTCTACTTTCAGGTAACTATGAGATGAATTACACATTCATTAACTGCAGCCAAGCAAAATTATTTTAAAAATGAATCTCAGACACAAGGGTGAGCAATTTCCATTGGACCACAGCATTTTCATAGGGGGGTTAAGCTTTCCATCCCCAGCCACAATCCCTATGGAAAGTATTTTGTCTTATTTTGTTTATTACCTGCCCGTCACCATAAGATCCCAGGATGGGCTACAGCATTAAAAACAATATTCATATTAAAAAGTTAATATCAAACAATATTAAAAACAGTTAAAAACATCTTGCAGACAAAAAAATTAGCTGGGCCGTAGAAACATACCCCACAATGCATTTTTCTCCCCCTATCTCCATCCTCCTATCATCTTGGGTTTGGACAAATTTCTATCAGCCACTGGGAAGACAAAGATCATTCTCCCCTTCCTGTATGCTGAAGCAATGGCCAGTGGGGCACTATTGCTTTTCTGATCGCCCATCACCAGTATCACTGTGACTTACAAGGAAGGAGAGGGGGAGAAAGTGCTGAAGCTGTCGCAGTGCAAACTCACCAAAAGAGCCAGCCCTGCATGGTATGTGTGGCTGTCACTGGCTCTCTCAGGTCCTGAAGGAACACCCACCCCTCCCAAACCCCCACTATGATCAAATTTAAAATTCCTATGGTGTGGCTGCAAGCCCCACAACCATGCAATGGGCATTTAAGCCTTTATAAAACCAAACTTCATACATTAGTGATGGGTGAGGCCCCCACAGCTCAACTTGTAATTAATTCATTTTCCCCAGGCTTTCTCAGAGAACTCTGAAAAGCCAAAACAAAAAACTAAGCTTGTCTCTAGCTGTCCCTGCCAGCTTGTCCTCTATTTCAATCAATCTTACTTTCCCGGAGATTTGGAGAAGTAGTTTTATCCTTAAGGCCAGCTCACTCCTTCAAGCTCAGGAACATCATTTCCTATGGGTTGCATGACACCTGCACCAGATTCCTCAGGTGCATATAGATTTTATATACATATAATTTTCCCCACAATGAGAAATGCATACAGTATACTTGCTAGAGAGGTATTCAAGCAGAACTTTCCTCTTTCTGGGGGGTGTCTCATGAAGAATCGAGCATGTATATTCTTAACTGTAAGAACCAGGGTTTTTTGGGCTGGGGTCTTCTTTTTTTCCAGCAAAAGGTATGACACAAACTGACACAAGGTAGGAAATTCAAAGCAGAGCCTGACATATTGCCTGGGACCCATGCTGTGCTGCTGTCACAAACAGATGGAGCTAGAGATGTGATGTTAGCCCAAACGTTGACTTTCCTGATTCCCTGCCTTTCATTTAAGCACTGTTAGCCAAGTTATGGCTGCCCCTGCAGAGCCATTCAAAGCCAGTCCCTCCACATCCATAAAACACATGAGGAAAGCAGCCATAATGCATTTGCCCTTGTTTTCTGAGAAGTATTATCCTGTGACAGCAGGCTTCTGTTTCAAAAATAAAATAAATATTCCTTTGATCCACAGTAAAGTACCTACAACTTGTTTTTCTTAACCCACTTGGTTGCTGCTAGGAACAAGGCAAACTGTAGAAGAATTTTGCAGAGAAGGAACATTGCACATGTCCTATGCTACACACTGAAAGTGTGAAGAAAGAAGTGGGGTTAAACTCCCCAGCCATTCCCCCACAAACCTTTGTATGTTAAGTGAACCTCTGTATGGAAGTTGTCCTTCCACACATCACAAGAGCTTTCCATGCACATAAGTCTTTTCCCCACCTTCTATGAATGCCTAGAGCAGACATCCCCAAAATTGGCCCACAAGTTGTTTTGGAACTACAACTTCCATCATCCCTAGCTAACAGGACCAGTGGTCAGGGATGATGGGAATTGTAGTCCCAAAACATTTGGAGGGCCGAGTTTGGGGATGCCTGGGCTAGAGGTCAGGGAATGGGGCCAGTGAGTGTATACATCTATACATCAAAGCATTCTCTCATTGAGTTGCAGAATGCCAAATACTCCAAACTTTGCTTATTCTCGTTACTGAAACCTACTGATACTTACTGCTGTTGTCCTACAAACTACAGCAGAAGGTTCCACCAGAAGAAATGCCAAAAGGGGAGAGGTAGTCCAGCTGCTATTTGGCTTGGGATTTCTCTTAAAGCAAATCAGTTGCAAAGCACTGAAACTCTATCCAGGCTGGGCTCGCACAACCTGGTCCTAAACTGGATTATTTTCATGAGTAACAGGACATGCTCCCCTGCTAGCATGTGCAAGATTCTTTACAGCTTCTGGAAAATGCTGACTAACACTCCTGAGCAAATTTCAGTTTTACAAAAAAAAATAAAAATATTTAGTACAGGTTTACCAGAATCTTTATGGCTGCTTGATCCACAGAGATTGAAAAAGTGTGAGGTTGCCTGGATAGAGAATTCCCAGGTTTTCAGTGGAAGCCATTTTAAAATCTCCCCTAGGGCAGAAATGAGAGCTGCCAATAGCACATATTTAAGATTTTAGTGTGGCTGCTATAAAACAGCAATACTATGTCTACCCAGAAACACAAGGTAGCAGAAAAGATACAAGTTTGTGCTTCTCCTAACACAAGTCTAATTTTATGTTATTACTTTTTTAAACAAAAACCAAACAAACATTCATTTGAAGCTTTGGTTAATATAAAATCAAGCTGAAAGCACTACAGTATTTGTATTGAGGAAGCTTCTGCTGCTGCTTCAGCATCAAGGCAGCATTGATAGGGTAATAAGCATCATTCATCAGTCCTGAATGGAGATGGCAGTAGTAGCAACAAGTAACTGCTAGATGTACATTGGCAAAGAGCCTCTGGGAGACCTATGCTCCATTGGGGAAATCAGTTTTTCAAAATGGAGAAGACTGTATTAAGGACCGTGCTTGTAAATGAAGAAAATACATTTAATCAAAAGCCGTGTGCTCTGAATTTTGGCACATTTTATTTCATGAATACATTATTAACACCTCAGGCCAATTGGCTTAATGCCTATTTAAACACGTTTTGACCCTACAAAACCTAATGGATCTTACAACATTCTGCTTCTTCCTTTAAAAATGTCTTCCATCCGTAGTTAGTGACCTGATAAAATGTGCTGGCTTTTCTAAGGCCATTATAATCTATCATGTTAATCTTGCCACTACGAGTTTTAAATGTTCTATTAAAAACATAACAGGCATGGTCAAGAGGAAAACAAAACAAAACCCCCAAACAATTTTCTAATTAATCCATCATTCTCGGCTGCCCAACCCCCAGAACACATTAAGACATTAATCCATCTAACAAACTAATTGGCACTATATTTACAGGCTGTGAAATTGTTTTCATCTAAAATAATGCATAAACAAATATCACCTGTTTAATTACCTTCCCCCCTGCTATTGTGAATCTCTGCAGTCCCTTCTTTGCCCTGTGTGCCCTGCGCCTTTGGGGAAGAATAAAACACGGTGTGAGGCTGCAGGGCATTAGGGCTTAATGTGTCCCAACCAGAATTATTCAGGCTCCCTGTCCTACACTCTTCTTGGCTGCAGCAGGAGGCAATGTCTGTGTGATTGCTTGAAAGAGCAGTGGCAGACCAAGGTATTGTTGAGGCAGTGAACTTCAACAGCTTGCGAGTGGAAGTGGTGGCAAAAGAATCAGTGAGGCTGCTGGGCCTTGAGTCTTGTGGGCTTTTATTCCCTAGTATGAACAGGGCCTTCTGGAACCTTCTGGAAGGTTAATGTGCCCAGTGGAACCATTTTGGGCTGTGGCAGCTTATTTGTAGCAAATTGTGAGTGGCAGGTGCTTGCATCTCCCCATTGAGGATAATTAGCTATTTTCTGGGGCATTCCCTTTCCCAACACTTTCCATTGGCTGGTGAATGAGGGTTGTCTGTGGCCCTGTATGGGTCGACCTTTTCTCCTTTGGCGAAACCAAGGCTTTCCCTGGGCAAATGTTGAGTACCATTGACCCTCTTTTAGTACCATATATTGCTGGACTAAGTGGAAACCGTGCAAGCTGTTTGAAGGGTTGAAGAGACTAGATTTGTTTGGGCTTCTGTGCTCCTTGGGTGCAACTGTTCTTGTGAAGGACACACTGTGTGATTGGGGCACTGCTGTGTGGATATACTAGGTGGTTCTGCCAGGGCTGGCCTGCCCATGAGGTAGAGTGAAGCAGCTGCCTCAGGCTGTGGAATTCCACAGGGCACTGTGGGACCCTGCCTCCACCCAGCAATATCTTATTGGAAGCCGCCACATCAGCGGCATCTGCCTGTTTTGCCTCAGGCAGTGAAACAGGACAGGCTGCCCCGGGTTCATCATTGCTTGGGTGGCATGCCACCCTGAAAAGTCAAGTAGAAAATAAGATGGGATTGGCCAAACACCTCCTTGAGTGCATGTCTTGTTTTCCCAATGAGAACACAGAGAAGGCAAGAGGCCTGAGTGATTCTGCGGCAGGGGAGTGGGCAACTAATACTCTTAAAAGTCTGTATGATTCTCACCTGAAAGTATGTTGAGACCGAATCAAACTTGAAGTAGAAATGGGATGACAAGGAACTTGGGACCTGAAAGGATGATACCTCCAGCATACAAGTACTTATTTTAGGGCAGCACCACTCTAACTATACAGAACAAGATGTGACAGGCCAGGTAGACCCTTACTTAGGGTGAGCTGCCTCAGTAATGGTGGAACTGGACTCCTATCTCCTCCAACACACTGGTTGATACAATGAACCACGGGTCAATGGGTTAAAGTCTTTGCACATTCCATCCATGTAAAAGGCATACCCATGCAGCCACAAATCTTCCATCCTTCATCCCGCCAAGCAAAAGGTATTATCACAGTTCAAGGGCACATTCCAGCCATGAAAAAGCACTTAAGGAAGGGACAGTGTGGGGCATGGCCTGTAAAAGCATCCTTAGGGCCTGACAGAGGGACCTGAAGGGTCACAGGAATGACCCAAGGCTCAGAGATTCTTCAGGCTTACATAAAGAAGGCTACTCGCCCTGTATACGAATCAGGCCCCACTCAAGTGAAACCTGCCATGTATTGGAAAGAATGCTCACTGGAGACCCATTCCCACATACCACCCTGCAGTGGTCCCCAAGAAGGAAGTTCAAAATGGGGGAGCAAGTAATGGTGGCTCCAGTGGTGGATTTGGCAAAGAAAGGACAGCACTTCCTCCTTATCCATGCTGTTTTCAATACCAATGAAAACAAACATCTTACTCAATGAGAGAACTACAAGTCCCACCATCGCTACCAGGACTTGACTTTGGCATTTTTTTGCTTGGGAAGATGGAAGTTGTAGTTCCGTTCCATGATCCCAGACATACGTCTTGATATGCAGCATCAATTTTCAAAGAAGGATGGTGGAGGAGAAGAGGCTTGATACCTCATCCAATCCACAATATAAGCATTTTCACATTATAGATCAGGTCGGGGGCAGAAGTGTGTTAGAACAATAAAGGAAGACAATGAGCACCTCTGCTCAGTTTCTTAAACTATTCCTCATGGCTCCTTTGCACGACACCAATCACCTTTTTCCTTGCACAGGAAATATAGAGGATTACACCAGTAAAGTAGAAGGGAAGGCAATTGGTACCCATGGTGTGGTGCAACAATGATACGACTATGCACAAACAGACTATTCATAATCCACACAAATTTTGTCCTACACTGCAAAGACAACACTCACTGAGACATTCAAGTGAATGTGCTAAAAAATTTAGGTTCTAAAAGTAGTGGTTCAAATACGTTCTAAATTTAGAAGGGGAGAATTTGGATCAGTTCTGTGTAATCAGAATATGTTCTTTGAGAAAGATGCACATGAATGCCAGCTGTTGAAAAGTCTGCATTATTAAACTACTTTAATTAAATCACCTGAATTTTCTGCTATTTTTCTTCCATCTCTAGATGAAGCTGAATTATTCCAGGCTGAATATATGTAGTCCTTCCTGTGCTTCACTATTCCTAATACCCTTATTTCACTATTCTCTCTTTCTCTCTTAAAAAATACCAGAACCAATGGTAGAATAAGAAAATCACTAAACGATCCTTGATCTTTTCTTTTTTCTAATCCCATTATACTGGCCACAACAAAGTATCAGCCTCTATTTGTTTTTGTTTTTACATAAAATCTCTCATTTCCCTTAAATTGGGACTTTGACACCTGGAAATACCAGAGGTCTTTCCATTCTAATATATGATGATTTCTAGCGACTAGGAAATACCAGAGGTCTCACCCTTTAATAGACAATCATTTTCAGTGACTTCTTGAAATTATCTGCAAGCCCAGGACAAGGTTGCACTGCATATTTAGGCTTGAAAAATGGCTCCTTCCAATGGCTCCTTCAAAATTGCTACTCCTCTAAGTTATAAGTTCTGTTCTGTCATGAACAGAACTGTTACAGACATTGTTATTCTGGTATTGCCTTTTGTTGACAAAAATCACGTCTCCAGGACTAAATTATACTTTATAATGTTTTCATACTTTTGCATGTCAAAGTAGTACATTCTGTGAATCAAACAGAGTTGAGCAACCTGTTACTTTGTATTAATTGTACCAACCACTGATCACCTCTGATTACTGTATTTTAAGAGACCAAAGCATATTTCAGACCAAAGCTCTTCCACTGATGATGAGATTATACCTAAGGAGAGGGAGCTTTGAAGCCAAAAAAAGACAAATGAATGCATGTTCTACTGCGGATTTGTCTCTGCCGCAAATATTTGGAAATATATTATACAAAAATTGTCTTTTGTGTTGTTATCACTGAGGCAAACAGATCAGCTTTGCTAACTCCTAGGCATTCTGTCCATCCCCTTCCTGGGTGTGTGTATGTGATTGCAGCCTTTAGTCACTAATGCCATAATACACAGTAATTTTGATTCCTGCATCAGCTTGCTTTCATTCAGACCTTCAGGATTTACTTTTTTTTCAATGTGTGTGTTCTGTTAAAGCCACATTTCAGCTTTCTGGTTTTAGGGCTTTTCAACATTATTTTCTAACCCCATTGTGACCCACATGTAACACAATCGCTATCACTTCAAAATACTATGACTGAGATGTCTCTGTGGTCCACAACCTTCATACCAGATTAGGGTTGTCATACGTCCAGAATATTCCAGACATATCTGAATACCGCAGTCGGTAGCAGTGACTGGCGGAAAACAAAAAGCTAAAAAACTCTGCCAACCCTATGGTGTAGTGGTTAAGAGCGGTAGTCTCGTTATCTGGGGAACCGGGTTCGCATCTCCACTCCTCCACATGCAGCTGCTAGGTGACCTTGGGCCAGTCACACTTCTTTGAAGTCTCTCAGCCCCACTCACCTCACAGAGTGTTTGTTGTGGGGGAGGAAGGGAAAGGGGAATATTAGCCGCTTTGAGACTCCTGAAGGGGAGTGAAAGGCGGGATATCAAATCCAAACTCTTCTTCTTCTTCTATACCAAGTGCATGGACTATAACCCACACCTCCAAATGTCCCTATTTTCCAGGGACAGTCCCTGAATTATGAAAGCCATCCTGGATTCTGCCAGCAGATTCTGTCAGCACCACCACTGGCAAGCTTGGGGAGGAGGATGAGCTGGCGGCAGCAGTGGTGGCCTCTCCATGGCCACCACTGCTGGCCTCATCCCTTGGGCAGCTCATAGCACTTGCTGCAGAGTGGGCAAGGAGGAGGAAGAAGAGAGGCCCAGCCTTGTATGACTCTCTGGCTCTGAAGTGTAGGCAGAGGGCAGTCATGCTACCCTCCAAAGAATACTGGGAACTGTAGTTTGTTAAGGGTGCTGATAGTTGTCAGGATATCCCTATTTTCCTCCCAGAACTACTGTTTCTAGAATGATTTAACAATCAATCCTCTCTTCCCAGGGAACACTAGGAATTGTAGCTCTAATTATATAGCTCTACTTATATACACCTCCTCCCAGAGATCTGGCCAATCGGAGAGGCATGAGAGTTCTCTAGGTTTTTCTTTTCTTCATTTTTGTTTTGTTTCATTTCATTTCCCCTTAAAGTTCAACTTTCTGAGCTAAACATTTGTCCCTCCTGGTCAGCACAGCCTCTAAAACATTTTACAGCCGAAACAGAGCACAAATAACTAACAAGTTTTTGTTCCTTCACAACAGGCTGGAATTCGCCTTTTTCATGGCTGCCACTCACTGGGTAGATATCTTTATTGAGCTATCTACTAGGATGCCAAGTCTCGCTCCAGCTCTGCCACCTCCAGTTCAGACCCCAGGAGCATGTATGTGAAATTAAGATTCTTTGCTCCAACATGCATCACTTTACACTTGTTTACATTGAATTGCATTTGCCATTTTATTGCCTGCCCACTCACTCATTTTAGAAAGGTCCTTTTGGAGCTTTCTGCAATCTCTTTTTGTTTTAACAACCTTTAACAATTTACTGTCATCAGCAAAATTTAGTGGGGTACACATTACTGCAGATCACTAGAATTTCTAGAACACCAAATCATAGGAATCAAATATCATATAGATATGTGACAAGTGTGTTGAGAGAGTGCCTTCCCCAATACCTCCTGACTTTGAGCCCTGCAGGAAACACTAGAGTCCCTACTTGTGATCTCATCAACCCTGGCAGGATAGTAAAGCGTGTTCTCATTAAAAGGAGAGCACGTGTTGCGGATGGGGCCGAACAAAACTCCACTTGGTTGCCAGGCAGTATTAGATTCAAGGGGCCTGGAGCAGATTGGAGGATGGTGTTACTGGGGTAAATTTGATGTTGCCAATTTAGGGGTGGGATCAGTGGTTATTTAAGCAAGGTCCACAGCTTTCCCTTTCTCTTTCGCTGTGGACACTGGATCTCCCGCCCGCCCTCCCTTGATTGGGCTTGCGCTTTGACCTTGCTCTGCCTGTCATGGGGTCGTCCGCATTGGTGCGGGGGCCCAGTAGGGATTTTTCCAATTGGCTGATTAGTGTGTGCCTTTTGGGTTTTGCCTACTGCTTAGCAAATCGTCACAACTTGTAAGGTTGGCAGTTAGGCATTGGTTAAATTGGTTGGTGGAGGGGTATGGATTGGCTGTGCCTGCCCCTCCAATGCTGCTGCTGACGGGTATTCCATTAAAGGAATTCTGAAGCTTACCATCCCCTTCGTCCAAACCCTGACGGCAGGGTGCGGGCCGCGTAAGCTTCAAGGAACATGCGCAGAGTAGCTGAGGGCCTGTGTCGCAGCTCCAGCTGACTCTGACCTTGTTCCTCCGGGACTGACTAGGGAGTCAGTGCTGTCCCCCAAGGCGGGGGGTGACAGCTAGTCATAACCAATGCCTAAGCAACCACTCTCAATTTGTATGAAAATAAAGTTGTGGCCAAAATTATGCCAAAAACCTTAAACAAAATTATGTGTGATGTGTGAGTTATTGGGGTAGGGGTTTTAGGGGACCTCAGCACGCAACACAAGATAGGACGTTCTTGGTAGCAGCACCCCATTTACAGAACTCTCTCCTGAGTAATATTTGGCTGTATTCCACATAAGATTTATGTTAAAATCATTCATATGTCCAGGCCTTCATGTCTTAAGTCATCCTGGAGCAGATGATGGTTTTGATTTATGTTTAAAGTGTATTTGATTTTAGACTGTTTCTACTGTATATTTTTATATTCTCTTCTATACTGAATTCTCTTTGGGGTGAGCTACCCTGTATTCCTACCTTGGAGAAAAGGCTGGTATAAAAACTGCAGAATAAATAATAAACAAACAAACATTTGGGAGCACCATGCTGGCCAACCCTGGCATTGATCAAGTACATACTGACAGAAATGTCACCACATTCTTCCAGGATTTTCACATAACCTAAGTAATCCCTGTAAACCTCGTTGATTCAAATGCACATTTCAAATAATCTGATTGCTGTTTTGCCCTTTTGTTGCAATTTTCTAGCTCTGTTCATACTAATAAATCTCTTACTTTAAAAGTTACAGTTTTAATCTGGTTATTTCCTTTTTAAACAACAACACTGTATTTGTTGAGAAAACCTGTTTGCATTTGTTACGTTTTAAATTTCATATCACTTTAGCATCTCCCTTATAACCTCCTCCTCCTCCTCATGCTCATTTGTTATGCAAAATTTCAGTATGGGGGAGGGGAAGAAAAGGAAAAGAAAGGTTGATATTTTAGTGGTGATAAACAGGATGGGAAGTGGCAGTAGCAGAGAAGGATTTCCAGCTCTGTGGAAAATAGAAAAGAACAATTTGATGGATATAAAGCATTCCCCACGTCTCCTCACATAATAAATTGGAAAATAGAATGTTGCCTTCTTTGTTTCACTGAAAGCAAACAGAAAAGCAAATGATTTAAGACACATTTTTTCTGGTCATGACTTCCATTTTACAAAGGAGTTTTCAAGATAATATTAGATAACTGTTTCAGGGAACAGAAGTTTATAAATCAGTCATGACAAATTCTTAAATTAATGGATGTTTCTGCAGAGAGCTCAGCATTTCAGCAGTGCTTCTATTCACTGCTGAGCTTGAGCAAAATCACCAAAAATATAAGGATGTTTGCAATCCTTAAAATGGCAACAGCAACATAGCAGTAGCTCACTTTCCCCAGAAACGAACACCTATTTTATAAATGCCCATTCCCCACTCCAAAGAATATTCCAAGTCCTCAATATACTGCAGACACCATTCCAGAACGTAATCCTCTTCTACACATCATTCACAGAGATGTCTCCTATCTTCAGCTTCCATTTCTGTTTTCCTCAAAAGCTGATGAATGAAAATTCTCTCCCCTGTACTGAGGTGGAATTTGTTTGTTGTTGTTGCCAAATGAAAGCAATGGAGACTGACAGGCATAATTCTTACATTAAAATAAGAGTTGATATGCCCATGTTTGCTATTTGCTTATTCCCTCTTTCCATTTTAATTGAAAAGTACCACTTCTTAAACATACAAGATACTTAGTAGATATGGAATGGACATTATATTTTGAAATCAGATCTAAGACAATGTTCCCTACATCATGCTATTCAAGCTGTCTTTACAACCTGTTTTGTCTATAGTCATATTTTAGCCTTCCTTTGACACAATTAGAGAGAAAGCCAGGCATAGAACAGAGGCCAGCATCACAACAGGCATTTAGCAGAGCAAGTTGGCCCTTCTGGGTATGAGGCCTCAGCTGCCTCTGCTTTGGGCCAGGCTTGATTTCCATGCTGTTGAAGCTTAATTGGTAAATGGTGACCAGATGGCCAGGATATACAACTTGAAACAACATGCTAGGCCAGAATATTGAAGGAGGAGAGGCTGCTTTAGTCAGGGTAGGGCTCAAAATCAGAATATAGTGGGAATAAATGACACACATAGGCCTCAACACCTGGAATTCCTAGTGTAGAGGGCTGTATGGCCTGCAGCTATAATCTATCTGTTTACCCATCAATCCATCAGTGCAGAGGAGGCAGGCTATCTGGTTTTGAGGACATATAACTGTGATCATATGCAATTGTTTCTGTGCTTGATTTAAAGTGTTGATATTGATCTTTGGAAGGGTAGGGATAATCAGAAACTGTAAGCTCTCATATGAATCTGCCTTTAAGACTGACCATAGAGGCCCTGTCAAATACAGTGCAAGTGTTTTATTTTATTGTAAGACACTTTGTCTCAACAGAAAAGCAGCATAAATAGAATGGGTGAAGTCCAACTGCATCAGTCCACCAACAAAATTGACACTATTGCTAGCAATAGTTCTCCCTTCATCTGTAGGCCCCTCCCAGCACCCTACACATACCTCCAAAACCTGCCCCTCTGGGACCCTCCAGGAAATATTTGGTGGCACAAGGAACAGTCACGAGGGAGGGAACAAAGAGCAAGTCCTGTTGCATGAGTACAAATCCACTTGCACAAGATTGGATGCTAGCCAATAAATTAAATTAAGGTAGTTATTGTGTGCTTCTGTTTCTAGCTCATGTGCTACTATGTCTAACCAGTTGTATCTCTTTTTTTTATTACTCTGTCACCAGCTTACTGTAACAGAGCCTTATTTTGCATTGAACAACATTTCTGCTTTACCTTTCCAGTTTTGCCTATTATTATGAAGTTAGACATGCGTTGTGCAAAATACATTTTTTTATCAGAGGAAAAAAACTAATTAAAAGAAAACGCTAATGATAAGAATTTTAATTACTGCTCACTAAAGATGCAATTATAAGCAGATAACTTTCAATTACAGAAGCAGTGATGAAATAGAAAGAGAACGACAATTACTTTTTCTTTGGGCTGCCTGTAGACTGTTCCATTTAATATCCTGTGACCTGAGGCCAACATGGAAAGACACAGAATCTGACACAAGGATTGGGGGGATGGGACATGAACATGCCAATCATACGGAATATTTAGATGAAGGTGGCTTCCAGAATGCTGCAGCTCTAGTGTGGAAATATTTGGGTCCAATCAGAAGTTTAAATTTACTTCACCAGAAGCTGGATATTATTTTGATGTGAAGCCAGGTCAATCTTGTGCAAATGTTGTTGGTTTTTTCTGTATGATGGAAGACCTTCAATAGATTAGGCAGATCATGATTTTCAACTGCTAAGGAACTTAAGGTAAAGGTAAAGGGACCCCTGACCATTAGGTCTGGTCGCGGACGACTCTGGGGTTGCAGCGCTCATCTCGCTTTATTGGCTGAGGGAGCCGGCGTACAGCTTCCGGGTCATGTGGCCAACATGACTAAGCCACTTCTGGTGAACCAGAGCAGCGCATGGAAACGCCGTTTACCTTCCCACCGGAGCGGTACCTATTTATCTACTTGCACTTTGATGTGCTTTCGAACTGCTAGGTTGGCAGGAGCAGGGACCGAGCAACAAGAGCTCACCCCGTCGCGGGGATTCGAACCGCTGACCTTCTGATTGGCAAGCCATAGGCTCTGTGGTTTAACCCACAGCGCCACCCGCGTCCCGCTAAGGAACTTACTATTGGACAATTGTCTTCTGCAGAGAGTTACTTTGCAGGATTATTCAAATTGTCCTAATTTTTTGCTGTATAGTATTGACTTTTGCTTTAGCATTGCAAAGCACTTGGCAATCCACTGATCAATGGGAGTAACTGGTCATATCATTATACTCTTTATCTCTGGCTGAATTTGCTTTCTACATCTGAACTGAAGAGTGCAGATCTATAACTAACAAAAGCAGATCAGGCTTCCATAAATATTAAAGAGATACAGTATAACCTACATTATTAAGTCTCTCTCTCTCTCTCTCTCTCTCTCTCTCTCTTTTTTTTTAAAGGATATATTATACTTATGAAGAAAACTGTGTGTGCAAAAGAAAAACAGGAAGCCACCTCCTTCCATTAGTCATTAGTGCATCTAGTTCAGGACTGGCTTTCCAGGGCTTCAGGCAGTTTTCTTCTGAATACAAAAAATATCCCTTTAAACACATGTTCTACCACTGAGCTATGGTTCTTCTTCACAGTGTGCAAAGCATTTTCTATTTTTATTTTGCTTGTGACAGAAGAGATGTTTGCTCCACTGGTAAAAGAAATCTATGTGACATACAACTCCATCTGACAAAGAAATTATAACTGATATACTCCGCGTCTGAATTATAAAAAAACCACTAACTATTCCTGCAGTCTAAATTCTTTAATCCTACTAACATAAACTCTTGATATCTATTTCCATCACTATTTATGCCTTGCTGTTTTGAAAACCTGTACTGAGTATTTTTAAAAAAGAAATATCCTCCCCTTCCCTGTTTACTTAAAGTATCTCAGACAAGCCTCTTTTCCATCCTGTAATGGACAAGAAATTCCAGTCAATTCATTGAGAGAATTCAAATTTTCACCTTAAAGGATGTGTTTTGGAAAGGAAGCTTGAAGTTATGCTCATAAGCATGTCTGAGGCCAGCTCCACAGCAATTGTAATTCTTGTAAGAATTACAAGAAAGTAAGGCTTGGGGAACTTGTGGTCCTCCAGATGCCATTGGACTTAATTTCTCATCAGCCCCAGCCAAAATTGTCAGTGGTCATAGTTAACAGGAGCTGCATTTCAACATCTAGAGGTCCACAATTTCCGCAACCTTGTCATGCTATTCAGATCTACAGCCCCCTAAGAGTTTCTTGAGGAGGGTCATGGCAAAATTGGCTTAATTATCTAGTATAGTCTGGCACAATACAATTCTGTGGCTTCAGGCATCAGTTAGGGTTTAGGTCATAGGCCACTACAGTGGTGCCTTGGTTTAAGAACAGCTTAGTTTATGAACAACTTGGAATAAGAATGCGCCAAACCCAGAAGTAGGTGTTTTGGTTTGTGAACTTTGCCTGGGAAGCAGAACATGTTCCGCTTCCTGTTGAGTATGTTCCATTTGTAAATTGAGTCCCCCGCTGCTATGGGAAAGCACACCTTGGTTTAAGAATGCTTTGGTTTAAGAACGGACTTCTGGAACAGATTAAGGTTATAAACCAAGATACCACTGTATTGAACATGGAGCATTATGACAAACTGCTCATTATTTTTACTCAGCCCCTCAGATGGTGGTGGTGAATGACAAGAAATCGTTGACCGAATTGACTTGAATCTTAACTTCCACTCCCAGACTAAGGATTTCCTGCTTTATACCTCTGTGTGCATTTTCAAATATCTGCTTCTGTGGGTTGGGATATGCTTTCAAACAGAATGGCATCTGCAGCTGCAGCAGGAAGAGAGAATTAACAAAAGTGGGGCTTGTATGAGAGGAAGTGCACACAATGGTTTCAACTTCTGCAGCACCACCATCCGATCTAAGCTGTATATTGCAGCTTCTTAACAGAATAGTTGTATGCCAATGAGAAGAATAAAGATGCACTACAGTCTCTGTAACAGCAAGTTCAGTTCCAGATAGATGAATCTTGCAACATAAAGATTCTAGGGAACAATAAGTCCCAATGAAGAATCAATTATATTTAGCACAGGGTGAATGTGACACAGAGGGCAGGTTTATCATATGCCAAGGTCTTTAAATTTAAATTTGGTCAGGGCTCAGCCTGACTCCATTTCTCTTTTTGTATAAGAACTAGTATGAAAGAGGCCTCCCAGCATTCTCACAGGCCCATATAAGAAGAGCGTAAACAGTTGGGCCTGATGAGCATTTACAGTTCCCAACACTAATCCTGAGGAAAGCCATCAAATTAGATTTTAATTTGGTCCTGATTAGATCTGAGGCGTTGATTGACTTTTTTAAAACCTCCAATCAACACCTAAAAAACATTTTTATAAATATATAGACTGACCACAGTGGTTCCCTCAAAACTTGATTACTGTAACATGCTTTATGTGCGCCTGCCTTTGTATCTGGTCTGGAAGCTGCAAGTAGAACAGATTCTGTTTGTTTTACAAGTGAGCTATTTAATTGGACTTACGCTTATGGATTGTGTGTGTGTGTGTGTGTGTGTGTGTGAATTCCTGCATATTTTTCACTATTATTAATTTCCTTGTTCCCTACCCCCAGAATAAAATAGTCAAAGAAGAGCAGGTTAGAAATACTCAGAAATAATAATAAAAAAGTAGTAGGGGAGAACACAAACCATTTCAAGGCAGCATTCATGTGCATTTCTCTATGAAATAAAATTCCTAAACATTGTGAGAGTGTACACTTTCCCCTCATAATTCCTTGAATCCTTCGAGCAACACACACATACACCTGCTTGCTTTCAAGTGTTCTCTCTCTGGGCATGAAGCACATTGAGTTATTTCAAAGAGCTCATACCCGGATACAGATAAGAGGCATTTAGTTTTTACATCTGAGCAGCTCTTGTCAGGCCTTAGCATACATCTTGTATACAATTGCTTTGCTGCCCTCTTTGTAAACAAAGGGACTAAAGTAAGTCACATGCATCTGTAGAGGCTGAGGGCACAGCACACAAATGGGATAGAAGGGGATTCTGGCTTACACTGGGAAATGTTTCCAGTGGGTGAAAAGAAAATTAAATACGAAAAATGTGCAGAAGGCTTCAGTAATAAAAGCAAGTGAACCAGATGCAATAGGCAGACATTACTGGCAGTACTTTCAACTCCCCTCCCCCTCTTTTCTTCATATTATCATGTTAACCTTGAACCCATCTTTTCACTTAGCCTTCTATAGAATTGCCCACTCAAAACAAATGTTCACAAAAGAGATATAAAGGAAATGGGGTCTGAATGCTTTAATTGAAAAATATTTTCTTCCATGAAAAACATGTACAAAAGCACCTAGGGAAATAAATGGAATCTTCTGCAGGTTTTAAATAGCTGTAAAAATTCCAAGTTGACTATTATAGTAAACCCATCAATAGTGTATACTGTATTTATAGTATCATTTATTTATTAATGCAGAAAAATAGCAAAGGAATTATTACAGTTCATGTTAATGTCATTTTATCTGTTCTGAAAGTCTCTATTTGCCTTTTTTCAAGTAAGGGCAACCCCAATAACCAACACACAGTGTCTCTCTCTCTCTCTCTCTCTCTCTCTCTCTCTCTCTCACACACACACACACACACACACACACACACACACACACACACCACAAGTTCTAAATGAAAGCTGGAAATAAGATTGTCCCTGAAGAGTCCACCATGTACCCTTATTGCCAATCCCATACTTCTTTTTCCCTAACGAAGGAAGAAAAAGAAGACTAGTAACTGGGATAGGAAACCTCAGGCCCAGGGGCCTGATTCAGTACTCTAGCTCCCTCTGCCTGGCCCTTGGCACTTTCCCTAGGCCACCCCACTTCCCAGGACACATCCCTGAGCTGTCCTGCTCTCCTGGAATGTGCTCTTGAAGCAATTATGCCTCTTCCTTGCCTGGATGGAGAAAGATGTGTGCCCGGTTTCTGCATGGCTGGAATGTTGCCTGTTGTGCAAGGCTAAGAGTCACATCCATTGCTTCACCCACTTTTGACTTTTGCTCCACCCACTACTGGCACGCAGCTGCCAGAAGGTTCCACATAAAGGATTGTGGCCTCCCAATCATAATTCTTATGGCCTGTATGGTCTTGAGTATGTTCACTACTGGTAGTCTCCCTCCCCCATGCCCTGAAGGATGCTATGCACACTGTGGAGGGAAGTTGTAGCCTGTAAGAAGTGCTAAAAATTGTGTGTGTGTGTGTAGGATAAGGGCTGATGCACTCCTGCGACAGCTAACAGTAATCCCTACAAATCTTTTAAAGAATTTTACATGCACACTGACACACCCCTCACTTTCAGGAAGAGAAATATTGAGGGCAATTCCCCAACACACAATCAACTCCACCAGGTTCCTATCAGGTAGCAGGTGAGCTGCCTGATGCTGGATACATGCCCAGTGCTTTAGCCAAACCTAATATTTCCTGTAATCAATAAAGCTGTGGCCTAATTCAACCCAATACTAGTCTCCTGTGTCCATTTTTGTGGGCTCCCTTCTTTCTGCCATGGCCATTATGTGCCTGTGCCAGCAACTGTTTATTCATTGTCCTTTAGTTATAAGTTGCAGTTAGTAATAATGTTACACAAATTATTAAAGGCTTTTTAACATAAGGTCCAGGGCAAAGTGCAAAAGTGTGCATTTTGTTTAAGTAAATGTTATGGTGTTAAAAGACCCATGCTTAATTAGAAAAGACAGCTACTTAGTGATTAATACATTTAAAGACTAGCCACATAGCTTGATGGATTTTTCTCACAGCAAATCAGCCTTTGGAGTCTGGTAAATTTTCAGAATGTTACAGCTTTGAAAATGTAAAGTGAAACTGGAGCTTGGAAGCAGCAGTGGGAATTATGAGCAAACTGGAAGGCATTTCTATAAAATGTGCCAGAGATCTTGCTGCATTTACAAGGCAAAAATAATTTTGCTATCTTTCAAAGCCTCTTGGAAGCCACATTCAGATGCAAGAAGGCCCTACAGCAAAGCAAAGCAAGCCAGGGCGAAGTGGCACTAGAAAGAGAGCTTACAGAATCCCAACTTCCTCTGACTACTTCCCTTTAGGTAAAAAAAGCAACCATTGTTTGTTTTACACATAAGACTGGGCCTGCCATGAAACAAGATGAAGCCACCTGCTTCTGGAAGCAACATGAAGGAGAAATAGATGAAGGCAGGAACTGATGTCTGAATGGTGCAGAAAGTCTCAGGCCCCAGTGGAGGGCAGTAAGATGTCATGGGCTGGCACTGTTTGACTCTCACCCGTTTTGCAATTGCTGCAGTGTTCTCTCTTTCTTTCGATGGGTTTAAGGCCATAGCTCTGTGATAGAAAACCAGTTTTCTATGTAGAAGTGCCCCGTTTCAATCCCTTGTGTCTCTGGCTAGGGCAAGGTATCCCAGCCAGAATTCCTGGAGAGCTGCTGCAGTTAGTATGGACAATGAAGAGTTAGATGGGCCAAGGGTCCCATTCAGAATAAGGCAGTTTCCAACGTTCCAATGTTCCTAATGCATTGTATTGAGATGGAATGTTCCACTTTGAATCACCCAGAATGCACTGTCGTTTTCCTAGTGCTTTTCTAGATTGTACACACATACAATCCTAAACATGTTTACCAAAAAGGTATGTCCCACTGAGTTGAATGGGGTTTACTTCCAAGTAAACTGTGAACAGCACTGGAGTCTTAAATTACACATTATTTATTATTTCCTCAAAGCATGATCTGGGCCAACTCAAGATGTTTCGTGGCCTAAGATGAAGGACAAGGACTGGACTGGATTGGGAGTTGAATCTAATTTCAATACTGGCAGTGGAATAGTGTCTTCCACTGCACCCAAGTGCAGTGGGCTGGCTATGGAGGTAGGCTTGTTATGCCCTCCAACAGAAGGGTACAGCAAGAAGGCTCTCAAAGGCAGTGAAAGGGCTTTCTCCTTTGCCCCCACATTAGTTGCTGCAGTTTCGCTGCAGCCTGGGATAGTTGCCCCATTTTGCCTAACAGTAGTGTTGGCCCTGACGATTATGAAAAAGTGAAGTTCTTATCTTCATGCCTTTTTTTTTTTAAAAAAAATGTGATCGTAAAAGTGTAATGCTTCGCAGAAGGAGCTGGCATTTTTGCTTCAAATTCTGCTTTAACCAAAATATGGTGACAATCTATGGATGTGCAGATTCCACCCAAATCTAGTGAAATTTCACTAGATTTATCATATCTTATTTGGTTTCCATTTTGCCTGAGAAGAAAGCCATACATTTGCAAACATTAAGCAAATTAAACCTTTCCTGGTGATGTATTTCCATGAGATGATTTGCTTAATTTCTAAGTTTAAGAAAGCTGTCAAAAGCACCAATAAAATATGTCTGGAAATCCTAAACATATCTATCTATCACAGATGGAGTAGTAAATAGCCACTGATGTATGAAAAAGCCTAGCTACGTTGAAGAAGGAAAAGCAAAACAATCATATCTGAAAAAAATAAAGCATATTTAAAGGTTTTTTAAAAAAAACAAAGCCCCATAGCTCTGAAGATCAGATTTTATTATAATAAAACACTATAAACCAAGAAGATGGCTTCTCTTTTAAATCAGCTTATTTCTATTCATATTTCCTTTCCTTGACCAATTCATGGCTGCCTGTTCTTTTCTTTTCTTTTCTTTTTTGAATTTCACAAGGTTTTCCAGGAATTGAAGGGACGGACACACACACACACACACACACACACACACACACACATTCACTGAAATAATAAAAACAAAAGAGGGAGATGGCAGGAATGAAACACCAACTAACTTTGCATTAGCACAGACTTGCCAGGGTGACTGGAGGGCATACATATCTCCAAAATCCACCCTTGGTTTTTTGCTCTATCAGGCATTTCTATCCTCCTTGGGATTTAAAACAATTTGAAGTGTAAATTATTTAATTTGGCCTTTTCAAAATAGGGAGCTCCTGATTTTAGAGCTTCTTGGATTAGTAATAGAAGCTGGTGCACTGGAAAGCTTCTTTGAAAGAAATCTGAAACAAGGTAGCTGGCAGGTAAGTTTGCACTGCAAGGGCTTCTGACAGCTTGTCAAAGTCCCACTTTTCTCACATTCAATCAACTTCTGTCTTCTGAAGAAAAGCACAAAATAATATGTCAAAATGACAACCACTGAAACCTAGCACAGCAACAACAGCCTTCCAGACCCATTGCCTCTGGAAGGATATCACTGTAAGGTTGTGTAAATGATATGTGCTTAAGAGAGGCATAATTTCCCTGGTCAAATAGGAGCACAATTAGAGTCCAATTAAGACTTCAGGTGTTGCTGTTAACTGCCTGTGTCTGATGGCCACCGAAGCTCTGGAAAGAGGAACAGAACAATGCTTCAAAGAGTTTGTGCACCTTGCGATTTATCGCTAATGATTTCCCACAATTAATTTGCCACCACATTGACTGCAATTAATTTGAAAACAAGCTCAGCAGAGACAATGCTGTAATTACATGGGATTTTAGACTAGTAAGTTGGGTCAATATAGCCATGATTATCAAAGGAGATAGAAAAACAAATGAAATTGTTTATTTGCTTAAAGTCTTAATTGATAATGTCATCATTGTCAATTCTGCACCCTTTGTCAGAAGTCTGTATGCATCATTATAGCTTCAGGGGAGGGGTGAACATGCAAATGCAACATACCCGCTTGAAAGCAACTCTTGTTGATTATGGTTTGTTCATGAGTAGCTCTAGATAGATCATATTCAACTGTATATTTTAAAGCTGCTGTGATACTTGCAGCCTTTTAAAACATCAGAAAGCTGAGCAATTTAGACAGAGATAATAAAGGATATCCTTCCAAGGGAAATCTATTCAAATAAATTTGGATTGGTTTCTTATTTTTCTCAAAGGAGAAAAATATGAAAAATGAAATTGGCAAAACTCCCGCCCCCCCTCTTTTTTTCTAGATGTCAGGGAAAGCTTCATTTGCTTAACTGCTGTGTATTTGGGCTGTTGTTAAAGACACAGGGGCAGGGTGGCTATGGAGGTGGGAGCCAGCAATGGTGATACCAGTTAGGGTTGCCTAGTTGAACCTTCAAAAGTTGCAATGTACTTGCAGCTTCTTTGGTGAGGTAATCTAGTGTCCTGCTCCCTCCCTTCCTGCACTTTATGTAGCAAACAGATGGGGAGGAAGGATAAGCAAAGTGTTTGATGAAGAAACAGGGCAGGAGAATCTGTGGCTCTATCACATCCCACATATCAGCTGGGGGAGCCACACAGTTGTTGTCTTAGTGCATCTTTGGCTCTTGAGATGTTACTGAATTACAAGTCCCATTAGAACGTTCAGCCAAAAGACCTAGATAGTGCTGAAAAGGCTGGATGCCTTTGTGAGCTGTTGGGCAAGAAAGGCAGAGCAGGTAAATTTCTAAGGTGGTCTGAGTGAGTGGGAAGGGCTCGATTATTTCTAAGGTGGTCTGAGTGAGTGGGAAGGGCTCGATTACGCACAGGGGGCAGGTGTGGCCGCTAAGGGGCAAGGGTGGCCTTAGTGCTTGAAATGTGTTGCTGACTATGTTTTATTTTGGCAGGTGCCTAAATCTGGAACGAGCTGTCCAGGGTGCTTATCTGCGGCCACACAATGGTGTTGGGAGCCAGTTGGAGGGCTGCTGCTTCCAAGTTTGGCACACAACTAGGGTTGATCCAGTTGGCATCAGTTTAGTGGTTGGGCCACCGAGGCATACATTGGGACCTGTTGCCCCCTTTGCTGTTCCAGGAGGCTGCAATGCCTGGGCCTTCCCAGGTGCTGGTGGTCCACCTGGGTGTCAATGATCCAGGTTTGCTGAAAGGAAAGGCTCTGAGCCTGTAAGCCATGTTGGTTATCCAACATCGTTGGCCAGTGGTTACATTAGTTTGGTCCGAAATACTGCCTAGAAGGGTATGGTAGGTTTCTTGGAATCCAAGGGGAATAAATAGGACAAGGAGAAAAGTCAACAGTGAAGTTCAGCTTGCAGTTGATAGCCTGGGAGGTCAAGTAATCCGCCATGAAGGTATCGGGGCGGATGGGGTTGAACTGTATAGGTCAGATGGAGTCCATGTAACGGATGCTGAAAATAACATCTTTCTATCCAACCTGCAGAGGGGGCTGCAACAGTGTCTCTCAGGGATGGGGAAAAGGGACTAAATAGAGATTTGTCCCCTTTCAGTGGCAGTTTAGGTGTGGGAAAAGAATTAGTTTGGTTTAGCCTGGTGATGCCCTTTGGGTACCTTTCAGGTGATGGTTCAGCCCTGAGGCTCACTTCTCAGACTCTATGGTTCAGAGGGTGATATAGGGGCCTCCTTTGAAGCCAAACTCCCTCATCCACCTGGGGTTCTGCAGTCCCGGGGGTGGTGACAAGGTAAGACCTCTCTTCTCAACTTCAGGGTATGGCCTGGGAATCTGGGTAGGCTAAGAAGCCATGCCCTAATTCCTTAGGCAAGGGTGGGTTGCCCAATGGCTACAGTTATACAGTTAAGTTAGTTCCTGCCCCATAGTTAGTTCCTGCCCCATAGTACTGCCCCTCTGCTGATTTCAATTTAAGGTCTAAAAAAAGTGGCCCAGTTCCACCCCTTCTAATGTGCCTGCCTCTTTATTTGCCTATTGGGGCGCAATCCCTGACTATTGGCCATGTTGGCAGCTGTACTTCAGTAGCATTTGGAGGTCCACAAGTTCCCCTCACCTAGCTTAGCATGGTGTGAGAACCAGGCCAGTAATTAACTTTTAAATGAAAACACAACACCTCCAGGTTGCAATACGGTAACCACAATGTCAGTAGAATACTAAGTATAATTATCCAAGAGAAACATGCCCTTCCCTATAGTAGAACATACACATGATTAAAATTTGAAAGCTGGTTGCTTGCTGTAGCCATTGAAAATAACTTGGCACAGGATGCCACTAGAAAACAGCAGGGTGGCCCTGACAATGGGCGCAACCCCTCAGTGTGGGAATGCACGACCCTGTTTCCCAGTATTTTGTCATGACGCTATGAGAAGCCCAACTCAACAAGAAAACACTTTAAGAGATGACTTGCTTCCTGTCATTGATCCAACACTGCTTTCTGGGCACTAGTCCAAGAGAGACCTGGGTGAGATTGAGAGCAGAGTCATTTTCAAAACCTCATTTACATGCTTTTAATATTTCAAATTAATGATGATGGCATACTGTTTGGTGGCTCAAATCAAACCACATACATGCATTTATACAACAACAAAAAATGCTTTAGGTGGCTTATTATCTTCCAAACAGGCCTCGGCTTCGTTTGCCTTCATCTGAACCTGCTATAACTGCTGCTTGAAAGGCAATAAGAGCCCTTGTGCTTGGGAATTCACAAGAACCCTCCCTGATTTCTGAATTATATAGCATATCAAAGCTTTTAGAGCTCAGCTTTCTAAAATAAGAAATGCATTTTTCCGCTACCCAAGAAGTTGATTGGACGTAATGCTTAACAAGTGCTTTCTAGGAACTCATGCCTCACCCCCCCCCCCATTTTCTCTTCTAGACTGACTATAATATACACCTCAGTGCCTGTGAGTGCAGTGGCAACCATGAGGACTTTCTCTGGTATCCACAAAACCTCTGAGTCCTTCTACTCATTGTCCCTCTTTTCATGAGGTGCCAAGAGGTTTTAGGTTTTTCCTGCATTGAGAAGTATATAGAGCTGAAGAGAAGGTCTAAGAGAACAACACTCCTTCCCACTTCGTCTTTCAGTCTATATGCTTTTCAAGGAAAAGATCAGTACCTACTCTGAAAAGCACAAGGGACAAAAGAGAATGTGGGAAGAGTGAAAGGTGGTAAGGTGGGAAGGGATATGGGAGACCAAAGACAGGATAATGGAGTGGCAGGAGGCAGAGGCAGAAAGTGAAGTCAGGGATGAGAAAATGGAGTGGCAAAGAGAAAGCATTCATACATGTTCTTGTGCGCACACACATTCTATCAATTAAAAATGGGTCCACTTGCAATTTCCACAGCTTCCCGTAACCCCATTTTTAGTTATGATGACAAATAGCCACTAAAAGTTCTGTCCTTTATGGATTTCTACAACCCTACTGCCTTGCAGCTAGTTAGACTATTTGGTTCATCTACCCCTGATTGTCTACAGTGGCTCTCCAGAGATTCAAACAGGATTTTATTGCAATCCCAACTGGAGATGGCTGGGATTGAGATGGGGGTCTATACAGCATGTTGTTGTTGATTATTTTTTTAAACCACCATGAGGTCCTAGGACTGTGCTCTGTTACTGAGCTATGGACCTCCTCCATCTTAGCTGGTAGTCATCATAGCACCTTCAAGTTAACTTTTGTTCTCCATGAAGTAATACTTTACTTTTTGTCTTGAACTTTCTATCATTTTCATTGGATGAGTCCAAACCTCTAGTGTTCTGAAAGTATGAAAGTAATTTATCTTGAGCTCTTTCCACACAAACCTATATTTTTATATTTAAAAAATTCACCACATCCTGTCAGTTGGCTTCTTATAAACTAAAAAAATACTGTCTTTATCACAAGGTACAAAAATTATTGAAAGATTTCTTATGCTATAAAGCAAAGGTGGACAGGTTGTATACAAATTGACAAAAATAGATAAATGAAGGCAAAATAGTCGCCTAAGATAGTCAGAGGCAGGGCAGGCTTTAGCTGAGAAATAACAGCTTAGTTTTTGGTATAGTTGGGCTCTTCAAAGGGTTTCTGAAGTCATTTGGCACAACTGTCCTGGAAATATGCATTTCTCAAAATTTTACAGTTTACCTGTAGGGATGGACAAATCTATCAACTTTGGCTTCAATCAGTTTCTTGTTTTTCTTCCTTTAATCAAACTTCATAATTATAGTAAAAAATCTACTATAATCTGGTTCGCCCTCTCCTGACATCTATAATGACAATCCTGGCACCTGTGTGGCCTAAATGAAGAAAAAAAATAGTAACAGTATATAATAACTTTTCTCCAGAACTAAGTTTTCTGAATGTGAGCATGGAGTTAAAAACTATTGAGTGCAGAACCATTTCCTCAGGAGCTTCAAATGTTATTCTGTATTGTTATTAATGATAGATAAATCCCTCAAGGTTTGGGCTCAGAGCTATGTATCACTTTCTTAGTGCTTTGATATAGTTCAAGACGACTGGAAGTTCTTTCACAGAAGTTACAAAGTTATTAGACTCAGAAACTTGGAGAATCCCATTTGAAATCTTTATTTATTTGGGTAACTCTACAGATGTTCAATTTTGGCACAACTTGGGAACCTACACATAATTGCAAAGGAATACTATTTTGTAAGAAAACTGGTAGGAGAAAGTTGTTTGTTACTTTCCAACTTTCTATGACACTCACTCGAGGTGAATGATGTGGTTTCTTTTTTCATGGATATGCCTGACAGAACTATAAAACAAACATGCATGTTAACAAGGATGCAAAAGTTCCAGATTCTGGTTCTTTGGTATGAACACAGATTTAAGACCAATATGGCTTGGAGAGAGGGGCGGGAGGAGAGAAAGGAAGAATATGAAACTAAAAGTAATTTCTCGTAAAAATAGAAGGGCCGCTGCTGGATTTTGCCTGTTGGGATTTCAAGTGTGCTCTGATTTCTATACCTTAAACTATGAAATATGCGCCATGCACATGGATCCACACTGCTATGCTTTGCATGAGAAGAATACACAGGGGACATATTAATGTATAGAAAATCAAAAGTAGACATGTAGTATGCAGAAACACATATTGTCCATCACATAACTAAACTCACAAGAGCAGTTTGGAATTTGCAAGCCCAGGCTTAGGTTTTGGTTTCACATTTTTAAAGAATATATTCCTGAGCACAGTCAATTTTTCTTATCTCAGAAAGAACAAAATTAAGTTAGGATTGGAACCCAGTATGTTGATAGGATGAGTGTAGGAGGGAGTGGAATGATTTTTTGGTTAGGAGACAGTGCTCATGTGTAGACACACACACACACACGAATTTCAGGTATTTTCTGGAAATATGGTCCTGATTCCTCTCTGTGCTTCAGGAAGGTAGGAAGAAAGAAAATCTCTATAAAGAAAAGCAATATAAGTAGGCTGACTTTTGCTGCTGAAGTGCTTACTATATCATTTGAAACTTTTACAACAAACTGGGACAAATATAATGTCCACTCCATAACAGACATACAGTCATTGTTAACCTTAGAAAATCTCACACCAAGCAACTTAAAAGTGTTCAGCCACCATAGAATTTAATTTACACCTCAAATATGGGAGCAAGATACATATCTATAAAAATAGACCTTTCTGTTCAGAGTAGCAGATTGACTGACCCTTATGATTTGTGAAGAAAAGAAATCCCTCTCTTTCATTCTCTTTTATATATGGGAGACATTTGATGTGATACTGCCCAGACTTCCTATTTTATCCAGGGGCAAATTTACTTTGGTATATCTTAATGCGTCTGGATCCCTAATAACTTTTTTTCTTTTTCTTTTTAGTATTGGCTATAATGAGTAACTTTTCATCTTTGCAGCTCAGTAAACACACTCTTGTAGCAGGAAGGCTATGCTCTAATGATACCTAAGATCCATGATCAGAGATTTGTCCTGCTATCAGCAAGCAAATCACATTTGAGGGAGAAACATTTTTCAATTGCTAACTTACACTTTTAAGTTTCAAGGCACTGATTCTTGTATAGAAAGCTCCCATTTTTGCATGACCCAGCTGGAGAGTCAAGATGATCTTTGGCCTCTGTTGGCAAGATCATCATTTACTCACAACATAAAAGGGGGATGGGATAGCAGAAGTGAGAATTGTTCTCCCAGAATAAAAACATCATCCCCAGCATCCCAATACCTTACAGTACACATCTACTTTCCCTCATTTAATTGTTCACCCATGAGCTCACTTATGCTGCAATTACTTTCTAAGGTTTAGATGCCAAATTCAGATAATTGTTGTTAACCGTTGAAATTATTTCAATAAGCAAGACGAAGCAGAGAAACCTCCTCATGTCAAGGCTTCATCATTTTGCTGGGTGGTCAAAATAAGAAAGTGGGAAAGTTAAACCCTTTGCATTTGGCTTGCCAGCTGCACATGTTACATGAATGAAAGATCTAGGTGCAGCTTACAAATTCCATCCTACTAGTACACACACCTGTCTATTACCTTGAACCAAAATTATTTAGAATAAAAAGTATGCTAATTTAGGGTTGGCGGTGCTCTTCCAGTCCCCTCATTACTACCAGCACATGTGTGATGCAGATGACAGAGTTAAAGAGCAAAAGCAGAGATTCCTGCTCAGTAATGTAAGATCCAATATGTTCAATATCAATTTATTTTTGATGGCGGGATGAGGGGGGGATGGCTGAGACATGGCAGAACTTCAGGTTCCTGGAAGAGGAAATGCAGACAACAGTAAAATAGAGCATATCCCAGGAATAATGCCTTATGGAAGGACTCATAACCTCTGCCCTTAACACTAAGGGGCCTATGATTCTCCAGCACATATGCCTGCAATCCTCATTGGCTTCAATAGCCCTCAGTTCTGAATAGGCATAGTTAGAATTACACTGTTATATAGAATGTATGTCACCGGAAAGGATCTTATCCATATACAGTGGAACCTTGGTTCTTGAACTTCATCTGTTCCGGGAGTTTGTTCGACTCCCAAAACAGTTTGAAAACCAAGGCATGGCTTCCAGTTGGCTGCAGGAGCTTCCTGCAGTCAAGTGGAAGCTGTGTCAGATGTCCGGTTTCCAAAAAAACATTCGCAAACATTAATACTCACTTCCTGTTTGCGGTGTTGGGAGTCGATTTGTTTGAGAGCCAAGCCATTCGAAAACCAAGTTACCACTGTAATCATTCTACCTACAGCAGATCACAATTAAGCACACTTTCCAAGTGCCCACTCATGTGTAATAATAGTGACCAATGGTTTGGATGCGTGTCCAATGTTTTTGTAAATATGAATGGGCCAACACACCCACTGGCTGCATTTAAATGTGCCAAGGCTTGTGAGGAACACTGACGTATGTGAGAGCTTTAGCCACAGACACCCATTATAAATCAGGCTTGAGAGAGAAATGTTGAAGAAATGCATGCAAAAAGAATGATTAAGAGCAATAGAGAGTAAAAGCAAAGTGGGGGTGGAGAGTGGACAAAAGAAGACAAAGAAAATGAACCACTAAAGAAATAGGAGGCAGAAAGCTGAAATAAGAAAAGGGAAGATGGAGGGCAGACTAAGTAAACATTGGAAAAATTTCAATGTGACAATTTTCAAGAAACATCTGATTCCTGAGAATGAGAGTTGTGCTCTTAGTTCCATAACTGTTCAAGAAAAGAACACTGAAGGGTATTGTAAGTCAGAACAATAATATTGGACAAAGGGTATTAAAGACTAAGACACTTGAGGTGCTTCTACTACAGGGAGCTTGTTTATCAGTATTTGAATCTCTAGTGAACAGATTGCCACAGCTTTGCAAGTAACTATAGCAGATGGGGTTAATTAACAGGATGTTGGCTTATTCAGTCCCATGAAAATTAGTATTATTTTTTTATAAAAAAAAATCTGAACTCAGCATACCAGTTTCAATAAGGGACCCCAAATGAGATTGTTGAAGTAAATGTTTAGTATTTACTAATTGTCTCTCCCCAAGGATATATGCCGTAGTTACATTTAGTAACATCTTCTGTTTAATATTAAAGGGGGGCAGGGAAAGAGTGTATTCAGGGAAAGGCGCTTGGCAAAAATCCTAGAGTATTGTTAAGGGACAGCCACTGCAGTCACAAAGTTCCCCACTTTATGGTGGCAAGGAGAATAAATTAGAGATGCCCCCTTGATGTGTAAATTATAGCTACCATAATGGAACAAAAAATGCCAAGATGTGAAAAGCCAGTTCCACTGTTAAACAGTGACCAAGACAACAACCTTTTTTCCTTATGGGGCCGAGTCTGTGTAATGGCCTCCCTTCTAGAGTAGGTCAGGTGTTACAGTGAAATTATTTCAGCACCTACTGAGAACTTACTTGTTTTCTGAGGCATTTTCTAAGTAATGATGTCAGCTTGCTTTTTATGTTTGTAAATGCAGCTGGATTTATTGTTTTAATATATTTTTAAGTGAATTTTATTATTGTGAATCACCTTGAGATAGTTTCTGATAAATGGTATAAAATATTTTAAATAATAATGAAATAAATAAATAGAGGGAGGGGGAGCTATTTAACCCTTTGGAATCAGCTATCACTCTGTTGGTGTCCCACTGAAAACCATTCCAACTTAGTAAACGTCATGATGAACTAGCCCACCCAAGTACATGGTCACCGTCTTTCCATTTGTGTTTTTCCAAAGGTATGGACAAAGGCTAGGGGTGGTCAAATATGCTAATTTCAGTTTCTCTCAGGTTATCACTTTTCCAATATAATAAATTTCTGTATTGCATTTTCACTATTTCACTACATGCTACTACATTACAAAATTCAGCAAAGTGTGAATTTCAAAGGACATGTGTGTTTCAGTTCAAGCATTGCTCTGGAAAGTGGAGAATAGATTAGGTTCACTTTTACATGTGAACAAAATTAAATTTCTCTACTAATCCTTTAAAAAAATCTCTAGAGAAGTGATTTTTCTCAGGGCTGTGGCTAGGAAAGAAATCCATTTCGCTTCTCCACCTCCACCATCCTGGGGCTGCTAATGGTTCCCAAAAGCTGCTAGTAACATAACAAAAAATGTGCACATCAATTGCATTCACATAATTAACCTCATATCTAGTTCAGCCAGTTTAGTTTATTTAGCATGGAAGTAAGGATCCCTTTCTGTTGTCAGATTAGCGGACAGGGAAGTGAATAAAGACATTCATCACTTGCAAACTTTCAGGGCCCTTTGAAGCAGGATTTTTCATCACAACTTCTTGAGTAGCGACTTAAGGGCTGTAGGAATGGAGCCATTCACCTCATACGGAGACAAACGTGCCCAGGCAGTGACATGCTGCAAAGGGCAGATAGAGATGTTTTGAGAGACGTTTGTCTCGCCACAGATCCGACTTGCAGCTGTTGCTTCATAAGCCTCTGCTTGTGCCATAACAGCTACAGCGGGGGTTAGGATCAGGCTGCAAGTGTTACTGCTGTTTGTCTACTAAAATCACATATTTGAGAAAGCGCCACTAAAAACCCTTCACAAATTCCCCATCTCTTTTAGCATTTCCTATCTCCCGAAAATAGAAAGAGATAAAATGTCTCACTCTTTTTTGCCCTTCAACAATGAGTGCAAAACCACAGAGGATTAAATGAGCACTGACACAAAAAAAATCAACCTTTTCCAAGCTGAGTCCCTTTGGTCTGAGGTGCAGATGTGATTGTGTAACAACTTGCATTCCGCCTCATGCAGTGGGAACACACACACACACACACACACACACACACACACACACACGAGAGAGAGAGGTTTTTAAAAGGCTTTGCCTGATGGAGGCAATTTAATTTATTTATTTTTGGTGGCATTTCCGTCTTGTCAACCTTATTATTTCTGTCACATTCCTCTAATAATTATGCTGCTTCACACATTATATTCATCAATATGTGTACACATGCATCTACACAAATCCACACTGAGAACATTTGCATTATACCTAATGATAACTGACATAGCTGTCTCTGGCCTTGTGTGGTTTCCTTGCCTGTGATATCTGATTACTTGACAGCCTCCATAGATCTCCCTCTTTTAATACACAGGTGAAGAAGAGAACTATTACCTGCAATATAATGATGGGAAGCTGATGTCACAAAGCAAACCAAATATCCTGCATCACCCTATCTTCTGATACAGCTCTTAGTTTCTTTAGTGAAGAGGCTGCCTTTAAAAATGTTTTGCAAAGTAATTCCTTAGCACATAAAACATTGTTTTAGACAAATGCTTTCTATCGTTGTTGAAGGTTCTGTGGAGATTTCCCAGCTTTCTCCCCTCTTCTGTGTTTAACACTGGTATGGAAAAGTGTGAACTTCCCCTAAAATTCCCTGTAGCTCTATCGAATAGGAGAAGGGGCAGGTTTTTAAAAAGCCAGGCTAATTTAATCACTGCCTCCGGTGATTAACATATCATAACTACAGTTTACTGAGTTCTCTTTCACAACTATTTCTGGAGTTTTTGTTTCTATTAACTATAGCATTTACCCTTGAGCCATCTCACTTAGGGCACTTCCAGACTTACTATTTTTGGGTGACATTCAGTCACAAAACAAGAAGAAACTGATTTGAATTATGGGGACCAAATTATATACTAACCATTAGCAACCACTGTTCCCTGAAAAATGTGCTGATGGCTTCAATGGTGGCCAAGCCCACTTTGTCTTATTACACTTCAACCCCAGATACCCAAGCTAGGCTGGTTGTGAAATGGAACCTGCAGTGGGTTGGAAGAGATTTGTCAGAACCAGGAATCCTTGACTCCTCCTTCTTATATTGCAGAATAAAAGGTCACTGCCTTAGGATATATATCAGTATGAAGAGGTGGGTGGTATGCAAAGCAGTTGTCATCTAACCCAGATGACTATGCACTGCCTCCATGCCTAGAGACGGTATGCTTCCGAATACCAGTTGCTGGAAACTGCAGGGGGCAGAGTGCTCTTGTCCTTGGCCCTGACACCAATGGAGCTTTCCTCCCATTGCAGATAGTGGATGTGGTGGCGGATTCACATTCAGCGGGGACAAAGCATTAAAGCCCCTCTCTTTTACACTATCATTCTAATTTAGCTTCACCACCTTCGTCTATTTTTTTTGTTTAAAATAGTTCACTCTACATGACAGGTGTCACCTTTAGTTTGGCCTTGCACCATGCATCAGACAAATTAAGTAGTAGCCATGAAAGCTTTGTCTTTTCCAGGGTCTTTTCCATGGAGTCTTCTCTTCTCATGAGGTGGCCAAAGTATTGGAGTCTCAGCTTCAGGATCTGTCCTTCCAGTGAGCACTCAGGGCTGATTTCCTTCAGAATGGATAGGTTTGATCTTCTTGCAGTCCATGGGACTCTCAAGAGTCTCCTCCAGACCATAATTCAAAGCATCAATTCTTCAGCGATCAGCCTTCTTTATGGTCCAGCTCTCACTTCCGTACGTCACTACTGGGAAAACCATAGCTTTAACTATACGGACCTTTGTTGGCAAGGTGATGTCTCTGCTTTTTAAGATGCTGTCTAGGTTCGTCATTGCTTTTCTCCCCAGAAGCAGGCGTCTTTTAATTTCATGACTGCTGTCACCATCTGCATTGATCATGGAGCCCAAGAAAGTAAAATCTCTCACTGCCTCCATTTCTTCCCCGCCATGAAAGCTACACTCATTAATTCTTAAGGTGCCACATATTTTACAAAGCACTCTAAATGTATGAGTGAATGGGTGTCAGAGAGGGGTAGGACCACGTCATGCTCCTTCTAGGGTAGTCTGCCTTTGGCCCCCACCCTGCACTCAGCTCTCATCTGTGACTTCTAGAAGCTGTCAGCATGTGACAGCGGTCAACCTCCAGGAATGACTTCAACTGGCTGGCTAAACCAGGTGAGGGTAGCAGATGGGTCTCAAACCTGCAGGGCTTGTAGAGAAGTGAGAGGCAGATGGGGCTCATCAACCTGGGGAAATAGCCCATCTAGAAGAAGGAAAACTCTGATCCTAAAACTCTGCTGCCTTTCAAGAAATCTTAGGAAGAAGAAATGGCTAAGGTTTAAACCCTACACAAGTCCAGAGTGGAGTCCCTAAGATAGTTGGATGGTGCCTTGTATGCCTCCTTCTGGCAACCACGTTGTTGCTAAAACTATTACTTTTCTTTTCTTTGGACCACATCAGTGAGGCTGAGAGCAGGGTCTTGTCGTTGAGCACCTCAGAACCTCCATACACACTGCCTTGTGCCCTGGAGTGGTCACTTCACTGCTACTAATGCAGCAGTTGGATTTCACCCCTGGAAGTGCACTCAACTGTCTCTTTAGCAGATGGATGCCAACAACTCTAAATGAGGTTGATCAGAGTAGATCTATATTCATTAGCAGTTAAAATTTTTGTTGCTTGTTTGTTTTCATTTGTAAACCACTCAGAGAATTTTTGTTATTGGTAGTATCTTCCCAAACACAAGAATTAAATAGTATTTGCCAAAAGGGCCTCCCCCCCCTGTGTGCCCTCCACCCCCCCTCTCTCTCCCTCTCCCTCTCTCACAAACCCCACACTTTAATATATAATAAAAGCGGTTTGCATTGGCTCTAGTCCATGAAAGATGCCACAAGTCTTTTTAGTGATTTGTATTCAACATGAAGATTTTGGACTGGTCTATCAAGCTGTGTCAAAGCATGAAATGGGCAAAGGTGGCAGGTAAAATTAGAGGATATTTACCCATACCTATGAGTCCTAAAAGCTTTATACATACTTCGTAGTAAAACTTATCCTTGTGATCTATACAGGATGGTGCTGTCCCATTAGTTTTATACATAATGTTTTATTTCAGTACCGATTATCTTATCTATAGGACTGCAGTATCTTTCTTTCATAGATGACAGCGGCGATCACAATAATCAATACACACTACACTTATTCAGCTGATTCTGCAAACACACTTGGCATAAACTGAAAAACAGCTTATTTTGCTCTAGTAATCCACACAGTTCCCAAATAACATATTCCACATTTCATAAACTTAAACAAGTTCTCATCTGAAGCCAAAGTGATCAGATGAATAAATTCTGCTACCTTAGAAAAGTTAAGGAAGTCTAAAGGCTACTGAATGCACTTTTCACAAGATAATACAAAATTGTTTAACATAGGTGTTTCCACAGGTTTTACAGGGTTCAATGACGCTCACACTTTTGCTGCTATTTCTATGGTGTCATTGTCAAGCACAGTGAGAATGAAATAGAGGAGTGTTGAAAAACTCTCTTCTTGTTTAAATGGGTGGGTTTAAATTTGTGGCCAGTTAATTCAACACCACACAAACATTTCTGCAATGCTCTGGGTAATTTATAGTGTTTCTTGGTTGTTGTCAGTTTCCTACCATGCAATTCCTCATGTTACCAAGATGGTTTCAGAGGGCTGCTAATTATATGTCAAGTTATCAAGCCTGGTTACATCTGCAGCTCAAACATGAAGAAAGTGTAAATGACTGACTGGACAATAATAATGTTGTTGTTTAGTCGTTTAGTCGTGTCCGACTCTTCGTGACCCCATGGACCAGAGCACGCCAGGCACTCCTGTCTTCCACTGCCTCCCGCACTTTGGTCAAACTCATGCTGTGGGCAAGAATCCCGTAAAAGAAATGGAGTGGCCCTCATACTCAACAAAAGAGTGGCGAAAGCTGTACTGGGATGCAATCTCAAAAATGATGATTTGTGGGTGATTTGAATCATTGTATGCGGGAAGCCCTGGAGTTGAAGCCATAGGTGTCAGAGGCTTCTTTCCTACTTACTGCACCATCAGTGTCTGCAATGGTTTAACAAAGTTATCTGTGGAGCTCCACAGTCACCGTCTTAGCACACACCCCAGTCTGCAATGGGAAATGTGCCGCGGTCTCTCATTCTGTCTGTTCAGTTGCATGTGTTTTCTGGGTAGGATACTGACATATGGCATGTGTACCATATCTGTGAACCAATTGATGCCTTCCCCATACAGATACTATGTGAGGGCATCACTGGTGAGTGACCACGAGTATATACAGTGAGCAGTTGCTGGAATGGCTGCCCACATTTCTATGTTGGCTTTTATCCCTACAAATGCTGTTGTGATGTTGCTTCCACTGCAGAGGGTTATAACCACATTTAAACAGCGCAAATCCTGGCGCACTAGCTTCAGTGTGGAATCAGCCTGCTGCTAACTGATCTTCCTATTGTCTCCTAAATTTTGGGCCAAGATTCCAACCTTTGGAATATTCCAACAGAATATCCAACCTCTGGAACAGTGTTGGTTTCAAGTGACGTATTGCAGGCATAAGAATCTCATGGGATCAGAGTTCCATCACAGGAAGCATCATTAATGGAAAATTTATTTGGGTGTTGTAAAAATAACTGTATCTTTTAAAGACTTATTTCCTTTTTTAAAAAAAACCTGACAGTGCTAGTGTTTGGTAGCTTACACAAATTCTCCTGCTTGGAATGGCACATATGGGATCACCACTGACTGTGAAACTTTGTTTCTTATACGGATGCTCCTCAGGTTGGTTCATATTTATTCCTCTGATTAATGGTATAGCAGAATTTCCAATCTATATACCAAAAAATTAACCTGATGGTGCCCAAGGAATTAAAGATTTTGGCAAGCAACTGGTAATACTGATTTTCCCTCATCTTCTTTGTGATCCAGTAAATATTTCCCAAATGTACTGTTGCTGTTGCAACCAAACAAAATAATACAGTTCTTTTTCTACCATCCATTAATTACGTTACATCTGAGACTAAAATGCTTCTTAAAGAGCAGCGGTTCAGTTGGAGGCTATGATTTAATGTGTCAGTCAGCTTGAATTATAGGTTGGATATTTAAGTATTCCCACGATTGCGCTTCCTCACTCACAAAGGCAGATAATATCTTTTAAACGTTATTGAACGTTCGCAGCTTTCTTAAGTCTGAGTTAGAAGATCAAGGAGATTTAGAACTGTTATAAGAAGAAATTCACTTATGTGATCCTGTCCTCATACAAAGAAAAATAAAAAGAAGGAGAATGAGAGGAGTGGTGGGAGGAGGCCATGTGTTGAGGAAAAAGGACATTTCAAAGCATACGTTCATATGCAACAGAGTCAGATCGCTCATTACATTTATTTGACAAGTGAGATTTAATCAAGTCTCTACAGCCGAAACTGTTCAGTCTATTTTCAAAGACAGTCACAGCACCATCAATGAGAGATTAGGCTGAAGAACGACCCCCCCCCCCCTTATGTTCACAGTAGCCTTATATGAATTCAGGGCATTAACTCTAAGTTGGATGACAAGAACAACAAAATTACTGTTTGCATCTTAGATGCAATGCTATCATAAAGGCTGAAAAATGGTAGCAAAAAAGATACTTGATTTTAAGATCAATGTGATAAAAATGTGGTCAAAAAGTGTGGTGCTAATATTATTTCGCATCAGTTGTAATTACGCAGTGCAGGGAAATCTGGTGATATTTTAACAGACAGCTTGGATATGCCATTGTTTTCAGAAACATTACTGTTTGCTTTCAGGGCACTGCAAAAATGGCCAGAAATGTCTGCGTTGAACAGCTACACTGAATTTATTGTGGATGTTTTGCATAAATATTTTCCTTTTCCTTAGTGCCCTTTCATTTTAACTCAGTTTGGCCTCTAAGGTTTGCCTTTTCCCACTCTGCACTTGTGGGTTGGACTCATCTGAGTTAAGAAGGCATTTGGGGGATTTAGTATTAAGAGAGAAACAGTGTTGGTTAATGTTATCCCCCCAGCAGTCTTCCCTACATTAAAGCTTTTGCTTTAAATTTCAATACTGCTTTTTAAACTTGAAAGTTGTGGAGATCCATTGGTGCATCATCCAAATGACTCCTTTGGAGAAAAATATGGATGCCTGTGTGCATTTCTCTGAATCAAGGTCCAATTGTGCTATATAATTGGCTACCATTTCCTGCCATATTCTGGATATTATGGCTCATTTTCTTTCCATTAGCTACAGGGTTACACAAAGCATTTATACAAACAGTATAGCACTTAGGGATAGTAACTGTAAATGCTTGCATTATTTGCTCAGAGCAATTTACTTGATGTGTAAAGCATTTTACCCCCATTTGTGTATTTACAATGAAATCGACTTATGACCCTCCGTTGCCATTCAAAGTGTGGTCTTAGTTCAAAACCACAGTCCTTTTTCCTGAGTGAACTTCAAGCCGACAAATCCCATTTCAAAGCACATAAGAAATATTTTAATAGGGTCTCACTTTGGTCTCCAGTACATATGGTGCGTCAAAATATGCAGAATGACGTAAATGTCTGATTGCTCATTAGTGATTGCCACATACTAAAACAAGTTCAATATATTGTTTCTCTGTTACACCCAAACTGTTAAGACATTACTTGGTTTATATTACATCTCTTTAAAAAATGAGATTTAAAATATTTTCTTGAAACAGAAGACTCTGGGATTCAAGGCAATTTAAGTCTCTTGCATATTTAACAATCAAATAGGTTCTTAATTTATTTTGGGGAAAACAAATCAGCAAAACATTTACTATTTTCAATATCTATTTGCCAATTACTTCTATCAATCTAAAATGGATTCACCAAGCCAGTTTTGCAAACAAATGCCTTATTTTTACTAGCTTATTTTATTTTACTTTTTATTTTACAACATTCCCATACTGGTAAGGTGGTGATTGGGCTGGATGAAATGATCATAATCCATAATACACCCTGAGAGTGAGTCCCATTGTACTCAATGGAGCTGATATTTTAATTCGGTTGTGCTATCAATCATTTATGACTTCAGAGCATGATAGGTCTACACAACGTAAAAGGAATTAATAATTTCAGAGAGAAATGGTTATTTTTATTCCAGATATGGCTTCAGTTTGCCATTAGTATTTTTGCCTGTCTTGTGCTATGGACATGCCTGCCCTAAAGCAGGAACCTTGGCAGAGGTGGAACAGGAGTCACACTGCTTTGCATAGGCATGTATCCACCCTTCCACTCTGCCCTGATGAACCTTTCTCATGGAGAAAAGAAGGTATGGGTCCTTCACACTCTCACTAGCCCCACCCAGGGTGCTGCTGTGGGGCTTAGCTAGAGAATGGTGACAATGCTCCCCTCATGTCAACCTTCTAGGCTTTTAAAAGGGGGAATCCATAGGAATATATGGGAATCATCATGTACTGCCCCCCAATCTCCTGCAAAGTCAGGGAAGCAATTTGAAAATCCATATTCTAAAGTAGATTCACCTGCTCCACAACACCAGTTCAGAACATGGTCTGCTCCACAAACAGCCATCTCAAATTTTTGTCAAAGAAAGGGCTACATTTTATCATTTCCCCCTTTTGATTTTTAACAAGATCTATCTACAGTCATACCTCAGGTTGAATGTGCTTCAGGTTGAGCGCTTTTGGGTTGCGCTCCGTGGCAACCCGGAAGTAATGGAGCATGCTATTTCCAGGTTTCGCCGCTTGCGCATGCACAGGCGCTCAAAATGACATCACGCGCATGCACGGAAGCGGCAAAACACGACCCGCGCACACGCAGATGCGCCGTCGCACCTTACGTTCCATTCGGGATGCGAACGGGGCTCCGGAATGGATCCCGTTTGCATCCTGAGGTACCACTGTACTTGGATCAGCTTGAAAGCAATCAGATTGCAAGTACTTTGAATGGGGCTGGAAATGCCCATATGTGGGATGGTACATGATGACATACTATTCCACAGAAAGACAGTGCTTGGAGAGGAAAGAAAGCTATCTGCTTCCATGCAATGATGCTCATATTTCCCCCCAAACAATGTTCCTGTGACATTTATGACATACTGTTCTCCACAGTGACAAATCCAGCCCCATTTCAAAGCGTGTTGCTCCTGCTCCAAGCAGCTAAATCTTCTTTTAAAAAACAGCAGCAGCACACATGGTCTTTCAAAAACGTATGCAACAACTAATAGTTGGTCAAATGCAAAACTTTTACGGACCAAACCAAGTCCAGTTTCTTCAACCTATCCTTCTGCTCAAGATCATACGGATTTATTTATATCATAGTCATGGAAGGGAGTGGGGAGAGAACTTGAAAGAATACAACTTGCAAAATTATTAACTCCCAATAACAGAATTATTCAAGGGAAATTTCAGCTCTGCCTCAGTGGGAAGAGCTGTATTGTGGTGGTGTTCTGAGTAAATTCGGTCTTCATTTCCTGGTAACCCATGGGCTATACAGAACACAAGTCCCTGGTCATAGAGACAATTCTTCTACCCAGCAGAAGAAGAGCTGAAGTAGAACTAATAACCATGCACAAGGTATTGTGTTTTGGAGCATCTTCTAGGACAGTGAACTAATCTCAGGCTCGAGATTAGGGCTGCCCACTCAAGCTGGCTATTGGGCTCTCCTGATCTTTGTGTGAGCAAAGTCCAGAGGAGCTGAATTCCTTGACTCTGACTCCTGCCTAAGAACATAAGAAGAGCCTCGCTACATCTGGCCAAATGCCCATCTAGTCCAGCATGGTGGTCAATCAGATGCCTTCAGAAGCTCACAATTGGGTTCTCCCCAATTGTGCATCCCAGAAATTGTCATAGGCTTATAGAACTGAAAGTACCCACTGATAGCCTTATTCTTATTCTTTCCCATGAATTTGTGCAAGTCATCCAAAATGGCTCTGCCTTCCTAACACAGCTCCTGTTTCTCAGCTCCTACAGCTTAGCCCTTACATTAAAGTAGTCTCAGACATGATTTTGAAGTCTCCAGTTTTTTTCGTGTCAGGGTATTTCAGCATCCATGCCAAATTTTTCTATTGGGGCAGCCCAGCATGTTATGACTGTCATGACCCCAAGGCCTTTTAAAGGCTATGTAGCAGGATATGAAATAAATACATAAAACTGAAGGAAGAAAATGCAGCAGAATAACTTATTATTATAGAAAGGATGAGTGATTTATTAAAAGGGCCTGTTATCAAAAGGAGACAGCCTGCTACTGATGTGCTACATATTCTGCACAGCTGAAGTGTGAAGAAAATTGGTAAGGCCAATTATAGCAAATGTCAGGTAGACAGAAGAGAAACATCTTTTGATCAAAGTGCAGTTGGTGCAAAATTTTAGTGCCTGAGTCCTTCACTCATCAGAACTGGTACTAGTTTAACAAGTCAAGTTGCAATATTGAGCTCAGATGAAAGGTTGCTTCTCTGTTTCCTGTGCAGTAAGTGATGATTACCCTGTCTTTTCATCATGTAGCTAAAGTGATTACTGTTAGTCAACTCCCTTTCTAACCAGATTAGAACATCAACAAATCTCAGCTGGTGATTAATACTCGTTTATGATAGCACTTAGGTAAGCGTAAAGAAAATTTAATGCCACATGTGAAAAAGGGGCCTAGCAATGGAAGCAATTTGGCCCGTGCTGAGCATTCCTGACAGCAAGGCAGTTGTAAAACACTTGAGGCTCCACTTCGATGAAACCTGACAAGAGTGTAGGAATCCCTGGCAGACTGGTTCAAACAAATGAAGGGCACTTTCTCCTTCCACAATAGTGATTTTAGGTCAGGGATGGGGAACCTGTGGTCCTCCAGATATTTTAGGCCTACAACTCCCATCTTCCCAGAGGCTGCTGGGAGTTGTAGTCCCACAACCTCTGAAAGACCACACATTCCTTACCCCTGATTTAGATACACAAACTTGTGGAGAAAATGTGTGAGCCCACGTAGTCTCTTCCATGAGGATCACTACCATTTTACTGTCTATTCCTTCATAATAATGTTAAAAACAGTGTCTTTATATCAGACTCAAAACTATCTAAAACAGGGGCCCATCACACCAGAAGCTTCCTGTGCATAGAAGCCACGTAAAGTTTATATCAGAGTCTGTATATAAAATGAAAGCAGATTCAATAAACTCTCTCACTTCCTATATGAACTTAAAATGAGATTTGTTATCGTCATGGGCACATTGTAATGCAAAGAAAATGGCATGATGGGTAGGGTGTGTGTTGCTTTCGACATAGCAACAAGGAAGCCTTTGTCTTTCGCCTAAGCCCAATGGAAATGAATGTGAGATAAATATTTTGCACACGTACACCCACCCATCCACTCCTTGGTACAGATGATTTCTATCCTCGGCAATGATGCCTTTGGCTGCTAATCGAAAAGGAAGTATTTGTTCATCAGGATCTGTTTTTTATTTAAATCTATAACTGTTGCTCAAGTAGTAAAAGAAGATATGTATTCACTGCAATACAGTGAATCATTCAGGGATGGTACATGCTTGTCAGACTCACAACAGCTCTGGTCAACTTTTAATACTTACAAGCAAGAGTAAGTCACCAGATTTCATACTAGCATGAAACTCAAGATATCTCCATCATCCAATTGGTTTCTAGCCCAGCAGCTAGGGTTTTGTGCAGATCCAGAATGGTAAAATGAGCAGCTGTCATAAAGATGAATTCTGTGCATTTGTCCTATGCAGAAGAAGGCACACTGAATGCAGTATGATTTATTCACAAGTAACCTTCCATAGGACTGCAACATTCGTTTCTTGGAACACACTTTTATTTATTTCCAGAGATGACAAAATATTCTTAATTCTCCCTTTATACTACGTCAAGAAGAATGTGCTTTAAGAAAGTGATTTAAGACTTTTCGTTGGCAACATCTTTGAAGAACCTAGAAACAAATCAAGAATGGCTAAACAAGAATATGATTTATTTAGGAAAATAAAAATAAATTGAGACTCTACAAAGAGAACATGAAGAGGATTCTAACTGATAAACTAGCTTCACATCTAAAAAGCCAAAGACCTAACACAAACCTCTGTGGCAAAAGCACCCCCCACTTGATGAGGGTCCATTAGGGTTCTTGGGCCGCTGCCCCACCACCTTGTTTGCCCCCAGCCAGCCCCCACCTGCCTGTGTTATTACAACCTGTCCAAGGTGCAGAACTGCCTGTTAACTTCCTCTTCCCTAGTCGGTGTTGTCCTTGTAGAACATAGGAGGGAGGAGGATAATGACATAACTAAAACCAGTTGGCTATAAGGCCACTTACTGTTGGTCTCCCTGCCTTCTTCCCGCCAATGGCCACTAGAATCACGTGGTATTTTCAAATTTTCATATATTAACAATGAACTCATTTAACAGTGGTGATGATGTAAGAAATAATAAGTTTTGAATTAATACTAGATCAGTCATAAACCTAAAGCTGAAGTTTTTTGAAAGTTGGCATGCCAGGAAATCAGTGAGATCATGGTCAATGGATACATCCATCTTCAACACTGGTGTTGTTAAATATGTTTCTGTGTCGGAGATAATGAAAATATATCATTAATTGTAATATTGTACTTATTTTGATGATTCTGGAGTACTGCTTGTATGAACTAGATGCCTTGTAATAGAGGGTACATTGTGACGAATATATTTGTTGTACAGTACTTTGCTTGCCATATATTGTGTCTTTGTATGCTGGCTTGAACCCATGTTTTTCTATTTATGTATGAGTCATTTACTCTTGGATGTACAAGCAGTTGTTGCTCAGAAATGCAAGAAATGTCAGAACATAAATATTGACCAGTGGTACCAAAATATTCAGCAAAGCGCCCTTTTACAGAAATTAACACGAAACAAACGGCAACCAGGGGCCAAATGATAGAAGATCCATTTGAGAAAATATACAAAATGTGTATTGATCATTCACATGTAAATAATAATGCCAGCTTTCTGCCCTTGATACACCCTAGACTATGGATCTTTAAAGTTATACCTTCATCCCTTCATTAAAGAAAAAACCTGGAAAGAAAATATATAGAATAAAGTGTTAAGATTATCAGTATGTATAGTTTCTGAGCTGTCTTAAGCCTGGCATGTTAATAACACACCATTTGCATGTTTTGTTTTGCTTCCTTTTCAATTTATATCTTCAAAAAAGTTCAATTACAACATTATTAAGCATTATTAAAAAAGATAACCTAAAGCCACACCAATATTTTCAGCCAAGTTGATTCTATTTGCTTTCATGGTGGGAGGCAAAGGAAAGAAGGAAGAACATGAAGGAAAGAAAATGCTCCAGAGATTTAGGGTGGGACAGGATAAATTTCTGATTATTTCCAGGGACCGGAGACATTAATTTACTCTACGGATCAGGTGAACAATTTAATGTGTTCCCCCCCCCACTTCTTTTTTTAAAACCTTGTCTGCCACTAATTGCAGCCAGTGACACTGTCCATTCCTGCAGCCTTCTGGGTTCCTTCTGGACATGTTCCCCTTCCTGTGTCAGTCAGATCTCCATGGAAATAATGCTATTTAACATTGTTTCCATGGTGATCTGGCACAGGAAGAGGAACACGGCTGGAAGGTATTTAGAAAGAAAGCTGCAGAGGTTGACTCTGTTTTTCCATACCTAAGGAGTGGCCTAATTACTTGGGTTTCAAAAGGTACAGGTATATTTACATTACTATCCAAAGATTCTTTTTTTCTTCTTCCTGGTTGTGGTGTAAGCCATCTTAACCTTTTAGAATCTTTCCCACTTCTCTTATTAATTGAATGACCTTTTCAAAACTGACTTTCTGAATAGAAAACAAAACTTTCAGACCTTTCTGAACAGTGCAAAAAAAAAAAATATTCTGCAAGCAAACTGAATCCAAAATGGCAGCCAGTGCTTAATAATTCTGCGCAGTTCTGTGTGAAGACAATGGCATGGATAGTCAATTAGGAAATACGATATTTCCTACATTGGAAGTCGGAAATCTTTGTGTGGCCCACCTGGAAGTGAATGAAGCTTAAATAATTTACTGCTACACACATTATTTTTATCCTCTGCCATGTAGACCTTTGGCAGCTGATAGAAAAGGCAATATTTGTTCATCAGCATTGATCTGTTTTTATTTAAACCTATACTGTTGCTTAGCCACTTGCACCATGCACATACCCATCACCATTAAAGGCAGGGATTCTGTTGTTTGTTTGTTTTATAAACTGCTATAAAAGGAACATTTATTTGTACCATACAAATAGCTTGCTCCCAGCCTATTGTCTTCCTAGGACTGTGCTAAAACACTGTAGTCCTTCTTGCAGTAAATACGTATGTAGGACAGCTGAAGGCAAACCACTAGGCTGCCAGGAGTGGATAATAGCCCCCAAAGTACTATGTAGTGCATGACCCATCTTGCAATTCCAGCTGTTAAAATAACGGCTGGGACTTTGAGAGCCTTATGAATGCTTACAAACCATTTAAACAAAGATGCTCTTAAATGCACTCAGAAAGCATGAGTACCTGAGGAAGCTTGGAATTACCAAAATAAGTTATCTGTGTTGGCCTAGCAGAACAGAACACAAACAAAAATCACATACTCAGGGAAGCAGTGTATTTTAACAAGATCAACTACTTTTCAGGAAACTATGCTAGCTTTTGAGATGCAGAGAACTATTACTGTTGTTTATTTATGGAGGCCTTTAGCGTGCTGGTGTCTGTCCTCTGGAACTCCCATTACACATCAGATAGGAGTGGTTTCTGTTGCATTTTCAGGGCCTGTTGTACACCTTCCTTTTTCAACAAACCTTTTAAAGTGGAGATGTATCTATCTTGGCTCTGGAATGCTTATATATGTATGTATGTATGTCTTTTTTATTTTATTTCATAAAATTTATATACCACTGTATGGGGGGAGGGTGTTTCCAAAAAAACAGTTAAAAAAACCTCCAAACAATGGAGAGTTTTTCTGTTTGTTTTGGTTTTACATATGGAACTGTTCCAATGTTAATGCTTTTAACATTGAAGTTGCTTTGAGATATTTTTGAGGAAGTGATTCATAAATGGAATCAAATAAATAAATACAGAGTGCAAAGCACTCTATGAAGAGCAAGAGAACAGGCCCCTGCTCTGAGGAATATACAATGTAAAATTTGAAAGAGGTCAAACAGAGGAAAGTGAGGCACGGATGAATAGGCGAAACACACACTCTTTCTCTCCATAACTCTTACTAGGTCTGCAGGTATTATTATTATTATGAAAATGGAAGACAACAAAGAACAAGCAGCTTATGCACAAGCCGCATACTAGTTTTTCAAGTTACACAAAAACTTGGAACAAAGCAATTATGACTTATCTGCTCTCTCTTGGAAATATAAAAGCCATCCATATGATATGCCTAATTATTTCAAAGGTTACAGATCTCCCATTTCCACTTTGATGCAGCTGGTTTATGTGTTTAGAAATTAAGAGTTTTGTGGGATGCTGTGGTTGAGAGAAGTAGCTCAGTGGCTGTGGGAAGGAATTAATGTGGAGAGATGACAGACTCATCATTCCATGATCCCTTCAAGCACTGAACCTTTTCATGACTGTCATGTCACCCAATTAGGGAACAAAATCTGAGTTCTGCTAGACATCACATGCGTGCATTCTCACTACACACACAAAAAAAAAAAAAACAACACAAAAAACCTCAATGGAAGAAATCATTTGATTTCAACTGCTTTGGGTTCCTCTCTACTATTTTTTAAAAGAAAGAATATATTGCAGTATTCACAACAACCAAATGATGTTCGAAAGTAAAAGCACAGATGTAATGTATACAACAAAGTATTGAAAAGGAGCCTAAAAGAGGGTGAGAATGAGCACATCTCCACTAACTGATTCTACACAGGTCCTAGACTTTGTGGTTGGTTACAATTCACAAAATCAGTAAAAGATCAACACATTTGGATAAGCTACTTAGCTTTGTAGTCTTTAAAAGCAAATATTTAATCAGACTTTGTCATTCTCAACATACTGCTTTCAACTGAGATTCTAGATCCTGCCACCCACAAAGGTGAGTATGGTTTCTTAATGCATGTTTGAAATCCTTCCCCTTGATTAGGTTTTCCTCCCAGCAGTGCTCCAGGTGAATGAAAAAGGAAGTGATGAATGCAATCTTGGCATGCACCCACCCACAACACCACTGGGCAGATGTAAATAGACTCGCCATTGCTGGGACTGCCTACATCTGTTTTCAAATGGATACACTGCAGAGTAATGCAGAATCAATCTGTAAACAGCTTTTATTTTCCGAACTAGACAATTTTTTTAAGAAGTGCTTTTCAGAGCCAAAGGTATGCAATAGATTTAGACTGTGTGTGCACTATGTTGAAAAACCAAGTACTCCACTGATTCTAGAATAAAATGCCATGCTATGTCTTCACCTTCCTTTCTTCCAGACAAGCCAATTGATAATTATTCCTTTTGTGTTGGCCCATCTCAACTTTTACCACGTGGAGCTAGGCAGCACTTGCAAATGCAATTCCATTAGCATCATCTTTTCATTGCATGGGATATAGACTCTGGATAGAATCTAGAGTTACACAAGCAGACTTTCACTGGTGCAATAGACTTTGACCTGCCTCTCCTCCCCCTACAGTCACCTGCATGCCCCTAGAATCATATTTGGAGGTACAGGTAAAGGCAAGTGAACTTGTGTTGCATGAGTAGAAGTCTGTTCAGCTCACACATGGACAGTGTGGAGTATAACCCAAATGAATTAATGAGCCTATTTTGCTTGTACATTTAGAAACCAGTATGTCGAAGATTCCAGTCCTCTCACATCCAAAGAAAACCCCTGTAGCACAGAGGTAGGAACTGATTCTGGTCAACGGGCTAAACTCTGACTTTCCATAGTTTCTGCTGTTCACTTTGACAGGTGGGTGGGGACTGATGGAACTTATTTGGCCTGCAGGCTGGAAGTTCACCACTGCTATAGAATTTCTTTCAATTTTTTCCCTGTCTGGGAGAAAGTGGGAAGTTGGTAACTTTGGGAAGCAATCACAAATTTCTGGTAGGCGCGATGGTCTATAAAATAGCCTAATTTCTCCAATAACACTTCAGAGAAAGAACCAGCAAAATAGGAGTGAATGAAATTCAAATCAGGAGTAAGTATTCTTAATTAAGCTCTCCTTAGGATTGTGAGCTTCAAGGATTTAATTCTTTATTGAAAAACAATAAGAGCGCTTACCCACCATGCTGGATTTTTTTCAAGTTCCTGCAGCTCTAAAAGAAATCTATTATAGATAAAAAGAAGTTTAAACAGCATATATTACCGCTTGCTTTTGTTTATACATGGTGAAGACGAGTATTCAGAGTAGACCACATCTTAGACTTGCACTAATCCTTAAATAATTACAATTCAGCTACTCAACACTGGAAAAAACCTCATGGAATGTGACTTTGTTCTGCTGGCTTGTCTAATCCAATTCAATTACTTCAGTTTCCTTTCCCAGAGGTCTTACACTTGGAAAGTGAGCTTTATGTAAGCCAAGAAAGAGGGGGGGGGAGGGAGGGAAGGAAGAAAGGGGGGGGAGAAAGAAAGAAAGAAAATGGGGGGGAGGCAGAGGAGAGGGAATGATTTAGTTGCAGTAGAAATGATTCCTCACTTTTTTAAAAAAAATAATCTTAGTCTATTGCCAAACATCAGACCATCAATAAACATGAGAAACAGCTTGTAAATTCACAAAGCCTACAGCAACTCTGTTGTGATAAGGGCAAATTGGTCTGGCCCTGAAAACCCTGGAGATGGGAATAGTTCAGTAGCTTGGACCAATTTGAATGGATGGAAATCACGGACGTCCCTGAAGCTACCAAATACAGCTGGCCACTGTTTGTCATCTGCATGCAGAAGGCAGCTGAAGAGTTAGACACAAACAACACAAAGTGAACCATTTCTACATCACCTGTAAAGGATTTTCTGCTAGGTGGGGGTGGGAAAGAGATGATCACTTAATAACTGAAGTTGATTATCACCCTTCTCTCTTCCCACCCCTTATAAAGCTTGCCCAGAACTAAAAGTTTATAATATTGTTTAATAAAGGAAAGAAAATACTACTGAAAACTGACAGCTGAACAGAAATGCCGCAAAAGAAATGATAATACAGTGAAAACTATTTAGAGGAATTATACACACAGTCTGTTGTATATTACTGAGTTTGATGATGTGGGGAACAGAAAAAAGTGTGTGGTCTCAGGCTTTTATCCAAAGCAATTCTAAGCCTTTTATTCTTTTAGCACAATAATTTATGCTTGTACTTCCCTTCCATTTCTGCTCTGGGTCCCTCCTAAGCCTCCAGAGCAGATCTGGAGAGGATGCAGAGGAAGGAGGGGAAGTCCCATTGCGTAAAGCGTAAAACCTTTTGCCAATGGAACAAGGGTATCACACACTGCCCTTAATGAAGCACTTGGATTTTCACTGAAACTATTTAAAAACATTTTTTTTTTTGGCAGTTCTGCATTTGTCACTATTCCTAACCTTGTGCTGCAACCTTTGCAGAAGATGAGAACTTTCATTTACAATTGTCTTGATCATTTCCACATAACTGAGTGCAATTTTTCCTGTTGAGGGATTAATCACAAAAAAGGGAAGGCATTTCTGACAGGACCGACCAAGAGGACATAACGATTTACGGCAGTAAAAAGGCTCCACTGGCATAATATGGCAGTTGCCTTCACCATGTGTAACCTAACAAGTTGTGCAGTGTTTCAAAATGGAAAACAAAGCAAAGACAACATTTGCAATGCATGGAAGGTGGACCTTATGGTACTGTTTGTTCTGGTTCCCTCTGGCCTTCAGATTCAGAGCAGGAGTGGGAGGCACTTGAGGATGAGGACTCAGAATAAGAAGAGGGGGACTATGCATCAGAGATTGATGGAAGCAGCTGGACCATAGGAAGCAGGACCCTAAGGTCTTGCCCTTCCCAGCCTATGGAGAATGAGTGGGGTTTAGGGGTGGCAGAACAGGAGAGTGCAGAGGAAGAAGTTCATCTGGTGATGTCTCCTGGGGAGCAGTGTTACATTAAGAGAAGAGAAGACACATCCCACCCAACCTCAGGTCAGGAAAGCCTGCAGGGACTGGCCTTCTCAAACACATGGAGCAAATGCTTGTGTGTGGCTAACAGCTAAAGCCTATTCAAGCAAAAGTCACTTGCTGGTGCATGGGGCATTTCCAATAAAGGACCTGCTTCCAGTGATGGGTTCAAGTCAAAATGGAGATGAAATGCTTCTTTCCGCAAAGCGCCTCTAGCAAGAGATTGGGCAAGCCCTCCTGTTGGTTTGAAAAAGCCCCTGGCCACTCGGAAAGTTTCTTTTGGCAGAGAAATGAGCATCTTTCACTGCCCTCATAATCACCACCACCGAGCAGGCCTTCAAATAGGTTCTATCACATGCATGGTCGGATGCGTCATGGTGTTGTTGCTTTTGCAACATACAGACTAGTCATCACCCACACCACTTCATTGACTGCAACTCCCCGGTATATCTTGGAGCAATTGGGTCAACTGCCAGAGTCAATTCCTTATTCCAGAGATCAATCAGGATGTTGACAGGAAGGCTGGAGGTGACAGCTGAAAACTCCCCAAGAGCTTTTAGGCAATGCATCACAATGGCCATTTAATAAAAGAAAGAACGCTCAGTGCTGTCATTCATATTTGTAATAAGCACACCTGAAAGAAAGCAAACATCAAAACTGTATGGGGTTGGGTTTGTTTGTTTGTTGTTGTTGTTTGACATTTCCTAATACCTCCTAGTCTTCTGCAACCACCCAGCTGTAGCCTTATTCAATCATTATTTTCTTTCCTAGCATGCAAGAGAGAAGTGGGGGCTTGTTGGTCCCTCCCCCTTCTGTGTGTTTCCCTTCATTGTTTTTGAAGGCCCCTTCCCACTGGTAGCTGAAAGTCTGCACCAAGAAGCCTGTCCTGGAAAAACCAGGGCTCTATATTGCATGTTGAGCCTCCCTCAAAAGACTGCTAACATCCTGTGAAATGAGCAAGCACTTTAAGCATGAAAGGACACACTAAGGGTACACATATTTTAAAAATTTCTAAACATGAGTTCTCGGAACCATATTTCCTTTCTGGGCGATTTCCTACTATTACATAAACAGGGGAGAGATGTGAAAGACGCTCCTCCCCCTCCCTGCTGAAAGACAGTTTGTTGCGAAAATAAAAGGCTGCTGGGCAAAGCAATGGCATCTGCCAGAGGAAACTGCAACAGGTTAATACAGCTTTATTCCTAATCAGCAAATGATTGCTTCAAACAATCAGTGGCAACCCTTCCATTCCATCCGTTTTAAGCAGCCAGACTTCCGTGACATACAAAAGGAAACATTGGATCTAACAAGCACCAAGTTCTCGATGCTCAAACTTCAGTACAGACCAGTACAAAAGCAAAGCTAGCCACCTGGCGTTTGATGCTCTCTGAGACAAGCACAAATAATCGAGAGAGGTGTGCTTCATTTCACATTTCCAAGGATTACTCTTTAATCAGGCTGTAATTAATTAATTAATTGGCCTCTAGGATTCTAGCCTTGGTGTGATTGCATTTGTGTGGCATGCATTAATTATTTGCACTTCTATCCTGCCCTTCACCAATGCTTTAAACACCACTGTGAACATCTTTAATTGGACCCGGAAGCCAAGTGACCGTAAATGCAGCTGTTTAGAAACAGGAGGGAGTTCTTAACAGAACCCCAGCCATTAAGCTTTCTGCTGTGTTTTGGACCAACTGCAGTTTCTGAACAGTCTTTTAAGGACAGCCCACATAGATGCCTCTAAGATACTAAATGCAATAATATTTGTTTCATGTTGCCTCTATGTTTCTCATTAGAAACACTGAGCATTACACCTTGGTCTGCATACCACAGTGAAGAAAACTGTGTTTCTCATCCGTTGTCTACATTTGGCTTCAAATGGGATTAGGGTAGGGGGATTGGAGATCCAAATTCACTGATGCCCTGCTCCGACACACCATTTGAGGGATTTCCATTAGCAGTCTTGGAAAAGTCAGATGGGATGATGTGTGTGTCAAGAAGGTGAAAGAGACTGCTCTAGTGTCAGTGATGGGGCACCTAGGATAGCCCACACAAGGAATGTTAACTCAGTCTAAAGCAGCCATCGACAAACTCGGCCCTCCAGATGTTTTGGGACTACAATTCCCATCATCACTGACCACTGGTCCTGTTAGCTAGGGATGATGGGAGTTGTAGTCCCAAAACATCTGGGGGTCGAGATTGCCTATGCCTGGTCTAAAGTAATTGGGGCTTACTCCCACATAGCACATAGGACTGTAGCATAAAAGGGCATGTGGGACTGTGCATGGATTAGTGGACTAGTCCTGCCACCCCAGCATTTTTACCCATTCATCCCTCGAGTCTATGGAGTCTGCAATGCCTAGATGGGAAGCAAAACAGGGTAGGAGCGAATTTGCAGCAAGGTGCAGTGGCGTAGCATGTGTTGTCAGTACCCGGGGCAAGGCAAGTAATTTGCGCCCCCTCCACACTGCATGCCTGGCACCACCCCCTCCACAGTGGGCGGCGACCCGGCGGCTCGGATCGGATTCGCACAGCCAGCACTGCAGTGAGAGAGAGTGAGTGAGCCAGGTAGGGGCAGAGAGCTGCGAGTGCGAGCGCCCCCCCAGATCTTGCGCCCGGTGTGGCCGGCCCCCCCTGCACCCCCCACACTATGCCACTGGCAAGGTGCAACTACGTATAAAATTAAAAACAAGGAGCTAATGCTTGGACTTTTTTGCTTGCACAGTAAACGTTTTCCCAATGTTGTGGGGATGGATACTGATGCATTGCAATGGGCATCAAGCACTGCATTTTGGATCACAGGGAATTAAATGTATTGTCCATATTTCCAGCTGCTTGCAGAATGCCAGTCCCTCGGTAGTGTGGATGCAACTTTGTTAGCAACAGCATCCCTCAGCTGGGATCAGAATTAAGAGGATGCAAGTCAAAGTCATGAAATCAAAAGATGCCTGCTTCTTGGGAGAAAAGCAATGACAAACCTAGACAGCATCTTAAAAAGCAGAGCCATCACCTTGCCAACAAAGGTCCGTATAGTTAAAGATATGGTTTTCCCAATCGTGATGTATGGAAGTGACAGCTGGACCATAATGAAGGCTGACCACCAAAGAATTGATGCTTTTGAATTATGGTGCTGGAGGAGACTCTTGAGAGTCCCATGGACTGCAAGAAGATCAAACCTATCCATTCTGAAGGAAATCAGCCCTGAGTGCTCACTGGAAGGACAGATCGTGAAGCTGAGACTCCAATACTTTGGCCACCTCATGAGAAGAGAAGACTCCCTGGAAAATACCCTGATGTTGGGAAAGATGGAGGGCACAAGGAGAAGGGGATGACAGAGGACGGGATGGTTGGACAGTGTTCTCAAAGCTACCAGAATGAGTTTGACCAAACTGTGGGAGGCAGTGGAAGACAGGAGTGCCTGGCGTGCTCTGGTCCATGGGGTCACGAAGAGTCGGACACGACTAAACGACTAAACAACAACAACAAAGTCAAAGAATGTAAGATTACTTGGGACTTGAACACAGGAGACCATGTTAGATTTTCTGGAAATCTGCTGTTTGGTTTCAGTAGCATGGTTTTGCATCCTGTCTAGTTGTTTATTCAAATATGCTTTGTTGTCTTTGAGTTTCCTCCGCTTATGAGCATGTTCAAGCTGGACAGAAGGGTGGGTTTGGGCTGGAGAATGTCAAACAACAGTTTGATAGCTTGAGTCCAAAATCTCAGTAAAACATGTTTTGTTGGCTCTGCTCACATGTGGCAGGGAATGAATCACTGAAAACATGCCCTTGAGATTTGCACATTTGAAAAAAAGAGAGAGTTATTTTGACTGTCGTGAAGACTTTGAAAGCTGTTGTTGTTGACTAATCAGTCCCTAGGTTCCTTTGCCTTCAGAAAAGAAAGCTGAGTTGTTAGTTGAAGAAGAGAGGGGGGGTGGTATGCTATAACCTATGGCATATTTTATGTCAAGTGTTAGTTAAAAATATCTGTAGATCTGTTGATTGCTTCAGGGAGTTCACTGTATGCCCAGGTACAGCCTTGTGTTGTTTTCTCTTCTTGTGTTCTAAACTAGATCATGTCCTTGAAGGACCTACATTTGATATGATGAACAAAGGCCTACAAGCAAAAAAATAAATTAAATAAATTCTGTTTTGTGGTTAAAGGTGAATTATGGTCCTCAGCATGAATCTTAAGTACGGTAAATACTAGGTATAGCTAGCAGCCACATGAATTTACTCAGGCAAAGGATTTGACAGTTTTAGACTATGCTGTACTTAGTGTGATGCAGTTTTAGACCAGAGGACATAGATTTTAATTTAAAATACAACTGGAGAGAATGAAGCAAGCAGTTAAAATATTTGCCTCTCAGATCATGGAATTACAGCACCCTGGAACTACATCTCAGTGTACAACTAATCCAAACCACTGAGCCAAGATGGCATTATGGTTGCATTCTTTCTTGAGCTGATTGGTTCCTGTGATCAGGGCTGATCCGTTAAATATTCTCTGAATGGGAGCTAATGGCTTCAAATGAATGTTAATAACCACCTTTCGAAGGGAACCCTTCAGGTAGTGAGATGAACAGACAAACGGTGTTGCTACAGAGTCAGCTGAGAGGCCGAGTCAGAGAGAGCACTCTGGCATTTTTAGCAGGACTGGAAATACAATGGGAGGCTGTGGGGGTTCACAATGTTGCTTTGAAAATTTGGTGCAGGGTCATTTCTTGAGAAAGGAGGGGTTTCTTAATACTGTGGCAACAGAATTTCTATCAGTAGCTGCTCACTCTAGCCACCATTTTATTTTCCCAGAATGTTGTTCTTGGATGGTGGCAGCTGTCATTAAAAAAAAGGCACTTCCCAGTAGTGGACTCCATTTCATCCCTTTCACCAAAATTCTTGGGGACAAAGAAGCCTGCAGGGTTTATCAAAACAAACTCTGCTTGCTGCTGATCACATCAGAGAAAGATAAGTGATGGATGAATATGATTGACTAACAGCCACAAATGTGGTGGTGAAAACGGAACCCATTGGTGCTGTGCAGAGTTTGTCTGAGGCAACTTTGCTAGAAGAAAGGTATAAACTAAAAAAAAAAGAGAGAGAGAGCCTGTCCCTGGCAGGGTCCCCCAGCCAACTTAGCCCTCTGAAGCTTGGAGCAAATGTTGCCTTCCTCCTGGTGCCATGTGTCATTCAATGCTTTTTTCTGTTTGAGAACAAATGAAAACTCAACAGAACAGGCTCCATTTGGCTCAATTTTTCATTCATTCCTAGGTAAGCATACATCCCGGGGGGGGGGGGCTTATGCCTATGGTTGTAGAGGCAAAACAGTCTGAGCAGCCAATATTCCTAAATTTAAGATCTTGCTGTGTAAGTGATGGGGATGGCAGAAGAAAAGGAGGACTGTTTCATCAAGAAGGGAAAAAGAGAATCCTTTTACAGAACTGGCAAATAATTGAAGTTTAATGGTATACTAGGATGAGGACCACTTTTTTGACTGACAATTGGATGTATCATCATCATGATGAAATTTATTAGCCACTCTTCACCAACAAGCCACAGAGTGGTCTTTTGTTACTTGTCTGCATCTCAATTTACTTAGCCAATCTAATCTGGAAGGAAAACCCTACAAAATCCTAATGTAGCCATCACCGTTAAGCATGCTTGTAGAAATAGTTAACCGAGCTTCCCAAGCAAGTCTCTTCCCTCTAAGGTAAAATACTTTACCTAATATATTGTTTCCCTCCTGGCTATTTTCTAGAAAAGGAGTAAAAGAACAGAAAAATGAAATCTTAAGTGTGCTTCGTACATCCTTTCGATCCACCTCCCTTTTTGCTAAATGTGTGAATTTTTTCCATTGAAATATGAAGTGCAAGGAATATACTGTTTACAATGGTATGTGGTGATCATTTCAGAATTACAAATCACCATTTGAAGTTATACTCATTGGGTACCAGTTTTTGCGTGACGTCTTGCGTGAACAATGTCCTTCTCCTGATGCCAATAAACTATTATAAAGGTACCACATCTTCTTCTCTAAAGCATCCACCTTTTTAAAAAACACACACAAAGGTGTAAAGTAGTGAGTATTCCAGAGTAGAAGGAAAGGGGATATTCTGTTTTGTACTCCATCCCTACCACATATGAGCAAAACATGAATCTCACTACAATCAAGAAATCAAACACGTAAATTCATATTTGACATGAAAAGTTTCCCATCTGCTCAAGTAACAGGTGTATCTACTTTAAATGTGTAGTCCTTGCTGCTGGTTTCTTATGAGCCCTTTACCAAAAGGGAGCATCATAAAAGCAGTATGCTGAATAGAGAAGTGCAAAGGAAAATAACATTTATTTTTATTTTTTTGCTGTATCTTAACCTTTGCCCTACAGGGAATAATCTCTAGGATGTCATCTGAAGAAGGCACATTAGGCAGTATGCTAATCAGCGTTAAACCTTTCAAGTAGTGGTTGCTGATTGTATCAAAAATGTGCCAAAAGAAACAAACTGTGAATGTAAAATCTATTTGAATTTTCTTTTGAAGATAGAAGGGTTTGTGTGTGTGTTTTAAAAAAGAAGCAAAACAAACTCCTGGCAGCACTAGGCCTTCCCACCACATAAGATTTACATACTTTATGTACTTCAAAGAGCAAATGAGGATGATGGCCTTATAGTGCCTACATGTCCCTATATTTTATTTATATTGTATCTGTGCAATCAGGAAAAAAGGTATTTCTGTGACCTTCTATCAGTGAGACATCTAACAAGACCATTCAGACCCATTGAAAATTCACAGTTAATTAAAGGTTAAAAGGAACTTGCCAATTAGTATGACAGATAATTGTTCTCCTTTGGTTACCTGATTATGTTTTCAGTTGGATATGCTCAAACGTGTGTTGCCATGCTGCTGTTAAATGTAATCATTAGTGCTCACAAAACCATGCCACTCTTAAAATGCCTAGAAACCAGAAAGGAATAATCCTGCGGCATTTAAACTGTGTATAAAAGATGTGAGAGAAACACTTCGTTGTAGATTCATGTGGATAGTTGGACCTGGAATCCAGGACTGCTAGTGCTCAGTCTGGCATCTGTCAGAACAGATTTACTTGCTACTAGGGAAGTATTGTGGCCCTGTGAAATAAATAACTCCCCCCCCTGTTAATGAAGTCTTGGTTAGAGGAGCTAGAATGACTAACAAGACAACTCATTCTTTTTACTAAGACAGATAAGCAAGTTTTTTTTTTCCACAAGGAAAGATGGACATCTTCCTTGAATGTTTCTAACACAGCACATTTCTTTCCATTCTGTGTCCTTTAGTCTCTCCTTGCTACTCCCAGAGAGAGGATGACTTAATAAATCAGACTTAGTATTGACTTTTGATCAACAACAATTTGATAATCTTCCTATTGGAGATCTCCCATCTCACTACTGCTTTCTAGGCCTCAGAATTTGTTAACTTCCTAGGACCAAACTCCCAGACTTGTCTTCTGCCATTACTGAGCATAGTCCTCTGCTTCTGACTCCGTTCCTACCAGTTTTTGGATTGCGTTTCAAGATTTGACCACCTGTCTATTGCACTTTCCCCCGTCTTTTGATAGGCCAAATATTGACCCACAGGATATACTATAATTACACCAGGTGCTTCATTGCAATTCAAAATCACACTGAGAACTGTGGTTCTGCAGAATGAATCCCAATTCAGTGGAACCAATAATTTGTGGGAAATGAAGATGGTACCATATTTGCTTAAACAACCTGCCACTGAATTCTAAAGCCGAGTAGATATCCTTGCACTGATTGTGCCATGTTGCTGCTGAATTAGTCCCAACAGCTTGCAATAATCACCATTCTTGCAGTTTCCTATTTAATTTTTACAATTATGCAAATGTACAAACTCTCTTATGCCATAAGAGCATATGTTTCTGCAGTTCTTATTGGAACAGCAACAATAAAGGACTAAACTGGAAGCTGTGGCTCAAATTCACTCCATGTGAACAAAGATGTTAATTTATTCATTATCTATTCTTTTCCTTGTGCCAAAAATGTGAGTAAATTTACCTGTGAAGCAAACACAGCATTGATTATATAATGTGGGCAGATCTGTAAATGATTTAACATTTAAGTGTCATCATTTTTTAGTTTTTCATATTCATGTCTTCATATAACTATTGACAACATTATTTCCTCCCACTATACATTCCCAGAATGAGTCACTTGAAATCTTGAAAAATAAATAAATAGCTTGTTATATACATATAGCCTACTAATACAAAAAATTCAAGGGACCAATTTCTGTCAAGGCTCTGCCAAGAAGACAAATAGGGCCTGACACTACTATGTGAAGTATCATTTAGCATGATGGGGTTGATAACCCCAAGCCGGAATGAAATCTGTTTTACAGCAGAGGGGAAGAAGGATCCAGCTGTCTGAAAGCAACCCACTCATATTCATCCAGCTACAAAGACAGAAGACATGGCAGTTCGGGTGGAAAAGAAAAGAAAAAAAGAATGACATCTTCCAAACCATATGAATTGCATGAGAGGTATTTTCTAGAGTCCATGTATATAAACATAAATAAATACCTGTTATGTCTTGGGTAATGCTTTTGGGGAAACCCAGCCAGATGGGCAGGGTATACATTATTATTATTATTATTATTATTATTATTATTATTATTATTATTATTATTAATGGAGCTTATACTGCAAAAATTATATAAGAATAAAAAAGGTAAAGGGACCCCTGACCATTAGGTCCAGTCATGACCAACTCTGGGGTTGCGGCGCTCATCTCACTTTATTGGCCGAGGGAGCCGGCGTACAGCTTCCAGATCATGTTGCCAGAATGACTAAGCCGCTTCTGGTGAACCAGAGCAGCACACGGAAACGCCGTTTACCTTCCCGCTGGAGCGGTACCTATTTATGTACTTGCACTTTGATGTGCTTTTGAACTGCTAGGTTGGCAGGAGCAGGGACCGAGCAATGGGAGTTCACCCCATCGCGGGGATTTGAACCGCTGACCTTCTGATCGGCAAGTCCTAGGCTCTGTGGTTTAACCCACAGCGCCACCTGCGTCTCTTTTTATATAAGAATAAGTAACTATAAAAACAAAAAGTATATGTGACATTAAGAAAAAACACTTTGAGGATTCAGCTGAAATAATGTATCAGTCCTTCCATTAATCCAACAGTCCAGTTGCTTGAAAGGCAAAGATAAAGAAAGCTCGTATGTATGGAATGGATTATAGTCTTGATTCTGTGAGTCACTCTGAATGCATATGTTGATGTGTTGTCATGTAAATTCAGTAGTAGTGGTAATAAAAGTACATCTTAGGAGCACAAGAAGCTGTCTATACTGAGGCAAACCATTGGTCCATCCAGCTCAGGACTGTTGACAGTGATTGGCAGCAGTTCTCCAGCATTTCAGGTAGAGTTGGAAATGCAGGAGATTGAATCTGGGAGCAGCAGATATAAGCTATAGTGTATGTGCATGGATATTTTGGAAGCTGGTTGAGTTTTTATTATTATTATTTCAACTGCTTTTAATGTCTTGGGTTTATGGGTTTATTGGTGTTTCTGAAAGCCAATACAAAACTGTGGCAGGTAGAAAATAATTGCATTGCACTAAATGTGTTTAAGTAGGGATTAATACCACAATTTCACTTCCCCTTTGCATTCTATATTAAATAATCTTACAAAAATGCCACGCTCCTGGTTATACTTTTGTGCAACAGAAAGGCAACCACATACCTTTGTGCATTATTCTTTCCAATCACACACAGAATGGCTTTTCAAGGAACAGAAGGTGATTAAGTGAACGAACAAATTATATGGCTGAGGTTCCCACTGGCTCAATGAATGATGCTCCTCCTGAAATGGACTGATGCTCTTATCTTGATTTAGACTTCTTTGTAGAAGAAGAAGAAAAAAAACCTGGCTGAAATCCCAAAGGATCATAATAGTCATCTGTGCCTCAAACAAATACTCAGTTTGCCTGTGTTGGCTAATTCTTTAATGGGCAGCCATTATTCGGAGAGTCTTGCGACTGTTTGTGACTGAAGGGACAGGGCAGTTATTTTCACGGGACAATAATCTCTAGCCTGGTGTTTTTGCTATTCTTTTCATTGCTTACTGCACTCTGCTTTTCCCTAAAATATCCAATCTCCTGAAAAGATGAAAACACATCCTCTTGCAGTGCCTGCTCAAATCACATTGCCACAGTAAGTGGCACTTCACAAGGTTTCACTTGAGCTGTGCCAATGCTCTATTGTTCGCCTTTTTCAGCTTCACCTTTGAAGCACAATGAAATTGTTCAGTTTCTCTTTGCTTGGAATGGTGGTAGGGTATAGCACTGATCAAAGAGTGGGCAATCAAATTCACAGTCAGACAAGCACTGCCTTTGGCTGTAAATTGGCATTCTGATGCCAGCCATTGGGACGTGATGAGAAATTGTTTTTCAGTCTTTGCTCACTGCCTTTGCAGAATGCCATAATAATGTAAAAAAACAACAAAAAACCTGAATTCACAAAAGTAAGCTGGGACTTCGATCTTACAATATTTTGGATCAGGGAGAGGAGACGAGAAAGAGGAGATCACACTGGCTTTGAATCTCACCTGCTTTTTGCTATGCCAAATGTCACTTTTTAAAAATTATTAAAACACTTGCTATCAGTGCAAAGGCCTTAAAACATAATTAACAAAGAATTAAGGAGTAGTGTTGAGATGCAAGCCCCTCTGGAGCAGCTTTGTCAATGGCTGACCGACCTGGCACATCACAGTGTTTCACATAGCAGAACAGTGTCATATCCTTTCATTTTCATATCAGCTGCTGCTTGCTATATTGTAGAATAGGGCACTTTGATACAGAAACGAACATATGAAAACTTCAAATAAAGATATAAGGTTGTATTACCCAAAGGTCAATGCATTTTAAATTTTAAGCACCAGCTTGTGCATGTACATATATAAATATACTGCTGTACTTTAACATATATAATGACATCCTTGGGTTAGAGGTAGCCATTTTACATGTGCCCATACACAGAGAATTCAAAACAATGGAAGCACTGGCAATGGAATATCTGTGTTGAAGTACAGGGTTCATATTGAGATCCTCTTCAAACAGTTTCACACATTTCTATTTTAGACATGCAATCTTAAGAGTATTGCAATTTTGCATTCTCTTTGTCACATTGTGCAAGCCAAGAAATACCAGAAAATTATGGGTGAGGATGTACCAGTGTGACCAAGCGACTGAGCCACAAATCAGGAGACCTGTGGTTCAGATTTCACCTCTCCCACCAACACACTAGGTAGTTTTAGGAAAACTGCTCTATGTCAGCCAAATATTTATAAATTAGTGAAGTGTACTCTAGATCTAGCTGCTAAAAGCCACCTCTTAAAAGCATACCAAAGACAAAAGTGGAAAGGACCTAACAGAAGCAGAAGACATCAAGAAGAGGTGGCAAGAATACACAGAGGAACTATACCAGAAAGAAATGGATGTCTCGTATACCCCAGGTAGTGTGGTTGCTGACCTTGAGCCAGACATCCTGGAGAGTGAAGTCAAATGGGCCTTAGAAAGCACTGCTAATAACAAGGTCAGTGGAAGTGACGATATTCCAGCTGAACTATTTAAAATTTTAAAAGATGTTGCTGTTAAGGTGCTACACTCAATATGCCAGCAAATTTGGAAAACTCAGCAGTGGCCAGAGGATTGGAGAAGATCAGTCTACATCCCAATCCCCAAGAAGGGCAGTGCCAAAGAATGCTCCAACTACTGCACAATTGCACTCATTTCACACGCTAGCAAGGTTATGCTTAAAATTCTACAAGGCAGCCTTAAGCAGTATGTGGACTGAGAACTCCCGGAAGTGCAAGCTGGATTTCAAAGGGGCAGAGGAACCAGAGACCAAATTGCAAACATGCGCTGGATTATGGAGAAAGCTACTATGGCAAGTTCCTAAAGAAATGGGAGTGCCTGATCACCTTATCTGTCTCCTGAGAAATCTCTATGTGGGACAAGAAGCTACAGTAAGAACTGGATATGGAACAACTGATTGGTTCAAAATTGGGAAATGAGTACGGCAAGGCTGTATATTGTCTCCCTGATTATTTAATTTATATGCAGAATTCATCATGCGAAAGGCTGGGCTGGATGAATCCCAAGCCAGAATTAAGATCGCTGGAAGAAATATCAACAACCTCAGATATGCAGATGACACAACCTTGAAGTACAGGGTTCATATTGAGATCCTCTTCAAACAGTTTCACACATTTCTATTTTAGACATGCAATCTTAAGAGTATTGCAATTTTGCATTCTCTTTGTCACATTGTGCAAGCCAAGAAATACCAGAAAATTATGGGTGAGGATGTACCAGTGTGACCAAGCGACTGAGCCACAAATCAGGAGACCTGTGGTTCAGATTTCACCTCTCCCACCAACACACTAGGTAGTTTTAGGAAAACTGCTCTATGTCAGCCAAATATTTATAAATTAGTGAAGTGTACTCTAGATCTAGCTGCTAAAAGCCACCTCTTAAAAGCATACCAAAGACAAAAGTGGAAAGGACCTAACAGAAGCAGAAGACATCAAGAAGAGGTGGCAAGAATACACAGAGGAACTATACCAGAAAGAAATGGATGTCTCGTATACCCCAGGTAGTGTGGTTGCTGACCTTGAGCCAGACATCCTGGAGAGTGAAGTCAAATGGGCCTTAGAAAGCACTGCTAATAACAAGGTCAGTGGAAGTGACGATATTCCAGCTGAACTATTTAAAATTTTAAAAGATGTTGCTGTTAAGGTGCTACACTCAATATGCCAGCAAATTTGGAAAACTCAGCAGTGGCCAGAGGATTGGAGAAGATCAGTCTACATCCCAATCCCCAAGAAGGGCAGTGCCAAAGAATGCTCCAACTACTGCACAATTGCACTCATTTCACACGCTAGCAAGGTTATGCTTAAAATTCTACAAGGCAGCCTTAAGCAGTATGTGGACTGAGAACTCCCGGAAGTGCAAGCTGGATTTCAAAGGGGCAGAGGAACCAGAGACCAAATTGCAAACATGCGCTGGATTATGGAGAAAGCTACTATGGCAAGTTCCTAAAGAAATGGGAGTGCCTGATCACCTTATCTGTCTCCTGAGAAATCTCTATGTGGGACAAGAAGCTACAGTAAGAACTGGATATGGAACAACTGATTGGTTCAAAATTGGGAAATGAGTACGGCAAGGCTGTATATTGTCTCCCTGATTATTTAATTTATATGCAGAATTCATCATGCGAAAGGCTGGGCTGGATGAATCCCAAGCCAGAATTAAGATCGCTGGAAGAAATATCAACAACCTCAGATATGCAGATGACACAACCTTGATGGCAGAAAGTGAAGAGGAATTAAAGAACCTTTTAATGAAGGTGAAAGAGGAGAGCGCAAAATATGGTCTGAAGCTCAACATCAAAAAAACGAAGATCGTGGCCACTGGTCCCATCACCTCCTGGCAAATAGAAGGGGAAGAAATGGAGGCAGTGAGAGATTTTACTTTCTTGGGCTCCATGATAACTGCAGATGGTGACAGCAGTCACAAAATTAAAAGACGCCTGCTCCTTGGGAGAAAGGCGATGGCAAACCTAGACAGCATCTTAAAAAGCAGAGACATCACCTTGCCAACAAAGGTCTGTATAGTTAAAGCCATGGTTTTCCCAGTAGTGATGTATGGAAGTGAGAGCTAGACCATAAAGGAGGGTGATCGCCAAAGAATTGATGCTTTTGAATTATGGTGCTGGAGGAGACTCTTGAGAGTCCCATAGACTGCAAGAAGATCAAACGCATCCATTCTTAAGGAAATCAGCCCTGAGTGGTCACTGGAAGGACAGATCGTGAAGCTGAGGCTCCAATACTTTGGCCACCTCATGAGAAGAGAAGACTCCCCGGAGAAGACCCTGATGTTGGGAAAGATTGAGGGCACAAGGAGAAGGGGACGACAGAGGACGAGATGGTTGGACAGTGTTCTCGAAGCCACAAACATGAGTCTGACCAAACTGCGGGAGGCAGTGGAAGACAGGAATGCCTGGCGTGCTCTGGTCCATGGGGTCACGAAGAGTCGGACATGACTAAACGACTAAACAACAACAACTCTATTCTGCCCAGATCTAGCTGCTAAAAGCCACCTCTTAAAAGCATACCAAAGGCATGTCACTGTGAAAGTGAGTCAATAAATTAACCACTGGATTAACTAGAATTAAGATTCATCTTCTTCCTTGGCACAATTAATGAAGTCCACGTTTTTGGATGTTAGCTGCAAGGAAGCTGTTAGTGACATGTCTCTAAGCTACTATCTATACTTCATGTCTTGGCATTAAGTACCCCTCAGTTTGTTAGGACATTCATGAGTTCTCATTAAAAAAAAATATTGGTAAAATAATTTGGTGTAACTGTTAGTGTGTACATTTAAACTGCAAGGTGGGGGACAGGGAGAAAAATCATAATGGCTATTACGGTGTTGAGGGACATTGCAATGATAAATCTACATATCTGCAAGGAGCAACATTAGTTAGTTCATGAAGAGAAAATTAATATAGTATCTATTTAGGCTGCAATCTTAACCTCATTTACTGGAGATTAAGTCTCATTGAATTTAGTGGGACTTACTTCTGAGTAGATCTGGTAAGAATTGCAGTCTTTTTGGCCTATCAGTCCCCCACATCACGAAATAAACAGAAACATAAGCACATAACTAAAAAAGGTGGTATTCAGTAAGTTTTATTCGCAGTAAACCCACTGAAATTAGCTATGTCCATTAATTTCAGTGGATTTACTCTGAGTAAAACTTAGGTGAATGCCACCCAAAATGCTCGATTCTCTGTTGTTGCTGGTATTTACATTTCAAAGTGGATAATGAAGGTATACAGGTTGCTATCAATCAGCTAAAGACAATTGTGTTTGCTGTTCTGTATTATTTAAGACTAGGTTTATCCAGAATCTGTTGCTTTACAGGTAGGCACTGATGCCTGCCTACTGACACCTCAGGATCTGCAAGGTTTCTGTTTTGCTCTAAACAGTAAGAGAGAAAAATTATCTATCCCCACACCTTACTTCATAATGGCACAATACATATAATATATAACGAGCTGTAGGATAAATCAATTTGACCTCTTTTGGCCCCAATTTTTCATTGGGCTCTATATGCGTTTTGAAAGAGAGCTTGAGGGAGGGGGAGAAGGTGTAGGAAAATACAGCCGGGAGGAAAGTCCAGTGGAAGTAGTAGGGAGAAAAATAGAAATCAATTCAGGTGTATGCGCTTTTTTTTTTAAGATGAGGGGGGAGAGAAGAGTTGGAGAAAAGGGCAGAGAGGAAGACCTGTCAGTTGTATAACAAAAGGGAGAAAGAATAAAAAATAAATACATTTTGAAAGAGCAATCTGCCACTAAGGATTGAAGGGACTTTAGAGAACAGATGATAAAAGGGTAATTCAGAACACTGTACTAACTTTATCAGAACTTTTCATTGGAAACATATAGAGTTAGACCTGTTAAATGAAGCACAAGATAAAGGCAGTGCATCTTTAAGAAACCACAAAGTACCAGCAGCTTTGCTAGCCTACATGTGACTGGGTTCCGGGTGAAAGAGCTAGGAAATAGCTCCTAAATCTTGAAGCTTATAATCTCTGCACTTGTTTGGATATTCATTCACTGTTCTACTTTCAATGTTTAATTAATGCCTCTATTTGTGCATGGCCTTCTCAAAGGATTAACATTAAGAGGAACTAATAGGAATTCTATAAATGAAGAAACTGAGGTTGCATTGAAGCAGAAGGATGGAATAACATTAAAAACAACCTCCCTCCCGTCACGTTCGGTTGCCGTTTTCTTTTGGGATCTCCAGCCACTTGGTAAAAGGGAAACATGCTAAAGCTGATGAAATATATCATGAACATTTGCAACAAATGGGAGAACACCTTCATAAACAACTGTATTAAAGGTGTGAAAGCAAAAAAGGTAGATGCAAGAGAAACACTAAATTTGTTCAACTCTTGGGGAAAGCATAACAATCATTGCCATCATCCCACTACTATCAGTGTGCATGGCACAAGTGGCCAGATATCTGTTCTGAGGAGCTTACAATCTAAATTTGATATGGTTAATTTGGTGGTTAATATTAATATTTATGGCCACATTAATACTTCCAGAGTAGTGGAATAGCCTTTGGTGCTGAAACCACTCTAAGCCCCTGAAAGTACTGTTATTTTATGGAAATATCAGATATATCACTTTTCCCCTTCGAAAGCTATTCATCCTTTTCTCCTTCTTCTCTCTACAGCCTCCTATTGTCTTTATGATGACACCGAAGCTACCATTGTAACACGGTCTCTTTTGTCCCCTCACCCCAAATACTGTTCCTGGCAACCTTGAAAATATTAGCTTTGAGAGCTAATTTTTTTAAAAATTCTTCATATTCTAGATGTTTTTAGATGTTTTTATTTATCCTCCCTGGGCTTCTTTGGGATGAAAGGCAAGATGGAAATACGAATGAGATATTCTACATATGCCTTCCTTGTTTTCTGTCCTTTTTGCCATTCATTGCTGTATTATAAGGTTGCCTCCTTTTCGACTTCCAAATACATTTATTCCATTTTCCCAACGCAGGCCCCCTTGATAACATTTGCTTCAATCTGATTTCCAACTGTTAAGAGATTTGTTTATTCACTTTCTTGGTCTGGAGCCCAATCCTTCTGCATCAATTTTGTTACCACCAAAGGCAGCAGGAAGAGAAGTCAGATGGTATTTTTGCAGCCATTTGTTACTGCTTCACTGAAGAATTCACAGTTCTTTGCACAGATTGTCTTCTGCTGGGAGAATTCATGTTTTTCCCCCTTTTCTTGTCAGCTTTAATTGAGGAAGCCTCTCTGTGTGTAGACATTTCACTGTATGTGTGCACAGAGGGGGGAATGCTAGGAAAGTTATATAACTCACAATTTGCCAGTGCAATATTTTGTTTGCACATTTGATAATTACTTTGATTGCAAATCTGGAAGACACTCCCCAGAACATCTTTGAAGATAAAGATCAAGTACAAATGGAAGTTGCTGGGTTGGTGAGGCAAGCTGCTTCTACTGAATTATTTGAGAACTCAGATAGCTATGTGAACTGAATGTTATCACTGGCCCATCTCACCCAGTATTATCAACTTTGACAGCAGTGGCTCTCCTGGAATTTAAGCAGAGGTCCATCCCATTAATTGCTGCCTGGTTCTTTCAACAGGAGACTTTGAAGGTAGAACTTAGGACCTTCAGCATTAGTGATGTGCCACATTCTTGCACCTCCCCCTGCCTATTTATAAGAGAAAGAAATCGTATTTTAAAAATGGAAGAGGAATCTCATTGATTCGTGGGAGGTTCACAGGCTTTCTGTTGTGCTTATCTTACTTTTGAAGTGTTTGTGAGTGCCTTTCCTTTCCTTTTCTCTGATTTACATGCCATCTTTACAGTAATCTGTACACTGCAGCTTTCCCTAAAACCATGTGATGGCCTCAGCCATGTTTTCATGTAAACAAAGGAAGGGGAGGAGGTTGCATACTGTATGCATCTGGTCGCTGTTCATATAGTAAGTGTTTTTTTAAAAAAGGTATAAAGAAGGATTTCACTTAAAATCAGCTAGTGCTGCAATGTCGGGCATTTGGTAGCCAGCCCTGTACTCTATCCCTGTTCACATTTTTCAGTTACAGCTCAGGGGGGAAAGCTGAGAGGCAACTCCTTCCATGGGGATCTCCCCCCCCCCCAGATCAGGAAGCTCAAGGAGCCAGACAGGCTGTAGAGTGCTGGAGAAATGTTTAATGGAAAGAAAAAACACACACACAGGATGCAAGAAGGCAGTGATTCCCAATCCAATCAGAATTTGCCACATTCAACACTTTCCATTCTGATACAGTTCAGTTTCTGTCAATACTATGTTATTCATCTCACTGTCCACTATTCAGTGTAAATTTACCTAAATGACTTAAAAATACAAAAAACCATTCTTGTTTGCATACTTGAAGAAATCAACAACAATTTGAATGAGTACCAATCCTATTTGATTGAATGATTTCTATTCCTGATCACAGACAAACACATAAAGTGTGTCAGTTTCCACTTCATTTTCCATTTTCATGGGGATTCTCTGACATTCCTACACAACACCCACTCAAGGCTCCTTTGGAACAATAAAGTCAGCAACTCACCAAAATTTGAGAGAGATTCCAAAGAGCCATGACCATGAAACAGGAAAATAGATACATCTTTTGCTGAGAAACTAATCTTTCAATAAATCAGAGGGCAAGCTTAGACCCAGCACTAATCTTATGCAGCCACTATCTCTCAATTTTCCATACAAAAAAGGATGGTAATTATTTAGCAGATCATAGAGTACTCGCAATGACCAAAACAAGGATGTAACTTGTAAAGAATATTGAAAGATATTGAGATGATGGATACTCCTCTTAACACCTGTAAGGTGTTAAAATATGGGAGTCAAAAAGGTGCTAGATTAACTAAATCAATCTATAGCGTCTAAGATCCCCACCAAGTAATCAAAGAATCTCTCTCTAATTCTTCAATAAAGTTCACAGTTTTTCTTAAAGATAAATAATTACACTGCTTCTTCATTAATTTGTCGGTAAATTCTATTAGACTTTGAATCTTTATATCCTGGAAATGTATCTGAAGCTAAATGAACCTCATTACACACTTTTCATGAATGTGATAATGGGGGTAAATGCACAAATCACATCCTATCATAATTAATTGCTGAACTCCCAATATTACAAACTTTAAATTTGCACTACTATTTAAAATGATAAATTTATTAATGGGAGACTTTCTCTGCTGAAATCTACATACATTGGTAGCAGTCTGGGGCACCTTCTTAATGCAGCTTTTAAATGGTATAGAGAGATAAACACAACAAGATTTTTATCAAGGTTTTTGATAAATGAATGTCTTTGCAAAATTTTACAGCTAAAAAGGTTATTTACTTAAAGAGAGATTTTTCTGTACGTGTAAAGGTCAGATTTTTTAGATTGCTGTGAAATTGCTTCTGCCTTTTAGCAAATCTTCCAAGACGGCTTTTCTCCTTGCAGTGTTGACAAGGACATGGAAGGACATGGCCTAAAGAAATCAAATGAGCAGCATAAACTCTTGTCTGGAGTCTTCTGGAACAATAGAGCATGATCCAGCCAAAATCAGCTAGGCTCTACCAAGAGCAGATGATGCGGCAAAATTGTTCCTCAACTGCTGCAGTTTAGATTCCAGGCATGTTGTGTATGTATGGGGTGTGTGTGTGTGTGTGTGTGTGTGTGTGTGTACTGCATGACAGAATCTTCCATATATACATTCTGCTCTGCTTCTTTCCCCTGGGGATATTCAAGGGTATGCAGTACCAGCACCTTTGTCCCCCCCCCCCAATGTTAAAAGTGTGGCACTTACTTAATGGTGAGTACCAGCACATTTATTTATTTTTAAGCACTGCATTAGGGTGCAGGGGGAGAGAGGCTAGTTCTAGCACTCTCACAAGCATGGCATCATATAGGAGATACAAAAATACAAGCCTTTTGAGATCTTTCTCAGTCTGCATCCTTATTTGAATTGTTTTAAATGTGTTTTTATTGTTTATTGTTTTCCCACCCTAGCCTCCTTTAGGAGGAATAGCAGGATATAAATTTGATAAATAAATAAAAGGGATTAGACAGATCCCACGCATACAGTTAAAGTACCTGTAGTTCTTCTTTTTAAGGGTGCTGGGAATTATAGCTCTGTGAGGAATAAACTACAGTTCCCATGATACTTGGGGGGAAGCCATGTGCATGTCTGCATCCCCCCCTTCTTCTGTTGTTTCCTTCTGTCTAGTTCAAGTGTTAAACCACTTCAGGAGGAATATATCACACCTGTTCTTTGTAATGTGCTGTCTTTTTATAGGTGGCGCTGTATGTATAAAACCAAAAATGCAGCAGGGCTCGTCTTATGTTGTATCTTAACCTCACTCAATGCCTTCACTCTGCATTAAATTTATATTCCATGCTTGTTCCCAAAGCAGTCCAGGATGGCAAACACAAAGATACAAACTTATTAAAGACACATTTAAAACAGTTCCAATGTAGATGGTACACATGGGGGGGGATCTAATCTGAAAAGGCTTGTTGAAAGAGGAAAGTCTTTAGTAGGCACCAAAAAGAACACTTCTGTAGACCACAGCAACTCCACACACACACACACACACACACACACACATCCCTGCATCCTGTGCTGATATACAGGTGTACAGAGCTGGGTCAGGATCAACTCCGAGCCCACCCACCCAGGTCTCGGTATGCCAAATCAGCATTCTCATCCATTATCAAATTACTAGATTCCTTTTGGTATTTTTGCTAACTCTGCAAGTTTGGACCAGTGTGGCTAGACCTCCAGAAACCCATCCTCTAGCAGCATAGTTAGGAATGGATTGGAAAATGTTTCTCTAACAACATTTGAACTAAATTCATCCAGGAATTCATGTTCTAGAATGGCTTATTCCTCAGACACAGTGAAATAATTTGTAGACAAGTATACAAATTTAAAGCCTTGACCAAATATGACCCGGAAAGCTGTCTGTGGACAAATGCTGGCTCCCTTGGCATGAAAGCGAGATCAGTACCACACCCCATAGTTGCCTTTGACTGGATTTAGCTGGCCAGGGGTCCTTTACCTTCACTCTTTTTTAGCTGAACCTGGAGATATCATGAAGTAACTTTGGGACTTTTTGTGCATAACACATGTGATCTGTCACTGAGATACAGCCTCTTCAATCCTTTAGAAATACTTAACTATTTCTACTAAAATCAAGGGCACCAACTTTTTCCTCACTGTATTTGATTGGGGATTAATGAATCTGTGAATTTTGGTTTCTCTCAGTTTCTTATTTTTCAAATCTTAAATTCAGTTGTTCACACTTCCACAGCAATTCACAGTTTTCTTCATGCACCAGCATTTTGGCATGAATTTATTCATAAGTGTGTATATGAAGCAGCAAAAATTTAGATGGTTAGCTGTGTTGAGAAAAAAATGAGAATTAGGTAAGTTCTCATTAAAATGCAAAAATATTTTATCCCCATACCTTCTGTGGTTACTGCATTTGAGCCTTTTTATTTTGATAAGGTTTTCCAGGGATGTTTTTGCAACATCCTCTTCTCACAACTACTGTGCCTATTATTTGTTATTTCCAAATGTTCAAGTTCAGTGAAAGTTTGACTAGATACTGAAGATGCACACAAATGCCTCTAATAGATCTTGCAAGCTGCAGTCTACCACTACAGTCTGTACAGTGCACTGCACGTAGTGTTTGCACCATGTCATGTTTCAGCTGCAGGGTACAATTTACTTCAAGGGGGGCTTGCAAGTCTCTTAATAGCATCACTCCACATTCAAAGTAATAACTGAAAAGACATGGAGTGCAATTCAAAAGGGCATCGCTGTGACTAAGTCTCACTTGTGATACTGTAAATACTGGAACATTTTCTGAATGTGTGAAATATTAGATCAGTGTTGGATAGAATATTCTATTAATTGAAATTACACGTCCTTATATTTGTCCAAGCCTGTTTAAAAATGCAAAACATTTTGTACCATCAAGGTTATTCTGGGAGAGTTTCTGTGCACATTAAATTGAGGTTAAAATGGTTGGTAAGTGCAGGGTTATATAGTAATTGCACCACTGTTCCTGAAACCACAGATTGCATACATTTGCCAAGTCTTCAGAGAGATTTTTTAGTACAAATGAGAATTCATATGCATTCTCGCCTTAAATTAGAGCTATCTGAAGAAATGTAATAGCATTAGCATTTAGGACACTGGTGATAAAATCAACCACTGGTAGCAAATAATTATTACTGAACACCATGCCACTGTTGTCTTCACACAAGATTTGGCTTATCACCAACTCCACCCCAAACACATATATGAGCACTCTCTTGCCAACTCTAAGATAAAGCTCATGGGGAAGAAGTAATGAAAGTGCTATCCTACAGACTCCTCTGTCCTCTCATTATCAAAGGAGGAAGGATGGATTGAGGTGAAGTTTGTGAAGGACAAACCAGTTATAAAATTCTACTATGCTACCATGGTATGCTAGCAGTTGCAGTCCATGTGACGCAATCATAAATAATATTTTCTGCTGCCATGTCTGATCTGACAGAACCAGAAGAACAAAGCGGCTGCAATCTCCTCTTTGGGAGCTGGCACATTTGCACATTCATGCTAAGCCATGATTTGGTGTAGAGTTATGTGTGAATGTGGCTGTGGAATCCAGCAAGTCAACTTCCTCTGTGGAGGCAGGAAACAGAAGTAAAAGATCAACATACTCACGCACACAAAATCACCTGCATAAAACTTTCAAGGGGAGGGGAATCACCCAAAGATTATTTTCTTTATGAAGAGAGCAAATGTTTGCAAATTCCCCCCTCTGCTCCAATTCATCTTTACATACACAGCACAGACATATGTATTTGTCTTGGAACTTTGGTTGCTGTTTAAAAAAGAATGGGGGGGGAATGCTATGATTTTTCCGAGCATACATTAACAAAAGGAAGAAAGGGGGAAGCAAACACTCTATTACCAATACTTACTACAATTACAATTTTTATTGTAACAACTGAAGTTTAACAAAAACATAGTTTAGCAAAGAAGAGAAAAAGAAGATTCTATCACAATTCAGACTGTTGGGTTTCATAAATGTAAGAATTTCTAGATTTTATCTGATGTGCTACCATTTTACTGCTATTAATTCAAGTTAAATTGCCTTTAATACTGGTGCTCAAGCATTACAATATCAAGATTCACCACTGCAGTATTTTATAAATTCAAACTGTTGAAACTTTGTTGATTACTGCTGCTGATCTAGCATAGCTGATCCATAGGCAGGTGGTAATACTATTTTAAATGTGCGGTTATATCCTGCCCTTTATGTTGCATACCCTCATCAACCAAAATGTGCTAGTATTTGCCATGGCACCTCATAAACAAAGGGAGAAAGTGCCCATGGCTGAATATAGATTTGTCTGCCTTATAGAGCAGCTATTCTCCATGTCTTTGTCATTGTTTCCATTCTGCTGAATTAAAAAGCAGAAGAGGATGGTGCTTTCAAGAAATGAAGAAGGAAGAGAGTGCGGTATCCACAGGCGGAGTCTGGCTCCGTGTAACTCACTGTGAGCATCTTAATTGACGGGCAAGCATGCCAAAGTTTCACAAGCACTAATTTGTTATGAAGCACGGGGTTTCACTTCCTTCAAATTAGAGATAATTGGAAAACATCATCTAGGAATCACATACTATTTACAGCCAGTAGCACCACAAATTAATGGACATGTTCAACTTTACCTTGTGAACGATTCTTGAATTATCATGAACTGAATGCTTAGAGAAGAACACCCAAATGCCATGGCTCCAATCCAAGGACATTTATGCACCTAAAGCTGCAATACTATACACACTAATCTGGACTGAAGTACCATGGACCAGAACAAGATTTACTCTCAGAGAAACAAGGCCTAGATTGCACTGTTTACCCTCTTGAAACACACGGGGCCACTTAGTTGCAGCTAACTTCCTCCTTCCTCCCCCGACCTTTCCCCATAGTCTTTCCCCCCTCCCCATAACAGAAATGAACCTCTCCCCATAGTCTTTCCCCCCTCCCCATAACAGAAATGAAGCATCACTCAATAATGCATTTGGACTGCAGTCCTTTATACACTTACTTGAGAGTAAGTCCCTTTGAGATTTACATGGCTTACTTCTGTATAGAAATAGACAGAATTGCTCCATTAGTCATCTTCAATGCACCAGACTCAATTATTTCTCTTGTAGGGCAAGTCAGTGGATTAATCACCACCTGCCTCCCAGTTTAAAAAACACAAGGGCTTATATTCTCCCTCTTGCCACCTTTATGTAGCTTTAATTGAATCAGCAAGTAGGCCATATCCACACCATACAACTTTGATACTACTTTTAACAGCCACAGTTTCCCCCGAATAATTATGGCAGCTGCAATTTGTTAAGGGTTCTGTGAGTTGTTAGGAGATGCCCTAGTCTCCTCGCAAAGCAGTTTAACAATAAAACCCTCTTTACAACGAACTCTGGGAATTACAGTGGTGCCTCGCAAGACAAAAAGAATCCGTCCTGTGATTCTCTTCGTCTAGCGGTTTTTTCGTCTTGCAAAGCAAGCCCATTGACGGATTAGCGGATTAGCGCTATTAGTGGCTTTTAGCGGCTTATCTGCTGATCAGATCAGCTGATAAGTGGCTTAGCAGTTTAGAAAAAGGGGGGGAGGAAAAAAACCCAGCAGGAACTCGCAAGACATTGTCGGCTTGCAAAGCCAGCCCATAGGAAATTTGTTTTGCGAAGCACCTCCAAAACGGAAAACTCTTTCGTCTAGCGAGTTTTCCGTCTTGCGAGGCATTCGTCTTGCGGGGCACCACTGTATAGCTGTGGAATGGAAACGGGTTTCCTAACAACTCTCAGGACCCTTAACAAACTACAGCTCCCAGAATTCTTTGGGTGGAGCTGTGGCTGTTAAAGTGGCATCACAGTGGTACTTCAGGTTAAGTACTTAATTTGTTACGGAGGTCCGTTCTTAACCTGAAACTGTTCTTAACATGAAGCACCACTTTAGCTAATGGGGCCTCCTACTGCTGCTGCGCCACCGGAGCCCGATTTCTGTTCTTATCCTGAAGCAGAGTTCTTAACCTGAAGCACTATTTCTGGGTTAGTGGAGTCTGTAACCTGAAGCGTATGTAACCTGATGTACCACTGTATAGTGTTTAAATGCATGATGTGAATGTGGCCTTAGATTCCATACACTATACAAATTCCCATTTGCAGTTCCATCTTAACCCAGCCTCCTATCCCTACTGATATAACATGAAGTTTTATCATTAACCACAGGATAATCAGGAAGTAAGAGCATGGGCTGATCTTGAAAGCAATAAAGTTAATTGAAATTGCCAGGATATTTGTTGAAAGAGACCGAGTTGCAATCAGGGGAACCTGGTCGTTCGGATGGGCACTGATGCGTAACATAACTTTGTATAGTGGTATATTCAAGTGCTGTATGGAATAATTGAGGCAACACTTAAATTCCACAGTAGACAATCAGTTTTTTGTTGTGTATCCCCTGCCCTGCATATATCCCTACAAAGACAACAATTTAAAAAATTGGGATCTAAATTCAAAGCACAGCCTAGAGTTGTTAATAGATTTCCACCCTCTTTCTCTCTAGCTTCTTTCCAGTGCATGTGTTCAGCTTGCAAGGAAGGGCAGTCAAAAATGAAATGAGATTTTTGCCACTATTCTCACCCTGCTAATTTGTTTTGAAATACAAAAGCCACATACACATGGGATGCTTAATATATAACAATGAAAAATAAATGACATACATTTTTCATAATGTTTTGGGAACCAGAATAATACCTAGCAGGGCCAACATTTATTTAAAGGAATAAATCTGTGGAGCCCCACTAGCAGATTATATCATCAAACAGAACAAGTTTAGACATAAAATAAAAAATGTAATTTAAAATCAAATAATGTGGCCATTATTTTAGAAATGGGAAGCAAACAAATATAAGGTCCAGAGGATAAATGGCTGAACTGAAATGAATTTGTTCAAGGTAAACAGACTAGATATGTAATAGTATGTATATGATTGACTGGGTGTACCAGTGAAGAAAAAATGAATATTGGCTTTAACCGTTATCAGGAGCTCCTATTTCTGCGTCTGGGATCATCTCACATTCCTGATACAATCCTTGTTCCCCAAAACCTGAAGTTTTCACATGTAGATAGATAGAATCAGAAGACCCTGTTTTACAAACCGTGCATTGGAAACATTAATGCATTAATGCAAACTAATGTAATACAAAGCATTTTAAGAGTCAGTGTGTTTAAACACAGGGAGACGGTACTTTTGTTTTACGAGCACACACAACAAAACAAAATGAAATCAGCATACAATTTATTTCCTACTTGGGTGAATGTTTATGCACAAGCTATTGTTTAACAGCACAGGCTGAAAGCCAGCCAGCTGCAATGTATTTTTCTCAGCAGTTGATTTCACTCCATGGATGTGTGCACAGCGCTTGATGCCTTTGGTGACAAATGTGTCTTACGCCCCACAGCCATGCATGGTCCCAGTGTAATTGGCATATACGTTACCCAACATGGTTTAACAATTTCATTGTTAAATACCTTTTTCTCTGTGCCGATGTCTCTAAATTGAAATCAATGAAGAGAAGCACAAGTGCACCATATGAGTTCTTTTGCTTGCAACAAGATGCACCAGGCATCCCCAATGATGCTAGAAGTTTATAAAATGTTTCTAGCTTATTATAGGGGATGATAAAAAAAATGTAGAAATATGAACTGCCAAAACCAAAATTCACAGTTCAGTGGCAGTTATTTTACTTATGTGAGGATATTAGATTGTTTCACAATAATCTACATATTTCTCCTCACAATAACAACGGTCAAGCCTGGGTCAAATAATCACACAATCAAACCAAACTGGCTGTCTCTCATTAGGTGTTTGTAGAGAACAGAAGCTATTAAGATCGTTGATGGCCGGTAAATACTTCAAGTCAATGGGATTTGGGTCACCTCCCACCGGCCTAATAGAAACACTTCTGTGAACTTGGCTTAAGAGCAATAGAGATTTCAGACATCTGACAAGAAACATCTTTAAATGTATTTCAAGTGTCTGCTGTTGATTTGGGAGGATGCTATTTCAGAAGGACAAGTGTAATGGGCATATGTCTATGGGGCTGTCCCTAATGGTCACTTGTCAAACACATTGAGGAGGACATACCCTTAAAGTAGTCTTTGCCCCAAGTGGGGAGAGTCCAAGACTGAAGGTCTGAAGGGAGGGGCGAGCAACGCACTTCCTTTTTGTTTTTCATGGTTGAACCATTTCTGGTGAAGTTTGGACTGGTAGCAACAATTCCCCACTGTAAGGTTGGTGGGCCCCTCCTCAGAGACTGATGGAATATGATGTACTCCTGAGTGTTCTGGAGGATTTTATAGTGAGAAAACCGATTATCCGTTCAAAGCTCTCGTCATACTATGCATTTTCTTTTTCTCAGCCTGTGGTAACCAATGAATGTGGCACAAAGAAAAACATGTAACATCCTGATGTCAGCCATATTGTGAAATGCTATGGGGGTGGAGAATGACATGTATGTGTGCCATTTATTTATTTATTTATTTGCACTAGCTGTGAATTTCTGGCGTTGTCTTCTCTTTAAAAGGAATGCCTTCAAATGTAGCTGGTAGAGTTTGTAGGGATTTGGAAGCGTTCCCAGGCACTAATATTAGTGATGCTGTCAAAGTTTGATGATCCTGATTTGCATCCTGACTTTGCTAAACCCACAATATTCTTAATGCATTTTGAGGCAATCTCCCAACATTCCTGGAAATTATAATTTTTTTTCTGCATGCAAATGAAATGGAGAATATTGCAATTGTTTTGTAGTAGGCACACTACTGTGTTGAGCACAGGTTGGCAACATGGTCATTCACTGCTGAAACTTAACTGACTCTAAAATGTACATATATTTAATGGCTGAGCCATAGGCAGCTATCATTAGTCCCCAGCTACATCAGTACCCTTGTGAGAAAGGGAGAGGAGGTCAACCAGCGTGCCCCCCCCCCCGTTTTATCCTCCTGTCCCATGAACCTTTCACTGTCAGCTGGTGAAAGCATTTTTTCTCCCAGACTACCTCTGCCAAACAGCCTGAAACTCTATTAGGTATTCAAGAATATGTCTGGGTAATGTGCAGTTTGACTTTTAGACATGGGGTGAGTGAAGTAATAGGTCTGATGAACCAAAGTCAAAAGCTTGCTAAAAGTATAAGAAATTGTTCTTAGGACAAAAAATGTTTTAAGATAGAACTAGTTGCATGCAAACAAACCCACAGAATCAATAGAGTAGAGAAAATAAAACACATCACTGAACTGTTTCTTAGCAGCTACAATTCTACTTAAGCAAAGGTCTTACAGTTAGAATTCTTGAAATATTACTGTAGGTTGCAGCTCCCTCCAGCTAGCAATATTCCAGTGTCAACATGTTCTTTTGTGTTTTTTTACTCTGAGATCCATACCATCTAAAAGTCATCCCAAGTAATAGGCTAATTATACCCTCTAGCTACCTTTGATCATAACAAGTTCTCACTCCTGTTATCAACCATGTTGCAGCATTCTGCACTGGTCTTTCTCTGGCTTGATTCAGAGCCCTAAACTGCCCAGAATACCAAGCAGCCACTCTGGCTCCACTATGCCAGGAAGGATGCTTGGGAGCAATCCTGTCAACTGCTCATTTCATCTAGCCATTCCATAGCCAGACTAGAGCAATGGGTGTGTGTATGTGTATCATTGTCAACAGCAGTACATTAAGGCAACTGTTTTGTTTGGCTCTCAGTTCTAAATTTCTGAAGCAGGCACAGAAAAGGCAATATTTGGATTGGCCATGGTGATTTTAAAAGGCATGGATGTGAAGAAATCACAGTAAAAATGAGCACAGATACTGAGACTCCCTGCTTTTGCAACCTTAATGTGCATATTCTGAACGGTGAGCTCTGCAAGCCTTGGATGAAATGAGAGAAAAAAGTGGGAAGCAGAAATAAAGATCATAGAGTTCATACCTAAATAATGATCTGATTCATGGTCACATTTACGTGTTCCAGAAGAAGCTGAAAATATACATCCCCTCTATATGTTGGTGCTTGGTTTCATGAATTCTAAACAAAGATCCCTGCGTTGATGACAAAGCTGCTTGATTTTGCTTTCTTTCTGACTTAAATGTAGGCAAAATGTAAAATATTTTGTACTAAGTCTGACTACACTTTAAAGAGCTGATTCTACTAGTACTAGTTGAACTAATACTATATATATATATATATATATATATATATATATATATATATATATATATATATATGCAGGTTTTGGTGTCTTCGGGTGTCTTCCCGTGTAAGAGTCGGGGTGTCTGGGCGACGTTTCGACGAGGTCTCACTCGTCATCTTCAGGCTGGTGCTTTCGGCTTCTTGTTACTGGAACAGAGCAGAATCTGGTGTTTGAGTTTCTATAAATACTGTTGAGGGGTGTGGTGTATAGCCTCCAACGTTCTGGGCAGAGAGGAAGTTCCTAGATTAGTGTGCCTTTTCTTCTTTTGTTCCTTAATTACTTGAGGGATATCTTGAGTGATTTCATGAGTGATATTCTGAATACCACTGGGTGGGTCATTAAGTGTAGATTAGTTGCTAAAGCTTTCGTGTCTTGACCTCTTGAGCTTGTGAAGAGTTTTTCTGAGAAGATGGCTGTGCTGCATTTAGTTGTGCTCTGGCTTGGCTTCGTGTATAGGGGCGAGATGTGATTTTGTGCCTTGTGCCAGCCAGATCTGTGTAGGGATTGCAGGGGGGTGCAGCATCCGGAGGTGCCACTATAGTTTGGCTACTGGATGGAGTCTGTAATATGTCTGTGGAGAGGGTCTGGGTTTGGGTCTGGTGTGGTTGATTGGTGACGGCGTTCTGTGTGCCTCTGGTTCTGGTGTCGGTTTTTGTGGGGAGGGCTAATTTCCAGATGTCTGGCAGGCGGGACGTGTCGTCACGCTTGTTCATGTTGTGAGGGTGTTTCTCTATCTCGATGGCTTCCATGATTATTCTCTTGTGGTGATGTTCCATGTTAAAGAGCAATTTGGAATCTGCAAAATTAATTTCGTGTCCTGTTTCTTTCATGTGTTGGAAAAGAGAGGAAGTTTTTTCTTCTTTTTTGACGGCATTCTTGTGTTCTGCGATACGTGCAAGCCAGAGCACAACTAAATGCAGCACAGCCATCTTCTCAGAAAAACTCTTCACAAGCTCAAGAGGTCAAGACACGAAAGCTTTAGCAACTAATCTACACTTAATGACCCACCCAGTGGTATTCAGAATATCACTCATGAAATCACTCAAGATATCCCTCAAGTAATTAAGGAACAAAAGAAGAAAAGGCACACTAATCTAGGAACTTCCTCTCTGCCCAGAACGTTGGAGGCTATACACCACACCCCTCAACAGTATTTATAGAAACTCAAACACCAGATTCTGCTCTGTTCCAGTAACAAGAAGCCGAAAGCACCAGCCTGAAGATGACGAGTGAGACCTCGTCGAAACGTCGCCCAGACACCCCGACTCTTACACGGGAAGACACCCGAAGACACCAAAACCTGCATTCCTGTACCCGTGAAAATCTACGAAAGCAAATATATATATATATATATATATATATATATATATATATATATATATATGGTGCTGACTAGATTGACTTGACTGATCATAGCAAACTGAATTGTATTTTTGTAAGGCTCTTCAAGAGGCAGCCAAATAAATAGCTTTTTCCCTGCTGCATGGTTTGCTGTTTGCTTAAGCAAAAATCCAATTTCTAGAGAAGACTCCACGAGGGCTAAATTCCCTGCCATTTACAAGTGTCCCATTAGAGTAGCTTTCTATATGGAAATAACATTCCAAGACAAGGAGAGAAACACTAGGTCTGGGGTCCACTGTTCCTGATGTATTTTATTATTTCTTTTCCATTTGAAGAGTAGAGCTGTGTTCCCATGAGAAAGACACAAAAAAGGGGAGGGAGTAATGTTTGAATACAAATGTCTCAAGGAACTCAAGCATCTTTAAAAGTAAAATCTCTTTCTTGGTATGCATCAAGGACAAGGAGAAAACTGACAGCTTCAGACTCAAGCTGCCTCCTGCTAAAAGCTTTTTAAATTAGGGATTCAATGTAAAACTCCTGCTGGAAAAGCATACATGAGAGGTGCCGAGATCTGGACTTGATTACTGGGGCTTTCGTAGATGTAGTGCAATCATTTATTTGAAAACAAGTCCTTTAAAAATAAAATGTTGTGATGGTATGGCAGCTAGATGTTCATGGTTTAGCAGCAAAAAAGACACATACGTATGAGTTACCAATGTTATCGTGTGCCAAAAGCAAGTTAAATAACAACAGCTTCCCTTGAAAAAAGCATGGATGTGCATTTAATTTAGAGCTAAGACAAGATGTATGTAACATCCAGTGTCTTCCATCATTGCATAATTAATACTGAAGAAACATGTTTTCACAAGTCTGTTGTGACTTTTTTTTAACAATGCTGTCTGCTTAACACCACAAGTTGCACTTAATTGGATGTGCTTTTTTAAAAACATGTAATTCTTTTTTCTTTCTTTTCTTCTTTTCTTTTCTGGTGAAGGAGTAACTCTACAGGCTTATGGGAGCAATTAAAAGAAGGAGGAGGGGGAAAAAAGTTCACAGCCCAAAGGCATCCCCTAGCCTAGAATTCTTAAATGGCATGTCCTTGCCAAACAGCCACCTGTGACAGAGGAAGTGGGCAAATGGGTCCTGTTACTTAAACGTGCAGCAGCATTCCCCCAGCTTCATTTTTCTTACAATGGATTTCTGGGCTAAGGATATTCATTCATTCAAAAAACAAAAAGCTCAGCATCAAAACCATTGCACCATCAAGTGCATGAAGCCAAATTCATGGGCAGAGAAATCCAAAATGCTGGAGGGAGGAGGGTTCCCATATTTCAAGAGATAAAATCTGGACAGAAAAAGTTGTTGAGTTTTTTTAGGGCAATCATACAATAATTTCTCCGCTGCCACCAAGGCAGAACCACCCACACCAGAGCCAGAACCATCCGCGCACGGACACACACACACACACACACAAACCCAACAACCCCAAATCCAGGACACTTGCTTTAAAATGTAAAATTTCACTCCCCCCCCCCCCAGATGGGTATGTAGGACCCCCCAAAGAGGACATGTTCGGGAATTCCCAGACTACCTTTTCCCTCTTTTATTTTCAGTTCCACATACAAGTATTCTCTCTCTCTTAAACCCCTTTCCCCTCCCATAGACACCGGGGGTGGGGGACTAATTAAGCCAATTCCAGGACTGGCAATGTTTCTTCCTCATTCAGGAGAAATATTAGAATAATGGATGGGATGTAGATCCTTCCTCTCTCCACCTGTCCCCACAGTCTCACTGGGAAGGCATCCAATGACAGATCTCCCTCTCTGAGGGCAGATCTCTTTCACAACTCTCTGAAAGGGAGATCTAACAGATCCTATAGTCCATCAGATGCCAGCCTCAGATGCTGAGTGATTTCTAGGAAGTACTAAGGATGACTGAGCTGAAACTTAACATTGTGTTTAAGACTGCTTTGAATGCCTTCACCTACATTTTGGCACTGCAAAATACTGGAACATGGCATCTCTCTTGATGCTCCCCATTATGTACCAGAACCAAGCAGCCTCTCCTGAATTCAGTGGTGCATCTCAAATGTTGCAAAGTGGCCTCCTTTATTCTCTTATTCACCACCCATTCTCACAACCATGTCAGCCAATTACACCCTGAGATGATCCTTACTTGATGTGTATCCATAAATGGTAGGTTCCTGAGTTTAGATTTATTTCATTAAAATAATTATATCCTACCCTTTGTCCCAAAGCTGCCCAAGGTGGCAAACATCAGAAAGATAAAACAATGCAAATTAAAATAATATAAAACATTTCAAAACAATTTATAAAGATGTAGAACACAAGGAAGCATTTAAACATGTCCTCACAGTTGCTAATTTCAAAGTTGCTGTGACCAGTATCTTTCAGCCATCAAAAGTGTAGGAATACAGAAATGTTCTTAAATTTCTTCGGAAAATCAACAATGACAAAGACAGGCACATCCCACCGGGGGGCGGGGGGAGGGGATGGTTTCACAAATGTGCAATACCACTGAAAAGGCCCAGTCATGAGTCAACACTACCTGGGTAGCAGCCACCTCCAACAGGGCAACAGGGACTATGGTGTCTTTAGGATATATTGTTTCGTTTACATATATTTACACCCTGAGAACAGAATGGAAGGACTCATAATATTAACACTTCAGGATATTGCTTTCTTATTAGGTGTTGTTTTGTTTTGTTTTGTAAGCCCACAAAAGCTAAAGCTTTGGATCCAGCACACCAAGAAGGCAAGCCCCTCTCTCCACAGGTTCCAGTTTACCCAAAAACCACACACTCAAAAAAACTCAGCCTATTGTTCTCTTTCCTAGGGTGACAAGGCCAGTTCAGCAGGTTCTTCTTTGAGATTCTAATACAGAATCACAGGTCTGGAAGGGATTCCTATCCAGACCAACTCACCAATCCCGTAGCTATATGGTAATGATGAAAGCAGGCATGGAGTGTAAGGGCAAACCACACCAGCCCTCCTAATGTTTAAAGGAAGAGTTCCAGTAGATGATTTAGTCTGTTGTTGTTTAGTCGTATGGTCATGTCCAACTCTTCGTGACCCCATGGACCAGAGCACGCCAGGCAGTTCTGTCTTCCACTGCCTCCTGTAGTTTGGTCAAACTCATGCTGGTAGCTTCGAGAACACTATCCAACCATCTCGTCCTCTGTCGTCCCCTTCTCCTTGTGCCCTCCATCTTTAGCTATCTCCAATAACCAGTGGTCTTTTTCTAGAAAAAGAGGTGCTGGAATTCACCTCCTTTGTTCTCTTATACAGTGGTACCTCGGGTTACATACGCTTCAGGTTACAGACTCCGCTAACCCAGAAATAGTACTTCGGGTTAAGAACTTTGCTTCAGGATGAGAACATAAATTGTGCTCTGGCGGCATGGCGGAAGCAGGAGGCCCCATTAGCTAAAGTGGTGCTTCAGGTTAAGAACGGACCTCCAGAATGAATTAAGTTCTTAACTCAAGGTACCACTGTAATGGCAATGGCGCCCACCTGAGGGGCACCGGAACTGATTTCCGGTGCGTTCTGGCTGAAAACAAGCCCTGCCAATAACCCACAAGCTTAGGCAAACTAAAGTTTTTCAAAACTTAGAATTCTTGAAGCAGATTATTTTAAAATAGCATTTGGATATGTCATATGCCACTTACTGGCATATCCTGAAACTTATGCTTAAGGCAGTAATAATAAATAAAGCAGTGTGTTCACCTCATTCCAAATACTTCATTTTTTTCAGAATTTTATAGTCAAAAGTTTAAACCTATTTTAAGAACCCCTTGCAAATAGCCCTTTTCATGATGACTTTTTGGAAAGGATTAACAACGTTTTAAATATAGCTCAAATATGCACAATGTTTCAAGAACTGTCATTAAAACACAAGCGAGTGTTATCCAAACGATATCAAATCAACCACCATGCCCTTATTACTGAACTTTCTTGGCAAGTATTATGAATTGGCTTCAGGTTGCTGCATACATACCCCATCTGTACTGCTTCTGCTCAATAACGCATTCAAACTGCCTGTGAGTATTATGAGATTTAATATCAGCTTGCTGCGGTTAAAGCAATAAGTAAGCTAACTTCTTTACAGTTAAATCTGGGCAGCACTGACTTCCTAGTTATTAACCACCCAGTGCTATAAATTCAGCCTGAGCTATATATTAACTCACAGCTCCAGAAACAAGGAAGGAGTTCTTAGCACGCTTGTTTCTGTCAAGTCCAATGCTAGTGATTTTCTCAGAAGCAAAATGGATAGACTACAACAATGTAGTGTGTAGCGTTCTTAGTTTACACAATGGTATGAAACTGAAACAAACAGAATCATGTAGTTGCCAAAATGCTCTTTAAAATACAAAGATATATAAAGTAATTGTGTGTGTGTGTCCATTACTATTGCTTAGCTGACACCAAGACTTCTGTTAGCAGATCAACGAGGGAAGAGCAATTTCCAACCTTCCCCTCTGCAGTCTTCCATACCCATAGCTATCAACTTTCAGATTTAAAAATAAGGGATCAGCAGCCTCAAAAATAAGGGATCAGCAGCCTCACTTGTCCCAGGGTCAGTCTACGGAATATCTAACAATCCGGGATAGCAGCGGGAAGCAGCTGGAAATGGCGCTGGAATAAGGGAATTTCCCACAAAAAAGGGAAGGTTGACAGCTATGTCCATACCTGCCTCCTCCATCTTCTCAGAAGTGTTCCCCAACCCTCTGAAGCAGATTTGGAGAGGGTGTGAGGAACTGTAAGGAGAAAAGGTACAGGTGGAAATTACTTCCCTCTTCATTCCACTGATGTTACACCCCTGGATACAACCGTTTTTCATCGGAATTAGAAAGAAAAGAAAAGAAAAGAAAAAAGCCATTCGTGAAAGCAATCAAGACTAAGGGCTCATCCAGACTTCTGCTTGCCCCATGTCTAGAAAGCACAGTTTTCCACTTCTCCCACCCCTTCCCCCAGGAAAACTTGCTATGTAGTGCTGAAGCAGAGCAAACGTCAATCCACGGAAAATCCAATTGACATTTGCTCAGTGGAGGCTCATGGGAGCAAATGAGTCCCGTGAATGCAGCAGAACTCAGATTCGCATAAGCAGTCTCTAGAGCAGAGCACAGATATAAGTGAGGGTGTGCCCAAGAGGAAATAAATGGTTTTGGGTTACAACAATCATAATATTGTGATACAATAATATCTACATACTGATTCACGTATACTGGCCATGCTTTAGCATCACTTCTACGTGACACTGCCAGATGCTTCCCCCTCCCCTCAAAATTAGAGGTAATTCCAAAAGCAGGTTGCAATGCGACTCCCCGCTGAGTATGTCTGTCTTCTCTGAATAGGGACCATAATCTGTGCATACAAAGGCATCTAAGCACACTGTGATATTGTAGTAGATAAACTGCACAGCAGGTTGCTATACACCACATAAAAATCCTAAGTCCTCATTTCTGCAGTATGGGTGATACGGCAAGTTCTGTATTTGACCACAAATCTCCTTCATTTTTGCCAGTATATGTGGAATTGGAGAGGATCAATAAAGGGAAAATCTCTCCACCCAGTTTTTTGACACCTGCCCTCAAGGTTACCGTTGACAAAATCCCACTGAGTGTAGGCAAAGCCTTGAGACCAACAATTGGTAAATGCTTTGGGATGCATAGCATGCTGCCAGTGCATCTATCCAACCGTGTAGAAAATCCACAGGATATAAAAGAAAGCCAGCTAGGTGCACGCTGGCCTGCTATTTTAAAACAGGTCCGCAGTACTTTTCTCACACAATCCAGTTTGTCATTGAACTATAAATTGCCTTTTCCTCAGTCACTCTCCAATATATTATATATATTGTAAGAAGGCGTAATAATTTATACAGGAGAAGCAAGGAACCAGGTGGTAATGTGCAGCTTGTTTCACTTTAACCAAAATGTGAGTATATAATATTTTCAAAGGCCCCAAACACTAATTTTTAATCTGTCCCCTCCCCCTCCAGCTGTTGACTGGAAGATTTCCACAACTGTGGATTGATAGAATTGCTTCAGACATCACGTTTTTATAAGGCTGATGCTCAAAAGCATTTAACAACGTGTAAGGTGTGCAAGAACGCATATAAATATATGTCAACATTCAGTTTCCGCATTTGTGTGAAACCCAAAGAAATGAAAAGATCTATGTTTCCGAATTCTTTACTTGCTTAATAAAGTAAAAAAAGGGGGGGGCAAGATATGTCAATGCACATCATATTTTAAATAAGATTCCAATTTCTTGCTATGATTAATGTGGATCCGATGGAACTTTTTTTTAAACAGCCTTACCAAGCTGTTTATGGTCTGGCATGCTGCCACAGAGTGATCTATAACCCCACACCTCACTATTATGCAAATATCCATTTGGCAAGGAGACCTGAGACTTCAGAATTTCTCTAAGGACAATCATATCTTTCAAACTCCTTAAACCAAATTATATTTGACATTTAATTTTAACCCACTTATCCTGAAAAATAACTTTTAAAACCCCTCCTGTGTAAAGCTGTTAATGCAGCAAGTACATTTTATTTTAATTCTCTCTCCCCCACCACACCGCCATTTTGCTTTCTGCAGTTGCTGTCAGTGAAGTTAATTCAGTGGTGAAAAGTATATCTTTTTATTGTACTATTGAGAACATTTAAGTTAAATGTTAATTCTATATAAAGTAAGTCAAAATGTAAAAACACAGGAAAATTCAAGTTCAGGTTTATTTTAAAATCAAAATATGCCTGAAAAGAGCGTATCATATGCCTTCAAATATGTTGTATGGAAAAGTAGTGCTTCCAAAAAGGTTGATTTTAAAACCTCGAGTATAGATGCTGGTCATTGAAAGCAGGAAAGGTCAATCTATAAAGTATTATTTTATTAAAGGAACACAGGGTGCTGTAACAATTCTAGAGAACATAGGATGTGACCAGCTCCAGCTTCTCTCATTTCACCATAAGGTCACCCAAATTCTCTCTTCTACACAGTGGTTAAATTATAGGACCTCCATCTTCCTTTGTTGGTGCTTAACCTACTTGGTTCATGCTTATTTACAAGAATCCCTGAAGCACTTTTAAGATACAGGGTAGACCTACTTGGTCAATTCTATCCCTCAGAGAAGTACAATCATCTGATGGGAAGAGATGATGTTGCCCAGGCTTGCCATCTTCCATGACCTGGGTGGGGTAGATCTCAAGTGGGGAACCCACTCTACACATTAATGCTCCCCATGTGATTGAGATCCCAGCACAATCAGTATTCTAAATAAGGGGTGGGGAACCTCTTTTAGCCTGGACACCTTCTGGGGGTGCTGGAGGGTCCTGGCAAGCAAGAAGCATTATCAGAGGTCCAGGACAGATTCCAGCCAGGTAAAAACACGTGAGGTGTGAAGCAGGGGCCACTGACTTCGGTTGGTCGCCGTCAAGGAGCCTGGTAGGAATTTTTTTTCCACCTGGTAATTGGCACTAGCCATTTGGTTTTTTGCCTACCTCGTAGCAAATCATCACAACTTCCTTGGTATTGGCGGTTAGGCATTGGTAAGGGTATTGTTATGCAGATGAGTGGGGGGGAGGAAGTGCCATCACCTTCCCCCATATCGAAGGGTAGTCCGGTAAAGGATTCCGGGGGGCGTTGCCCTGTCCGAAGCCTATGGAGGTGTGGGCCTAAGGCACGCCCCCCCCGAGCAGTGACCCCGGGGGATGTCCTAGTTGACGTGCCTCAGCAGGACTCCCCCTACTGGTGGTTAACCCTTGCCGGTCTTCTAGCAATCAGGCTGAAAACAGTTAGTCAATAGGACCAGTGCCTAAGCCAATACCGCTCAATTCCTGTAATCAATAAAGTTGTGGCCTAATTTTGCCCATTAACCTAAAATACTGGTGTCCTGTGTCTTTATTTCTGTGAGGGAGGCGGGAACTCGCCACGCAAAGAGTTCCAAGGGGCAGATAAAGAAGCATTTTGGCTCTGGGCCCAGTGGCGTAGCGTGGGGGGTGCCAGGGGTGCCGGCCGCACCGGGCGCAACATTTGGGGGGCGCGTTTGGCTGCCCCCCCTCGAGGAAGCAGGAACCTCTCCAAGGCGGGAGAGACCTCCTCCTGCCGCCAGCCTTCGGAAGGCTGCTCCGAAGCCTGGCGGTGGGGCGGAGAGACCTTCTCCCCGCGCCAGCCTTCGGATGGCTGTCCTGAAGACTTGTGGTGGGAGCAGTGGCATAGCGTGGGGGGTGCAGGGGGGTGGCCACACCTGGCGCAACATCTGGGGGCGCGCGGAAGAGACTCGAGTGCTAAAATCCACGGGTTAGGGGGCACAAATTACTTGCCTTGCCCCGGGTGCTGAGAACCCACGCTACGCCACTGTCTGGGCCTGATGCTCCCCATCCCTGTTGTAAATCATATGGGGAGTCTACATGTGTAGACATGTTATTTCTATGTGCCTAGCATAGTAAAACATTGGTTCTTTTCCTCCTGCATTCTGGGAATTATTTCTATCTTCTCTTTGCTTCTAAAACAGACTATAAGACCTGTTTATAATCAATCACGCTTCTCTCCCTCTCTTTCACGCACAAGGCTAAAGGTCTGTGCCTGGCACAGATCCTTTTGTATATCATTCCTTACATACCACACTTGTCTTCTTTAGTTCACCTTTAGTTCACAATGATGTGTAAATCACAATGATGTGTTAATCCTCAATGTATAATTAATTGTGTGAGTTTATATAACAATCTAAACATTAGTAAACACCTTAGTCATAACATTATCAATCTTAGTCATAGGTGGATTAAGAGCTTATATGCCTGTCTAAATACAGCTCTAACATTCTGTCTTTCATGTGCCAAAGATCTATGGAGCTATGTAAGCCCGCCTTACATACAAATGAGCCAATAGGATTTCAGTTTCTTTGTCTTGTATTGAGCCAATCAGCCACTAGCACATTCGTGGCCATGCTTGTTGTAACTTTGAATAAAAGGAGATGCTGTGAGGCTAGAGAAAGAATCTCTCTCTCTCTCTCACCTTCATTCGGCACACACGCAAGCTCTCTGAAAGAAAACATCTCGTTGTCTGTTTTTATTCATCTCTACAAACCCCCAAAATCCACATCTGGTGACCCCTTGACGTGATCCTGAAGAAGGGTAAGTAATCAGATCCCAATAGAGATCCCTTTAGAGCCAAAAGCATTCCTCATACTAATCCGACTGGGAAAAAGTCTAAAGCGCTTAATTCGTTAGTATGGGAGGGGATTTAAGTAAGGTGCAAAAGGCTCATGCGAAAGAGCTTCTTTCGTTAGTAAGACAGACAATAGACAAAGTCCAAATTTCTCTAAAAGAGATTGAACAGCTGCTGCAGGAGATAAATCATCAATGTCCCTTTTATAAAGCAGAAGGCACATTGCAAATTAGCACATGGGAGAAAATCGGCAAAATTTTATTCTCTGAGCCACGTGCCCAAATCAGCTGCCTACTCACGTGGCAAAAGTGTGCTACCGCCATAGCAAAATTAGAACAATCTTCTCTTTCAATTTCTTCACTGCTGGTAACTGAAGAAATCACTTCCCCCCCGCCATACCCCCTGATTTTGCCCCCTTTGTCTCCCTCATCACCTAGCCAAAATCCCCCTCCCTTTTCTCCTTCCCTTGCTCCTGCTTCGTCTCAGTTTACAAATTCCCCCCCCATCCCCCTCGGCCCCCCTTCTCTGCCTGAACAAGCAAATCAGCATGCCTTTGTCCCTTCCTCTTTGTCTCTAGACCATGCTGCTTTGCCAAAACAATATGGAGCCGTCCGTGCTGGGCTTTTACAGGCTAAGCAGGATGGGCTTTTTTCAATGGAAGAAACAGCTGCATGGGCTGGTGAAATGCCATTAATTTTTCCTCTCACTTATCAAAATGCTCCTGGAGGTCAGCAATTACAAGTTTATCATGAAAAATTGCCTTATGCTGTCATGAAAGATCTCAGGAAAGCCATTAGTGATTCAGGTCTTAAATCTTCTTATGTAATGGGAATTATAGAGGGCATTTCTACCTCTTTTACAATGATTCCGATTGACTGGAAAGATTTGATGAGGATGATGTTATCTCCAGCGCAATTTTTAGTTTTTGAAAATGAATTTAAACATGCCGCCATCGCTCTGGCTGATCAAACGCATACAGCAAGCCAGCTTTTCGGCGCTCCTCCATTTGAGACCCTGGCTGCCCAAGCCGTGTTGTCACCTTCACACCTTCAGCGCACTGCAACTTGCGTGCAGCGTGCATTTCGAAAAATCCCTGTCTCAGGACAGCCACTGAGTTCTTTTGTAAATGTTAAACAGCAGAATACAGAGCCATACCATCAATTTGTGGACAGATTGAAGGAATCGATCTGTAGACAGATTGATAATGAAACGGCTCAAAGTGAGTTGCTAAAAAAATTGGCTTATGAGAACTCTAACACGGACTGCAAAAAATTGCTGCAATCAATCATAAGCCGTTCAACATATTCCCTTGCAGATTTGATAAAAGCGTGTTCGGAAGTAGGGAGTCAATCTCATACAATGTCTTTGTTTGCCAATGCACTTCACGCTTCCGTGATACAAACAGGAAACTGTTATAATTGTCACCGTCCAGGTCATTTTGCAAAACAGTGCAAGGCCCAAGGTGGGACTGCACAGAAGAATAATAATGCAAATACCACGACCAGACCTTCCAAAAAATGTCCAAAGTGTGGGAAAGGCTATCATTGGGCAAATCAATGCAGGTCTCAGGGAAACTTCAGTGGGCCCAGTCTCTCGGGCCCCAAAGAATAGAGAGATGTCAGCCTTTGGTTTCTGCTGCTGCAAAAGTTACTAAAAATATGCCTTCTGAATTTGCCATTGATTTGATTAATCAAGAAACCAAAAACACTGCATTGCCTGGTGAAATCATAATCATGGCCAGCCAAATGGCAGGTCCACTTCCTTCTAATATCACAGGTTTAATTTTACCTAAATTTTCTGCTGCAAAACAAGGCATTCATGTCATCCCAGGTGCCTTGCCTCCTGACTATGTGGGCACAATCATGGTTCAATTTTGGAGCCATATGCCCATGCAGTTAACAAAGGGTGAATCCTTTGCTCATTTGGTGATGCTGCCTTCACCACCTGATGTTGTTTATGCAATTGACACTAATCTGCACAAGCTCTCTTTATCTTTTTCCCCTCAGCTTCTAGCTGTGACCCAACGTATTGGAAGAGAGAAACTCCTTCGTAAGTATAAAATCAATGGAAAAATATTAGAGGGTCTGATAGACACTGGTGCGGATGTTTCGGTCATTTCCATTAATTTTTGGGAACAAAATTGGCCGCTTGAAACTTCTCCTGAAGTGTGGGGCGTGGGAGGCAATCAGACTTCTTGCAAAAGCGCACAATGGCTGCCTGTCTCTTTGCCTGATAGCTCTGAAGTTATTGCATATATTCAGCCCTGTGTGCTCAAAATTCATCTTAATTTGTGGGGAAGAGATTTGTTGCAACAATTACAAGCAACGATTCAAATAAATGAGTAAGTTTGTGCTTCCACTTACTTGGAAGTCCACTGATCCTATATGGATTCCGCAATGGCCTCTTACTACAGAGAAATTGATTGCTTTGAGACAATTGGTCGATCAGCAATTATTAGCTGACCATATAGAACCTTCTGTCAGCCCTTTCAATAGCCCAGTCTTCGTAATTAAGAAGAAAAATGGGAAATATAGATTTTTGCACGATCTGAGGTCCATAAATAGCATCATTGAACCCATGGGGCCTTTGCAATGTGGTATGCCTAATCCAAATATGATTCCACATTCATATCAATTGGCTATAATAGATCTGCAGGATTGCTTCTTCTCTATTCCCCTGCATGAAAAGGATCGCAAATTTTTTGCTTTTACAATTCCAGAATTAAATAATTGTAGACCATCTAAGAGATATCACTGGAAGGTTCTGCCTCAAGGAATGATAAATTCCCCCACCATGTGCCAATATTTTGTGGATAAGGCACTTCAATCCTTTCGTCTTAAGTACCCACATCTTAAGATTCAGCATTATACGGACGATATCCTTTTTTATTCTCCAGTCCTTCCCCCTAATTGGAAACATGATTTAATAACCAGTTTGTCTTTGTATGGTTTAAAAATAGCTCCAGAGAAGGTTCAGGAATCTCCCCCCTTTCAGTATCTAGGACATAAAATGATAGCTAGTTATTCTATTCCAATAATCCCTGAACTTCATATTTCAAAAACAATGAAATATGTACAACTGCAACAATTGCTGGGAAATATTAACTGGATAAGGCCTTATTTTAAAATCCCTCTTGAAGTGCTAAGGCCACTGTTTTCAGCCTTAAAAGGCCATCAATCTCCAGGTGAGCAAATCACCTTGAACTCTGATCAACTCAAAACTGTTGCAGAGTTGAAAGCACTCATGCGTATTCATTGGGTGGATCGAGCGATTCCTAATGTTATGCCTGATTTGGTCATAATGACGGATTCTGTACAACCTTTTGCTGCAATTATTCAGAAAGGTCCATCAAAAGTTCATATACTAGAATGGCTTTATTTACATCATGCACCAAGAAACACAGTAAACCCTTTAGTGGATCTCCTTGCTCAGCTCATTAGCAAGGGACGACGACGTTGTAAGCATCTTTTTGGTGTTGATTGTAATCAAATTATTGTCCCTATGCCTTTAGAACAATGGGAAACAGCTCTTTCCACTAGCATGGATTTACAGTGTGCGTTCGCTGATTTTGTGGGTCAGGTGGATTGTCATATTCCACCCGATACGCGCCTGCAAATGAGCAAGCAATTCCCTATGTCTTTCTCTTCTATCATTTCCCCTGTTCCTTTGAATGCCCTGACTGTTTTCACTGACGGGGCTCCTTCTAGAGGAGTTGTTGCTTGGCAACAGAATGAGGAGTGGCATAGCCTGTACACTCTCCCACAAAAGTCTGCTCAGCGTTCTGAACTTGCAGCTGCGGTAAAAGCTCTGCATTATTTTTCCTCACAACCAATTAACTTGATTGTTGACAGCTTATATGTTTCAAACGTCATATGTAGAATGCAAGGCAGTTATGTAAGTCCTTTATTAGATGATAACTTGTTGAGTCTCTTCCTGTCTTTGCAACTGCTTCTTTCTAAGCGTTCTCACCCACTCTTTGTAGTGCACATTCGCTCTCACCAACCCTTTCCAGGTTTCATTTCAGATGGAAATGCAAAAGCAGATTCTTTGCTAAAGATTTTGCCTGTCTCTCCTATAGAAAGTCATGCTTTTCATCATCAAAATGCAAAAGCCCTTAGCCGCCAATTTCAAATTTCATTGGAAGAGGCGCGTGCAATTATTCAGCAGTGTCCTCAATGCTCCAATCAGATTGGCCATCCCAGCCCTGGGGTTAATCCCCGTGGACTGGAAGCAAATCAGTTGTGGCAAATGGATGTAACTCATTTTGCCCCTTTTTCACCCTGGAAGTTTCTGCATGTCTCTGTCGACACATACTCTGGCTACCTTTGGGTTACGCCTCAAAGAGGAGAGCAAGTAAAACATGTTTGCAATCATCTTGTTCGTGCAATGTCAGTTATGGGCAAGCCTCATTCTATAAAAACTGACAATGCCCCAGCGTATTGTGCAAAAGGCTTTGCTAAGTTTTGTGAAACTTGGGATATTCATCATCTGTTTGGCATCCCTTATAATTCACAAGGTCAAGCTATAGTTGAACGCTCTCATCGTACCCTGAAAACTGCACTGAACAGGCAGGAAAAGAAAGCAGGCATTCCAAACTCACTTTCAGAAAAGGAAAGTTGGTTGTCAAGTGTGCTTTTCACTCTTAATCATTTGAATATCTCCATACAGGATCACCAATCTTACACACGTCTTCAAAAGCATTTCCAGCAAAAGGAAATTCTTCCAGCTCCACTGGTGCGCTATAAAATTCTACCCTCCAATGAGTGGAGTGAACCAGTGAAATTAATTACATGGGGTAAGGGTTACGCTGCAGTTTCTACTCCACAGGGTGCTCGGTGGGTTCCTGCACGTTGTATTCGGCTGCACCATGGCGTGGCGACAGGTTCTTCCGGATCCATTGCCTCAATTCAACCACCAACTCCAGATCACCCGTGATGTGACGTCCAGCCCCCCCAGGACTCGTAAGCGGGGACATCGCAATCCCCCAGTGACGTGGGGCCAAATAAAATCGCTCTCTCTTCAAGCTGAACAGTATAGGAGAGAACAGCAACTGGAAGCAAGCCCTACTAACCAGCTTCTATCCCTCATTGCTTGTCTTAATATGAATTCCATGATAATTCTCATTTTCAGTATTTTAATTTTGCCTCTCTCTACTTCAGCTCTTCCTACTGGTGATTCCACATCGTTAAATGTATGGGAATCGTTTGCAAGGACGCTCAATGTCTCATCATTTTGCCTTACTCAGCAAGTAGCCATTGGTGATATCCTTGGCTCTTGTCTCATTCCAGTTTGCCATGATCCTCATGACATACAGAATGATACTTGGTTTTTCTCATTCCTACCTCAAAATGATTCACTTCGTACCCTTGGATATAAAGGTTATCACAATTGGGGAACGCAAATGCGTGAACGCCCACCTTTAGCTATTGATTTGACAACACCTTATGTGGCCTCTTATAACGCTGTTTGTGCACGTATGGTCAACTGTACGAAACAGAACTGCGTAAAAATGGGCAAAAATAACTTCAATTGCTCTGATTATGTAAACATTTCTTATATATATAAGTACACAGAACTGCCAGCAGGCTGGTTTTGGTCCTGCCCAGGTTACACTTTCAATTACATTCCGGCAAACATTAGTCACGGCACACCTTGTTGTTTAAGCCGTCTGTCTATCATATTGCCTGAAAAACATCATTTCTCTTACTCTAGACATCAGCGTAGTGTTGAATTGTCTGATGACTGCGATGATCTTGTCTCTCTCCCTAGCAGGTCTGAATACATCTCTTTAGCTGTCTCTCTCTTAGGTGTTCCAGGTTTGGCTGTGCGTAATAGCGCAAATATTAATTCTTTAGCTTGCTCTGCAGCAAAATCCCTGAATATTACGTCTAAGGCGCTTCATCTTCTCAACACAGAGCAAGCTGAACTTCGCAACGGTTTATTAAGGTCGAAATCTACCTTGGACTACCTACTCATGGTACATCATTATGGTTGCGAACAATTCAAGGAAATGTGCTGTTTTAACATCACTGACAATTCTAAGGCCGTTCAAAGGCAAATTTCTCATTTGCAAAATCTCACTCACCACATCAAAGAGGATATCGGATTTTCCGGACTCTGGGATTCCTTTTCCTTGTGGTCGACGGCGTGGCTACCTAATCTCAAATGGCTACGCGATGCCTTTTATTATACCATTATTATTGTATGTATATTAATTTTGTTTTGTTGCTTTCTCCAATGCATTCCTAGCCTTACAAATCTCTTTTCTCGCCTTCTCTCTCCTCCACCACCACCTAGCGCGCTCCTTGCAGCCTATTATGCGAAATGGCAACGCCACCAGTAAGTAAAAAACAAAAACAAAAGGGGAGATGTGGGTAGGATTATTTTGAGATTTGTTGGCACACCACTAATCTTGAAGTACTTTTGCCCCATCAAGCCTAGCAGTATTATTTCCGGCATTTGATGGCAAACCACTGATCCGGAAGTATTGTTGCTTTATTCACCGAGTTGCCTTACCTCGCTAAGAAGAAAAAAAAGGAGGAGATGTAGACATGTTATTTCTATGTGCCTAGCATAGTAAAACATTGGTTCTTTTCCTCCTGCATTCTGGGAATTATTTCTATCTTCTCTTTGCTTCTAAAACAGACTATAAGACCTGTTTATAATCAATCACGCTTCTCTCCCTCTCTTTCACGCACAAGGCTAAAGGTCTGTGCCTGGCACAGATCCTTTTGTATATCATTCCTTACATACCACACTTGTCTTCTTTAGTTCACCTTTAGTTCACAATGATGTGTAAATCACAATGATGTGTTAATCCTCAATGTATAATTAATTGTGTGAGTTTATATAACAATCTAAACATTAGTAAACACCTTAGTCATAACATTATCAATCTTAGTCATAGGTGGATTAAGAGCTTATATGCCTGTCTAAATACAGCTCTAACATTCTGTCTTTCATGTGCCAAAGATCTATGGAGCTATGTAAGCCCGCCTTACATACAAATGAGCCAATAGGATTTCAGTTTCTTTGTCTTGTATTGAGCCAATCAGCCACTAGCACATTCGTGGCCATGCTTGTTGTAACTTTGAATAAAAGGAGATGCTGTGAGGCTAGAGAAAGAATCTCTCTCTCTCTCTCACCTTCATTCGGCACACACGCAAGCTCTCTGAAAGAAAACATCTCGTTGTCTGTTTTTATTCATCTCTACAAACCCCCAAAATCCACATACATGCACAGAACAGGCCCCACAATTTAGGTCTTCTCCATTTGATGCATGGAAGGCAGCAGGGCTGGGCAATGGGGTTGCAAGAAAAGGGGGCACAGCCAGTGAATGTGGCCCTACTTGCCCTCCTCATAAGATGAAGGTGAGCACCTATACAAGGCTGCAGCTTAATGTCCTTGACACCAAAGAAAAGCAATGTGGTATTTTGCTTGATGTGGACCAAATTGTATTAGACTAAAACTCCTTTCCGCCTGTCTGCAGTGCCATGTCTGCGGGGGTGACAAGAAGGCACCCAGTGGGGGCTCACGGTGGCACAAGCAGCCATCGTGCCGCTGCAGCTGCATGTGGAGGATCCTCCGTTTGTGAGCAGAGGATCCCGGCACCGTCCATACAGCAATGGTGCGGCAGCGCCTGCAAACTGCTATGTACAGTGCATGTGCGGCACTGCTACGTACGGTGCATGCATTGTATGCAGCGACACCACACATGCGCCCTACATAGCAATGCCCAGGGTGTCACGATGCCTTTGTTCGCCCCTGAGGACAAGGCTGGATTTATCTCTCTTTCCTCATGGGCTCCTGTTTACGTAATGAACAACTTTCCCTACCCTTGCTTTATCAATGAGTAGAGCAGGACTGTGCTTCTGATTGCCCCATGTATCTAGTTTGGCCTGAGTCATTATTCTTAAGAACAATTAAAAGGCCCCATGTTTATGCCTAAGCAAGAAATCCTTTTGCTTCAAATGTGAAAAACCCAAAGGGGGGGGGGGACGACACACCACATACCATCATGCCACTTTGATATACATTGGTGCTAGTTATTATAAGGGTAAGAAATAAAACAAGCACAATGATTTACTTTTAAATGCATGGATTTAATAATCTTTGAATATATCAAGAGCATGCTTGTGAACCTTCATAAACACTGCCAACCTGCTGTTGAAACACTGCATATGCCTGTGCACTTGCATTTAATATGCTGCTTATGCAGGTATAAATGTGTTCAGGAAACAGAGACCTCTCCAGGCCCTGTAGGGAATAGCAGTGTTTGCTGTTATGTTTGCATCAGCTCTTATTGATCACATATATAAAACAGTCCTTCACCAGGTTCCTGGCAACAGCCCTGAGTACCTTGCACCTTATATAAACTTAAGATGGCAGGGCCAAGCCTAGTTTTGCAAAAACCTTTTGCAGCTGGAAGTGGATATGAAGCTTGCATCCAAGGGAAATGTCAAGATTTCAAATTAGCCTTCTTTTCAAGTCAGAAAAGAAAGCCAGAAAGAAAATAATTCATGTATTCATGATAACCTTTTCAGTAACCTATCATATCCACTTTAGCTCTTTATCTGAGTTGTTCCCTTTTTTGATAGATGCTTGTGACCCAGAATCAATCCACCCACCCACCCACCCACCCACCCATCCAACACTGAGTGATGTTGTGTCATGAACCTCAAATAGTGTAGGATATTTTGTAAGGATCACAGTGCCTTACAGGTACCAGCAAAGGCTTGGAAACAGTAGTCGAAAACCCTTAAGCAATCAAAGACTGTGGAGGGAAACGTTTGGTTTTCTACATTGATGTTTTTGCTGCTCTGCTTAAACCGAGGCAACGTGCTCACTTTGTAACTGCAATATTTTTGGTTAATTCTACTGCTGTCCTTGAGACACCTCGCAAACATACACTTCTAGTTATATTGTTATATATGCATTGCTTACAATGAGCATCTTTACAAGGATGCATCATTTTAAATAATATAATACTTTTGTTCAATCCACGTTAGACAATGCTATTGTAAGCTTCAGCTGGTAGAAGATGTTGCAGCCCAGCTTCTGTTAAATGTTAGTTATTGAGTAATCCGTTTGCCACTGTTTTCGATCCATAGGTAACACTGGGGAGGGGGGAAGAGCACTAAGAAGACAGAATGCATTTTGAGGGGGCAATATTTGTCCTGAGATGATTTCTAAAAAATAATTGTGCTTCTCACATTGATGTCTGCTCTTCTAAACATGCTGGGATGTGTCCAAAAATGTCCCTAGAAACTGAGATCCACTAAGCCATGGTTTTTAATATGGGTCACATACCCCACAGGGGGGCAATGTGATTTTTAAGGGGGGCAATTCGAGAATGGGTTTATTAACAGTTAATGGCATTTAGCCTTCCTCCACGTGAATAGGAGTTCACTTTTTGAATAATTATTATTATATGTCACCGGGGGGGTGGGCGTGTCAGGATTTTAGAGATGCTTAGGTGGACATGGCCAAAAAAAGATTGGGAACCACTGCTGGAAGAAAAAGGGAGGGCAGGCAATTCTTGCCAATTGCCCCTGCAAAATCATCATACCACCTCCCACACTGTTCTAGTTAGTTACCAAACTTTCTGGAACTATCCTCCTGGAATTTTTTGGAAAGAAGATTTTTGTGTGTGGTAATAGTTCCACCTTGGATGCGTGGAACTATTTCCATAGCTGTTTGGATTAAATGTGTGTCCCCCCCACCCCATTTCACACTAATTTGATGACTGAAAAATGCTGCTAGCAGAAGCAATAGCAAACCAATTCCTAGTTCAAATATCTCTGCCCTGAACTTGCAGTAGATGGCTTTCATTAACTCAGTATTCACACTGTCTCACTGTGCACAACTCATCCACCCTTGAGCTAAATTGCCAGGGCTGGTTGTTGTTAAGTATTATGAAAGACAGAGGCTCTTTGGGTAGGTGTTTCCCATATACGTTCAGGAGATAGGCAAGTTACCCTTTATAGCTAAGGTCACACTCACTCTGAAGGAGCAGTTACGGAGATTGGGGTTACTCCTGAATACATCTCTGTCATGAGAGGCTCAAGTGTCCTAAAAATGCATTTTACTACCTCTGTCTGATTCACCAGCTAGGGCCATTCCTGGACAGGGAGAGCCAGACCACTGTAGTCAATGTGCTGGTAACCTTGAGGCTGGATTCCTGTAATGTTCTCAGTGAGAGGCTGTCCCTGGGCTTGGATTGGAAGCTCTGTTGGCCAGACTGCTGATGAGGGCACATGGCTGAGAACATCTGCACTGGCAGTCCATCCACTGTTGAGCCAGGTTCAGGTCCTTGTATTAATTTACAAAGACCTGAACAACTTAGGTCCCAGGTATCACCTGAATCCTTATATCCCAACTTGATCATCAAGATCTTCTACCAAAAACTTTAATGCTACCAAGCTTATGCAGGCACTTAAGATCTTTCTGCAATAGATAGCTGATGATCTCCAATGTTAATCCCCCCCAAGGTTTTTGTTCTGTAAATGTATGGTTGTAAACTGCTTTGCTTTTTTATGAAACGGTGATACCCAAACATTTTTATTAATAAAAGAAATATAAATGGCTATGATGAATGGGAAATACTTTGGAACTCTAATAATGTGGTACCTCGGGTTACAGACATCAGGTTACAGATGCTTCAGGTTACAGACTCCGCTAACCCAGAAATAGTACCTCGGGTTAAGAACTTTGCTTCAGGATGAGAACAGAAATCATCCAGCGGTGGCATGACAGCAGCAGGAGGCCCCATTAGCTAAAGTGGTACCTCAGGTTAAGAACAGTTTCAGGTTAAGAACGGCCCTCTGGAACAAATTAAGTTCTTAACCCGAGGTACCACTGTATAGGAACATCACCTCTTCATCTCAAAAGCTTTATTGGTTTTGTTATCACTCCTTATGAATGCTTGCAAAATCCAGATGGCATAGGCTCCCATTCTCAAGCAAACAAATATTTATTGTGTGTGTGTGTGAGAGAGAGAGAGAGAGAGAGTGAGAGAGAGAGAGAGAGAGAGAGAGAGAGAGAGAGAGAGAGAGAGAGAGAGATGAATGTCAGGTGGGAGCCTTTGTTCCCAGACAGACATGCAGAATGGGAGAGTATCCTAGCTCACAGGCAGGGAGGTAGGCTGGCTGCAGAAGTTAAAATCACACTTCTGAGTATGCTCAGAACTGTTGCGAACAATTTTGCATATGGATTGACCCACTGGATAGCATATAAAAACAAAAAAGGAGTCAATGGATTAAAAAATACACAGGTGAAAGAAGAAGTGATGTGACTGGAATATGCTGTCCTGATGCTAATTCCAAATATTAAACTGCATGATAAGCCCATCATTAGAGCTAAGCAAATAATTCACAGTGAATAATTTATTCAACAAACTCTGCTTCTTTTTTTCCTGTATACACAATGTCCGTGAGTAGATTGCAATTTCCCTGAATTTATTCATGATTCACTTTTACGCAAATGCTTGTGAATCTGTTTTTTTAAACTCAAGGGCTGTCCATGAGCAAGTCTGAGTATTATGAATTGGAGTGTTGCTGGTTATGAAGAGAGATACTAACTGGACTTATTTCTTCTGGTTATCAATTAAAGTAATTTGCATTTAAAAATACAAACTAAACTTAGAAGCAACTAATTAGACTGGGAATCCTACTTAACTCAGGTGCTTCATTTAGGTTGTAGTACTTAATATTAGGCACCCAAAATATAAGGATTATTATTGTTGTTTTATTTTTGTTTCGCTAATTCACCATCTCATAGAACCTCCTAGTGGTGCACCAATAAAACTGCTAGCACATTTACAAAGCTAAGCAGCATCTGGTAGAGTTTCAAATTAGATGGGAGACTACATGTAGAGATTCCTGGATTGCTGGGGTTTGGATTAGATGACACTTGGGGTGCCTTTCAACTCTATGATTCTGTAAGTCTTACCAGCATTTGAGCCTAAATTCTTACTTGTTTGGGAAGGCATGGGTAATTGTAACCTATGTAGAAAAATTGTTTTCTGGAACATTTACTACCTTCTGTCAGTTTCTAGAGAGGAATGAATCCTAGAATCCTAGAACTGTAGAGTGTGAAGGAACCCCCAAGTCCAACCTCTGGCAATTGGAATTGTCACACAAAAGCAATTACCAAGTCTGTTTCCTTATTCAGATCCACCTGAAGTCAAAGAACCTGGTAGAGATAGATAGCTCAGATGGTTAGAGTGTGCTGCTGATGACACCAAGGTTGCAGGTTCAATCCCTGTATGGAACAGCTGCATATTCCTGCACTGTAGAAGGTTGGATTAGATCAGCCTTTCTCAACCTGTGGGTCCCCAGATGTTGTTGAACTGCAACTCCCATCACCCCTACCTTTAAAGGCCAGAGCTCAGGGATGATGGGAGTTGTAGTCCAACAACATCTGGGGACCCACAGGTTGAGAACTGCTGGACTAGATGGTCCTAGAAGTCCCTTCTAATTCAGTTCTCTGATTCTATGACTCAAATATTCATCTAGCAAACCCAAGTTATATTAAGCAATAAGACATCAATATGTCCTCCAACATTACTACTGTGTACATCAGGAATGATCCTTCTATTGGTTCTTTATATCTAAAGCTGGCAAACGGTGAGATGCGTAGGGATTCAATGGAGATCTCTCTTTCTCTCTCTGTTGTAGGTCATGTACTTTACATGCCAAAGGCAAGTTTTAAAAGGAGGAGGTAGCAGGTACACCATCTGCCTGAGATCCTGGAGAGCAGATGGTAGAGTAGGTGGCACTGCGCTAGATGGACCAAAGATACAAGGCAGCTTCCTATATTAGTCTAAATGTCCTTGACGGTGAATTGTGTCCTTTTTTTAAAAAAAAAAAAGGTCTGTCTTTTACATTTCTGATTTAAATGATTTTTATTCTTCTCATTGAGTTGTGCCTACTGATGTCCAATGATTGAATACTTTTGTTTTTATTCAGCAGACTTTCATCAACAGAATGAGGAAGAAAGGCATTCTTCATATAGTCAGCCTCAACCCTGAATCCCCATCACCCAATCCTCTACAGACTGTTGTAGGAACCTTCATAACACAGCAAGGGGGGTGGTTCAAGGAGGTTGGGCAAATTGGTGAAAATAGCCTTGCTCCCTCTGCTGGATCAAGAAGCCTTTTATAGTGGACAAACAATATATCAGATATATTCCATTAAGCTCATCAAGGCTTTCTTTCTTTCTTTCTTTCTTTCTTTCTTTCTTTCTTTCTTTCTTTCTTTCTTTCTTCTGGTTTAAGAAATTACTTTCATAACTATTTTTAAAGTACCAAAAATTATAATGAAAATTGCTTCAAATGTTACAAATGTGGAATTACATTTTAGTCCCTAATGTGTGAAAAGATTCCAATTCTCTTCTTTAATTGATTTCTTCAAATATTTATTACTGCAAATTTGGCACAACTATGCTGATTAACTTTCTCCAACTCAAATTGGATCATATAGATTCTATCAGAGATTATTCAAATTTCAACTCATGTCAAGCCCACATTACCTAGTTTCGCAGTACTTGTTGCATCTTTTAAACTAATCTAACATTTATATATTTTCATATATATTCCTAACCTTATTTTTCAGAAGCCAGAAGAAAACCTTTTCAACACTCTGCAGCATCACATCTATGAATGATGCATAAATCATTTAACACTTATTTTCAGGGTATATTATCTCCTGCCAACTCATTTATTCTCATGCTGATAATCTTGCCTTAAAAGTCTAGTGTTCTGAGGTACTAAAGCATTTCTGGAAGCAATCACATTTGTGGTAATTAGTCAGCTGAATAGTCATGAGGAATGGGATACACTTCTTCATCCTGTCAATTCAGAGCTCCAAATTGTTACCACAAACAGATACCTTATCTCACTCTTGTTGGATGCCATAAATACGAATTTAGAAAGATAATCTTTAGCTACTATTTCCTATAAACTGCTTCACTGGGTTGAACACCACTACTAATGTATAACAGACACAGCTAAACACATAGTTAATCATATACAGAATGAGTCATATACCGAGTAGTTACATTGATTTCAATGGTTCAGATATTGTCTAACTAACAGTGGATATCTATAAAGGCTTAGATCATGATTTCCACTCCCACCAGCAGAAAACACATTAGGGGACTTTCCCCCGATTCTCCCTCCCACAAACAACAACACATGTTTCAGGAGACTGGGGGTTCTTCTGGCTCAGTGGGGAGGTGTAGCACTGGGGACTTCAGGATGAATTGACAAAATATAAAACACCAAGTGGCACTCAAGCAATAAAAAGAACAATTGCGGCATAAGCTTTCATATACCACTTCATCAGATGCATGAAGGATTTGCTTAAATTGGCGGACATATAGACATATGGTGAGGGCAAGGGAATGGAAAGAAGTGAGGGAAGAGCAAAATGAATCACAGAATTGTATTAATGCTGTCCTGTACAGGAATCGAACCTGCAACACTGGTGCTATCAGAACCACACTAGCCAACTGAGCTATCGCTAAAGATAGTGACATCTACATAAAAGCAAAGCAACTACAGTGTCAATGTGATGTAGGTGTCAAAACTAACATCATGGCATTAATAACCTAAATCAGAATCACTATCACTCAAATAAGACATTTGAGTAAACTTAATTTGGTTTCAACATGATACATATTACTGACCCAGCTTTTATTATCTGTAAAGGGAGGACTACATGTTTATTAATGGGTTAGGGAACACTGTGCCCTGCAACTCCCACTTCATTCACCCCTGAATGGATCCAAATTTGTTGAGGAACTGAGTTATACATCACATAGAAATACAAGCAGCAAGGGCCATAAATTTCCCAGGATTTTGAACCATTTATATGCCCTGCAGGATGAACTATGACCTTCTCTTGTATAAGACCATCTACAAAATGTTCCAAGTAAATCAGGTGCAGAAGAAATATGATTACTGGGCAATCAAATGTTAACCTCCAAGCTTGGAATCAGAAAACTTGAAGAAAGTTTGGGGCTTTTTTATTTTTGATCCTGAAATCATGATCAGTCAGCACATTTAAATCATGGTATGAATCTGTTTAAACCAATGTTTGGAATGTATACATTTTATAAATTGAAGGGAGCTTCTTTAAAAACCAATTTGCTGAGAAATCTTATTTGTGCCCAGAAAAATTACACAACCAAGCTGTTGATGAAAACAAATTCTCAGTTTGAAAGAACGTTACTATAGTAGCTGCAATCATCATAGTCTAAAATCCACAAATGTTTTAGCTTACTAGAAGAGGGCAATGCATTACATTCTCTGCAGGGATATAGCCACAAATCAGCTTCCTCTACCCACCCAACACTATGGCTCAGGAGCACTACTGCAGCCAGCTGGGGAGAGGTGAAACACAGGAACACCAGGGTATGCTCATGTATGTCAGTATCAATGGACACATCACTGAGATTCGTAAGCCCGTGTCATTCCTCCTGTATCCTCTTTGGCCTTTTGGGCATCTGACCAGCCCACCCTCTATTGCAGTGCAGAATTACAGCTGCTTTGGGGCCTTGTAGGAATTGTTTGCCTGTCCACAAATTGGCCAAGTTGGGCAGGAGCTTTTGTGTGTGCATGTCTCCTCTGCACCGGAAGCTGAAGGCCAGTAAGAACGTAGGGGTGGCTGTTGTTAAATAGGTTAATTGGTCACATTGTTTGAAAGGAAAGTGCACCTTTGAAGGTGAGGGGCATGTATCTCTGGGTTCGGTGGCCTTAGCCTCAATAACACCCCATACCCAAGCTAACTGACCACACCAACCCACTAAGTAGGTAGATTGGGCAGGAAGGCCTCCCTACTCACTAGAAGGCAAGGCTCAGACCTTGGGGTTATGCATAACCAGACACCTTACCATGGACAGCACTGGGCTCACGGCCACAACAAAGATTAACTTCCTGCACTTCTCATTACTCCCAGCAGATATTATTAATAAAAGCTGGTCCCAAGTCTTATGGGTCCAGTCACAAAATGGCCTGCAAAGAAAGATGTTGCACTATGCCTAGTATTGCATGGTAAAAGTGTTTGACTCAGTTCACCAGACACCAATCCAAGGGGCAGGCGGAGGTTGACCACTGAAGACTGATGCAAAAATGCATTCCCTTTTTTCTTAGGGATGCATCAGTTGGGTGAAACAACTGCAAACATTCCTAAGTATGTTTTTATTCTTTGTATCTCACATTGTTGTTTTATTGCTATGGCCAATGGCTGATGCAAATAAAGGTTCATTCAGTCCTGAGTATGACTGATTATCTGGACCCATGGCGGTCTGGGTTCATCAACAATTCTTTCCTTGGGTAAAATGGGTCTTAAGGCTGGTACTGTTAGGAACCATACTGGTTACTTCTGTCTTAATTGGAAGTGTGCGTTTCAAACAATCTTCGTGCATCTCCTTTTTACCAGGCCTTACAATACCTGTATAGACATCCATCTTTTTCCATTTAATGGAATATGCATGAATAGGTCCATTTGTATTTCTCTGCACATCAAAGACTTGCTTACCAAACAAGCTAATCAATTTATCAGACCTTTTTAATTAGTAAGATGAATGTGACTAGTCTGGCTGTGCACTTGTTTTATCAATTATGTGACATTAGTGGCAATACAACATGACACTGATATTGAAATTACAACATTAACCAGCTATGCAAACTAAAACCTAGTCCTTAGAAATTCTCATACTAACTGAATGTTACTCACAGAGAACTGGGAAAATGATACTAGCAAATTGCAACAATAACATTTTCAGTAACAATGGAAAGATGGATGGGGACTTCAAAAATATAAAACTGAATGTAAAATGTTCCTGCATTTATGAAATAATAAAAAAGCACACAATTTCTTATCAAAGTTGATAGTGTTCACACTAAATCAAACATGACAGTGGAGGTTGTATTTTACTGACATGCTCTCTGTTAATGTGCAAAAGATAGCTCAGTTGGTAGAGCATGAGACTTTTAATCTCAGGGTCTTGGGTTTGAGCCCCTAGTTGGGCAAAAAGGTTCCTGCATTGCAGGGGGCTAGACTGGATGACCCTCATGGTCTTCTCCAGCTCTATGATTCTGTGATTATATCTCTTGCTTTTATATGATGATACCACAAGGTTTGTAGGGAGAGGGTTGGTTGATTTGCTTTTTGTTGTGGTGGATACTGCAATGTTCCTGTTTTAAAATCCAAGAATTACAAAATGTTTTTGACCATTGCTAGCTTCACATAATAAAATATGAAGCTTTGGGCCAAGGGTTGTTTAAGCTTCCCTGCCTTGCAGGGAAGCAGCTGAAAAGTCCTGCTGAAATATAATGCTGATAGGATCTGTCACAGAGTGTTGACAAACACAGATACCATGAGAAAAGTGTAAGGTTTAGTTAACAACAGAAAAACCCTCACACATGTGATAGGGACAAGAGGAACAAAATGCTATATATTTTTTTGAAATAGCAAAAGTGAATGAGCAAGGTGGGGTGGGGAAGAACAACATGGTGATGGAGGGGCCAGTCCAGTGCAGAGGGGACATCTTGCCCAGGATCCTCTCAAACCTGGCAGCACCATTGTTTACTAACCTCCTTCAGCTGAAAATTAAGCTAATCTGTGCACAGGTAAGTATCAAGATATGTCTTCCCTCCCAGTTTGTAAGTGCGTTTTTTAAAAATAAAATAAAATAAAAAGTCAGTTGGTCTAAAAAAGCAATTCTAGAATGCATGCCTAGCCAGCAATATTCTGAGGGGAATTTAAACTGGTAGGTTGTAATCCAAGAGGGCCCATTTGCAATCACTCCCATGTACAACACAAATTCAGACGATTTGCAAATGAAGCCAGCATTCTGAAATATTTAAAATGTGCATATCAGTGCACACATTTAATATCAATGAGCTAAATTGGCAGGCTCCACTATTTCCCCTCCCCCCCTTGCAAACACCACATTTTTATCAATGACCTATAGCAAGTTGTTCCGCCTCTTGGTGTTGACAGTATAGTATCCTTTGGGATAAGATCATTTTTCCATGATGATAATAATAGCAATAAAACTAATAATAATACTAAAAGAAATGCGTATTAAGAACCAAGCTTGTAAGCAACTTATCCAGATGGCTTAACTAATGAGTTTTATAAAAAGCTTTTCTAGTCCTTGGTGAACTCTTATATTAGCTAGCTTCGAGGGCTTTATATAATAATTATTTCATTACCGGTCTGGCTCTCTTTATACAAACAGCTTAGCTGTTTAACCAAACAAAGAGTCAAAGATGCTGAAGTGGCAATGTAGGCTTGGCATTTATCAAGTGAAATCTATAAAGGAGGAAGAACATTAATATTTTGATCAGTGCTCTAGCATTTCACCCGCAACTGACATCCTCCAAAGCAGTATGTGAAACTCATGCCAAATATATTAAATTCATTAGTTGGTTTATATGCTGATGTTCAGCCAAGAGGGGCTCCCCAAGTGGCTTGCAACAATTAAAACCCGACCACAAAGATATCAGAGGTATTTGGGTATATGTACATGTCTCCTCCCACTCGACATTTACTAATCACAGTACATGACAAACAGCAACCAGTGGCCGTCTATTGCAAAAGGCAAACAGGACCTCTTCTGGGGAAATCAGCAACAAGTAAATGCAAAGATCGAACTTCAAAGCTCTAACATGAAGTCCAACATGGGAGTCGGGAGAGGAAAGGGTGGAGGAGGGGACAAAGGGCAGTTCTTTGGAGGGGTGCCAAAAGCCAACAACTAGCTTGTTATGAAACAAACAAATGGAAAAAGAATAGCCTTAGCTGACACCCTCAGCTGACTCCTGGATCTCTCCAAGTCTTTTATTATTGTACTGTATTGCATTGTATTGAGCAACATAGGGGAGAATGTATGACTTGGTTACTTAAAGTGAATTGTTGGGGGAGGGTGCGAAATAAACTTTTTAGAAATCCTGCAGGCATGCCAAGCCAAAACTTAGGTAAGTAAGAATTTGCATTGTTTTTTTAAATCATGATTGTTTATTATATAAGGGGTGATGGAATGATAGCCTAAAAATTCATGTCACCTTTGCATTGAAAATATTGTCCTTTGTTCAAAATCCCAATTGCTCCTTACAACGACCTGTGCAGATCACTCCTCTGGTTTGTAGCATCACATTTGTATCATATAGTTATGCAAGCCTATGCATATTTACTCAGAAGTAAATCCCAATGTGTTCAATGGAATTTACAACTTTAGAACCTTTTTTTCTTTTTTAACTCAACAATGGGTGATATAAAATACCTCCACTACAGGACATATTATATGGACGTTATACCAAATTCCCATCTTTTCCTATCCCAGATTATTTCTCATGTGGACTAATTTCCATTTACTCTACAATCCACATATTCCTCTCTTACGCTTCTCTACATTTTCTTGCTGCCCTATCTATCGCCTCTAGTGTGGCTGGTCTGTTTATGTGTATGTGTCATCTGGAAATATTTGCTCGGAAGGTCCCTTTCTGTGACGTATATGGCCTCTGCTAGTTTAGCTCAGATTATTAAATTTATTTATCACTTCACACAAGTGAAAGGAATCCCAAAGTGATTTACAAGAGAAGTCAGTCACTTGTGCTGCACCCTCTCTTGCAGAAGGCAAAAACAGGGAATTTTCTAGAGAAAACAGCAAAATGATCCAATGACTCCTTGGTCTAATATGCACTTTAAAAAGGAGCAGGCGATTGAAAGGTGCTTTAAATTGGAATTATGGGCAGGAGGAAGAGAAGAAAGCAAAGGATAGTTCCTTGAAGGGAACATGGCGCTCAGGCCAATTGGAGAGCCATGTTGTTGTTGTTGTTGTTTTAAAAAATCTTTGACTGTTGCTAACCACTCATGCAGAGATGGGAAACGCCAAGCCTATAGACCAAATGTGGCCCTCAAGGCTTCTCTATCTGGCCTGCTGAACTGTCCCCAATTCATATTCCTCGCGGCCCCTGCTTCACAGCCTGAGTATTGTTGCCTGGCTGGAATGTTGCCATCAAGTTTCTTTCCTGTGTGGAGGACAGAGGCATGTGCATGTGTAGAAACTAACCTACTGTACACAGCTAGCATTTGCTCTTGTCGTTCCACCTGATTTTGCCTCTTGTTCTGCCCAGCACCTGAGAAAGTTACCAATAAGGGAATGTGATTCTCTGGATGGGAAAGTTTCCCTGACCCTGACTTTGAAGTCCTAAATGGCCTGGTGACACATTAGATCACATCTTCCTACAAATGTCTAGCTGGTCCCCAAGATCATTTTCTGACATCCTTCTCTAGGTGTGGCATGTATGGAGTGTTGGGGTTGTAGTACCTCTGGTGTGGAACATGTGCTCCTTCTGGGGTATTTTGTCCACCTTTGGTCCCCACCCTGCACTCTGCTCTCACCTGGGGCTCCTAGAAGCTGTCAGCATGTGACAGTGGCTACACCCTGCGAACGGCTTTGACTGGCAGGCTATACCAGGTGAGGGTAGCTGATGGGACTTCTCCTGTATGCCTCCTCTGGAGTATTGAGTGGACAAGACCAATAGAGGGTCCAACAATCAAGAAGGCAATTTCTACATGTGCTGTAGAGGGAAGTGAGGGACAGATGGGGCTCATCAACTGGGAAGGTAGCCCATCTAAGAGAAGGAAAACCGACCCTAAGGCTCTGTTGCTTTGTGGGGCATCTTTGGGAGAAGAAAAGGCTAAGGAGTAAACAACACAAATCCATAGTGGATTCCCTAAGATGGCAGGATGGCACCTTGCATGCCTCCTTCCAGCAACTCCTGCAACCAAGCTGGTACCAAACGTTTTGCTCTGCTCCTACGCTGATGTTTCGCTCCTTGCCCAAGCAAAACAAGCATGATGAAACATTAAATTAAAAAAGGTTTAAAATCCCACCCCCCACTGCTGAGTACATTGTAACTTTTCAGCAAGTATGGAAATGCGGTCTGACGCTGCAAGTGTTTAACATCCACATCTGCATGTAATTTATCCAAGTAAATTACAGGTAACTTATCTCTTGGAAGTTATAAAAAATGCATGAATGAGTTAATAAGCATGACTGGAATAAATGAATATTAAGTAAAGCACGCCATATAGATAGTTCTTCCCTGAGCCACTACTGCATGCCTCAGGTGCGCTGAGAAACGCAGAGCTAAAGACTGCCTGAATTCAGCCATCTGAGAAGTGTGTGGCCATCTCCTAGAAATTGACTAGAAATTGGCAGTATTTACACTTTTAACTAGTACTGTTGAGCTGGAGGCAGATATCAATGTTTCATTAGTGGCAATTTTATTCTTTAAAGGCTGCTACTCAATGTGTCTTGTACCATACTAATGTCCCAGTACTTGCATTTATTCTGAGCAGCCAGAGAGGAATGAAAAATATAGAAGAGGTTGTCTCCCATCCCCAGTGCAGTTCAGAGGTTGCCCAAGTGAAAATGTCTACATGCATATTTTATCAAAATTGCAATCTTTGACCTCAAAATTGCATCTAAACAACCAGGCAGTGTGACACCTGGATGACGCAAACTTTGTTTTGCATGTCAGTTTGAGAGAGTATTGAGTTTTCAGACAGGAATTCACAAATACTGAATTCCTCAGCCGTACCCATTTCCTTGCTGTCATGAATCACCATAGAAAACAGAACGCAGCATAGTCTTGACTCGGGTGCTCTGGCACAATCAGCAACTGCTTGGGTGGATGTATACATTGAAATGAGGCAGTGTTAACAAATTATCATGAAGATGGATTCCTAATGTGGACAGCTGAAGTTTGTGTATGTTTGGTGTGTAACATAAACATTTCTAAAAGGTCTGTTTACCTGATTTCTGGGAAAGTGTGGCCATGGCAAACGGGGCTCCCTTCTGCAGCACAGGCTGGTGTGTTTGTGTGGAGCGAGTTCATGCCACTTTTGCCAGCTATGCTGGTTGCTGGGGCCTCTTTCACGGGCAGCACAGTCAGTCACAGGGGCATTCATTGGCATGGCATAGGGAGAGGGCAACAGGGCAGACTTCGCCTCACAGTCTTCCCTCTGGTCCACTCCCTGGAAATCTAAGTCTGCCATGCCCATGCCTTGGCTACAGTTCTCCTCTGGATTCCCACCCTTCCTTCCATTTGATTTGTGTTTGGTAGCTGCCCAGGTGTAAGTGGGCTAGCTTCTGTGTGCCTTGCTACGGAAGTGCTTTGGTCACCATTTGGGGGGGGCCAGGGATAAATTTTCCCTTGAGGCCAGTTGGCTGGTCAGGGGTTTCTGCCTAGCTCATAGCAACTGTCAGAACTTGATGGCAGGCAAGGCATTGAAGATGAATCCTTCAACTAAGTGTGTGAGGGGGTGGGGCTTCCCTGCACGGCAGTTAAAGGGAGCCTGGGGCAGGAGCTTATTAGCTGGATGCCCAGGGGCGGACAGGCCATTGCACCCCAAAATGGTGGCCCAGAATTGATGCACATCAAAGGGTCAACCCGTAACCCGTAATCTTGTTTTTTGACAGAATTACAAGCCTGGTAGATGAAGGGAACGCAGTGGATGTAGCCTACCTTGATTTCAGCAAGGCATTCGGCAAGGTGCCCCATGATATTCTTGTAAAGAAGCTGGTAAAATGCGGTCTTGACTATGCTACCACTCAGTGGATTTGTAACTGGCTGACTGACCGAACCCAAAGGGTGCTCATCAATGGTTCCTCTTCATCCTGGAGAAGAGTGACTAGTGGGGTGCCACAGGGTTCTGTCTTGGGCCCGGTCTTATTCAACATCTTTATCAACGACTTGGATGATGGACTCAAGGGGATCCTGATCAAATTTGCAGATGACACCAAACTGGGAGGGGTGGCTAACACCCCAGAGGACAGGATCACACTTCAAAACGACCTTGACAGATTAGAGAACTGGGCCAAAACAAACAAGATGAACTTTAACAGGGAGAAATGTAAAGTATTGCACTTGGGCAAAAAAAATGAGAGGCACAAATACAAGATGGGTGACACCTGGCTTGAGAGCAGTACATGTGAAAAGGATCTAGGAGTCTTGGTTGACCACAAACTTGACATGAGCCAACAGTGTGATGCGGCAGCTAAAAAAGCCAATGCAATTCTGGGCTGCATCAATAGGAGTATAGCATCTAGATCAAGGGAAGTAATAGTGCCACTGTATTCTGCTCTGGTCAGACCTCACCTTGAGTACTGTGTCCAGTTCTGGGCACCACAGTTCAAGAAGGACACTGACAAACTGGAACGTGTCCAGAGGAGGGCAACCAAAATGGTCAAAGGCCTGGAAAAGATGCCTTATGAGGAACGGCTAAGGGAGCTGGGCATGTTTAGCCTGAAGAAGAGGAGGTTAAGGGGTGATATGATAGCCATGTTCAAATATATAAAAGGATGTCATATAGAGGAGGGAGAAAGGTTGTTTTCTGCTGCTCCAGAGAAGCGGACACGGGGCAATGGATCCAAACTTCAAGACAGAAGATTCCACCTAAACATTAGGAAGAACTTCCTGACAGTAAGAGCTGTTCAACAGTGGAATTTGCTGCCAAGGAGTGTGGTGGAGTCTCCTACTTTGGAGGTCTTTAAGCAGAGGCTTGACAACCATATGTCAGGAGTGCTCTGACGGTGTTTCCTGCTTGGCAGGGGGTTGGACTCGATGGCCCTTGTGGTCTCTTCCAACTCTATGATTCTATGATTCTATGAACCTTAGTCAACCCTGTCAATCATCAACTGGCAGGCAGGTTGGTTGATGTCAAGATACATACCCAATGCCTACGCCAAAATCTGCTGATATCTGTAATCAATAAAGTTCTGGCGTGTTTAATCCCCTACCGCTGTCATCTGTTTTAATTCTACCTATGTTGTATTCAGCGCCTCTTCCGCCCTCGGCTCCACAAACATTAAGCCCTATATGAAAGAGGACTTACATATGCCCTAAGTAAAATGGCTACACCAGGTCTATGACAGAACATTGAGGGACCAGGTTTTAGTAGATCACCACATTTTTAATGCAGGAAGTTCATCTTTCATTAATGAAAAATTATCAAAGTCCAAATCAGAAGACCTTGATTACTTTTCTTAGAATCTCCATTGGTTTTCATGACAAATAGCGTGAAATCATGTCACACTGCAGTAGCCATGGAAATGATGTATATTATCTCAGTGGATATTGCATTTTGACAGGCAGCAAGATGGGCCTTGAAATCAGAGATCTAGAGATGTTCGGGGCGGGGGGGGGGGAGAAACAAACAGAAAAACTCAGAAACCTTTGCACCAACCAGACTGAGACACGTCCATTTAACAATATGTGCGTCCCAATGCATCCAACCGCAGTTTAGTATGAAAAAAGGTAAAGATGGAGACACAACATTCTCTGCTCTGTAAAATTAAAAGATGGAAATCCCAACAGATAGATAATACCTGCTTGAGACATCGCTCTTCCAGTTCACAGATGCTGCCAAAAGCAGGGTTTTTGCTTCTGCTAATATTGGTTGGGAAACATTAATATTTATAGCTTAGCAACCAGCAGAGAGATAACAATTATTTATGGTGCAGGAAACACAGACAATGGAGCAAAAGAAATCCAGTTTTCCTGATCAAGAATCGTATTCACAAACACAGTCTCAAATAAGTCTGTTCAAGCTGGAGCGGAACATATTCATTATGAAAGCCTGTATTACATTTTATTTTTCCCCTCATGCCTTTGCCTGAAAACTCCCACAGAATAATATTGGGTGGTTATTTTTTTTTCCTTTTTATCCCCCGAAAGTACAACAAGCAGAGCCATATCCTCTCTGACAAATGACCCCTCAGTATGCATTTCCTGATATACTGTGTCATAACTCTCTCCTCACATCAATGTTCTTCTGATTAAAAAGAAAGAAAAGAACCTGCTGCTGCATTTTGATCTAGTGTAAACCAAACCTCCTCATTTCGTAAAACATCACTTTATGCAAATATAATGAAAAACTAATTATTGTCTCCCACCAAGAAATCCAAACAATGTATTAAGACAAACAATGACTGTACTGGTCTGTCAGCTCTTCTAATATTACTCTGAAACTTGTGTCCCTCAAATGAATAATTACCTACAAAATAATTAAATGTTGCTGATATGGTGAGCACATCCCACTTGTACATAGAACAGCAAAGCTTGTCTTCCCTGAAATCCATCTCAGTCATGTTGGATAAGCTTACTGTCCATCACACGGCTGGCATCGATCCCTGCTCAATTACGGAAGAAACATAGCACCATATTAAATGACAAATAAGGCTTAATTTTAATCACAGGCAGCCTGTAAGTCCATGTTCCATTATAGATTAAAAGAACCAATTATTTTTAAAAGAAAGATTTAATGAAAGGCCCTTAGTAATATATGGACATGTTGCCCTCTCTGCATTTGCAAGTCAAGCTCTCCAGTAATGGTTGAGAGACTCTGCAAACAATCTCAGCATGCAGTGAAGATGTTCTCTGGGGATTCATAGTTCTAACTTAAAAACCACTAAACCACACAACTTCAGGACATTCTCTCTGTAATTATACCAGAACACATCACCCTGAAAAACTACATTGGACAATAAATGGTGTTCGTACATTTGCCAACTGCACTGGTATAAACCAATATGCAGTTTAGGGCTATAGTCGCAGGGCTATCTAGGATAATCTAAGCCCAGTCCATACGTTAATAGGACTAAATGGGTCCCTGTAGTAGGGGACTGCATGTGATGTCAATTCAAGTGCCTTGTGTATGTCGTAACACTTACAACAGCCAATTGGTGTGATCTTTCCACACTATTTTGGAGGGGGAAGACCCATGCAGTTTCCTGACCTGCACCAAAAAGGATGTCATAACATAGGAAGGGGTATGTGCTATAGGAGGAAACCTGGCTGGTCAGTAATTGCATGATCAACGTACTTCCCTACATCAGGATCCTCCCTTTATGCTTAGGTAAAGATAAAGACTGAACAAGCCACCAATCACTCTGACAGTATTTTGTGACAAACACAGGCACATGGGGTTCTGCATCATAGCAAGTCAGATCAATGGTGCAGCTAGCTCAGAGTACAGAAACTAGCAGCAGCTCTCTAGGGTCACAGGCAGGAGTCTCTCTCAGATCAGACTAAAGATGCCCAGGATTGAACCTGTGACCTTTTGTATATGATGCATGTGCTCCATCACTGAGCCACAACTCTTCCCCACAAGTTTGCAGCTGACAAAGTGAGTTTAAAAACACAATGATAAGTTGTTCTGCATGCAAAACATTCTTCTGCTTACAGAGAGAGCACTGTTTTCTTTATACAAGCAAACTCGTGCACAAACCACGAGAGAGACAAAATACCAGAATTCAGATTTGTCCAAGTGCACTGGCTGTTTTGCTTTATTTACATGCCTCACACTGCACATTTGCTTGTTCAGGGTCTTGCACATTCATGCACTGAGATGCCTGAGTATCTTATTGTTTTGCACACAAAGCCCTCTGGCCATTGTTCTCTGCAGTATTAGTTTGCACAATGTTTCCTGCAGTGTTATTTTACATACAGAGCTCTGACCCTGGATCTGCCACATACAGAAAGACTCCTGAACGGTATCTAACTGAATGACAAACTATTTTCAGACACTGGACAGCTCACATGATAGATGCCTGTGTATGGATGAACATATACATGCACTTATTGTCAATCCTATGAACAACAACCTGAACCTACAAACATAGTGTGTGCATGTGAACTATTTGGTGGATAACATGTTTGTGCATAGGACTCATGCTACATCTAGCAATTAGGTTGTATGAAATGGGCTTCAAATCAGTTCAATCATATAGATGAGGATCTGCACTAGAAAGCTTTTCATGCATAAGTGATGGTTGCTCTGCAGAGGTCTTCTTGAGAATAATCAACAGTGCTATAATATAGCACAAATAATGACAGTTGTTACCATGGTTTCCAAAACGATTCAGAGTTAACTGTGGTGCACAGCTGGACAATAAATCCATAGATGAAAGAGACAATGACTATTGTTTTTACTTGATAACCTTTAGAGATATAGAGAACTGTAGGCTTATTCTTCATAAACAAGTTGAAGATAATTAATGGGAAAACTGGGAATTTCTTTATGCAAAATACTGTAATGCAATGCTATTTTCTGAACACCAATTTAATGACTAAGAGAAATCCGATTCAATCAATGATATATTTCTTAGTATTCCTAAACTTTATTAGCCTCAATAGTTAGCTATCAGTCATTTAGTTACTTCGGTTTCACGAATGATACTCAACAATTTGAAAATGATAATTAATTTTTTACAGAAGCAGCATCAGATACCCTATGCAGAAAATCCTATTTTCCTGAGCTGAAAAGCCTGATCTAGGAACAGTGGCTCCATCAGTTATCTTTACATGCTTGTTTTTTTGCGGGGAGTCAGACTGAAAGCTCTCTACTCTTAGGTTCCATAAGATATGATACCACTGGAAACAACTTGTTTGGAATAGTGCACACAGATCTTAGTTTCTGAAATCAGGAAACCTTGTATGTGAAATCATTCAGAGCACATTTTTTCTCCTCTTTGATTGAGGGAATTGAATAAATACAGCAGGTGGAATCCAGCTGGCACCCTTTTAATCCCCAACAGAAAAGGAGGGAAGGAGATGGTTGGGAATCACCACCCCCAGATAGCTGAGGGACCCTCAGAACAACATGGAAGGTGGCATGTGGGCTGCAGGGTGGAATGGGAATTGGTGTAAATTTCATCCCCTGCTCTTCTGTTGCCAAAGGCATCTATTGGATCAAAAGCACTTCGGCAAGTGCTAGAGCAGAAATCGGACTCCACTCATTGCTTGCAAATATACTATTAAGAATAGCATGTGCACGGTGTCGCGTGAAAAGCTCTTTGCATTCCCAAACAATTTGAGCCTTATACACTAGATGCTTTATGTCTGCATCTGTAATGAGAACAGAAAACCCGTATCGAAGAGGGCATGGGTTTGGTCTTTAAATGGCTTTCTTCCATTTTCTGTCCTATGCTAACAGCATTAGCACATGCATTCATACACCACACCAGAAGCTCAAACAGATACTTAAATATTTGAAGTACATGTCCCATTTACCCACCACTGACACTTAGTCATTGTCACATCCATTGTCATATCCATTGTCACTTTGGATATGGACACACACACACACAGTCCCCAGAATTATTACTAATAATAAAACAACAGAAAGCTAACGTTTAACAAAATATTCTACAAATGAGAAAAAACTCTGGTGCAAAACTTAACTGTTGGATGTGCTTTTACCAAAGAAGGAGAGAGACATCATAGGAGTAGGCAATCTTTAGTCTGTCGAGGTCAGTGGTGAGCCAGACCTTCTTCTCTTTCTGCCACCACTTAACTCTCTCTTCCTGCCTCCTTCTCACCCCTTTTGTGCCCAGCAGTCAGCTCTAGCCACAGGGCTAACTAATAGCTTTCACAGGAGTTTTGAAATTAGGACAAGGGCTACAGACAAACCCACTTGCCACTTATAGGTTGCCCCACTGAGCCATAGACATCCACCTATTGAACTGCTAAGTGACCGTGCACTGAGTCTTCATAGACGGTACCTTGTATCAGTGGGCGATTTTGCTGAGAAATGCCTTAGTGGTAGGCTAAATGAATAAACAATCAATCACTCTGTTCTTCCATAGTTTCTCAGTCTTATTATAATTGCCACGTAGTGAAACAGAAATAAAATCATAAGTTCTTCCACAGCATTGCGTTTCCCACATCTAATTATTCAGACATTTGGAGATAGGAAACTTTTACCCCAGTACAACAGAATATTCTTCCTCCCACATTCTCCCTTCCCAGAATATATCCCAGCTAAACACTGTTTATTTTATATGCAAAGGAAGTTTGTTTTTTGCTTGCATAATTGAGTTATAAATAAATTGACCATTAAAAAATTTCCCTTAAGGTGTTAGCAAAAGAATTGTAGTTGTTTTCAGGTGAATACGTAAATTCTTCTACATAAACAGGTAAGCAAGTATTCCTTTTGCTCTAGTACCTAAGGTAAAGGTAAAGGTACCCCTGCCCATACGGGCCAGTCTTTTTTTTTAGGAATAATTTTTTATTAACCGACCAATCACATAAAATCAAACCAAATTACATAAATTCCAAACTACACAGCCGGATTTTAAATTTTTGTTGGGGGTACCCATATTTCAAGTTCTGAAGGGGATTCAATCAACTTCTTGCTTCTTACTGCTGTTTTAATGTCCACAAATCTATCCTTATGATGTTCACAGTACTATCCAGTCCTTTCTTCTTGTTTTTCCATATCTCTTGTTGTTATTTTCATATATTTTTCCTTTCTCTTTGTGACCTCTGATAGTCTCCACAAGCTGGTTAGACAGTTTGTAATCCTGCGTGGATATTATTATTTTTTATCCAGTAGCCATATCCAGACGTTTTCCATGTAACATCACTTCCATACATCAAAACAGCCTTAGCGTCATTAATCTTCACCAATCTGCCTCCTTTCTCAAAACCTCTGAGGAGATTCACCAGGAATGCAGTCTGAAAACAAGTCCGTTCCTTCTCTTGGCTATAAATCCTTTGGCAAGATGGCGACTCTGAATTAATTGCTGCGCCATTCCAAAAGCTCTTATTGCTTCTCGATCTCCATAAAGCATACTTTTGGTTAAAGTTTATCTCCACGCAGACCTTAATCATCCTGCTTGGGTCAGTCAACCGACGATTCTAATGAGGAGGGGTTCTTGTAAATCACATAGAAGGAAAGTAAAAAAGGTCGCCCCCCCCATTCAGTCCCGTTGTCAACATACCCAGCCTTTGGTGTACCTTCATCGTAAAATATTCCTGTTTCTCCAACCCGTCGTCTTCTTTTGCAGAGGTCACTTAAATTAGCAGACTTCACTCCCCTTCTTCACTTGAAATATGTGCATTTGCTTCTTTTGTAATTAATTATTCCAAATTTCTGCAGCTAGTGCGCAATCAGAGACAGCGTCCAGGAGAGCCGAGGTCCACACGGGGGCATTCTGCCTAGGGTCCTCACCCCCTTCTTTAGAATTAGGGGGTGATGTATGGGCACAGCAGGCAAGGGCAGTGTTCCCCATTTCCTTGGGGCAACAAGGGAGGCTGCCTACTCCCATAACAGCCTCTTTATTACCCTGTGTGGGTCGGATGGATGGTATTGTCAGCCATCTTCCAATGCGCCCCCTAGTGCCCCCCGTATGGGCCAGTCCTGACAGACTCTAGGGTTGTGCGCTCATCTCACTCTAGAGGCCGGGAGCCAGCGCTGTCCGCAGACACTTCCGGGTCACGTGGCCAGCGTGACGAAGCTGCTCCGGCGAACCGGCACCAGAGCAGCACACGGAACACCGTTTACCTTCCCGCTAGAAAGCGGTACCTATTTATCTACTTGCACTTAATTGTGCTTTCGAACTGCTAGGTGGGCAAGAGCTAGGACCGAACAACGGGAGCTCACCCCGTTGCGGAGATTCAAACAGCCAACCTTCCAATCGGCAAGCCCAAGGCTCAGTGGTTTACACCACAGCACCACCCACATCCCATTTCTCCAAAATATAGGGCATAATAATTACTTCTCTGGTTCCTTTATCTCTCTCGTAACATTGCTTTAAAAAAAACACTTCTCAAAAGAATGTTTAGCAGGATAGCCAGTTCTATAATTTTATGGTCACGCTCCAAAGAGTCACATCTAAAACACCGCAAGCAGGCTTTCTCTGACCTCTTTCTTATTGCAGCCCCTCATGGTCCTGAAATATGATGGAACATCATTTCTACTGGCAGGATCCAGCTGAAAATTAAAGTTGTTAAATCATGTCCCATATTTGAGTGGAACTGTGCGAGGGTTGACTCCAACTTATGCATATTATTTTCCAAACTGAATTGTATTACACAAATATTTCATAAATTTCTCAGAAGAAAAATGGAAGACCACTTTGCAAGTGGCCTTGTTTATTGGGTACTCTTATACTTTCCATAAAAGCAAGTAATATCAATATGAAAGTTTCTAATCTCTCAAAATTCAGACTTCATATCCAGAATATTTTTAAGGCATTAATTTCACATAAGTTTAACATGTAGGAAATAGAAAATGTGTAAAAGAATATATTAATGCAATAAACTGGTACATAAAATATACAAGACTCCCACTCATATTCACATTTCCAGACAACAACTCAATAATATACTCAAGTATTGAAATGTTTGTGGAGCACTTTTTTAATGTTCTCATTCATAGGCACCATTTTGAAATTATCCGTCTCATTCTGGCTGCATTCAACTCTGAAAGCATTCAATAACCATATAAATTTAACCAAACAACGTTTACTAACAAGCTTCAACGAAGTACAATGCAGAATTTCTGACAAAAATACCTGGTGATGAGTAGAATCTCATATCTTTAATTATTGTTGCAATTCAAATGATGAAAATGTAACTGTGTACTCACCTGGAACCCAAAGGTTGTTGCTTCCAGGAAGTGGAGATAAAGTCTCTTCTATGAAATTCAAGATGTCTTCAGTGACTTTTACACTGAGTGACTATATCTACAGAGAAAATACAGCTAAATGTTAGGAGAAGTTGAATTCATGGGTTGAATCCAAGTCTGCGGTGATCACAGATTTAGTTAGTTAGTTGGTTAGTTAGTTAGTTAGTGTGTATACCATCCTTCATTTGCAGATCTCAGGGAGGTTCACAATACTGGGTAAACCCACTGAAATCAAAGGCCATGACTAGGTTAAGACCACTGATTAAAATGGCTGTGCTCTGATTATGACTGGCTTGGTCTCAACCCAGAATTTGTCTGATCTCATATTCTACAGAAAAAGTCAACTGGTTTGAGAGCTCATTTCAGGTTTAAAATTATTCATGTATATCTTGCTTTTCGTCCCCAAGGAGATCAGAGTTCACTAAAAATTATAGAACAATATAACAGACCAACAAAGAACAAAACACACAGCGGCAAAAAAATATCAGAGGGCTCAGGAGTTGGAGAGGAGAAAATCCTTTAAACCACCTCATAAAGGAAGCAAGTCAGGAAGCCATCTGAATTTCCCAGGTCAGGGAGTTTCAGAGGATATGGGAGAGGGTTATTTACAGAAAAAGGCCCTCATCTTTATTGTCACTTATTGAATTCCTGAAAGGACAATGAGAAGGCGTCTGGGCAAGATCTCTGCTCTTGAGCAGGAATATGCTGAAGAAGGTCTTCTACAGGCAACCTGGTCCCAAGTGTTTTGCTTAACACTTTATAGGTCAAAACCAGCAGTAGTAGTGAATTATTATTTGACAAGCTGTTGCTGCTAAACATGGAATTTTAACTTCAGAACAAGCACTAATGTGGATATTACATGGATATCTTCCTCTCTGAATCACATTAGTCATCTTCCGATATGGGGGTGGTGTGTTGCTCTTTGCAGGGTACAGTTAGCGTTACTGAAGCCAACTACGCTTTGTTGCTATTCTGTTCTATGATCCTGGACAACGAAGCACTGACTACTAATGTGGTAATTAAATTAATCTCTGTATCTTTTAGTCATTCAAATGTAATTTTGCATGCAAGTGGAAATATGCATAGCATCATCTAGCATTAATGTCTCGATAGGAAGAAAGATCATTATTGCGGTAATGAAGTTGCAGAATTTCAAAACTACTTTTCTACTGCTGTCTCTGTGGAGAGATGGTTTCACTTTTTAAGAAAAACAATAAAATCACCAAGATCCAATGGGAAAGAACTTGGATATGACAGTTGTCGTTTATTTGGAAGAGCAGACCCATATTCCTTTCATAAAAGTATCCAAAGTTTTCAGAGATGTTGGCTATGTGTGCAAATGCATAAACTGATATGTACATGGAACTACTTGCATAGTTCTTGATATCAGAGTGTATGCGCACATTAGTATCTTAAAAGGCAGTGAGGCTGCACCCCTGCCACTGCGTTTCATTTGCGCTTGCTGTTCACACCAGAGGTGGGTGGGTGACTTCACCCAGTGTGCTGTACCTTATTTGTTTCTCTGTACCTGCAAACACTCCTAGCCTGCCACATCCACTGGCAGAGGAAGAGGGGCGAGGGGAGCATACGGCCCCGGCACCACAATCCCGTTTGGGTGCCATTGCGGGTGGTGAGCTACGCCCCCAGGACACATGCCACGCCCCTGCAGGCGGCACACCATGCCCCTGCCTGCCCTCCGTCCTCTGCCACTGGCCACATCTATTCAAGGAAGTTGCAATCTGCGCATGCACAATGACTGTCTGAACTGTACACCCTTCATCTTAATGGCAGCTTGCATTTACAAATCAGATGGAATATTGAGGGGAAATGCGCCAAACACAAGTATTTCTCAACAAACTGCAGGGTACATACAAAATATGGCTCACAACATGGCTTCATGGCACCAGTGGTTGGAGCAAACTGAAACCAGGGAAAGCGGTAATGGGCTCTCAGCCCTGAAAGGTCTTAAAAGGCTATCAAACCAGCATGGGCAAACCTTATATCAGGGGTAGCCAACATAGTGCACTCCCAGACTTGTAACATTACAACTGAAATGCCCTGGAGTTCTCCACCTTTGGAGGCTACGATAGGGAGTCTCTTTTTACAGGAAGGGCGTGAAAGCAAGGACTTACTGCAGCCATGATCATGCTCCCTGCAGCTGCAGGACACTTCGCTGCCCTCTCCACTTTTAAACCAAAGGGCATAAAAAGACAGAAATTTCTGTTCTCATGATGGTGCAACATATCCAATGAGATTTGGCTACTCGATGTCACTGAAACCATGCAAGAGTGAATGGAATGCTCACTGACCTTGTTCTGGCTAAATACAGAGAGAGAGAATGAGACTCAGCAACAGGAGAGAACTGCAGTTGCTGACATAAGGGACATAAACAGACAGCAAATGGAACCGAAAAAGGTGAAGATGAGCCTCCTCCTTCAAATCCTTGGCTTTTGAACCAAAAAGGTTTGCCTGAGATTTAGCTCTAGCCTACAAAAGGCTAATACGGGCTCTAAAAAGAAGGTTGCTTTAATCAATAGTGGGTTTATATTTTACAGTCATGCTTTTAACTGGAATGTTTTCTTAAGCCCTTTTTAGTTATTTGCAATTAATTTATATGAGGTTTTTCATGCTTCTGTTCTTATTTTGTAAACCATCTAAAGGTTTGTAGTTTTACCTTTAAAGTGGCATAAATAAATAAGGTTTATTAATCACTTAAAGCTGTACATTGGGGGGGTACTATGTTGCATAAATATTATTGGGAGAAATTTTCAAAAATGGGGGGAAATAGTTTTTTGGGGCTTTAGCACTGCAACACCAAGTTGAATCCGATGAGCAGCATCTTGCTGATAAATTGTGGGTCATACATGTGCAAATCACAAAGTGCTTAAAAATATACACAAACATATTCATTAAGATGCTCTATTACCCAATACAATGTTTTCACTATAGGGCAAAAAACAGGAAGCAGAAGCAAGAATCTGTTTGGGAAACCCTATAAGCTTCTGAATTAGGGCACAATCTTATTATTATCATTATTTTCTGTATCACCCTCACCTGAGTATCACAGGGCAGTTTGCAATATAAAACACAAAAGTGCATTACATAGTAAAAAAACAACCCCAACTCTGCACACACAGTTTAAAAGGCCATAGATTGTTTAATTGGCCTAAGGCCCAGGAGACTAGAAATGTTTTTGCCTGGCACCTTAAGATATGCAACAAAGGTACCAGGTGAACCTCCCTAGGGAAAGCATTCCACAAGGGGGAGCCACCACAGAAAAGGCCCATTCTTGTGCTGCTGCTCTCTGGATCTCTGGCAGAGGAGACAAACAAAGAAGGGCCTCAGATGATGACTGCAGAGTCACATAGAGAGAACTACTCCTTGAGGTACTGCAGTCCTGAACCGTTTAAGGCTTTATAGGTCAAAACCAGCACTTTGAATTGTGCCCAGAGACGAATTGGCACAATCCTGCAGCCAGGCCAGGATTGGAATTATATGCTCAAATCTTGCCCCAGTGAGCAACCTGGTTGCTGAATTATGCACCAGGTAAGCTTCTGAACCATCTTCAGAGGCAGCCCCATGTATAACACATTGCAGTAATCTAACCTAGTGATTACCAGAGCATAGACAACAGAAGTTAGATAATTTCTGTCCAGATAAGTTCACAGCTGGTAGCCAAAGCTGATAGAAGGCACTCTGCACCACCGAGCCTCAAGCAACAACAGGGGACCCAGAAGTACCCCCAAGCTGTGTACTTACTACTTCAGAGTAAGTGTAACCCCATCAAGAGCAGGCAACCTTCCATCCATCTGGCCCGGGGAACCACCCACTAAAAGGATCTCAATCTTATCTGGACTGAATTTCAGTTTGTTGGCTCTCATCCAGTCCATTACTGAGGCAAGACAACAGTCCTACACATTCATTGCCACACCTGCAGATGTAAAGAGGTAGTGCTGTGTGTCATCATATTGCGGACAACAATCTCCAAAACTGTAACTGCTTTCCTCAGAGTAAACCCACTGAACTCATTGGGGCTTACTTCTGCATAGACATGGATAGGACTGCACAGTCAAACTGTCTGAAGCATCTATGGCTGGTGTCCCAGGTTTGAACATTGCTAGTGATAAAGAGCATTTGGTAACTTGTCTAGGAAGTTCTCTCAAACCAATGCCAAGTCAGAATGCGGGAAGGAAAGCACACATGAAAGAAAAAGGAAGCTGCTATCGAATAAATGGTGTCATAGGCAAGTTGTCTTATCTCACAAAAGCTCCTCACTATTAAATAATCTCTCTGACTTGAAAGCAGTATGGTGATTTGTGTGATGTGTGCAGCTAATTAGAGCTCTGCTCGTACAAAGACCTATACATATTCCTAACTTCAGGCACTTTCTGTTGGTATTCTGCTTCAAAAGGAATACTCAATGGACATAAAATTAAGGGCAGGAAGAAATCTTCATGGAATAGGGCCCGACATAGAGAAGAATAAATATATTGGTATGCCCCATTCATTGGTCTGGCCATGAGTTAATTTTGAATAAACTCCCAAAACAGGAGTTTAAAAGACGGCAGTGAACAGGTCTAAAAAACACAAGTTAGGTTTCAACACACTTTGTAAAACCACATTCCATATAATAGTAAGTGATCTCTAGGTGAGCTTCCCTCATTTTTTAATGTGTCAAGATTGGGAGTGGGGACCTTAGGTTTCGTGGCTTTGTATATACATAACCCCCTGAGCCACACGGATGCCTAGTATCAGCCCCTGGAATTGGTAGTCAGCATCACCTCTGGATATGCCAGGGTTACTAGGATCATGGCCTTCTGGTCTTGCCTAGACAATAAAACAGGATCTCCAACTCACAGCTGGCTCAGCTGTTTAGTCTTTACTGTATGCAGGCTCCACGCAGGTACTGGTAACTAAGATAGTTACTATCCCTGGTAGAGCCCTTAACTTGGGCTTGTAGCAAGGTTTCTAATAGCCTTGGGGTGGGCTGTCCTGTGCCCTCCCCCCAATGTTGTTTGATGCCAACTCCCATTATTCCAGGCCATGCTGGCCGGGTCTGAGAGGAGTTGAAGTCAAACAACTTCAAGAGGGCAACAGAATAGTCACATCTTCTGGCCTAGTCGAATGGAAGAAAGGGAAACAGGGGAACTGATGGCTGCAATGTACTTAAAGGCAAAGTGCACAGTCAGTAAATGGTGGGAGAAGATGATCCTTCGCATAACCAAACCATTTACAGCTTTGGAGGTGAATCTCATCACTTTGAATTGTGTCCAAAAGCATGCTCAGGCTAACCCATCCCAGTTGACATGTAGCTGCCAGAGTCCAAATATACCTCACAAAGCTGCTGGGGTGATATAAAGTGGAGCATGTACATGACCCTAAACTCTGTGAAGTAAGAAAGGAATAAAAAATATATAGAAATAAACAATAACAGATGAAGAAAAAAAAAGAATTATTAACCATGAGAACTTAATTACTTTGGCACAGAAAGCTACAACAACGATTAGCCCTATCTAAGAACAGGATTGTATAAAATATATGCTGCTGATGTTGTGCTTTTTATTGAATACTGTATTTTGAGAATTTTGTGTTAGTGGTGTCTTGGGTTGGCAGGGTGGATTAAAATGTCATAGAATAAATTGACTAGTATCCTAGATGGACATGACTCATCTTCAGGAAGGAAATTGTGGTACAGTGGTACCTCGGTTTAAGAACTTAATTCGTTCTGGAGGTCCGTTCTTAACCTGAAACTGTTCTTAACCTGAAGCACCGCTTTAGCTAAAGGGGCCTCCCGCTACTGTGGTGCCTCCGCTGCATGATTTCTGTTCTCATCCTGAAGCAAAGTTCTTAACCCGAGGTACTATTTCTGGGTTAGCGGAGTCTGTAACCTGAAGCGTATGTAACCTGAAGTGTCTGTAACCCAAGGTACCACTTTGCCACTTATCCTAATCAAAGAGCTGTACAAAGTCTGTGCATGTTCACCAATGACACTGGCAAGGCTTGATCACAGTTCACATGTCAGCCATTTAAGTTATATTAATGTAAACACAGGCAGGGGAAAGATGGAATGCCCTTATACTCCGACTGAAGATACAGTTAAGCACATGTGCCTGCATTGAAGCTGGTTTAATCAGATTTCGTTCAAATAGATTAACTTATTTCTGTTGTGGCAATTGATTTGTTGGCAAATAGTTCAAATATAAGTTAAGACTGCATAGCAGAACTCTAGATGTGTCCAATAACAAGTGCCATTAAAAATGTGCAGTCTAAAACAATGGATTTCTAGAAGTAGCTTTACCGAATCAGCAAACAATTGCCAGGTTCCACTACTATCATAGCCTGCGTTTGCTGAAAGCTAGGACCACATGCACCACACTAGATGTGCAGCAATAACAACAGATGTTCACAACACCATATAAGATGATGATGTGTCAATGAAACCTTTTACAATACTTGGACAAAATTGTATTCATACAGCTCAATCCTACACATGCTTACGCTGAAATATGGCCCTCTGTTATTCACAGGAAATTTGTGCCTAGATTTGGAGCATTAATTTGTTAAATGGCAGTAGTAAAAAAAATGAATGTACAATTATGCAGAATAACTACCTGAGCAAGAATAAAGTACAGCTAAATTTCTATTTCCTTGGAAATGTGCCAGAAAAAATTAGAGAGGGCCATCTATTTAGTATTGATTCCAAAATCCATCCTTTGTAGTTCTTGCACTCGAAGAGAGAATGGTGACTCCTCTTGGTATTGTGGAATGCATGTTCAGAGTTAATTTTACATTGGTGTAATCTCAAACATAAGTATCACCTGAGATCACCACTACATCCATGGTTGGTAATTAAAAGAGAGGCTCACACATCTAAAAACAACTATATTATAAAGAACATACACTCAAGGACAGATACACAAAAGCAAATGTGCTGGGAAAACACAACGTATTTTGCAAGGACAAACGGCACTGAAAGAATAATCCATAATAACAAGAGTTCATAACTACTGTAAAAAGTTCAAGGAACCACAGTGTGTAGGAAGTTTCACTTGGAAATTATCACAGCTGTAAATCTACAAAAAAAAAACTTTGTTTCCAGTTGTACTTGTGACAGGTGGCTGTAACACAGCAGAAAACTCTTGTGATAGAAATTGTTCAAAGTGCATAAAGACATTGAATTTGGGGGATTTAGGACAGTGAAAAGGAAATACTTCTTCACACAGGGCACAGTTCAATCTATTGAATTCAACACTATTTTAAAATTTTATTTATTAGACTTATATACTTCCCTTCATCATAAGATCTCAGGTTGGTTCATAACATAGGAGCTACAAAATGTAGTAGAGGCCACCAACCTAAGTGACGTTAAAAAGGAGTTAGACAAATTCATGGAATATAGGGCAAGCAATGGCTGTTGATATCAAATGTGGTATTGCCACCACATACCAGTTGCCTGGAAGCAGAAGTAGAGCGAGGTGTGGGAAATTGCAGTCAAACAGAATGACCGCTCCCTGCTTAAAATGGGGGGCGCCCTTTGCGTGGACGCACGCAGCCCCTAGATCTGGAGCGGCTCCAACAGCATAGGCTTGGTTTGCCTTCCCTCAGGTGGGATACCTGGAGGTCTCCGCCTACCTCAGTCAGTTGTCCAATCCCACCTGGGGGAAGCGTTGCCAAGGAGACCAGGCCAGGTAGGGGAGGGATTACCTGCCCACACAATAGAGGGAGGATCTTACTTAGGAATCCTCACTTGGCTCCAGAGCTTCTCCCACCCTACCCACCCTCAGTTAAGGTCTTATTTGCAGGTTAACTTTTCTTCACAGGTTTTGCAGGTTAACTTTTCTTCACAGGTATGCGGGCGCTGCTATGTTAAGGTCGCTGTTAAAGGGCCGGAAAGGAATTTCCCTGCATTGGCAGGTTTTGCCTTTCCCGTAGCAAAACGTCACAACTTTGGCGGTATCAGGCCTTGGGCGGAATCCTTTTGTCCATCTTCCTCTTGCGGCGGCGATACCAGGGTTCCCCGTTAAAGGGGTTTTCTGAAGGGAGGCTTTGGCCGTACACCGAAAGGTCGTCATTGCTCTCTCCTGCGGTGGCGGCGTTACGGGGGCGGCCATCTCTGCTTGAACATATGTTCTCCAGAGCCGGCCCATCCCCCCCCCCCACACACTGGATAACCCTGATGCTCCCTAGGTCCCCGGCTGGGGACCGGGGAGGGAGAACGTCCAATGCCTGAGCCAAGGTCTAGCCACATTTGAAATTTAATAAAGTTGTGGCCAATTTAATCCCATAGCACGTTGTCTTGAGTCGTTATTCCGCATGACGGGGGGACCGTGCAGGATCTGGGGACTCCGCCTGTCCACGCAAATGCACGAGTGCTAGCTAGTGCATGAAGAGGTTAAGACTGTGGAACTGTGTTCCTAGACTAAGTTAGGTCACACACCCCTTACCTATGGTGGGGAAGTGAAGCTTCTTCTCTCTCTTCACACCATGTTATTGACCAGAAAGGATGTTTGAAACTATCTATCTGTATTTTGTAGTCCTAGCTGCAGCATGGAATGGAACATGAATCAGACTTTTGGACTTTGTAAGCAAAGCATTTTTATGTTAGTTTTAAAATTGTTTGAAGTCACTCAGAGTGGCTGTGGCAATCCAGTCAGATGGGCGACAAATAAATAAACAAATAGTTGTTATTATTATAATAAACTTACTTAACAGTGTGTTGGACCCGCTCCCTGCCAGGAAAAGGCAACCTATATCCCGGTGTGATACTGCTGCTTAATTTTGTGACTGTTTTAAACTTTGTGGGGGGTCTCTCCTGCTGGATGTGTTAAACCCCATGGTTTGAATCTAGGCATCCAGCCAATTCTTTTGTTAATTATAACATCGGTCATGGATCTTTATTTTCTTCCCACAAAAGAGGGCTGTTGCAAGGGAAATGGGCACCTGGTTGGCGACTGTGAGACCAATATGCTAGTCTAGGTGCACCTTTGGTCTGGTCCAGCAGGGCTCTTCTTGCATTGCAGAAACAGGAACACGATGTGTGTGTGTGGGGAGACTACCCATAATTCCTGAATTTAATAAAAGTTAGAATTAATTAAGGTTTGATTAAACTGTGCCAAACACCTAACTTCCAAAGGAAACATGAACCCTGAGTAAGCGCCAAGCCCCCAGTAATCTCACAGCGCTTAGAGATTGAGGCATGTAACAATTATTATGTGTGTATGCATTGAGTTGTATCCAACAATATCAATCGGTTGATGGCAAAGATTTTGTCAGCAGAATGGGGACGGAAGCAATTTTCAGTTATTCCCCTCAACCTGCACTCCTCCTCTAAATCTGTTTAAAAGTGTCCCCCTACCATTTGCAACAGATTTGAGGGACGCGGGTCGTACTGGGGGGAATGGTCAGAAACTGCTTCCAACCACATTCTGTTGACAGAAACCTTGGCTACAATAATGTACAGAAATATTGGGTCATTGTTTTTTATTTGTTTTAAATGAAAATGTTTCTAATATTGAAGGTGTCCTTCCATATTATTCTAAGTTGTTTTAAAAAGAAATATAGCTCGATCAATGCAATGACGATTACAGTAATTTTGCCCAATGAATTCAGCTAAGATCATCCAGCAGTATCCTTCCCCTCACTCACACTATTAAAAACTGAAATCTCACCAAGTAATTCAGCTGGTGTCAGCTTCCTTCATCTCAATACCATATACTCAATGGGAAACTTATAAAAAGGCACCCAAGCTTATCTGAAAATGTTATCCATTCCATGGTGACAGGTTTTTATTTTATTATTATTAAAAATGGGAATCTTTCAATTATAGAAGCAAGAGAACATAGTATAATATAAGGAAGCTGTCACTAAAAGGAAATGCCTATCAAGTCAGATGTCTTTCTCCTGTATACATGGGGAGGGAGACTCTTGGTATAATAACTGAATGCATACCTCTCTATGCACCAAGTTGATGGGTGCAACACATGTAAATAAAAACATTGTAAGAGATATTTGCTATAGCAGAGAAGTCTCGCTGATGTGAACAAACAGAATAGGATACAGCTGCCAAAGAAAATACTGACACAGCATATTGGCTGTGATGGTTTTGATATGTTCACCATTTGTCAGCCACCGTGAGTGTTAGAACGAGGAACTGACAGCTCTGTACCCAGCTTCCCCATTGTGTGATGAGCCCCCAGAACCACTCACAGAATTGTAGAGTTTGAAGAGACCCCAACAATCGTCTAGTCCAACCCCCTACAATGCAGAAATAGCAGCTAATTCTTTTTGTACAGCAAAATGTGTCTAAGTATTAGCCTGACTCTGCCCCCCCCAAGTTGCCTATTAGCTCTCCTCAACAGGAAGGACCGTAAAGCCTCTCTGCTCCTTGCCTGGACAACGATAACCTTTTTCTGGCTCTCATTTAACCTCTCAGCTCTTGTCACAGCCACTACAGTTTTAACACTACAGTTTTAACTAGTTACTACAGTTTTAACTAGCCACTACAGTTTTAACTAGTTACATGGTACAGTATGAAATAATCTGGAATAGCCTTCCTCAATATGTCAATCCAGAGGTTTTTGGGGTTTTTTACTACAACTGATCATACCTGCTGATTGGCTGTGCAGGCTAAGACTGATGGAGTTGTATTGAACAAGGCTGATCTAGAAGTCTAGGCCACCATCCTATGACATATTACTTTAATATATGTTGAAGAGGCTCCTCATTTGGAGCATCCCATGGATTTACCATCTAGTTTCCCCTTGAGAGATTTCAGGGCATGAGCTTTGAGAGGACTAGCAAAATTACTTAAAAGGAAGCGCACATAGCTTAAGAGACACTGAAAACATAAAAGCAAGTCAGGAGTCAAACTGTTGTGGACATCATCTGCCTTTCCCTTTCATGCAGAAGGAAATGCAAGACCTGTGACTAGATTTGCCACACAGTTGCTCCAAAAGTAAACGATAAACATATCGAAAATGTGAGAGAAGCAAAAAGAGATTCAGTAAATAAGAGTAATAAAAAAGGATGTATACAGCCTTTCATGTAACCCTCATGTATATTGCCAGTGCTTTTTTGTGAATCTTCGTACTTTTGTCCATTTACTGTATTTATTTTCCCCGATCTGAACTATAAAATGGTGATTTTCTTGAGTCAAAATGAGAGCACCCCTAAACATTTTTATAGAAAAAAGCACTGTATACTGCACAAATGAAGTTTGTTTTTGTTTTTTTTTACTAAAAAAGGAAGAACGAAAAGGCAAACCTGAAAAGAGAGGCACTACCCTCCAGTAGTGGCAAAAACTGAATAAGGTGGCAATTGTATGCAGTTACCTGCATTAAAGTCAATGGGGCTTACTTCCAAGCAGACATGTATAGGATTGCAATGTAAATAAATGGGACAATTAATCACTAAACTACCAGCTTCACTGAGCAAAAAACCAAAATAAAATAGGCAAACAGGAAGCGTTATGTTGAAAGAATAATTGCCCTTAGAAGCCTTAATAGTGATTTGCCAATCTACACTGAATCAGGTGGCGGTGCAACTGCATTTTTTAAATTATAATTTTTTTGCCATGAGTTAGGGTATAACAAGAAGAAAACACACTGAAATGGAGCAATGCCATGGGAATCCATTGACTGAACAGAAACTAGAGGAAGTATTTAGTGTAGAAGCAACAAGAGTCCCCATTCCTCTCTCAATCCAAGGAAATGTTCTGACTTTTAACAGGTGACCTGGGACTGTCCACTTAGCATGCAGGGCAACAGTAATTGTAAAATATTTTTGCTTTTACAACACAGAAAAAATGATGTCGGGAATGAGAGAATGTGAAATATCTTAAAATGATGGAGTCGGTGTTTAGAATAAAATTGAGAACATAGGCAAGAGAGAGGATGAAAACTGGGAAGCCTTTTTGTTTTTTTGTTTAGATCCATGAAAGTTAAAAAGCATGGGTGAGACAGAAATACGAATCTGGTTTTCATCCATGTCAACATGGCATATGGCCAGGATATTTGTCTAGCGCAATTCACGATCTACATGATAATATGTAGTAAAACAATGCATAAAATGTTTATACAAGCAAGGGAAATAAAAGCAAACGCACTGCTATATGCATCATCTTCAGCATGAAGATTGCCCTTATGTTTTTTCAGATCCACCTATCAGCTGCTAAAATTGAAACTATACCCATGGCGCAAATGCAACTTAACACAGGAATAAATGCTACTCTGAATGGAAATTATAAACGACAAATTATGTATACCAGTTGGAATTACAATCCCTGAGAAATTGCTTCTTTTCAGCACTGAGACTAGAAGCAAATAGGTGTTTTCTAAATTATCTAGCAGATGGTTCAGACATAAGGACAGCTTGCTAGAAGCAGGACAAGGCTAATTAGCCCATCTTGACTTCCCTTCTCCTCCTCAGCACTCACTCCCTGATCATTTCTCCCCTGTAACAGATCAGCTTCTCTGTGGTTAGAAAATCATCGACACCCCTGCAATGATTTTTCCCCAGCAACATTCAGAGCAGATCGTAGATAAAACAAGCAAGACATCTCATGCAAGCAGAAAATAACCTGCTTGCTTGCCAGAATGACCGCTGCTTCTCCCCACCCCCCACCCCTCAGGGCGGAGGTTTTGTGCTTTTGATAGATGTATGACAAGAAGTAATTCTGCCGCTAAAGCATTCAAACTGCTACATTTCCATGCTAGGAGGTGCTTTTTACTGTTGAATTTCTACATGCTGTGCAGCTGTTAAAGGCTCATCAGCCTTGCCAGAACAAAAAGGTGGCATCCCCATTGGGGCAGTATTCTGCATTTTACAGCAGCTACCCATGTTATATAGCTTTTGCATTTTGTGAGTTTCCTTCCCTGTCAAAGTCATGGACTATCACCCAGAAACATACCATGAATATTTAAGCAGACTGACTCTTTCAATTTGTACAGACTGCTATGCAGGATCAACACACGCCAATATAAAGATTGAAATCAATGTGCTGGATTGACTGGGTGAAGCGTGAGATGGTGCTAGTGTTTCAAACACAAGTTAAAAAGGAGTTTTCATTTAACTCCTAGCTCCCCTGCAGAAGTAACTGTAGCCCTTGTAGCCATTTCACTTCCAAATTGAAAAGCCTTGTAAATTTCTAGGATCCAAGCCTAACATTCTGCAAACATCTTCCACAAGCAATGTCACCATTATCCCAAGAGTGTGCACAGATGGGGAAAAGGACAGGACTCCTGCAACTTTAATAGCTGTATAGAATAAGGAGTTGCAACAGATGTTTCTTCCATAACAAAAATTAAGGGGGCATGAGCCTTATCTTTTTCATCTGGTGATCTATAGCTGTTGTTGGACTACAACTCCCATCATCCCTGAACATTGCTCCTGCTAACCAGGGATGATGGGAGATGTAGTCCAACAGCTAGAGACCCAATTTTGAGAAACACTACATTAACGGGATCCTAAGGGAGGTGCTTCTGTTTATGCACCCTGGCGGGGTCTGAGGGCCATAACACTCACCAAGGTGTGACCCTGAGGGAGTTGAACCTATTTGATGTATGTCATGGGTCAGCCCTATATCAGGAACGACCCCAATAGAATCTTCCAGCAGGTGGACTGGTTGATACAGGAGATACCCAATGCCTAAACCAAAACCCCTAACCCATCTGTAATCAATAAAGCTGTAGCCTAATTTGAACCAAAAGAACATTGTACTGTGGTCCTTTCAGCTTCTACATACACAGCAACAGGGGAGTAGCAATATCACTGCACCCAGAGACAAAAATACTTCACTCACAGCTGTTCACAGAGCCTCACATCTTTCACAAACCACTGAAAACCTCCAACACGGAGCCCCAGAGATTCTTGTTCCACATGGAAAACAAATGCATAAGACCCAAATCACTAACCCCAATTAAGAAAAGACTCTGTCTTCTCTCTTCCACGTCTTCCCTGTTTTCCTTTTCTCAGAGTTTCATCTGGGCTCATTTTAAAATCTCATTCACTGCAGCTGTGACATCTCTCGTTTCACTCCTTTGGCCTCCTCACCTGTTTCTCTTGCTAGCAAACCGCCTTGGCTGGACTTGCTCTTATAGCTGGGCAGCCTCTGCAGCCAGAAATCTCAGCAGGCTGACAGGCATGGTCTTATCCACTGTAACTTACCCCTAATTAATTTTAGAAATTCTCTAGATTAAACTAGAATTCTGGAGAAGAGAAACACAGCACAGCCTGACTCAATGCAATTATAAAGGGATGGAAATCTGGAGAAATCAGCTCATGCCTGAAAAGGAATGGAAATCAGGGTGGGGAGGTGAAGAGAGAGAATCAGTTCATACCTAGAGAGAGCATAAAATCTGGTTTTTAAAAGTGCCATGTGTCACTGCCAGCCTAAAGGCAAGAAATCAGGGTCACAGCTGTCTGCAGCTACAGAATATTTCAGCAATGAGCCAGTTAGCAACTGCTGGCCTGAAGGCAAGAATCATGTCCATAACTCCCCTACAGCTATAGGAAAATATGGCTTGGCCTGCAGGGCAGCTAACCTGAAGGCACAAAGCTGTAGGTAAGGAAGTAAGGAACAAAACAGCAATGTCATCTCTAAAGAGGTAGTATCTTAAGGACTGGACATTTAACTTACGCACTTCACAGAAGTTCACAGACTGTTGTAGTATTGTCAGAGTTTAAGATCTTTTATGCTCTGTAAGAATTTAAGCCCGCTTTATGCATGGGCCCTAAACGGCCCCAGCTCAGTATACCTGAAGGAGCGTCTCCACCCCCATCGTTCTGCCCGGATGCTGAGGTCCAGCACCGAGGGCCTTTTGGTGGTTCCCTCACTGCGAGAAGCAAAGCTACAGGGAACCAGGCAGAGGGCCTTCTCGGTAGTGGCGCCCACGCTGTGGAACACCCTCCCATCAGATGTCAAAGAGATAAACAACTACCTGATATTCAGAAGACATCTGAAGGCAGCCCTGTTCAGGGAGGTTCTTAATGTGTGACATTTTAGTGTATTTTTGGGCTCTGTGGAAGCCGCCCAGAGTGGCTGGGGAAACCCAGCCAGATGGGCAGGGTATAAATAATAAATTATTATTATTATTATTAATAGTATGGAGGAGGCACCTCCATCTGAAGAATGCGACTGTGCTGCTGGCCACACTCCTTGTGTGTCATGTGGTGGTGCTGTTTTCTTCACCTGCTCATACAGTGGTTTCCTGCCCTGAAGGACTCCAGACCAAGGCATGGATGCCCAGGGGGTTAGGCCAGTGATGGGTCTGAGACCAGGGGATACCAGGGACAAGGCCCTACCTTCCAGCCATCATTCATATGATTAATGCATCAACGAGTCTAAAGTCTCACTGTCATTTCACATTAACCAGGAATCCTAATTTTTGCATTCCGCTATCTAGCACAGCACACCATCACAGCAAGAGTTAGCATTGCTTCCATTGCTAAGGGCATTTCTTTTTTTTAACATAGAGCACATCCCCCCTTCCTTACATGCTTTTTGTGACTCGCTGAATACAGTTGTCATGGCATCTAACATGGGAAACTAAGATTTTTGAGCGAGGTTTCCTGTCTGCCAGATTTAATTAGAAGGATCTGACAGGTGCATATTTGTATGAATTGATGTGGTCTTTGCACAGGTGCCTTAGCACCACTGCTGAAAAGGAAGCATCTGGGCTGCCCTCCTGGGTGCATGGCCTGGCTTCTCCTGGGATGGGGAGGAAATTAATGGGATGTCAATGCTGTCTTGAAACATGAATAATTAAGGTTTTATTTTTGCCAACATTGGGAAAGATTTATGGTCCCTTTTGGACTTCCATGCGACGTCATCATTGCTGTCTAATTGATTCTGAATGCTTCTATCAATTGTGACTCTCTCTTCATCCTCTTTAATGACACGTCTCTTCCCCCCCCCCATGCACCTATTTATATCTTATTATGATTTTTTTTTAAAAAAATCTTTTTCAGCAATTTATTAAATACAACCTTTACCAAGCTGGTAACCTGCATATGTTTTGGAGTTCAACTCCAATCAGCCTCAGCCAACATAGCGGGGTTGTGGGATCTGGAAGTCCAAAACATTTTGAGGGCACCAAGGTGAAGAAAGTTGATTTAACACAATAATATCCTAGTACTTCTGCATCATAGAACTCAATGTGTTATACATGGGGCCTTCAAGTGGTCTCCCAACCAGGCACGGATACGACCTAAATCTGGTTGGTTTCAACCAAGCTTTTGCATCACATGCCCTCTAACCATTCTCTGGGAACTTTACAGAGGACTGGGGATTTAACAATAAACATTTATTTCACTGCAAATTTTAGGATCAATTATTGCAATGCACTATACTTCGTGGCTCTTTAATCTGGGGGCTGGATTCAACCAAACAGTTGTGATACCAGGAGCTAGTGCAGCAAGTCCTGCTAATGCAATGAGTCTTTCCCCTTCTCCTCCTCATGCTCTCCATGGCCTAATCAGCTGTGGTTTCATCCTTCTTGACTATGGGCTTTGTCTTTTCTGCTGCTTCAGCCACAGAATTAAGTCTAGGAGCAAATCTTAGGTTCCTGCAATGTCATCTTAGGGCCTGTCCATTTTCCATTTGTACTCTATACCTGCGGTTCCTAATCTTTTTGGTAAGGTTACCCACAACTCTAATTTTTTTATGATAGGGTGACCCATCTCTCTATTGCCACATGAATTTTGGATCTTTGGTGTTTGGCAGCTGTCAATTTCCTGCATTTTGATTGCAAGTTTGCTTAGTTGTCTCAAGTAATTATATAATACCCCTCCTAATCTTGCTGACTTTGTTGAAATCTTTATAGTACTTACATTTATTCAGTTATTTTTATGGGGATGTAAGAGCACCAGGCATCTGATTGCAAGATACTACTTCATTAGCTATAAAACTTCCACCTCTACACTGGCCTCTTGGTGAATAAGAGGTACTGCTAGTCTCTTCCCACTCTTGTTCCTAATGTAGATCTTCACTAACCCCCTTTTCCCTGGCCTGCCGAGAGACACCATTTTGTGGTTTGCCTCAGGTACCAAAACGTCTTGGGCCAGCTCTGGCCCTGAATAACCAAGGTCTTCAATAGCTGAAGCAGTGCCTCTATCATTATCACCGAAATCAGGCTTCTTGGCTGCTTGTGATAATAGTAGCCCACTGTATGGTGACTTCTTGGTGGTAGCATGCCAGCTGCTGAATCCCCTGCTAATAGAAGGTTGTTTTTCCTCATTTCTGAGGTTTCAGCGACGTCTGAAGACACTGGGACAGACAGATTGAGGTATTCAGGATCATTGTAGTTATTGTTCACTGCTCTATTGCATTGTATTGCTTTGATTTGATCATTTGTAAATGTTATTGGTGTGTATTTTAATGGATATTAATTGATTTTTTAATTAAAATACTATAATTATGTATTGTAATTAGAACCCTGGGATCTTATAGATGTAGAACAGTTTTAGAAAGAAAGAAAGAAAGAAAGAAAGAAAGAAAGAAAGAAAGAAAGAAAGGCTGTGATCCCAATCAAACATACTTGAAAATAAATTCCAATGAAGTAAATGACAAATAAATAATTCTTATGATTGGGGTGTCTATTTCTTTTCTTTATATCTGCTTCTTCAGGATTTGTTTACATGTTAGTGTTCCAGTAAGAATTACCCATTCATGACATTCTCCAATTTGTTTACACAATCAAGAATTTAATTGTGTGGCTGGTATGCACAATAAGCAAGGAGAATTACCCTAGTTAATTAGGCACTCTTAACTTGTAAGCGGAAGCATGGTCATAAGGTGCACAGAGGTAGGGGAATTCAGAATTTAATACAAGCACTGACTGACCTAATTAAGCCCCAAGATAGAAAACAAGTCTCATAGGTGGAAAGGCCATATACAATGTTTTCTAAAATGATAAAGTTTTCCTTGACTATAGAAGTTAAGGTGGTAGCTGAGAAAATGGGACATGTTCTAGGGAAGGAACATGCGCGCATATAACCTGTTCAATATACACCAGCAGCGTGTGACAAAGATACTTAATACATAGGCCCATTTTAAGGTTTTCTTGTATGAATCGGGGAATGTGTGTGGCTTTTTTATGATGGTTGTGATTTATTTATTCATCACCCTCCACACACATGCATCAAGGGGATGTACAAAAAGGCAATAAAACATCTAAAATAAAACAATTAAAATCAGGCATGCCAACTTGAATAAAATACTGGGGGGGGGGGAGGAGGTAAGCCTCACCACGCATAATCAGTTGCATGATGCACACCGTTTGAATGGCAATGCCCATCAACTTGGGGGGGGGGAGGGCTGGTCCCCTCAAATCACTTATTGAGGGAGCCATAGCTTGGCTTTTATGATTGAAATCAAGACAGAAAATAACAGCTGAAAGAAAAAGGCCCTAAATGGCAAATGCAGATAGAGGGTGTTTGCCGTATCTCAACAGGAATGCTGTTCCTCAGAACAGGGTCAGCTGCACAAATAGCCCTTTTGACTTACTCTGGAGTGAGCTTCTGAGATCTTTGGAACCTGGAAAAGAAGCTGTCCCACAGACTGTAGCCACCTGGTCTTGAGCTGCATAGGACGTGTTAGTGCTAAAACTTTGAACTTGGCATGGTAAAGGTAAAGGACTCCTGGATGGTTAAGTCCAGTCAAAGGCGACTACGGGGTGCGGCGCTCATCTCTGCTTTCAGGCCAAGGGAGCCAGCATTTGTCCACAATAGATTTCTGGTTCATATGGCCAGCATGATTAAACTGCTTCTGGCACAACGGAACACCATAATGGAAACCAGAGCACACGGAAACAACGTTTACCTTCCCACCGCAGCGGTACCTATTCATCTGCTTGCACTGGCGTGCTTTCAAACTGCTGGGTTGGCAGAAGCTGGGACAGAGCAACAGGAGCTCACCCCATCACACAGATTTGAACTGATGATCTTCTGATCAGCAGGCCCAAGAGGCTCAGTGGTTTAAACCACAGCGCCACCCGCGTCCCCACTTGGCATGGTAGCAGATTGCCAGCCAGTGCAAATCCCACAATAGGGTGTTATAGTCCAGTGGTAGTTTGCCTCCCCCCTTCATGGATCATTGCCTTGCCGTGGCGAAGGGGCTTGAAGAACTCAGAGAAGCTATGAACTATGCCGAGCAGGGCACCCAAGATGGACAGGTCATAGTGGAGAGTTTTGACCAAACGTGATCCACCTGGAGTAGGAACCGGCAAGCCACTCCAGTATCCCTGCCAAGAAAACTCCATGGACAAAGACAACAGGCATATAAAAGTTATGATGCTGGAAGATGAGCCCCTCAGGTCGGAAGGTGTCCAACATGCTACTGGGGAAGAGCGGAGGACAAGTACAAGTAGATCCAGAGCTGATGAAGCGGCTGGGCCAAAGCCGAAAGGACGCTCAGTTGTGGATATGCATGGAAGCGAAAGGAAAGTCCAATGCTGTAAAGAAAATATTGCATAGGAACCTGGAATGTAAGAACCATGAACCTGGGTAAGTTGGATGTGGTCAAAAATGAGATGGCAAGAATAAATATTGACATCCTGGGCATCAGTGAGCTAAAATGGACGGGAATGGGCGAATTCAGTTCGGATGACTACCATATCTACTACTGTGGGCAAGAAACCCGTAAGAGAAATGGAGTGGCCCTCATAGTCAACAAAAGAGTGGCGAAAGCTGTATTGGGATGCAGTCTTAAAAATGATAGAATGATCTCGATACGAATCCAAGGCAGACCTTTTAACATCACAGTAATCCAAGTTTATGCACCAACTACTGGTGCTGAAGAAACTGAAATTGACCAGTTCTATGAAGACTTACAAAACCTTATCGAAGTGACACCAAAGAAGGATGTTCTGCTCATTATAGGGGATTGGAATGCTAAAGTAGGGAATCAAGAGATAAAAGGAACAACTGGCAAGTTTGGCCTTGGAGATCAAAACGAAGCAGGGCAAAGGCTAATAGAGTTCTGTCAAGAGAACAAGCTGGTCATCACAAACACGCTTTTCCAACAACACAAGAGACGACTCTACACATGGACATCCCCAGATGGGCAACATCGAAATCAGATTGATTATATTATCTGCAGCCAAAGATGGAGAAGCTCTATACAGTCAGCAAAAACAAGACCTGGAGCTGACTGTGGCTCAGATCATCAGCTCCTTATAGCAAAATTCAAGCTTAAACTGAAGAAAGTAGGAAAAACCACTGGACAGGTAAGATACAATCTAAACCAAATCCCTTATGAATACACAGTGGAAGTGAGGAACAGGTTTAAGGATTTAGATTTGCTGGACAGAGTGCCTGAAGAACTATGGGTGGAGGCTCGCAACATTATACAGGAGGCAGCAACTAAAACCATCCCAATGAAAAAGAAATGCAAGAAAGCAAAGTGGCTGTCCAACGAGGCCTTACAAATAGCGGGGGAGAGAAGGCAAGCAAAATGCGAGGGAGATAGTGAAAGATACAGGAAATTGAATGCAGATTTCCAAAGAACAGCAAGGAGAGACAAGAAGGCCTTCTTAAACGAGCAATGCAAAGAAATAGAGGAAAGCAACAGAATGGGAAGAACCAGAGATCTGTTCAAGAAAATCGGAAATATGAAAGGAACATTTCGTACAAAGATTACCATAATAAAGGACAAAAGTGGTAAAGATCTAACTGAAGCAGAAGACATCAAGAAGAGGTGGCAAGAATACACAGAGGAATTATACCAGAAAGATATGGATGTCTCGTACACCCCAGGTAGTGTGGTTGCTGACCTTGAGCCAGACATCCTGGAGAGTGAAGTCAAATGGGCCTTAGAAAGCACTGCAAATAACAAGGCCAGTGGAAGTGATGGTATTCCAACTGAACTGTTTAAAGTTTTAAAAGATGATGCTGTTAAGGTGCTACACTCAATATGCCAGCAAGTTTAGAAAACTCAGCAGTGGCCAGAGGATTGGAGAAGATCAGTCTACATTCCAATCCCAAAGAAAGGCAGTGCCAAAGAATGCTCCAACTACCGCACAATTTCACTCATTTCACATGCTAGCAAGGTTATGCTTAAAATTCTACAAGGAAGGCTCAAGCAGTATGTGGACCGAGAACTCCCAGAAGTGCAAGCTGGATTTAGAAGAGGCAGAGGAACCAGAGACCAAATTGCAAACATGCGCTGGATTACGGAGAAAGCTAGAGAGTTCCAGAAAGACATCTACTTCTGCTTCATTGACTATGCAAAAGCCTTTGACTGTGTTGACCACAGCAAACTATGGCAAGTTCTTAAAGAAATGGGAGTGCCTGATCACCTCATCTGTCTCCTGCGAAATCTCTATGTGGGACAAGAAGCTACAGTTAGAACTGGATATGGAACAACTGATTGGTTCCAAATTGGGAAAGGAGTACGGCAAGGCTGTATATTGTCTCCCTGCTTATTTAACTTATATGCAGAATTCATCATGCGAAAGGCTGGGCTGGATGAATCCCAAGCCGGAATTAAGATTGCCGGAAGAAATATCAACAACCTCAGATATGCAGATGACACAACCTTGATGGCAGAAAGTGAAGAGGAATTAAAGAACCTTTTAATGAGGGTGAAAGAGGAGAGCGCAAAATATGGTCTGAAGCTCAACATCAAAAAAACGAAGATCATGGCCACTGGGCCCATCACCTCCTGGCAAATAGATGGGGAAGAAATGGAGGCAGTGAGAGATTTTACTTTCTTGGGCTCCATGATCAGTGCAGATGGTGACAGCAGTCACGAAATTAAAAGACTCCTGCTCCTTGGGAGAAAGGCGATGGCAAACCTAGACAACATCTTAAAAAGCAGAGACATCACCTTGCCAACAAAGGTCCGTATAGTAAAAGCCATGGTTTTCCCAGTAGTGATGTATGGAAGTGAGAGCTGGACCATAAAGAAGGCTGATCGCCGAAGAATTGATGCTTTTGAATTATGGTGCTGGAGGAGACTCTTGAGAGTCCCATGGACTGCAAGAAGATCAAACCTCTCCATTCTGAAGGAAATCAGCCCTGAGTGCTCACTGGAAGGACAGATCGTGAAGCTGAGGCTCCAATACTTTGGCCACCTCATGAGAAGAGAGGACTCCCTGGAAAAGACCCTGATGTTGGGAAAGATGGAGGGCACAAGGAGAAGGGGACGACAGAGAATGAGATGGTTGGATGGCGTTCTTGAAGCTACTAGCATGAGTTTGATCAAACTGCGGGAGGCAGTGGAGGACAGAAGTGCCTGGCGTGCTCTGGTCCATGGGGTCACGAAGAGTCGGACACGACTAAACGACTAAACAACAACAACAACAACAAAGTTTGCCTCCACATGCAACCCAGCCAGTGTGTTCTGCACCAGCTGCAGCCTTCAGAGCAACCTCAAGTGTGGCCACCCATTATAGCTGCATCACATGTTACCTAGTATCTGTGGCAGTGGGTGGGAGGATGAATGTAGCATTAAACACCCTATGGTCTGTTTAGTTGCTGTAGTGCTCTTCTTAAAAAAAAAAGTTATTTAAATTGTGTTTTAAAGGCCGTATGTTATGTATTTTATCATTGCAAGCTGTGTTATGGATGAAAAACAAACAAATGCCGCCTCTAGATCCTCAGATGAGTGACTATGTGAAGAAGCTCACTTGTAAATCAACATTTTTTAACAAAGCGTATTTCTGGTCATCGATGGAAGCTCCCAATTTCTTAAAAATCTAGATATTGTATTTTAACAATCCTATATTTCTCAAGCTAACTCTTTTCATCTAAATTAGGTGCATACCAACTAAAATGCATGCTAGTTTGATTTGAACTAGAACTATTCTCAAGCTACTCTCTTCTGTAGGGAAAGAGATAAATTTACCTATTTTTCTCCTTTAAGACAGCCTCTAGGCCTAGCCAGAGGTATGTTCTCTAATAATCTCCTATCACATCCACACACACATTCCAATTATTGAAGAATTTCTTATTTTCCCATGCTACCTATCCCTCTTAAAATGTGTTGTATGTACACAATATTTGTAAGAGGGTCCATAGGTTTATGGAAGAGGGCTGGACCCAGTGAATTTGCTTCAAATTTGGCTTTATGCGAAATGAGTGGCAATTCTAGCTTATTGCTATTGTTATTATTCATGTTCTGATTATGGTGATTAAATTTATGTTAATATGGTTAACCATGGAATGTGATGACATCATCCATTGATGGCATGTACAGAGAGAATAGGAGAAGGCTAGAGACAGAGCCTTGAGGGACCACAATTGAACTTGTTCAGAGACACTGTGACTCTGGATACTAGCTGGTGGTGGGTAAACTAGGAGGAGATGTATGTTGTCTTTATCTTCTGATTGTGGCCTTCCCAATGTCCTGGTTTTCACTAAAAAAACAACAAAAACTTGACAGCAGGTGCATGTACTTACAACTAAGGAAGTGATAATTTATTGAAACTAATTAACAGTAAAGACTCAGAAGCATGGAAAGAGCCAGATACAGTCCAGCAGATCTTACAAGGTGGAGTATAGGCAGAAAGAAGGCCAGTCTAGAAGCAAGTGCCAAGGTTCATTAGTTCAAGGCTGCAAAGTTGTTCCAACAAGTTTTCCCGCCTACCTGACAAGCTTTTAAGTAGAGGTGGAAAAAGCTACTCGTACGAATCCTTGTCCCTTTAGGAATTGCTGGCCAGAAGTTGGGCGCTATGTGTCCTTCTTCTCTTGCTTTACCCTGGGAGACCACGCCAAACCCAGCTGCACCTCTGAAGTGTCTCACTCTGCCCCAACAGACAATGCCCCAAGTGTTCCCCATCTCTCACTGCATAAATAGCCTCCACAGTCTCTAACATGTTCCTCTTTTCCACAGGGAGGGAAGAGGAAGCTCTGGGACTCCTGCTTCAACAGCAGAGCTGGACATTTCCAGAGGGCCTTCTGTCCACTGGGTTCTGCTCCCATGTCTCATCCCCATCTCCCTTCCACTCTTTCTTCTCCTCAAGTCCCCCCTGCTCTGATTCAGAGGGAGTCATGGCACCCAGTACCACCTGCTCGGCAATTATAGAAAACAGAATGTTAAATTAGTTGAAGTCTGGGGCTGTATCAAGCAGTATTGTTATGGACGTGCATATGATTATGAATGCATATGAATATGGAATGTGGTTATATTAAGCAGCTTTTAAGATTAGAATATGCTCGATATAAAAGGGAATACAAACATTAGAAGAAAAGAATAAATTAATTGGTGATATTGCACATACATACCATATATTGCCAAATTTGAGAGAGACGGAGTTCAGTGGTAGAAAAGTAATGTGGTCCTTGTTTGTTATTCGCTTACTACCATTAAAAAAATTCCAATCATTAAAGACACTGGGAAACTTATGAGGAAAAAAGATGATAAAACAATTTTTTTAAAAGCATTTTCATTCACCACAAAATGAATTTTGTTCAACGTTCTTGTAAATATTCTTTTGAAGTAGAGCTATCTAGCACAATGCTGTAATTTGAAGTTCAGGAGTTTTAATCATGCCATCAGGGATGTGGGGCTAACTAGCAGAAGGGTATTCCTATTAGTGTCACTAACAGTAATTGTTATTTTAATTGGCTGAAATAAACTGTACTGCCCCCAGGCAAGTGATAAAACAGTACTAGTGTGGTGCTTTCCATTCTTACCCCTGCTTTAGAAAAGCTAACTTCATGGAAAAGCCTGCCTTTTGAATTAAATATCTATCCAGTATTGTCAGCCAATCTCCTCGAATCTCATCAAAGTGAATAAGAAAACCAGACAGTGTTTTATGTACTCAAAGGAAAATAGGGGGGAAAGCCCATGAAAACTCCTCATCAGTCCCGATTCTGCATCTGGGGGCGCGTTTGTTGTCACACAGAAGGAAATAGCCAGAAAGGCAGAACCATTCTGCATGCCGTCCAGTCCTGTTACTATTTGGTGGGGAGAAGTTCCATGTCATTCTCACCTGAAATTGGGTTGGTTGGGGGTCAGGGGATTGCCCCAGAAGAGTGTGTGAAGTAGGTGTGGAGTTATTCCATCTGGCAAGGTGATATGCTTGAGCAAATGGAATGCTCAATATAGCATGGCCCTTCCCCACAATTGAGAATCATAAATCCTTGCCAATCTAATGCAAATTACCCAAAAATCTAACAATAGGTTTTGATCTTCCTTCTGCCCACCCCTGATGTAAAGCCTTTTGGCACAGTTTGGGGCATGACTGGGAGGCATGTTTTGATTGGATGCATGGAAATAAACATGAGAAGAGAGCTAATATGTCCTTGGAAGAAGCTAAGGATTGGTGAGTTAATAAGAGGAAGAGCTTAAGTGATAAAAGCCCAAAGAGGAGGAACAGCAGGTTGGGCAACACCTACTTTGCCACATGTTGTCAGATGGGCTCTTTAAATGTCTCTGGCTCTTTTTGCTCATGTTCATTCGGCCAGTTGTTGGTTGCTCATCTGGTTTTTGCTCTCCATTTTTAAAGCTTCAAAGGAGGCTTTTTATAAAACAACAACAACATTTTCTCTGTTTGTTGGTTCTGTGACTGAGACAATTTGCTTCTTCTCTCCTTTAAGACAAAGTAAGCGCAAAAAAGGACCAAGGTGACATTGCTAAATGTAGCCTGCCTGTTCTAAAATGACTTCCCCTACCCTGTCTTTACAGGTCCTTAAAGCTCTGTTATTAAGCACTGGGAAGAAAAGATACCAGATAAGGAAACAGCCGATAGGACTGAAGTGCATCACAAGGGTTGAGTCCACAGGAAACTATTTTCAACTACAATCTCTCACTGCAAAAGCTTTCAATCTCAACAGGTAGGTGCATCAACTCCAGTTCTATTTACAGTTTAATCGTGATCCTGTACTTGAAGTGCTGTTAACATTTTGCCCCTTAAGAGAAACACAAAATCAAAAGCACCACTAAAGATTGATTAAACATGGGAAGAATTCTTTCTTTTATATATACATATGCATATTATCACAAGTGGAGTGTGAAGTACACACACGCGCGCGCGCGCGCACACACACACACACACATATACACAGAGTATATTGTACATAGTTCCAATAATTTCCAGTATTAAAAGCCAATGTTGATTTGTTGAAAATCACACGAACTGCATTATTTGCATTGCACTGGAGTCGTTTCACTACCTACATTCATTTTCATATACATGAAAATGTATATAACTTGAGTTACAAACGCCTCAGATTACAAACTCCGCTAATCTGGAAGAGTTACCTCAAGTTGAGAACTTTTCCCTAGGATGAGAACGGAAATCATGTGCCAGTGGCCCAGTGGCAGGAAGAGGCCCCATTAGCGAAAGCACACCTCTAGTTAAGAACAGTTTCAGGTTAAGAATGGACCTCCGGAACAAATTTAAGTTCGTAAATAGAGGTACCACTGTATTTTTCATTTTTTGTTCTCTCCAACAGTGACAGTGGCATCTTTTCAGTAGCTGCTTTCTGGTTGCTGCCATTTTCTTTTCCCAGAATGCCCTGGATATTGATGGCTGCCATTCCTGTCCGCCCCCCCCCCGATGCCCCAAGACGAATGTTTTGGGTATTCTTCATTAGAAAAAAAGGAGAGATAGTTCTTAGGTGGTAGCCACTAAGAAGACTGATGCTGCTGCAAAAGACTGTAAGCCCGCTAACCTCCAAATGAGTGATGAATGGGTAAATGAGTGAGTAAATTACAACAAACCCATTTGTACCCATTTGCTATTCATGACATTTGTTTTAAAACAATGAAAATGGGACCAAATCAGCCCCAGTTGGTTCAATTTCTCATTTATTCCTAAATGATTCCTCACTCCTCTTCATAGTGGTGGAAGCTTCATCTGCTGTTTTCTACAGTAAAGGCTAAAGCAATATATTAAGTAAAAATTACACACATGGAACTATCTAATGCCTTACAAATCTAAATAAATAAAGGTTATTTAGGGTCTGGAATATTGAAATGCAATTATCTCTATGTGCAAATTGTTCAGCTTATACAAAGATGTGAGGAACATTTACATTGCACATAAGAATAAGCACTGTGGGGTGGGGGAATCTTTTTTTGGCCCTTATGTAGTGTATCATAAGCATAGCAGAAGCTTTTGCACTGTGGATACTATTGTATTGTTGGAACCTGAGACTCCAAAGATGGTGCATCATACAGGGAGATCTCACAAGCTGCCTATGTAATGGACTAAGTAAATGACAGGCGCCTGTCTGTACTGGCCTAAGTACCTAAAACTCCTTTCCCCTAGAGCCAAAATAATAATAGTCCTCATTGCTCATTCAGTAGAATAAATTTACAAAGGTGTCTTGCCCCTGTTTTGCTGAGGTGATGAGAATGGTTGGAAATGCCCATGTTGCTGGCTACCATTGTGACCCGAGACATCCTAGAGCAGGCATAGGCAAACTCGGCCCTCCAGATGTTTTGGGACTACAACTCCCATTATCCCTGGCTAACAGGACCAGTGGTCAGGGATGATGGGAGTTGTAGTCCCAAAACATCTAGATAGCTGGGTTTCCTATGCTTGTCCTAGAGCCAGGTGATGGGGGAAACCCATTGTTGGAGTGTCTCAGATTTTGCTAAGGTAATGTTCAACAGAGCCCTTATATGCTGGGGGCAAAAATTAGAGCACTAATGTTGCTGTTATTTCTTGCTCATGAACACCCCATGTTTGTTTGCTTGCCAAAACTGAAGAGAGCTAGACTTTTGGTCTGAGAGGAGTTTGCATGGGCTCTCTGATTGGAGATATTTGCTATTCTGGGCATGCCCTCCTAGCTGAGGTAACTGTGCTTTATGTTTCTCTCCGTTGCGATTTAGACATATTTAACATCCACCCACTTGCCCTAGTACTCCAAGCATCTGAATTATGTGAGTGGTTAAACCATCAATTAAATCATTTTGAATATTGAAGAGATTCATAATAAGTCTTTTGCCCTTCCCCTACCATGGCTGGCTAAACAGAGCCCATTGTTTGGTACAAAACAAATAGCCTGCTTAGCTCCACTCAAGTTATCCAACTCTCCTGCTCAAGCACTGCATGTAGCTAATGAGCTCTCTGTAGGCAGTGATATCCAAAACTCTTTGGTCAGTGGGAGGGTCACAGAGCTACAGAACCTTTAGTGCTACGCAATCAGGACTTGGAAAGCGAAGGCAGCTGTTACTCTTGATTAAAATGCATTAGTTTAGGTCTGGGTGAAAGGATCTCATATTTTTATCAATTTTCAGCTTCAGATTGCTTTTGATTGTATACCCGAGTGTTTTCTGCAGTCACCTGAAGCGCATTGTTTTGTGAGCTATGTATATTGAAACAAGTTCAGATATAATACAAAAATCAGGAAAGAAAATAGAAAGACGGACAGACGGACACAGAGAGGAAAGAATCTGACTTTCTACAAATTTAATAAAACCACTTTTATTATGATTTAATATCTTAACCTGAAAGGATGCAATCCTGTTACACCACTATACATGTATAATTTCACTGAAATCAATTGAATTTACAAGTGTACTACTCTTGTCTAAAAGCATCATCATCATCATCATCATATTTGTACCCCACCCTGGGTTCCTCCAGCCACTCTGGGTGGCTTCGACATATATAAAAACATAATATCATTTAATATAATATTACATGAACAGCAGAAATATCTGCTACATACCTTTCACATTTCTATTTCTAGTGGGATTTGGACCACATAACTTTGGACAATTTATACAATTACTTTGTACCAAAACTGAAACTGGATGTCTTAATGGTACTCCCAGCTTGGAGTAGGAACATCTGACCACTAGGGTGTTAAAAATTTTCAAGTCAAGCAGCCCTGCTCTGTTTCTGTGAGGAAGTACAGCCCACCTTCAGAGGGTGAGCCATCCTAGTTTCTGCTCACTCTTGCTACCTGGAAATAGGAGACTTTGGAGTCAGGGGTCATGCTGGCTGGTAGGTGATGCAACACCTTGGGCGCTCCTAGCAATACTATATTACAGCGTTCAGTGTGGTGCTGTCTGTGAAAGGGAAGCTTTGGAGGTGGGGGGTTGTGCCATGATCCTTTCCTTCAAAATTTCCCAACCCTTTCTGGCCTACAGGAAGAGGAGTCTCTGAAAGCTGGGGTTCTGTAGTTGGCTGTGATGGGAAGTGGAAACCCATTGCAGAGTAAGGCAGTGATCAGGAGTGGGTGGGGCTGGGATGGGGTAGGATGCATGGAGGTGTGAGAAGATCAGGGAACAAGGACTGTGAGTGTATCTGTGAGAGTGATGGATGGGTTGTGTGGGGGTATGCATGTATAAGAGAGAGCGAGAGAGAACTTTGAAAGCGACTGAACTAAGGACTTGGCTGTAGACTTTAATACAGTGGTACCTCTGGTTAAGTACTTAATTCGTTCTGGAGGTCTGTTCTTAACCTGAAACTGTTCTTAACCTGAAGCACCACTTTAGCTAATGGGGCCTCCTGCTGCTGCTGCGCCGCTGGAGCACAATTTCTGTTCTCATCCTGAAGCAAAGTTCTTAACCTGAAGCACTATTTCTGGATTAGCAGAGTCTGTAACCTGAAGCGTATGTAACCTGAGGTACCACTGTATAGCAAAGTCTTTGAAGCAAAGAACCCTTTCTGAGCTCAGAGAAGACTACTTGTAACATCTGTAAATAATGTGTGTGTATGTTGTATGTTGGTGTTGGCCTAGTAAAGATAACTCTGCTAACAGCTGTTTTCTGTGGTGAGCTTAACCCCTTGACTGAGCTTCCTGCAGTGCATACAATCAACAATCCCAAAAATCTCCACTTCTTGAAATATATGAAATAATTATTAAGGTAGGACTTGAAAACTTCAGACTTTACAAACAAACTCAGTAAGGCTACAGCACTGACCACAGCTAAGCCTCCTTTATTTGACATTAAAAAGCTAACACTCAATGACATTAGGATCAAGCTCTACTTACAGTGGTGCCCCGCAAGACGAATGCCTCGCAAGACGGAAAACTCGCTAGACGAAAGAGTTTTCCGTTTTGGAGGTGCTTCACAAAACGAATTTCCTATGGGCTTGCTTCGCAAGACGACAATGTCTTGCGAGTTCCTGCTGGTTTTTTTCCTCCCCCCCTTTTTCTAAGACGTTAAGCCGCTTATCAGCTGATCCGATCAGCAGATAAGCTGCTAAAAGCCGCTAATAGTGCTAATCCGCTAATCCGTCAATGGGCTTGCTTCACAAGACGAAAAAACCGCTAGACGAAGAGAATCACAGAACGGATTCTTTTCGTCTTGCGAGGCACCACTGTATATTTTAGAAAAGCCAGTTCTTTGCAGCAAATATAATCAATCTTTTAGATATCAAGACCACAGCTTATAGTGCTGGTATGGTTTATCGTAGGATTTTTATTTTAAATAACTTTAGGCTGCTTTTTAGGGGAAAGGCCTACTCAAAGCAGCTTACAAATTAAAAAATACAATACAATCCCAATGAACAACATGCTTAATAAAATCCAGTTAAATTATAACACCCACACAACAACACACACTTAATAGCTCATATATGGATTAAAAAACATAAGCATACTCTCTTTTCCTCCCTGAAATAGACACAGACACAAACACAAACACACAGACACAGACACACACACACAAACACACACACACACACACAGAGAGAGAGAGAGAGAGAGAGAGTTTATAATAAATATTCAGTCTTTTGAGAAAGATGACATAATGGCAGTAAAGGGAGAGGTAATAAACCTAACAGAGTATAAATAATTATAGTCCCAGCAGTTTATATAGTAAAAATGCCAGACAGGGAGACAACTGGTGTCCTTATGTGTTAAAGGAACTTGGCTGTAGACTTTAATATATATACACATTCAAACTTTGTGGGCGACCACTGAATTGTTGCTAAATGTCTCCAAGGAGCTCAGATTCAGAAGCAAACTAATAGTTTGTGACCTCCCCCCCTAAAATGCCAGTTATACTTAGAACCGTTGTTTAAATTTTTATAGCACTAGAATAAAACCCATGGTCATGTTATCATAGTAATGAATAATTGACCAGGAACCGTATTTTTCAGCTTGTTATTGTTCATAGAAATTGGGGGGTGGGGAGAGGGAATCACTATTACTGATTTACACAGGAAGCCTGTACCTTTGAGGCCCAGTCCTGCAGATACTTGCTTCAAAGATTTAATATGGTTGAATGATTTGGAATGCTAGCCCTGAGCATTTCGAAACCACCCCCAGAAATATGAAGCACTGATTGCAAATATGGATCTTTGGTTAAAAATTTTGCCTGAGGCTGTGTCTCCACTAGCATACCTCCAATACAATCCTCCATATTTTCTTTCTCTGTTGTCCCAAAATAGCCTGGTTTGAAGAATGTGTGAAAGGGCATGCATTTCTTCTGCCTACAAAACAATGTCTCCTCCTCCCATTGTACATAGGCCTTTCATTCCACTTGTCAATGTATTGTTGTTTTTAGAGAGAGAAGGAAAATACACCCATCAGAACATAGAACAAGCCTGCTGGTTCAGGGCAATAGCCTACCTAGTCCAGCATCCTGGTTTCACATTGGCCAACAGATGCCTATGGGAAGCCCACAAGTCAGACATGAGTACCATACCACTCTGCCCACCTGCGACTCTCAACATACGGCCTCTAACAGTGGAGATAGAACACAGCTGTTGTAGCTGGAAGTCATTGATAGCCATTTCCTCCACGAATTTGTCCAGTCCTCTTTTAAAGCCATCTACGTTAGTGGCCATCGCTACTTCCCACGGAAACCAGTTCCATAGTTTGACTATGTACTGCATGAAGAAGCACTTTTTTCATCTGACTTGAACCATCAGCTTCATTGGATGTCTACCCACCCACACAAGATTAAAAGTTTCATGGAGAAAATGTCACTGCTGTGTGTTAACTAGCCCCTTTCCCCATCCCTTCACCTACATCCTTTAGCAGGGTTAGCCAAGATGTCTCCATCCACATCTTGTTGAATGACAATTCCCATCTTCCCTGACCATTTGCCATTCTTCCTGAGGGCAACATCTGGAGGGCACCACATTGGCTACTCCTGTCCTGTAGCAAGCCAGAGGAAACTGGGTCGGTGGTGGAATGGGGAGGAAGGTGCAGGCCCTGCATCTCCTTAACAATATGTGAAAGCAGCTAAGGATATCTGCTGAGAACCACATTGAAGCTTGCTCATGTGGGTAAGTATAAAGTGATGGCAAAGATTTATCCAGGCACATTTTAGCCAAGTCACTGTAACACTGCAATTCTAAGTAGGTTTCCTCCATTATAAATCTGATATAGACTGGAGTCTGAATTTCAAGTTCTACTAAATCCATACACATCTACTTCATTATAAGATCAGTGTTACAATCCTGATTTATAAGAGCTAAACTACATATTACATGCAAATACAAGTAACCCGGGATGCGAGTGGCACTGTGGTCTAAAACACTGAGCCTAGGGCTTGCTGATCAAAAGGTCAGTGGTTCGAATCCCCACGACGGGGTGAGCTCCCGTTGCTTGGTCCCAGCTCCTGCCAACCTAGCAGTTTCAAAGCACATCAAAGTGCAAGTAGATAAATAGGTACCACTCCGGCGGGGAGGTAAACAGTGTTTCCGTGCACTGCTCTGGTTTCACCAGAAGCGGCTTAGTCATGCTGGCCACATGACCCGGAAAAACTGTCTGCGGACAAATGTCGGCTCCCTCGGCCAGTAAAGCGAGATGAGCCCCGCAACCCCAGGTTTGTTCACCACTGGACCTAAGGTCAGGGGTCCTTTGCCTTTTTTATGGCTGGAGGACCCTTTTTGTTGTTTTAAAAGCCATTTTGGCATATTACAATTGATAGCACGGAAGTGGTTAGGAAGGGGTTCTTCTTCTTTTTCCCCTGACCTGCAGTTGCTTTGTTCCAAATTGTTTTTTCCCAATGGCATGTAGGGCTAAACTCTTTGGAATTTGTAATACTACTCTTAGAATGATACTACAAAAGGCAGTAGTAATGCAGCAATGTTTCCTAATTCCAGTTGCTAAAAGCCACAGGACAGGAGACTATACAGTGGTACCTTGAGTTACATACGCTTCAGGTTACATACGCTTCAGGTTACACGCTCCGCTAATCCAGAAATAGTGCTTCAGGTTAAGAACTTTGCTTCAGGATAAGAACAGAAATTGGACTCTGGCGGCGCAGCAGCAGCAGGAGGCCCCATTAGCTAAAGTGGTAATTCAGGTTAAGTACAGTTTCAGGTTAAGAACAAACCTCTGGAATGATTTAAGTACTTAACCCGAGGTACCACTGCAGTTGTGCCTGGGTCCTGCTTGCTGGTTTCCCGCAGGCATTTGGTTGGCCACTGTGAGAACAGGATGCTGGACTAAGTGGGCCACTGGCCTAATCTGGCAGGCATTTCTTGTGTTTTTATAAATTTCAAGGGAAACCAAACCCCCTTGACTGCTGTGGAACAAGTGGGGGAAATGGTGAGTAGGTAAAAAGTTATTGTAAGTATTTCTCCCTGACTTCACCACTATCAATTGCACCTTCTTGAAGGGTATTTTAAGGTAAAAAGAGCCATCAGGCAACAGACTTGTTTGCTACATATTTTCAGAATCTTGGATCACCTTAATGCTTTGGTTTATGTTCTCTAGTTTTTAGAAAATTATAAGACACTCTTCAAAGTACTTAAGCTGGAATGTGTATTTTCAGCTGTGAAAAACCATTAAGTTTAAGCCCTTTGTGAAATGTAAATCTCGCAGTCTTTACACACAAATATGCACCGCATTCCTTTTGTTTCTCCAGCATCCTCTAAACAAAATCTAGCTCCCTTTTATATACACTAGAAGTAGAGTAATATGTGCATGTAAAGTGTTAGTTTCCCCGAGTCTATATTAAATTAAATATTTACTTAGGAAGCACTGTGTCATTTATTATTTATCTCACTCAATCTGTGGGATTTATTAAAAAATTGATAAAAACGGCTAGTGGCATCAACCTACAGGTGTTGAAGTGAGCTCCCAGGCCAAGCCAATTATGAGATCAACAAGCCTATAGTTACTGTGATATAATCATACTATTTGAATTTTGCAGTGGATATGTGAAAAATAACGTGTGGGGGGGGGGGTAAGGACACCAGCATGTTTATAGAACTCACTTTGTGGATTTTCCTTTTGTCTGATATTTGCCAGACCTTTCTACTCATATCTGCCCTTTTTCTCGACTTGACTTCTCATTTATTTCAATGAGAAATACCGAGAATTCCAGCACTGGAGTCTGGTCATTTTTTGTCTTTGTATTTTTAAAGGTATTTTAGTGGAGTTCACGCTTTCAGAGGTCACCATGACTGCACAATGGTAAGGCCTAAACCACCACAATCCGAGGTTCCATTTCCAGGTTCCCTATCCTCATGTTTTTTTCTGTGGCTTGTATCCAGCTGGATGCTTTCTAGGGATGGGTCTGAGCAGTTTTGCCTTTGCCTCCCCCCCCCCGAAAACCCCCCACTCTTTAGCACTAAATCAGAATGAATGACAATCCACGGGAAACTCAATTTATTTTTGTTCCGACTCAGCACTAAAGATTGGGTTTCCCCAGGGAAAGCGATGGAGCATATGGATACCTGGATAAGCCCTTAGTCATGTTCATTCATTTCAGTTTGTCTACTCTGAGTAAAACTTAGTTGGCTGCCATCCAATGAGCACAAAATTCTAGTGGTTGTATCCAGCTAAGTCCTAATCAGGGTAGACCCATTGAAATGAATGAACTTATTTTAGTTCTGCTCATTTATTTCATTGGGTTTGTTCTGAGCAGGACCAGCATTGACATAGCCCTTTGACTATGCGTAATGGACAGGGCGTAATTGAATTATGCGTAATTCAATGCGTAATTGAATTATGGTGCTGGAGGAGACTCTTGAGAGTCCCATGGACTGCAAGAAAATCAAACCTCTCCATTCTTAAGGAAATCAGCCCTGAGTGCTCACTGGAAGGACAGATCGTAAAGCTGAGGCTCCAATATTTTGGCCACCTCATGAGAAGAGAAGACTCCCTGGAAAAGACCCTGATGTTGGGAAAGATGGAGAAGGGGATGACAGAGGATGAGATGGTTGGATAGTGTTCTTGAAGCTACCAGCATGAATTTGACTAAACTGCGGGAGGCAGTGGAAGACAGAAGTGCCTGGTGTGCTCTGGTCCATGGGGTCACGAAGAGTCGGACACGACTAAACGACTAAACAACAACAATGGACAGGGCAGAGGAATCTCCCCCATCCAACCATCTAATCCAACACCAGATGACACATCCCTAATCCCTAGAAGTGAAGACCTGCTGTTATCTTCAACATCTGCTCTGTTTTAAACTCTTTCCATAGCCTTCCAGTCAGCCCTTTCCATTATAACTAGGCCATAGATAATGGGCCTCAGTCATAGTGGGATGAAGGGAGGACATTTGGTTTTCTGAAATTATGGCAAATTACTAGGGTAAAGCCCTCAACGTGCAGGTAAACCTTATTATCCAAACACTCATTTGTCAAATCCCAATTAGTTCTTGCAAATTTTGGTTAAAAATGTAAATCGGTTGCAGAGCAAAAACATGCTAATGCTACAAATCAGCACTGTCAACTGAAACACATACTCTATCTGTTAGCATTGGGTTTAAGCCTCCCACCACGCTAGAATGGAAAATTGAAAGGAAGACAAGAGACCCAGTAATTCAAATGACGCAAGTAGCCCTCACTTGCTTTGCTGATGAAAAGGGGAAATCTGAAATGTGGAAACTGAGCAACCTCAGCAGAACGAAAGAGCCACCTTCACCCAATATAAGGCCTGTAATTTGCACATGCATGCAATGAAATGCCCTATGGGCAAACTATCTTAATTCATTTCATTATTAGAGCATCCCTCAAATGTCAGCTTCTGGCTTTATCGCCAAGGTTTCTCATAGCAACGAGGTGACTTCCATTCCAAAATAGGGCTCCCGTTAACAGCAAAGTTCTTTTGTGAAGTCACCAGACAAGAGGAGGTAGGATTTTATGAGAAGAAAGCATATGTCAAAAAGATGAAAAGGGGAGTTCATCATTAAATGAAAATGTCCATCCTCAAGCTGCTGCTTCACACTTCGGCTCTGAGAACTTTGTTTGCTTCAGCATAAAACTTTGCTCTTCATGTTGTTTGCTTTGTCTGGATCTCAGGAAAGCTGGAGCAAAGAATTATATTTCATTGTGGCGCGGATATGGAAAAGAGTGATTATTTCATGTTGTAAATCCACAGCAATGCCACAATTATGAATACCAGCAATCAAACATTAATGCTGTTAACATTAGAACAGCAATAATAGTTTTACAACTGCACATAAAGAGCTTTTACCCCGTATTAAGTAGCACAGATGGTATGTGACAGTCTCTCATTTTACTTTCTTCATGAGTCTAGGTATGAAATCAACATATTAAATATTACAGATGCTCCTGGTGTGCTTTTGTGCTGCAGGTTTTATGAGCATAAGGGAACCAGAAACATAACACACAACGGGCTGTCCCAAGACATTTTTCTACCTGAGGAGCAGAACAAGATGACACCTCCCTGCATTCCATGTACAAAAGCTGACCAGACCAGCAGTTGAATCTTCTGCAGTAGCAGTGCCGCAGAGCGCTCTATTGCATCTCAGGGCAGCAAGCTTGCTTAGGAGAAACAGGGTAGACAATGTGGTATGCACAGCTCTGTCTAATTCCTGTCCTTCAGCATTTGCTGCCAGTGTTGTCTGCCTCACTCTGCCTCATGTTAGTGCCGACCCTTTCAGTTGTAAGTACAGTGGCACCTTGGGTTAAGAACTTAATTCATTCTGGAGGTCCGTTCTTAACCTGAAACTGTTCTTAACCTGAGGTATCCCTTTAGCTAATGGGGCCTCCCGCTGCCGCCACACTGCCACCACACGATTTCTGTTCTCATCCTGAAGCAAAGTTCTTAACCCGAGGTACTATTTCTGGGTTAGCAGAGTCTGTAACCTGAAGCATCTGTAACCTGAAGCATCTGTAACCCGAGGTACCACTGTACAGTGGTACCTCGGGTTACAAACACTCCAGGTTACAAACTGTGTTAACCTAGAAGTAGTACCTCGGGTTGAGAACTTTGCCCCAGGATGATAACAGAAATCGTGCGCCGGCGGCACAGCGGCAGCAGGAGGCCCCATTTGCAAAAGCGTGCCTCAGATTAAGAATGGTTTCGGGTTAAGAATGGACCTCCGGAACAAATTAAGTTCGTAACCCAAGGTGCCACTGTACTTTTTGTGTTGCATACAGCAGACCCTTCAAATGTCCTGATTTAATCAGGACACTCCAAATTTACAGAAGCTGGCCCGCCTTCTGAACTCAATCCAGGATGCCCCAATTTTCCCCAAAGCTGCTCCAGCCCACGCCTCATCTCCCGACATGGCACGGGCTGGGGTGACCGTCCTGGAGAGCTGCTTTAGGCCTCACACCATTTCTGGCAGCAGCAAGGCCTCGCGGTGGCAAGGCATTACGATGATGCTGAGATACATGTTCAAAATGTACACCTGTTGCTGTGAAAGGAGAAATCAGGGCAGGGCAGGAGACGCTTTCTTCCTGACCATCTTGGAAAAGAGGGTTCAGAAAGTACAGCTGCATTTCTGTATCTAAGGAACAGCATGGCAATGAAATGTATACAAACCATGTACATTATCTGAATCTGAATGTTTTAAAAAGTAGTTTCCTCGAATGCTTTCTTGATTTTTGTGTCGCTTAATTTGTAACTCATTCCTGAAGAGCTGTTTGTCACAACACCTAGAGGTGGAAAGTTACTCTATTGAACTGGAAACTTTGCATTCCACAGTCTATAACCAAGTGGGGAAAGGCATTTGAATCTATTGACTGCAACTTGTGGTCATTCAACCATTTAGACCAAAAATTACTTCCCAAAAGCCATTAATTCTAAAAATGGCTGTTTCTATCCTGATAAATGGGACATTTTCTTGGAAGATCAGATTGGCAAGTATGGGTGTTTATTATTACTATTATTTCACATATTTTGAATGCCAGTTGACTGCAGTTCAGAAATGTCACACCTCTGGAGATTGGAAATTACACCCCGTTATTGCCCATACTAAAGAAGGATAAAAAGGCATGGTTTTTCCATATGTGTTTCCTATTCTCTAATCACACTAGATGAAAAATAAGAATAAAAATGGGACTCTGATTTCATTAAATTCTAATGTTGCATCAGAATGTTTCTGGTTCCTGATTCCTCTAAAGTAAGTTCTAACTGTGCCTGAAATTTAATTTCGTTCCTTATTTTCCATGCTGCACCTTACACAGAAGCAACAGCATGATACTAAGCTTTTTTACCTCTAAGTGTTGTCTTTACTGGGATTGTTTATGATTTTTATATTGCTGTCCACTGATGCCCTGATATTTTATGAAGGGGTGGTTTATAAACATTTAAATAAATAAATAAATAAATTTCTGTATATAACTGCACAAGACAATCGCCTTAGGGATACTTGATTTTATCTGTTATGTTCCATCGTCTAATATGTTCACTATTTAGGACCAACTATATTTTACTTTTAATCACTGGAACGTAAGGCACAAAGGGTCAGGAAGACATGCCATAGTTGTAGAGCCTCAAAAATGCTTTCAAGGCACTTTCACTGTAGGAAATGTAACTATTCCTCTCCGGGGTTGTACAGTTTCAAGTAGAAGGTAGCTGGTTAGAGCACGGATTGGCTGGACCCCATTATGCAATTGAGAACTGCAACAGGGCAAATGAATGGATAAAGAATGAAGGAACTTAAGAAAGCCTCAATGGATCAAAGGTCCACCTAGTGGAAATTTGGCCAGTTTGATGCCTCCATGACATAATGGGAAAAGAGGGCCATGCTGTTTGCTTTCTGGTGCCTGATATTTAGAAGCATACTTTCTCTAAACCTGAACATTTTGAGGCCCTCAGTTCCATCAGTTTATCATGCATAGTTTAAAGAAGTATATTTATCACCTAAATCAACTGAGGTCACTTTCATTAGTTGGCAGTGAGTTCTAGTATTAAGAATGAGAAAAGAAACACATCTTTCCCTTATATCCACACCGTTCATAATTCTTGCATAAAATCAGCTGATCATCAGAGTTTGTATAACGTGTGCATGGTTTTCTGCATGTCCTGATAGCTGTTAGGGCTTCCATGCATAGTACTATGCAAAAATGGGTCATCTGACATCATTGTGATGTCAGGTGATTGGAAAATGGGTGACTCTACACACCTGTCAAACTTGGCCTACAAAGTCAGTGGCGGGGGGAGCTAAAGAACCTGCTGGATCAGTTCCCCAACCCTGCCTTAACTGGCGTCATTCTTTTTTCTAAGCAGCACAGCCTAAGCTCTTTAGCTTTTGATATAGACAACCCCTTGGTCATTTTAGATGTTATTTTCTGTACTTTAAGGACATCCTTTCTCAGGTGGAACAACATTATGCCAAAACTGCCAAGAAAATATGGTGCTGCCCATTTCCTATCACCTCCATAACCCATGGAAGGCATGGAATTTGCTTTCTTTATATCACACACTGAGTAGACATTTTCACTGAATTTACATATGAAATTGATATTTTCTTGTGCATCAGTACGTATGTTTTCAAACTCCCTGCTTCTTGATATTAGGCAGGCACCATTATACAGTTTTGGCACTTAGAAAAATGTTGATTTCAGCAAACCTATCCAGACAGATAATTCAGTCATATATACCGGTACTTGTTTTAAAATGTTTGGTTTTATCTGCCTTTTATTTACAATCAAGCAGAGGCTGGATACTTCTTTCCTTTTCTTGGATGGGTTCCTACTTCATGCTAGCAGCTTAAATGGCCAGACTTCTTTGCATTTCTCATTAAAAACTAAAGGTTGCATTTCAGCTGACTGAAGACCTTTTGCTAAAGAGCAATGTGTACTAGCCACACTATCAGCTAAAAATTGGTGTGTGTCAGATGCTTTCTTCTCATTCAAATCACAGGATTTTTATTTGAGACAAGAATTTCCAATCCCATTCAGCAACATATGGAAATGTAGTTAATTCCGATTGCTTACCCTCGTGCATGCACCTAGGAAAAGAGTCCTTAAAAACTTTATAAGGAGGCCATGTATAATATGGTGTTCTTAAGGAATAGGAGGGAAATATTCTATTCAGCTTTTCTTCTTTGGAGAGGCATTGAGAATATACAAAAGAAGTAAAGGATGAGATGGTTGTTAACAATGTCTCGTCTTTGTGGTATGAAAATCATGATTCAGACTTTCAAGGAAAATGCATGAATGAGGTGTTCGATGTTAAGAAACCAACATAACAGATTTGTAAAAGGATGTATAAAATACAGATTTGGAGTGACTAAAAAGATGAATATTTCAAGAAACTACGAGCAAATATTTATATAGGTTAATGTAATGTATTTTACTTGCTTCTTTCATATTTCATATTGAAAATGGAGTATTCAGCATTGTATTATATATAGTGAAAGCTTCCAATTCGGTCCTGTAGGTTTCCTGTCTATTGTGTTTCTTACAATGTCTCAGCTCATATGTCTTTAGGCACATTAGCTATTCTTTGGTATGAGCCTTATTGCTATGCAAGTACTTGAGAAAATAACTTATATCCAAGAAAGTGCTCAAATGTATACCTCAACATTATTCAACTAGGCAAAAGCACAAGGAATTGGAAGAAACAAAAATACTTGTAAATGATTTTTACAGAAGAGACTTCAGTTACATGGAAGCGAGCTCAAAGTCTTATTGCAATCATCAGTACAGACAAATCCTGACAACGGTTTATACAGACAGGTATAGCATGCTACAGATTACAGTAGGGCTCATGTTAAGCAAATAAGGCAAAGAATCTTGGGTATCTTAAATAAGAGGCATTGGGAAAACTTGGCAAGCAATTCCAGAAGTGGGTTCTATTGCAGGTCCTGTACATTATGATTATTCCAATGTAATTTGTAAACATAATTAAATATTTCAGTGAAAAAAAATCAGACTCAGTTGTCATTGAATGAGGATATGCACATCAAGTCAACGTCACTCTTTCTATTCTATCTTTCTAATCTATTTCCTCCACGACCTAGTCAGTGCCATAAATGAATTCATAACAAATTGCTTTGGTTTTCACAAGTAATGTATGTTTTTTAATGTGTACTTTTCACCTTAAGTGCACATCAATAGCAATTGTTTTTGGAGCACCTCAGATTTATCCCCCAGTTCTGTTAGCTCTATATCAGTGACCACAAATTGTCTCCAGTGTCCCCATCTTTTCTTTCTTTCTTTTTCTTTTTAACAGTGCCTTGCTACTACAATGTACATTTTGGATATTTATGAAGTTAATTGTTCCTGTCAAGCACATTACACACTTAATTTCTGTCATTTGGTTATCTTACTTGTCATTATTTAATGTACTTGCCCCTACATATTTCATGTGTCAGAAATGACATAAGAGGGTCAGAAAAGAGCACATAGTCACCATTTATTATTAAGCAACGAGGAATGTTAAATTAGTAAGAAGGAATGTGGTGCTGTTTTGCAATGCAACTGCATCAATAGTAGGGTTTCAACAATATAATAGAATAGCAGTTTTAAGCAACACTGCAAAAGACCCATAGATATTAGAAAGGTACAGAGATGGTAAGGGAATCACTGAGAATTGCTTTCCTTCCTGTTCCTCTGATGGAAGCCTTACTATCCATACAGACTGTTGCCCCCCTAGCAAAATAGAATATGGGCCTCATTTGAGAAAGCAGTCTGTAGCACACTGCGAATTGTTTTATTGGCATGCATGAAGTCCATCATTTCAGGAGTAAACAACTTCCTTGAGCCAATGAAACTTCCCAGTATGGGAGAAGAAGGAAATACTAAATCTGATTCACTGGAAATTAAGCCAACAGGATGAGACCATCAAAAATGTTATTCTGACTGCCATTATTGAATTGAATGCATTAAACACAATAGCTATCATGGTTTCTAAAGGCTTAAGAAGAGGCCTGCCCACCCCTACCTTGATGCAATGTGCTCTAACACCAATACCAATAGGAGTTACATTAACTATCATACAGATTAAGCTTCTAACTTTTACCATGCCCAAAATCCAGTCAGCTGAGGCTTCATCCCATACCCATTTTAAAATCAATTGAACTTAGAACTGAGTTCAGGATTGTGCTGTAAACAAGTTATTAAACCTGATTGAAAAGAAAAACAGTGAGCATTCCACATAAGCCATAGCGCCCATGGAGAATATGCTCCAATATTATATACAAAATCACTTCATGTGACAAAATAAGTGCTATAGGTCCATTTGGAAAGGATTTTTCTCCTATGGCCTCAGTTTTTGCAGGCACCTTTCGTATGTAAGATCTCATGCTGGCAGTATATTAAAAGCAAATGTTTGGCAATAATATTCAACATATTACCTTTGGCAGAAGGCAGAGGACATTAATGGAGGGAACATGGATGACAAATATCCAAAGTCAATAATAAGGATAATAACAACAGATGGACAAAGATGATAACATAAGATGTCCGATGCAAAAGTGCCAATGAAAACGTCCCCACAAGGAAAATATGATTTCATTAATTTTATTTAATTTCAGTGTATGAGTGTCACACTGTCCAAACCAATATATAAACTGAAATGCAGTTTTCTTTCAAAATTCACACTTTTCCAGCACTTGTGAGCAAACTAAAGACTGCATATGAATATGTGTCTGTTAGTAAAAAAAATAGATGCAAAATGCATGCTTGTGTCATTAAATCACCAAAGTGCATTCTGCTGGGGGGGGGGAGTGCTTATACTACGCAACATACTAGGCAAAATTGTGACCAAAAATTATATATTTGGGGAAATGTGCACAAATTTTCTTGGGGACCTTTTCAGCTGCTTCTTTTTCTTTCAAAAAAAGCAAACATATGCAGAAATTGGGTGACAAGAACTTGAGAATGTAAAATTGAGAAACCAAAATTAGCAGATCCTTTTCTTTGTAGAAGTTTCTTACTGAAATTCAAGGCAACAAACAAAAATTAAGATAGCAAAATCCAGGAAGATGACATTTCCTAAAGACTCTGTGACAGTCCAAATATATGATAACCAGTGGATGATGAAAAGAAAGGGCAACATGCTTTTTGACACAAGGAAGCAGAGGGGAGGCTTCATGGCTTCATTTGTTATGTGTTGCCTTTTAGCCTAAAGTGAAAAGCTCTCTCAGAGTCAGGCGGGGTCCAAGTTCACAGCCACTTCAAACCAAGTTAAAGATGCATTCAGGCTCTGAGACATTATTCTCTTTCTCTCACACAATAGGTTTCTAATCTACCTTTTTTGTAGCTTGGTGGATGAATAGCTATATAGGCTGTGGTTATAAATGTATGCAGCTCTTTTTTAAATCTCCCTAAACTCTTGGCTTAGTGATTTCTCATGGCTGTCAACTTCAGAAATCTCTTACAAGCCTCACAGAGTGGGGCATCCTTTGGGGCATCAGGTTTGATCTCCGCCAATTTCGCTGAGTGCCTCCCACCTTTTCATATTGTAGGCCTGGATTGGAGGCGGGGGTGGATTAAAGCGGCAGATCAGTGCATAGCACACTATCTTTTGTTGGGATATATTAGTCAGGGATTTATTTTGAAAAGTCAGGCACAGGAGGTTTGGAAGAACCCTTCCCCGCTTATTGTTTCATTATCAGTTGGTGTCTCTTGATGGAGTAAGATTCTTCATGTTAATCTGCTTAGAATGATTCACCCTCGGAGGCTGATTTATTCAGTATGATTTGCCCCAGATGGAATCCTGAGTGCCCTCTGGGAGCTTCTACTTGACATAATTGGTGTTTGGGTTAATGTGGGTCACTCTGTAGGACACAGAGACATAATCACTCCTAAGTAGCCTCCCCTACTTGATAGGGCTTCTTTGGCTCCTTGGAGATGGAAGAGATGTAGCAGATGAAATGATGGCTAGACTGTAATTAGTGAGAAAGTAAATCCAACTAAACCCAAATTTAAGTTCACTCTGCTCTGTGATGGTGGAAGAAGTTAGAAAAAGCACTGCACCATCAACACTGAGCATCTCCACAAGATCACTGAGCAGAGCTCTTTTGAGACAATGGCTGTTTAAGAGTTCTCAGTGCATTTTAAGGACAAAATCTTTCCCATCCTTAGCAACTCAGATGCAGGGCTGTTATGAGAAATCTAGAGTTGCCATATTTCAAAAAGCAAAATTCCTGACACCTGCACAGTGAAAATGACTAATATAGTTTAGTAAGCTACTCCTTTCTGGCCCGCAAGGTAACATCTTATCCATTGAAGACTGTTTGACTCTTTCTCTTTAAGACAGGGAAAATTTAGGACTGGGTCACCAATGTAACCTTCTAGGCCTGCCTTGTGCTCAGACCATACCCCACTTCCAAAGCTACACCCTGTCATTGGCTCTGCTTCATGCACATAGTGTTTTTGCCTGGTTGGAAGGCATCCTCGAACACTGAGCATGCCTATTGCTTATCTGGAGGGTAGAGAGGGGTGTGCAAAGGCAAAATTTACATTTGTTGCTCCACCCTCCTTTGGCCCTGGCCCCACCTATCATTGGGATGTGGTCCTTAAAAGTGTCTGCTTCTTCTGAACCATGGAGGGTGTCAAGGAAATAATTGGCATTCTCAAAAGTTTCTGACTGAACGGTGCTCTTATTGGGAAGGTGTATCTGGTACCCACAGTAATATCTTTTATTATCAGGACCAGAACAATCCTGAATCTAGATGGACCAGAAAAAAGACCTTGTACTAGTTTCTGCCCCCTCTTCAAGTCACTTTTGTTTTTCCCAGTTAGTTGTATTCATAAATAGTTAAGTTTTTAGAACAAGTTTGCTGTGGTTCTCAAAATTAACAATAAGGTCCAGGGCAGGATAGCAAATAAAGGTGAGGTGTATTTTTGAACCCTTCCAAACATTTTTGGTGTGTATATTGGAAACAAGCAATACCACTGTCATTTCTCTAATTTAACTTCATTGTTTACTTTTATCCAACAATCCACGGTCTCTAGGCACTATCTTTTTAAGGACTGAAACAGCTGCTCATGGATAAGTAGCTAATGAAATATAGAGTTGGATATCATCAGCATACTGATGACCCTGTAGCCCCAAATGATCTCTCACTAGCATAATGGCAACTGGAGCAAGGCTCCATAGATCTGCCTCATTTGCTAAGCCATATAACCAAGCACGGTGCTGCAATACACAATTTGTGCTGCAGGAACTGAATTAGTTTTGTAGCATTTGAATGTGGGATGGTGTAAAAATCAGAACAGAATTTAGCAGGCTGGAATGGCCCACTACTAACAAAACTCATGCCAAAAACAGTGGGATGTGCTAGAAACACTGAGAACAACATTTTAGAACTTCCAATATTGTCCTTTTATTAACACCTTCTCACTCTGAGCACATTCAGAGCTTAATGGAAAAGACTAGAATGAGTATTGTAGAGATTTTTCTTTTCTTCTTTTTGCAAAACAAGAGTGAGGTGTGCTAAATACACATGAGAACCAAAAAATCCATGCGTTATCAAAATTTTGTTAACTCTTTTACAACCAGAATGCATTTTTAACACAAATAGTAGGTCAAACCAACTAGTTCCAAAGCATCAAAAATAGCCCAGAATCCCAACCTTTAAGGAAGACAGAACAACCATTTTCACCACCCACAAAATATTAGATGATATTGATGCAATAAGTGACAAAACTTCCACTGAAACCAAATGGGCAATAAAGGTTAGTCCAGAGAAAGCAGCCTGGAACACCAACTTCCAAGCTAGCCAAGCAAACCAAATTTCATAGGACACATTGAACTAGACAGGATTTATGTAGTAAGTCACAAACATTCCACATAATCCATGCTCCAGTACTTGTTCCATTCTGGCTTTTATGTTGCTTTTTATATAGCCCCCCTCCATCTCTATCGCCATCATATTTCAAAGCTTAGTTCTGTTTTTGAGGCATGTTACACCTTTCAAGGTATGAGATGATGCAGTATCTAAAGTATGCAATTACTACTGATTGATCTCAAACCTTCATAATATGATTATTAAACAGAAAGAGGAGCATTGACAATGCAAGCTTCTTTCTGTACATAGGGAGGAGAAAAGAGGGTGTCAGCTGCAACATAGAATCCTATTAGCCTTTGACTGCAACTGAAAAGTCTGCAGACATCTTAATTGAACTGTCTACAATTACCCCCAGATCTTATTTCCAGAGATATGTCAGCTAATTTGGAACACAGAAGCATGCATGTAAAATTCAAATTAGTTCTCCTAGTGTTTCATTACTTTGCATTCACCCAATTTAAATTCCATCTGCCATTTAGTTGCCCAGTTGCCAAATTGAGACAAGCACTTTGTAGCTCTACAAAGCATCGTGTTGCTTTGACAACCATATTAATGGAAGGCATTTATTAAGAACCACATCCTTGATGTGGGTACAGGATACAAATACAGATGACTTCACTACTTCACTTTGGAAAAAGTCCTGAGTCTGATGGATCATAGAAAACTAGCCACATTAAATAATATGGAAGACAGGTGTAACATTTATAAACTGGGGACAATGGTAGAACAGGACTCTTATCTTCTTGGATTTGTGTTGTTTTCTTTCTTTTGGAACAGTTTGATCATTGGAATGGTTTTATTTGGTTTTAAACTTATATAATCTCTTGTTGTAACCCAACCAGGCATCTTATGGTGAAGGGCAAGAGAGAAACAGTAATAAACGTTTCCTCTTCTCCAGTGCTAGCATCTAAAGAAACTGGCTCAGCAAAAGTTGAATGATATGGAATTTCACAAGCAGTTAAAGGAAGTTCAATAAAACTAGCAAAGTATATTTTTTAAAAAATTGCATATCCCTGAAACCAAATAAATGAAGACGTTTTAATGATATTACTCCACTTCTATAATAAGCTGCTACCTAGTCTCTCTGAGACATCACTTTTTATGGTGTAGTGTGACTATCTACTTCAGTTTAGGAATGGGAAACCATTTAATTTACTGCCAATCATTTATTTGCATTCTCATTGATTTGCTCCTATAATAGTACAGGTTATTCAGTGGGGGGGGGGGTGCGCGCGCTATAGTTAACGTACTTGTCCAAAAGAGTTCAATCTTGCAGATGTACTGCAAAGCACAGTATGAAACGATCACCATGATATATATGAGGAGGGACACACACATACACACTTAGCAAATTTACCAGATCAGACATAAGAACATCAGAAGAGCTTGCTGGATCAGGCCAATGACCCGTCTAGTCCAGCATCCAGTGGCCAAACAGATTCCTCTGGGAAACCAGCAAGCAGGACCCAAGCCCAAGAGCACTGTCCTCTCTTGCAGCTTCTGCCAACTGATAATCAGAAACATGCTTCCTCTAATCATGGAGGCAGAACATTGCTCTGTAGGCACAGCTACAATAGTGAGATATTAGCATGCTCAGTGAAAAAAAGAAAGAGAAGCAAATTCAAAAAAAGAACCCCTCCTCCCCCAGAGAAACAGCTCAATGAGAAGTGAATATGCTCTGTGACTACCAGGGGCGAAGCATCTTCTGTCATCACCCTGGGTGGGAGTTGGGCACACCAGGGGTGTGTGCATGAGCCAGGGTGGGCAGGGTGTGTCAGAGGCGGGGCGTGCCACTGGGCTGGACAGCTGGGAGGGCACTCATGTGCCAGAGCCCAGCAGACCAGAGGCACATGAAGCAGCCACTGTCTCTCCTTTTCCCACCACTTCTGCCCCTGGGTCAGGCTTGACCCAGGAGTGGAGCTGCAGCTGGCTGACGGTGTTGGCCTGTCGTGCAAGGAAGCTGCCTCTGGTGGCTGTCTCACACACAAAAAGTTTGCGGGTATGGCAGAAGGAGATAGGATCTGCCCATGCGATGCCCACCTGGTGGAAACTCTAGCTCACATGGCCCTTAAATGTAAAATGTATGATGATCTCCGGCAACAATTTCTAGACCATGTACGTATTTCAACATGGAAACCAGAGACAGAGGTTATACGCTTCTTATTACAGGGGAGAGACCAGGAGCTCACCAAGACAGTAGGTAAGTTCCTCTATTTAATTTTTTGTTGCCAAAGTACACTACAGGATCCTGCCCTTGCTGGAGACCCACAGAGATGAAATAGATTGCTCGCCTCTTCGTCCCTTTGGCAAATGACTGTACTGTTGAAATGGCGACGAGATCGCACTGGCTATTTATTCTGAATGTTTATATGTGATGCCAATAAAGGTTTGATGATGATGAAAAAGTTGAATAGAACATTTCACTGGATATGCTGGATTATGCAAGATCAATTATTGAGTTCCACACCTATGTTAATCAGCTTTCAAAGATAATGCCTGTGTACAATGCTCAGAAACTTAAGCCACTTCATTTGGGCAGGATTATCTAAGAAGAGATTCTACTCCTACAAGAGTTGCACACTGCCATCTAAGATGCCCTCACCCCTATGACTGGGGTGACAGTGAGCTCCCCTCTGGACCATATGAATGAAATTAATGTAACATTTGTGCATTATAGGTAGAAAACAGGTTTTACAGAGTAGAAACGTGTTTACCTTGGAGTAGCAACATGTTTACCTCAGAATACCAAACATTTATTAAAAATAATATCCAGTAATATCCAGTTTACAATACTGGTCAATTATTTTTAATAGTTGTGTTTCTTTCCTGATCTAGTTTACTGGTGCGTGTTGCTTCCTTCTTCATTTTACTCTGTCACAGACACCCTGATAACACAAATGAAAATATGTGTTTACTTTAGTCAGATTGCTTCCAGCTTTAAGAAGAACACGAGAAATGAAAGAGACTTTCAGACTTCAGGTGGACCTAAATTCAAATCTCTCATCCTCAATCTCCTTCTATGTCCCTCGCCAAGGATAAATCTGTCATTAACATTTGTAACTTTCCAAACTGTATATCTAATGCAACCTTCTCCCCGCCATTTCCAGGGCTCCTGAGCGATAGTGAGTAAAGCCAAGCAAAGCTGCTGGACATTGTCTTACGTCCTCTCTCTGATTGGCAGATCACAGAAAAGAAACATTTCCCATGAGCCTCTGTGTGAGGTTGTTACTAACTGATTGAGTATTCACTTTCATGCCTTAAATCTCTGAAACCCAGGTGTGTTGTAGATTAGCACAACTTACAAGCAGTGTGTGGAGATTTATTATGATAATTGTTGCTTTTATTTTTTATTTCCCTGAACTCAAAGATAATTAATGCCAGTGTGTGTCCTGGTATCTGACTCCCTTAATTGGCCCTGTGGTGCCTTGGGTGTTTGAAAATCCACTCACTTAAGAGTCCCCCCCCCTTTTGACTTGTTTTCCTGGAGCTGTTCATTAGTGCCTAAAATATTTGATTACATTTAATTGTGATGCCTTCAATTCAGTGCACCTGCTGCAATTTACATAGGGGGAATGGGAGCTTGCCGAAGCTTTTTTTTTTTTTTAAAAGGCAGTGAGATTGGGGAATTAAATGTAAAAAGAATTCCCCAGTAAAGGGTAATTGGGGTTAAATACAAAAACAAAACTAACCTATAATACAGTTTAGTTTTTGTTTATAATGACTACGGTTGGACCAAAGGGATTTATACTAGAACAACTTCATCTTTCTTTGTTTTTGCTAAAGGAAAGGGCTTCTTCCAATTCTTTCATCTTCTGTTGGCCATCTGTACTTAGTTTAAACCTAATCTTCAGTATTAGAAAGTCCATAGGTTGTCCTTCTTGATGCTCTGGCAGCTCTGAGGCCCAATTCTGCTTGGAGATTGTGGGATTTGAGGGGGGTGGGTGTTGGTTGGTCTATGTTGTCACCTCCAGCATGCTGTTGCTTCCCACCAAGCACTGTGTACATTTCTGCACCCGCAGCCCTCCTTTGGCGCTAACAGGAATTAACTGCTTGGCAGAATGTTATTGGGCTGGGCAATGTTCTTTCAATTGACCACACTATCATTTAACAAGTTTTGAAAAAGGAGCTGAGAAAATGTGGGACCATGCATTTTCAAAGGGGAAATATAGATCAGACTTCTGCCCTTGCTATTAAACCGCACAGCTTCTTTTCATTTATCTCCAAAGAGCAGTGTTGTAAACCTCTAAAACTGCCTTTAAAACAAGCTTTCATAAGAAAAGTAATTAGAGTGGTTTTAACACCCCTATAATGTTAGTATTGCCTAATAAATCTCTATTTGACCCTTGCAGTAGAAAGTAAAGGAGTGCAAAAGCACCATTTATTGTGGAATGAGAATAATGTGACCCATTAATATGCATTTCTCACGAATGCCCAACAGCAGCCTCTCCAGGTTATGATTGAAGCAACAGCAGTTTCTGTTATTACTCTTCATTACAGAAAATTGCTAACAAGCTTTTGAAAAATGAGACTTTACATTTCACTGTCAAAACTTGGCATGACATTTATGTCATGAAAGAGGCCAACATTCTAGAATTTCAGTTAGGGCAATTAATTAACTGATTAATTAATTTACAGCCATGTATACCATACATAAGGGATGTGGGTGGCGCTGTGGTCTAAACCACAGAGCCTAGGGCTTGCCGATCAGAAGGTCAGTGGTTCGAATCCCCGCGATGGGGTGAGCTCCCATTGCTCGGTCCCAGCTCCTGCCAACCTAGCAGTTCAAAAGCACATCAAAGTGCAAGTAGATAAATAGATACCGCTCCAACAGGAAGGTAAATGGAGTTTCTGTGTGCTGCTCTGGTTCACCAGAAGCAGCTTAGTCATGCTGGCCACATGACCTGGAAGCTGTCTGCAGACAAACGCCGGCTCTCTTGGCCTATAGAGCGAGATGAGCGCACAACTCCAGAGTCGTCCGCAACTGGACTTAACGGTCAGGGGTACCTTTACCTTTACCTTTACACCACACATAAGAGAAAGAATCTAGCTGGTGAACTTAACATATCCATAGAACAGCATGAAAATATTAAGGGCACTACCCAGACTCTGCCTCCTGCCTCCAGGCTTTTGTGCAGTGGTGGAGCTAATTCCATATCCACAGCACTGCTACTCATGGCAGCCAAAGTGGAATGAGCAATGGACAAGATAATGCAAATTCAATCATGATCCATTTGATGCTTCAGCTCTAGGCTGGCCTGATACCATTGTGCTTTGGCAGTGAGACCAACTTGGGATCCAGTGGATCTTGGGCTAGCTCAGTCCTGACATTTGCCCTCAGAAAGCCCAATTTCAGGGCCTTTCACTGGCTACTGCACTCCTTCCCACACATTCAGCAGCTGTTGGGAGGCCAGATCAGTCAGGAGACCTGTGCAGAGGAACATAATCCATGCATGGGGAACCTCTGACCTGTGGGCTGTTTTGTGGAAGCTATGTTCACCTGCTCCACACACCTGGCATTCTTCATGATGCATTCTACAGTGCATTTTCAGAGGAACAACTGAGACCTTGAAGTGGGCTCTCAGTTCCTCCCCCCAACTACCCAACAGCAGATGGGCAGTAGGAGTGTGCCTTGCTAAAGGTGGTGGGAAAGTAAGGATTTGTGTAACCATTTTGTCTTTATCCATTATATTATTATTAATATAATCACTCAACCTTTACCACAAGGTGCCAGGACAGGTTACAACAAAATAAAAATACGATATTAAAATCAGATAAGACCAGATTGAAATGGTGTGTGTGTGTGTGTTTGTGTGTGGCTAAGGTAAAGAGGTGTATCTTCAGCATATGAATGCTATACAGTGAAAGTGCCAGACACAGCTCTTAGCCTGGCCTTTGACACATAAGATATCTAAACTATGTGAACCCACACACTGAGAAAATTTTATAGTCTTTATATGTAATTAAACCGAAGGTTGGAGGAAGCAAGGCGACTAAGGGAAATAAGCCTTAATAAATGGAAGTCTACTGCAGTGATACAAACAACAATTCTGGAGATTATCTGAATGAGAATAATGTAATTGCACAAATAGGCTAAGTCTAGTTTGTGAGTCTAGGCGAATGAAAAGGAGAGAGACAGGCAGCAGTCATGGTTCTTGTAGTTGGTGGCGTGTGGTGAATAATTGATCATCCCTTCCTTCCGTCTGATGAGTTCACAAATTCTCTCAGTGCCGCACTTCTACAAGTGTCATGATCACTATTAAGCCAGCAGAGAAGCTCGAAGAGCCTTTGAGAGTTCCAACCGTCTGAGATGTCTTTTAAATCTCTGAATGAAAAATTAAGTGCACAAGGAAGAAAATGACTCTGAAAACTTTACCTGTACCACATGCTGCAATGTTACACTCGGCAGGCCCCTTAACCACATGCAAATACTGCACAACAGCTCACATAACCAACAACGGGGCAGCTACTGGGCAGGTGCAGAAATGCACACACTCCTTGTGCATATTTTGCTTGGGCAGTATTCAAAGCCTCAGCGTTAAAAGGAAAAGTAGGCAAGCATGTTTTAAAAGGACTTTGAAGTATATTGGTTCCAGTGAAGGTGGGAGATAGTCAAGCAAAGAATTTTGTATGAAATGCATAGACACTGCAGAAATTCCCTGTGACAAATCATGAATGTTTGCCATTTTCAAATACAAGAGAGACTAAAAACAGAGAATGGAGATGTCTGGGGCATGGTGGCGAGAGGAGAAATAAGAAAGTTGATCAGCTGCAAATGTGCATATTATATGTATAACATTCCGGTTGAAGCTACTGAATAGATGAAAAGGAAATGTTTGCCAGATTACTTCCTTCTCCTTCTGTGTGTGTAAAGTTTCCAGGATGCCCTCATATTATGTTTGCATTATAAACTACTGTATGCTCAAATTCAAAGGAAAAGAATTGAGTCTTATTATGCAAATGAAGATTTTAAACACAGAGAGAGATGGACTGTTTTCATTTTCCAAAGTAGCTTTTACCTGGGCTGAATTGTCAGAAATTATTTGTCCATATTTGGAAAATGCATTTCCTTCTGTCTTCTCTGGACCACCCTCTCTCCCTCCCACCCAGTAGTCGTTTGGGGGTTTTTCATTGAGAATTTAGGTTTCTCATTAGGTAAGCAGTACTAGCTACCGCAGCTTTTTGTTGGAGTAAACAAATCTTTGAGGAATTGTATTTTTGAAAAGTAATTCTATAGCGCTAAGTCTGAAGGTTTAACTGTGCACAGTGTTTCAATTTAATAGTCAGCCAGGGATAGAAAGCTATAAGAAAGGCACCAAAGTAATCTTACACTGCTCTACAGCTTCTGGATGCAAAAAGGTATACGCTTTTTAAAGTAACAAGGGACTTCTTTGTAAGGCAAAGGTGTGTGTTGGGAAGCAACAACAGCCAGAAAAAAACTGGCCAAAGGCCTGCATCTTCATCATGGACAGCTTCACAACAGACTTTTAACTTCTGTTACAAGTCACATACAGTGGTACCTCATGTTGCGCAACCTCCGGGTTACAGAATCTTCAGGTTATGGCCGTGGCAAACCCGGAAGTATATACTTCTGGGTTCCGCCATGTGCACATGCACAGAAGCGCTCTGTGCACCGCACGCATGTGCAGAAGGGCATCTCCAGTTACGAAGTTTTTGGGATACAGCCAGGCCTCCGGAATGGATCCAGTTCGTAACTGGAGGTACCACTCTATAAGCATCACACCTCCCTGCTGGCTGCTCTTGTGCAAGAAGTATGGGTTAGGTCTGCTGTGAAGAGGGTTGCCATATTTTGAAGAGCAAAAAAGAGGTCACATTTGCCGACTTCTACCTTTAACTATGGATCGCTATGATGACTCTACCCATGAAAAACAGGACGTGTCCTGGGAAAAGAGGGCACGTGGCAACTCTAGCTGTGAAGGTGTGCAACAACAAAGAGTTGGAGTTGATGCTAGGGTTAACAATATACAGTTATTTAAGTCTTGACAGCTTATGCACTTCAAATGTATCTGTGAACATCTAATGTTGTTTGATTCCTGCTTTTTAAAAGAAATGTTCTCATTGGCTAGGATCAGTGCCGGATTTACGTATAAGCTAAACAAACTATAGTTTAGGGCCCCACTCTCTTGGGGGCCCCAAGAAAATTTAAAGGGAGGGGAATTGGATGTACATTTCCAAAATATAAGATTTAAAAAAACGGTTTTAAATGCCTATTAGGTCCATAAATTACCATATAACATATATTAAAACAGCGACAATTTGTTGTTGGCAAAGGACAGCTGAACATATAAAGGGCCCCATTACCTTCAGTAGCTTAGGGCCTCATTGAACCTAAACCTGGCCCTGGCAGGGATCCAGAGATGTCTTGCACAAGTGGAAAAGCACTATATCCCTAACCAATTTCTCTCTCACACCCCCAAATCCTGCTACAATCCCAGCAGTGCTGTGATGGACATTTCACACATAATATTTTTTGCCCATATAATGAGCGTTCGACCTTTTAATGAGAGCAAAATGAAGTGGCCCACAGGAAGTCTCTGTGTGCAGAGAGAAATTTCAGGAACTTCTGCTGCAAGGAAGAAGCCCAAAGGAGCCAACTCCTAGGAGCTGAGGGGTCTTTGCCCCCAATAAAATATTTGAGGGAGCAGCCTCCTCCAAAGGTGATAGGGATTGCTATTCAAATTGTATGTGTGCACAGCATCATGTGATCAATTATGCAGGGCGGGGCTTACCTGGACCCCCAATATTTTATTCAAGGTATGTCCTAACCACAATCAAGGTGTGAGATGGTCAAGTGGTCTGCTTTCTTCTTCTTGTGTACAAAAGCCTTCTTCCACACACATGCTGCAAAGTTGGGCTCTTCTGGCAAAGTCTTCCATGCCAGCACTGCTTCCTACAATAACCATATGGTCACATACCGGTAATCATTGTAGGATGTCTTGCGGCCATTTGAGCCTTTAGTCAGAAGATCCCCACGCTGCTGTGTGTGAAGGCAGGAGAAGGCTTTTTTGAAACATGATAAATTCAAGCCTCTCCCGCCAATTTATTTTGTGCAAAAAAGCAGAAAAGGTCACTTTTCTTGGACAGTGAAGAATTTAGTAAATCATGGGAAATGGTCCGGAAGAGCATTAGCCCACTGTGTCCCATCTCATGTTGTTTCAGAGGGCCTGTTAACTCTCAGGAATGCCATGGTGTTGTGTATGTGTTTGCTGATGACTATAGATTGTGGGGAGTCAGAGAGCCCATCACAATCCCACTTAGTCTCCTCTGGATCTAAACTAGTGTGTCTTTAGTAGTTAAAGTGCCTTGGAAATTCTGTATGGAACAGACCTACAGAAGTAAAGAAACTAATAGATAAACAACAAGAACAAGCCATGATGTAGGCTGTGACTAATTATGCCCATATTTCAGATGAAGCTGAGTCTGGGGAAAACTGAAGTGGGGATTTTAGAGGCTAGCTTAAGGGCACCTAGGACAAAGCAGTCTGAACTGATGGACTAACAAGTGATGGGTGAACTCTCCTCAGCTGAATTTGGAATCAGGTTTTCAATTGCAATGGCTTGCAACCCTTTAAGCTTCCTTTTTTGGGCCTTCCCACAATGCCACTTGGGAATTGTAGTGCAAGCATGGGAGTTATAATTGCTACCATGAGCAATCACAGAGAGCTGCTAGTAAATTCAATCATTGCTCCTTTCCAGACAAATACTCAAGGACATGAGAGAGCTTTACCTCTGAATGGTGTTAGTATATAGGTCTGCTTAAAAGAAGTTATATTCCAAACTGAAGGGACACAAAATAAAACTTTCTTAAACTTAAGAAGCCAAGAATACTGGAGGTGTGATTAGAGTTCTCCCCCCCCCAACAAACTCATGAGGATCCTGATACAAAGGAATTGAGCGATGGAGAAAATGAACATGCCACAGAAAACAAGATTTATGTTCCCCAGACACTGATGATACTGCTACCAATAGATAAAAAAAATTCTAATATAAAGTAGTGACAGCATATCTGTACTTTTTTTTTTGGCTTTGAGATCTATAGAAATCACCAAGTGAGCTTCTAAAAGATTATCATAAAGCACAGTGACTATTTGCTCACATTTGAAAATGCAATTTCTCCCTTATATAACTTTCTTTTCATTCAAAGGTTTATTTTTAAAACATTTATTCATTTCACCTAATTCAATGCAAGCAATGGTGCTGCAATTAATGTTCTGAAAACAAATGGATTGTTGGAACATTCCGAGTCTGCTTCATCTGAATTTATTTGCAAAATGTTTCCGTTGTCTTTCTAATGGCTGTGTGCTCAAAGGCAGCACACAGCAACAACAAAAATGGAGCATAAGAAAAGACAAGGGCAGAATGAGTTTCCTGCATGTTCCAGACAAGAGACCTTTCATTCCACTGTAGTAAACTCTGTATGAGTGCTCAGGTTGTGATGGAAAAATAGGGGAACCACAAGCTCCACCTTGAGCTTCCTCTATTTGGGCCGAATCAAGGCCACATTGTAAGTTTCTGTAAACAGTGACCAAGAAGCAGAAGCAGCAAACAGAGGGACAATGCAATGCTGTGTTCACCAGGACATGAATGGGGTATGTGGTGGTTGAAGTTAGGAGAGCAGCAGGCTGGTGGCACCAATGTCCTGCAAGGGCACACAGACTTGTGGGACACTTTTGCCACCAACCTAGAGCTCCCCGAGCCTCGCTTGTCCTGCCCTGTCCCCATGAGAACACCAGAATAACCCTGCTGGATCAGGTCTTGGCCTATCCAGTTCAACATCCTGTTCTCATGGTGGCCAACCAGTTGTATGTAATTTATATAAAGGTAAAGGGACCCCTGACCATTAGGTCCAGTTGTGACTGACTCTGGGGTTGCGGCGCTCATCTCACTTTATTGGCTGAGGGAGCTGGCGTACAGCTTCCAGGTCATGTGGCCAGCATGACTAAGCCGCTTCTGGCGAACCAGAGCAGCGCACGGAAATGCCGTTTACCTTCCCGCTGGAGCGGTACCTGTTTATCTACTTGCACTTTGACATGCTTTCGAACTGCTAGGTTGGCAGGAGCAGGGACTGAGCAACGGGAGCTCACCCCGTCATGGGGATTCGAACCGCCGACCTTCTGATCGGCAAGCTCTAGGCTCTGTGGTTTAACCCACAGCGCCACCCTAGATTCAGTCAAATGCCATATTTGTCTATACCTAAGTTAAAAGTTTGTTTAAAATAAGTGGTGCAAAAATTAATAAAGGCAAAATAAAATTTTGACAACCATGTGTTATGGAGGAATTTGTGCAAGTGATCTTCTAACTGCATTTCTCTTCTGTGATCACTCAGACAAATAAAAAAAACTATACCCCTAATTGAACAAATGGTGCCAGTTGTAAGTATATTCATGCATCTATGGCATTTTTTTATTTTCATAGGTAGCACATGTCTGTACTGCACCTGAGTTGGATGTCTAGTTTTTCATTAGCAAAGTGTGTCCTTCAAATGTGGGAAGGTCTTTTTTAATAGGTGAAATGAACCTGACATTGGGATTCATCGGGTGGGGTATGAGTGACATCTTGAGTTCTACAGTGTACTTGAATCAAATGAATGATTTTCCTACCTGATTTCTAAACATTTGTGGTTGCTTCTCCCATAGCAAATAACTTTCCATTGAGGGCATTCCAATGATTGCATTTTATGCAGTGTTTCTTCCTTCCCTCTCCTCCCCTTAAACATCCCAACCCAAAATGAAGGCTTTAAATATTTTTTCCCTCTTTTATTTTAAATTAGAAAGATTTGAATTACTGTGGTAGACATCAGTATTACACTCATCTTACTAATTAATAAGTGATTAACAGCAATAGCAAAAGGTAAGGGCAAAATGCGCCCATAAATGAGTATATTGCATTCCCATTCATGTGTCTGGGATTGCCTGGACCTGTAGCCCTATAGGGTTACCTACGGGCTCAGCCACAGAAATTAACTTTGTTTTTGGTATTTATATTGGTTGATGAAACATGAGAAGAGGAAACCATATGCCAAAGGACTACAGATAATATTGCAAGTGAATCCAATAGTATTTTTTTGCCTTAATGAGTTTTTCTTTCAAGACTGAGAAATACAACCTTAGCATAACACTCTGTTATCAAATACAAATACAAATTAAGGGGTGGGGGTGGGAATCAGTTGGCAGAGAGTGCAGTGAGAAGAAATGGGAGCCTCAAATGGACTTGCAGTGCTCAGGACTCTCAGAGCCAAACTAGATGTTACTTTAATTACGCATTGTTAAATGTGGTGGTGGTGGGGAACTATGATTATTTCATTATTATGTTGTCTATTATTGTGCTTTGCATTATGCTTTTATTACTGTGGTCTGTAAAATATGTTTTTAACGTTGTACACCACCCTGGGATGAAGGGTGGTATATAAATTAAATTATTAATAATAATACTTTAACAAAAAATAAGATGATGGAAGAATTTCAGTTGGGACTTCAGCATGTGGGAAGGGATATTTTACTATTCCTTCCATGGGCATGATCCCAACAGAAATTTCAACCAGCATTTCTTTCTAAAGCTCCTGTTCGTGCCAATGGAAGTTGTTTTGCTAATGCAAATAAGACTGATTGTCTTGTGTACTGCAATGTGCAATGTTTTAAAACCCCCAAAATAGGTGTGGCCACCAACAACACAATCTAGTTTTGCCTTATTAGATTTAAACAGTGCCTGACTAAGATGGACTATATAAGGCTAGTACAGTGTGTTCATGGGAACTGCTGAATGGTAGTGGAGGTTGGCCCATTAGGACCACTGCCCCACTGACCTGAGCCTGGCCTAAGAGAGAAAATAAATGGGGGGGGGGCATTTCTTTGAAATGGAGTGTATCCATTTTCACCTTTTATCTGTTTTATATCACAGGAAAGTTTGGGTTGTTGTTGTTTTGTTTGTTTTTTTAGAAAGAGATCAATGCAATGTGATTGCATGGAATTAGGTCCATCAGCCAGATACCCTACAGAGATTCCTTGACTACCAGGCAAGAAATGAACAGATGGACTTGTCATCCTCCATTTCAGAAAGGTTGACTCTAGTGATAAGATCTGCTAATAAGCTGCTCTGAAGTACCCCTTAAGAAGTCAGCTAGCTATGGCATTAGAAATGAAAGACTAAATTGGGTTAGACATGCTCTTCTCAAGGTGCTCTGTAGGTCCCATAAAGGTAATAGCAAAATGGATTGGATATTCACTCTGCATCAGCTTCTTGGAAATGACCAAAGTATGTCAAAGAAACATTACACATGACATGATCTATGAACTAAAAAGGAACCGAGTCAAAAATAGTCTCCGTTAGTGGACTACTATTTCCAGAAGCAATATCGACATGGTTCATTACCACAGTTGGATCAGGGAAATGACAACTCTGAGGCTCTGCAAGAGTCTGAATGCATCCCACTGAATTCACTTGAATCTACGTACTCCCTCATAAGTGTGCTTAAGACTAAAAATGCATCAGTAAGCTTCACTCTGGATTCTACATGTGTCATCTGCTGCTGTGGGCTCCTACAGGAGGAAGAGTGGGAACTTAACTTTAATAAGTAAATAGCTAGCCAAAGAGAGAGAAAGAAATAGTCTGTGTTGGTGAAATCATGGGGAGAAAGACAGGAGAGCTAGAAAAGGCTATGGCATGGGATATATGGGATAAATGTGGGGTAAGCAGACTCATATAACCAACATACTTAAGTCAAATTAATGCATGAAGGGGTTAAGACCATAGGGTAAGCTGTGCTGCCAGGCTTAGCTAGGTCACTCCCCAACAACTTGGGAGGAAGACTTATTAAGCCTTTGTTCTTAATAAGAACAAAGGCTTTCCATATTCCATACCAGATAAGCAAGCCATCTTTGTTTCTATACAAATAATTTAGAAACATCTACCACCTTAGAGCTCAAGTTTTACTGCCTGACTTTTCTTATTGCTGTAGAGAAAAATACATGAATGTGACCTTTGAAGAGTTTGTAAGTATGCCATTTTTAGCTTACCCAATGTGTGGTCTTTTTCTATGCTAAGGGAAGAGGGGAACTTTTGAAGCACCTTAGAAGGGGATATTTTAAAGGTCTAATAGCCTATATTTCTACACTTTAGTTTTCTACATATTTTGTGATTTTAAATCTTTGCTGAGGCTCTCTCACCAAAGAGTACTTGCCCCAAGCCTGGATTTAGGCACCCAGGGAATAAATACAGTGGTACCTCGGGTTACATGCACTTCAGGTTACATACGCTTCAGGTTACAGTCTCCCCTAACCCAGAAATAGTGCTTCAGGTTAAGAACTTTGCTTCAGGATGAGAACAGAAATTGTGCTCCGGCGGCGCGGCAGCAGTGGGAGGCCCCATTAGCTAAAGTGGTGCTTCAGGTTAAGAACAGTTTCAGGTTAAGAACGGACCTCTGGAACGAATTAAGTACTTAACCAGAGGTACCACTGTACTATTCTTTATTATACCTATATTTACATCACTGTTGATGTAAAATTTAACAGCCAGTCAGTTTACATTACATGTGGATTTGGGGGCAGGATGCCATCTTGTTCTTCACCCAAGGTTGCAAAATGACTTAATTGTATTATGTTATGTCCTGATTTTAATTTATGGGAGAGGGTTAGCTAACTTCTTACGAAAATTGCAGTATTTCTTTTTAACACATAGCTTCCTACGTTTAATTTCCTCGTGATTCTTAAAAAGGCAGCACTTGCATTTGAGCCACAGTAAATTTAACCTAAATGTTTTGCAAATACTCCAATTCTTGTTTATTGACGTCTGGAACTGGAACACAAGAAGCACTGCTGAATGTTTGTGGGATCATAAAAAACCCCAGAAAGCTAATAGTTAGGCATATAATCTACAATTGTCTTTACATGAAAGAATAAAAGCTGGTCTGTTCACTGAGTCCCACATTATAAACAAAAGCAAACATTTTGTCAAGATAATGTGTTTTTCCAGTACGAATTCATGAGTAGATTTTACTGTGTGGTTCATCTTGTATTATATTCTGCTCTGTAATGAAGAGTAATAGGATGTTCAGCAAAATGTTGGCCTTAATTGATACTTCATCTAAGGAAAAACAAACACAACATGATTTTAAAAATAAAACAGAACATTAGTGTTTATAATTCCTTAGAAATACCCCCTCATTGTTTATATATTCATGAATTTATGTAAACAGGCTGATAGCAGGAACGATTTATAAAATGCTAATAATTTGCAAAAGAAGCCTCACTCTCATTCTGTTTCTGCGGAGTAGGCACTTCTTGTAACTTATTTACTTAATCATCTCTATGCACATAGGCGGTTCTATTTCAGTGGTTAAACACAAATGAGCTAAACTAAAACACACAATTACAGACAAAGTAAAATGGAAAGACTTTGAATTATGCTGTCTCCAGCTTGGATTTTGAATGGCTAGGGGCAGAATCTCCCTCTCCCTCTGTCTCATCAACTGTGGGACTGTTTGAAGACAGTAATAACAAAACACCCTTGCTTGCTTTTATGCATGGTGTGTTGAATTTAGTAGAATACAATTCCGATCAAAGCACAATGATCCTAATGTATTGCATACTCAGTAGATACTCAAAGGAAGTCATCTTGCCAATGCTGTGCAAATATACAACCTTTCCCCATTATTTTCACGGAAGGACCATATGAATTGCTTGCCCTAACTCTACCTGCCAATAGCATATGGCATTAGGGATGTTCACTTAATACATTAAATAATAATAATGATAATGTTATTATTTATGCCCCACCCATTTGTCTGGGTATACAGTGTGTAAAAAAAAAATAGTAGATCTATGCAAATCATGCAAATTGCCTTTCTACCTTGTTCTAAAGGGGCTGTAGAGCACAAGTGGCTAACCCCTGTTATTGGACCCTGATATGTCCTCCTCTCACCCACAAATTGATACGTGAGTATGTGTGTGTGTACAGATATCTGTACAGATATCTAGATGCACACACCTGATGCATTAAATAGTTTTTTTCACCAAAGAGGTTTTCTTGTTTTAGTTGGTGCCTGTTATCCTCCTGTATTCTGCTGCTTTGGGTAATTTAAAATGTCTTTGTTTTAAACTTATTTTTAGGCACTCTGATCTTTTTTTAAAAAGGGGTGATATAAATGTTGGAAATCAATTAGTTCCAAGCCAAGTACTTTTGGGAAGACCACAAACAGAGCATGAAGGCAATAGTGTTCGGCAGTATGCTTCGCTGCCTCTGAACTTTGCAATTTGATTTCAACCTCATCTCAGATAGCTATTGATAAATTTGTCTAATCCCCTTCTAAAGAGAGCCAAGCAAGTAGCCATCACCATTCTAGTGACAGTGAGTCCCACAAATTAATTACACCTTATATAAAGAAGTTCTTTCTTTCTCAGTCATGTATCAACTGCTAATTAGTGACATAATTTTCAAATGAAGCTCAGGTGTTTCTGAGCTTTTTCCAAGAAATTGGGAAAACCCAATCATCAGTTAGATCATCCCTTAGCCCCCCCCCCCTTGCCAGTTCCTCCTCCCAAGCAAACCACTGCATTAAAAGAGAAGTCCAAGTCCCTGCTGCAGACAAGAGAGGCCTTGTAGGCATCTGTCATGGACTAGCTGGATGCAGAAGTGTGGTTGGAGCCACCAACTAGGGAACCCCCAGGGGAAGAAGGCTCAGAGCCAGGGCATCGGTGGTGGGACGAAGATGAGTGGTCAGAAGAAGAAGAGGAGGCAGACTGAGAGGGGGTGGTATCTGAAGCTTAAGAGGTAACAGGGTTTAGTGATCAGGAAGAGGCTGGGGCAGAGAGCAGTCCAGAATCAGAAATCAGAGTAGGGTTGCCCCCTTTTCCTTCAGCTTAAAAAACTAATTAAAACAAAAATGTTGTCAGTTGCTTCCAGAAAATATGGATAGTGGGCACCTCTTGTCTATCACCCAGGATGCTGCTCTACAAAACAGGGGCAGTCACACTGAAAACCCCGCTCCAAGATACTATAGAGTCAGTGATTTCAATGAGAAACTCTTCAGCAGAATGTTGTCACCTATAAGGTGTAAGGAAGTCTCTCAAATTGGTTCTGATCTTTATAGGGCTTTAAATGTTAGTATCAAAACCTTGAACTTGGTCCTTGAATTAAGGTGAAAGGTGGAGGCAGAGAACCAGTTTTTACCCAAATCTTTGATTCTTCTTACCCCACTGCCAAGCTTAGATTTCTTGGACTCTTGTTTTCATCACTAGCTGATCATGTAAGGGCAAACCTCACCTTTGTAAATTAACATTTTTTAAAAGTGAAGATGTTGGCTAAATGTGTTTCTTTCACCACGTTAGTACTATCCTCAACTTAAAGTAAGCCTGGCCCTGAAGCTCAGAAGTGCTGAAATTCATTAGAGAATAATTTTGTACTTGAGCATGCTGCTGGTGTAATGGCAGCAATTTGTACATAATCTTCAATTTGCTAACTAAGCTGTGCTCCACCATATCATGTAAGAGGAATAATGGATCACAATCCTCATGCTAAATGTTTCAATTTATTTGCCACTTACCACTTCAGTACATCTGAGGTATTAGAGACATTGTGATTTTTTAAGCTGCTCTTTTGACTAGGCTGAATGACAATACAAAACAGTGAAGAAAGCTTCCACTCTTTTAAGCAACTGTCCCAATTAACTATTATTTATGGTTCCTATTAAGATCTTGCAACATTTCGTGAGTGGGAGAAAGTTTATTTTAATAGGAAATTGCAAACTTCTTCTTGACTCATTACTCTCCTACCATTCCAACCCAACTTTAGTGGTCACGCCTACTCCACAACTCCTCCCAAGTCCTCACTCATCAGACAAATTGCAAACTCCACCCTAACCACCACATCATCTTCTACATACTTGGCCAGGCATGGGTAGGCTTCCCTTTTCAGATCCAGTCCTGCCCCAGATTTAGCAAAATAATTGTGATACGTGGCAGGGGTGAAACCAAGGAGCTTAACTACCCCATGTTTCATGGCAAGAACCTGTAGCCCTCCAAATATAGTTGGACTTTAATTTCCATCAATCCTGACAGACAGGTGTCCTGTCACTGCCATATAGAGTGGAGTTTGTATGGCTCCTAAGTTCAAGTGGGGTCTAGGTCATGCATGGCCATTGTATTCACAACTTGGAGATGCTCTTGGAACTCTAATGCAGTGCATACCATCCTTCCATTTCACTGGAAAACCCACTTTCTCTCTTCTTCCTACTTATAGCATCAGCCAGCTGAAGGGAGGGCATTCAAGCTGGTGAAAAAATTGAATCCAGATCTAATGCAGGGATGATGGACTGGTGGTCTGTGACTTACATATGGCCCCAAGATGGTTCATTTGGCCATCCAGCATCTTTCACGTCAGAGGAACATGTGATGCTGCCTCTGAGCTGCCTGGCCAACCATCACCCAATTTTCTTAGCATGAATGAATCATTGTGTGGCACTGCCCAGGCTCCTGGACATCTTCCCATCAGCACTGGGAAGTGCTCCCCTCTCCACGTAGTCATTATTTTATGCAGGTTTATTGCATGAGCAGGGGCTTTTGATAGGACACATTCTATCAGTATCTCAATGGCGGAGCATCTGCTTTGCATGCAGAAGGTCCCAGGTCCAGTCCCCATCATCTCCAAGTAGGATTGGGAATGTCCCTTGTTTGAATCATTGTAAAATCCCTGTCCATCAATGTAGACATTGGGAAGCTAGACAGACCAATGGTTTGACTCAGTAGCCTCCAGTCTTCCTAATGAATGAGCTTTAGTCATTGCAGACCAAGAATTAACCACACTGCATACCTCTCATTCTGCCTTGTGGTATCTAATATAAAAGATCCTGTGACAAGCAGTTATGTTGATGTTTCTGGTTCCATGTACAAAAACAAAAAATGGAAGTCCAGCTAAAAGAAGAAAAGAGCACTCACATATTTCCTTAAATGACCCATTTGGGAATTGTGTGCAGAGCCACTGTCCTCCTGTTTGGTCTAGGGCTGGCAGCTGGTGCCAGAAGATCAGCAGTGATATGCTACCAGGGCCCTTTGGGCTAATGTTCTCAGAGGTGGAATGCTAGACAATTTGACAATTGCCAGACTTCCTCTCCCCATTCCTAGTGGGGTCCTTCCATACATGTAAAATGTTTTCAGTGAAGCTTTTTCACAGGGAGATAAGAGTGATAGGAAAAGCTGCAGCTGAAAACATTTCAATGAGCTGTTACAAAACACTGAAAAACAGAAAGAAAACAAGTTGTCGCATTTAGATGCAAGGGTTAGGTTGCTCATTGCTCTTTAGTTGTTGCCAATAAACATATGTGCATTTCAGATCCAGTTCATGCAATTGATACTTGTTCTCTATTTCCCAACAAGGAAAACCAGAAATGCTGCCTTGTCTTAAATGCAGCCAGAAGTCTTTTAGCAGGGACAAAGGGAAGAAGGCATTTAACATTTCTGAAAGCCCTTGTTTTATTAGACGATAACACTCAGTTTTGCAGTATTGACTGTTGAGATTTTCTGTGTTTGGGGACCAGGCACTGCAGTGACTCCATGTCACAGCCAGACTACGATGATGAAGTTGCATTCTGGCATACCGCTGACATTAAAGATCAATGGAGCAACTTATTTCTGTGAAATGGAAAATGCATTAGAATAAAGTATATTGATGAATGATCTGTTGACAAATAAGCACTTATTCAAGTTACTCCAAAGACTATAACTATCATGTGCTGCCAGGTTTAATAAATATATTTATTTGGATGAGTTCACTATTGACTGGCTCCTTACGCATACTAGCAATATTAGTAGTATACCATGAATGTAAAAACAACATCTCATAAGTACAATTTATTCATTTAATACAGTACCACCAACAGAAGGGCCTCTCTATTAAGATTCCCTTCTGTATAAGGGAACTGCTATTGGAGGACTTTGAAAGATAAAGCTACTGGTACAGACAACACAAGTATTACTCAGGTGTTACTATTGTGTGACCAGGCGCAATAGCCCCAGCCCCCAGGGATCACAAGAAAGCAATAAAGACTCTGACAAAGCGTGTTCACATCAAAAGAGAGCACGTGTTGCGGTTGGGGCCGAACAAAACCCCATGTTAGTGACCAGGCCATAGATGGCTAGAGGCCTGGGAGCAGACTGGAGGATGTTGTTACTGGGGCAATTTGGATGTTGCCAATTTAGGGGTGGGATCAATGGCTTTATAAGCAGGGTCCACAGCTTTCTCTTTCTCTTTTGCTGTGGACACCGGATCTCCCGCCCGCCCTCCCTTGCTTGGGCTTGCGCCTTGACCTTGCTCTGCCTGTCATGGGGTCGTTCGCCTTGGTGCGGGGGCCCAGTAGGAATTTTTCCAATTGGCTGATTAGTGCGTGCCTTTTGGGTTTTGCCTACTGCTTAGCAAATCGTCACAACTTGTAAGGTTGGCGGTTAGGCATTGGTTAAATTGGTTGGTGGAGGGGTATGGATTGGCTGTGCCTGCCCCTCCAATGCTGCTGCAGACGGGTATTCCGTTAAAGGAATTCTGAAGCTTACCATCCCCTTCGTCCAAACCCTTGGAGCAGGGTGCGGGCCGCGTAAGCTTCAAGGAACAAGCGCGGAGTAGCTGAGGGCCTGTGACGCAGCTCCAGCTGACTCTGTCCCTTGTTTCCTCCGGGACTGACTAGGGAGTCAGTGCTGTCCCCCATGGCGGGAGGGGACAGATAGTCATAACCAATGCCTAAGCAACCACTCTCAATTTGTATTTAAATAAAGTTGTGGCCAAAATTATGCCAAAAACCTTAAACAAAAATTATGTGTGATGTGTGAGTTATTGGGAAGGGGGTTTTGGTGGACCTCAACACGCAACGTGTTATGGAATTAAAATTAGGCTACAACTTTATTCAAATTTCCAACTGTAGGGAGACTATGGCTTAGGCCTTGGGCGTGTATGCCTCCCAGCCCCCCAGCCAGGGGAACTGGGGCACATCAGGGTAAGTGGGGTATGGGGGTACTCTGTGAGACGTAAGTGTAGCAGGCAGCCAAGCTCATATCCCCACATGCAGGGTAGTTCACTGACAGCCTTTTGGTGTATGGGCAGCGACACCCATATATATAACCCCATTAAGAGGGGACCCTAGGATCGCCGCTGCAGGGGGGTGAGTCACCACTTCACACACACCCCTGCCCCATTATAGGGAAGAAAAAACTAAAGGATTCCACCGAAGGCCATAACCACCAAAGTTGTGACGACCTGCTACGGGGAAGACAAAACCTGCCAATGCAGGAAAATTTCTTCCCGGACCTTCAACAGCAACCGGTCAAAGACTGCAGCAGCACCCGCTAAACAAGAAGAGAAAGTTAACCTGCAAACAAGAAAACATTAAACAAAGGGAGGGTAGGGAGGGTGAACCTCCAAAGCCGACTGCCTGGCTGTTGTCAGCTCCACCCCCTATTTAGACTGGGGCTGGCCCCACCTCCCAGCAAGAAACTTGATTACTGAGGCTGGGTGTAAACCTCTGAATAATAACACTGAGAAGCAAGCCAGCCCCCTATTTCTAGTAAGTTCCCTGGGAACTGTAGCCCTCCGTGCAATCCCACAAAGGGCACCCACATATAAAGTGTGAGTGCTCATTATTACTGTTGTGAACACACACACACGCACACACACTTTTGCAAAAGATTTTCACCCTCTGCAAAAGTGCTGGTCATTTTTCAGCTGTTGTTTATTTTGGGTGGTATTCCATGAGAGCATCCAGTCAACGCAAGGATTTTCATTTGCACAACAATATTTTCCCCCTTCTTTTCCCCTTGCACCCATCTCAAATTATCTCCAGATGGTTGGAGTCACCTCCAGAACATATGTACCGGCTGTATGCACACTATACCTTTCAAGTACATTCAAAGCACATTTTTCCCCTCAGAGAATTCTGGGCACTATCATTCACCCCTCACCATAGCTGTCAACTTACAGATTTGAAAATAAGGGCCCAGCAGCCTTGAAAATAAGGGATCAGCAGCCAAAATAAGGGATTTACAGTCTCACCTGTTCCAGGCACTCCAGTCTTCCTGTCCTCCTGCAGTCTGGTCAAACTCATGCTGGTAGCTTCGAGAACACTGTCCAACCAACTTTGTAACCAGAGGTTCAACTGAATAGAATCTTAATCACATGCACCACAAGGTCTATGCAGCCTCAACATAAGATGGCTCCCCGGCCTGGCTTTGCACTGCAAAGTTTGCAGCAGCATGTGCAACAAAATGGCGTACAGCATTCAAAAAACTCCTCAGCTTGCATTAACTAGCCACACACACACAGCCTCCCCCCCTTGCCACGAGATCGCCAGTCACCCACCATTTTAGTCAACCAGCTCCTTTCTTTTCCCCCAATCGAAGTCAACCAAAGGAGCCTCCAAAACAAATTCAAAAGCCCCCCCCCCACGAGATCTCCTTTCCTTTTCCCCCACCATGTGCCCCCACTCCAGACAGACCTTTTCACCGGCAAGGGTGAGTGGGCCGTCGTTGACATATCCATCCGATTCTGATCCGAGCACTCAGCACAGGTATGTTCAACTTCTGAGCCCCTCTGAGCCAAAGGCAGAAAGCCCAGCCAGCAGCCAAACAAAGCCTCAAGGAAAACCACTGTCACCTCTCCGCTGGGAAGCGCTGAGCAAAGGCGAGTCCCCAGGGAACGCAGCCGATTTGATCAGCACAAGGCATGCAAGCTCCACCCCCCAGTCGTTCAGACTTCTTATTGGGTGAGCAACACAGCCAAGCAACACAGTTGGAGCTTCCCTCCTCCCTGGCCGGCAGGGAGGGAGGGAGAGGAGCTGCTTCCTTTGAAATTTAAGGGACATCATTTAAGGGACATTTAAGGGACATCCATCAATAAGGGACAGCAGCGGGAAATGGCGCTGGAATAAGGGACTGACCCTCCAAATAAGGGACGCTTGACAGCTATGCCCCTCACAGAGTTACAAACCACAACAACCCTTAATAAACAACAGTGTGCCCAGAATTATTTGAGAGGAAGAATGTTCGTTGTATGTGCTTGAAAGGTATAGCGTGTACAGAGCCAGTGAGGCTGCTCAAAGGCCATTCAATTCATAGATGAGCTTACACTAGGGACTTTATAGCTTCTAGCTGTTATGTCTAACTCCTCAGATTGCTTTGGCACAGCTGTGAAATGGGTATGCTTAGCCTCTGACAACATCAGGAAAAGTGTGTGCATCTTTAGTGGGTGTTTAATGTAAGAAATTTGTCAGAGAAAGGGGGGATTTAGTTTGTCCTGCAGTTTGGCTAAAGACTCCTCAAAAGAGTCAGAAAAACCTCGAGAATACTTCCTAAAACTGAAGCTCATACTTTGAGTGTAAGAGGGATGAAATTGAATTGGATGCCTCAGTATCATTTAGTTTCTCAACCACAAGTATTATCTGATATAAGGTGCTCATTCTACAAAACTAAAACACTTAGTGATTGATGCCTGTGCATTTTCATATGAACTGTTGTCACACTGAAAGAAAGCAACAGCTACTGTCACCATTTTTGTGCATTTCAATGCCATTTTCTTGAAACTCAACCCTTATTAGTGAAAATTAGGTGTGTTGCAGTCTACTATCGAGGCTTTCAGTTTTTTCTTTTATGATGTTCTTCGAAGTACCAGGTGTGCCAAGATGTTGCACAAACTTTTAAAGGCAATGTACTGAGACCGTCAACATATTTTCAGTGTTAAAGGAGCTAATATGAATTGTAATGAAATTTAACAGATGAAAGGCTCCACGAAATTTTGTTTAGAAAGTGTTGTCCTAGCTTCAGTAGAAAATTCCTCCAGAAATCATATTCAGGGAGGCAGAAATATGACAGGAAACAGCGCAATAGAGTGTACCTAATTCATTCCAATTCACAGCGTAATGCATTTCAATTCACACAGTGATGCATTCCAGTCACCAACATGAGAATCCAATCAAGCTGATGTTTAGTAGAGTTGAAACAAAAATCACAGAAGTAGAAAGCTGACATTGTCTATTTTGCTAAATGGAGAAATACCAAAAAGGTGGTTCTTTGTCTTTAAATATGCACCCAGATTTATTTATTAACTTATTATTGTTGGACTGAATCCAGACTTCTGTCAAGTAGAATTCAGGAGACAGGATTTGCTCACTGGAAAAATGGGAGAGGCAACATTTTCAAATTATTTCTTCCCTCTCCTGCCTCCCCCTGCCCCTGAATACCTGTTCCAGGGTTGGGGACCCTCCCAGAGCAGCATAGGAGGAGCAGCCATGGAAGAGCAAGTCTCAGACAAACTCTGCTACTCCTTCTAGTACTACTAGTTGTAGGTTTGATGCTCATATGGGACAGCTGCATATCCCTGCATTGCAGGGGGTTGGATTAGATGATCCTCAGGGTCCCTTTCAACTCTACAAATCTATGATACTATGGTTCTATGATACTACTACTACTACTAATATTCCCACCAAATCCAAAATATTCTTAGGAAATATCCAAAGTCAGCAGAATCTTTATCAAAGTAATTTCATTTGTTAAGACACTGCAAGTTTGAAATGCAGTATACTTGTCACTGGTAATCGAGACCCTTAAAAACATTAGACTGACATTTACTGATGAAACATAGTGTAAATGAAGAAAATATATGGGGGGAGAGAGCAAAATGCTATATTGAAGTGGGGCAGGTGCTCAGTTCACCATCCTTAGGACAGGGCTGTTCACAAACCCCCCATATTTTCCGTATGGCATATTGCAGCACATGAGATTAGTAAAGAAGTTTGAATGGGAATGTTTGACAAAACAACCATGACGATAATCCCTCTGTTTGAGAGCCGGAAGGGACCTCAAGGGTCATCTAATCCAAATCCCTTCACTGAAGCAGGGTTCACTAAATGATCCCTGACAAATGCTTATCCATCATGCCCTGGAAACCCCCCGCAACTGAGGAGGTGTCACTGTTTTCCAAGGCCACTTTTGGCCTGCCCAGCTATTTTCAGTTATCATGTTTTCCACCCAGTGTATTAAAAAAAAATATCTTTAAATTGAACTCTGTTATCTCTTTGCTTACTTTTTTTTATATGAGTTAGCTAGCCCCACAACATCTAAACATGGGCAGTCTCTCTTTAAAAGAGCATTAAAGAGCTCTAAAGATGAAAAATCCCCTTGTGCTCTTTTAACCCCCATCTATTACAGCCGCCATCTTTTGAACTGTGGGAGGAATATGATAGTTTTGCATTTGTTTGAGAATTTTTGACAACAGACAGTTCAAGCAGCATTTGAAAAAGCAGAATGCCAGCCCCTTGTTACTACTGCCACTTGAAATTGTTGCCTTTAAAAAAGGGCGGTGGTAGGTGGAAAATGCTGGGTGAAAGCTTCATTTGCTAGCGGTTATAAAAGCCAAAAGAAACAGCCAATAAAAATCTGGCAACCCTACTTCCAGCTTTATTAAAGAACAAAAGAACTTAAGAGCCCTGAAGGATCAGACCGAACACTTATCTAGGCTAGCCACCTGATCTCAAGAGTTGCCAACCAAGCACCTTACGAAGCTGATGAGAAGGGGATGTGGGCAGCAGTTCAGTGTGGTAAAAACAAAAAGGAGTGTCATACCTCATCTTTTAAAGCTGCATGGGATGAGTGGGACTGTTGCAAGTAAACACTTGTTCTGTCTCATGGATATGCAAATAACCCACATGAGACCATGAGTGAAAAAGTAGTCCAAAGTATTTATTTATTTTCTGTGCAGAAAAAGACCAGCAGGGATGCTTTTCCCAAATCAGCTGTCACTGGACAAAGCGTTCCAAACAGTTTTATACATTTGGCACAAATTCCACAAATTCCATTAAGTGCAATTTTCCTATCCAATCAAAATACTGAGTTTCCCTCACCCCATTTCAAGGCACTTTAAACTTACACCATTCTTTCCCCCTATGATTGGTCCAGATTACCAACAGTGTGAGCATGTGTACTATCACCTTAAACAAAGAGAGCATCGTGTGATTGGCCAATAGCTCAGACAAAGGGAGAGTTGTGCGATTGATTTACCAGATTCTTTGGGCATGCTCAGTATGCCACAATCTTATTTCGTAATTCTACTTCAGGACAACTGTTGTGGCATCATCATGGTTGGTTTTCTTTATCAGATAGAAGCAAGCAAAGTGATGCATACATACATGGGCTAATTCAGGACGCTTCTTATGTTCACAAGACAAAGCTGTCATGATAAAGTAGTCTAACTTCAGGAAAGGACAAAATAAAAAAATTCCTTCCAGTAGCACCTTAAAGACCAACTAAGTTAGTTCTTGGTATGAGCTTTCATGTGCATGCACACTTCTTCAGATACACTGCACACGAATGCAGCTTTCGTGTGCATGCACACGAAAGCTCATACCAAGAACTAACTTAGTTGGTCTTTAAGGTGCTACTGGAAGGATTTTTTTTATTTTGACTATGGCAGACCAACACGGCTACCTATCTGTTCAGGAAAGGAATATAGCACAATTCTAGCACCAACTTCATTAGTAAATGTGATGTTCGCCTCTTGTCTGACAGGAAGCCAAGAGGAGGATCCTTTTCAATTTACAACTCCCCTTCTCTGATCCTGGAACACCCACATCCTCTTCTGATAGATATCTTCCTCCCCCTCTTAAAATTTTCCCAGTAGGTTTAGAGAGCATCATTTTGTTTCATTTGCCCCAGGCAGTCTCTGCCTCTTCCCTAACACAATGGAACTTATTGTGTGCAAAGGAGTGCTAAATGTTTACATGTAAGTTACTCAACCAATTTCAAATTCTATATTCAATGTAAGGATTAGTTAGGGGGGGATGTTTGTTTTATTTCAATACAATTACTAGTGTCAATTGCTTTGCTCTTGAATCTTTAGTAAATATATTAAATTGGAAATCTGGAATTGAGTAACAAGCTTTTACTTGGATGATCTCACGCTAACCAAGTGTCCTGCTACTTAATTGTGTGGAGGCCTTAGCATGGTTTCCTTTTCCTATTTAAGATGCCATAGATTTGAATTTCTTTGCGTTCAGACAAAGATATTAAAATGTGGAAGGTGATGGTCTATTCAGATGTCAATTATATGAGTGGCACTTTTCAATTATCCTATTTTGCAAGGGAGGCAGAGAAAAAATTATTTATTGGGGAAATTGTTTTCTTTTGAAAGGTATGCAGAAAACATAGAATAAGGGTGAGAAAAGCAATGAATTATTTTCTGATTCTCATATTGCAAAGCAAGGTTAACGTTCTGTGTTACAGGTTTTATGGTATTAGAAGAATAAATATTAAAACTAAAGGAGAGCAATTTTACAATAAGGATAAAAAATTAAATGATGGTTTGGTTACTTCAGCTTTTATTCTACCACAACCTTGAAGTATGTTTCTATTATGTAATAATATTCTGAAGTATGTAGTTTTAGTAACATAATATTTACAGGCCAAAGCTGTTAGAGCGCCTGCTATAATCAGAACTCTGAACTCACTTGATCTTAAACTATTGTAGTGTGGGTCACAAGTGCGACAAAAAAAAATGAGATTCACCTTGAATATTACCACATTGCCACCTCTTTTTATGACCTGACATTTTAGCAGCACAATCTAAATGCTATCAGTAAGTATTAGTGGAAGTGTATCCTTGATCTGTGCTTATTTTAGTTCACTAGAGGTCCCATTTGTTTTTATTGAGGTTAATGGATCCATGAATACAAATCCATTAACCTCAGAATTTTTAAATGTTAAATCAGCAGCTTTAAATAAATGTTAACGTGAAGCGGCAATTACTGATACCGCAATACCAACTAGAGGGCAAGGTCTGGAGCATTGTCTACTAAGAATATGGTAAATTACAGGGGAAAGGAAGTAGAGAAGCAGACACTAACAACTGGGAATAAACAGGCCACAACTTTAATAAAGGAGTGTAGTATAACATGCTAGCTATCAAGACCAGTGTGGAGAAGGTAGTCATAATCTTCTCTGTTGGGATACCAAGTGGGACTGCTCAAGAAGCCTCCCTGAACCTGCATTTGATAACCCAGTGGTGGGGAACCTGTGGTACTCCAATGATCACTGGTGAGGGATAATGGGACCTGAAGTATCTGGAAGTATCTGGACAATATCTGGAAGTCCACAGGTTTGCAACCACCATGATAAAGCATCCTTGCAAGGAGCAGTGCTTTTCTTCTAGAAAGAAAGGTGCCGGTACTGCATACCCCGGGGGGGGGGGGACACTGGCTAGGAGCAAACATGAGAGTGAAATTTTTCATTAGAGCAAGGATGTCGATCATGGGGTGTTCCTGATTGATCCCGGTCGATCACGTGATCCTGATGGATCCCCCCCCAAAAAAACAACTTTGCTGAAGCCTCTCCCATATAAGCAAACAACTTTGGTCAATCCAACGGGTAGCTCACTGCCAGTGTTTTTATAGTGGGAGTAGATTGCAGTCTCTTGGAAGTTGGACATCCCTGTTATACTTTAACTAGCAGAGTCAGCATTCCCACTATTGAGCCTTATGGGTGTTCAGCTATGCTCAGCTGGAAGAGCCCTTCTAGGAACCATCCATACTTTCCCTATTGCTAACGTCAAACTTTGTGATGAAAACAAAGCAAGCAATTAGCTAAACCATCAAGTCCACATCAACACCATACATTTAAAGTACTCTTATAATACTTTAATCGCCGTGGCTTCTCCCAAAGAACCCTGGGAAATATTGTTTGTTATGGGTTAGTGTAATTGTACCTTGGTGACAAATAAAGTACAGTTTCCATAATTCTTTGGGAGAATCCATAACTTAAAGCTCTTCAACAATACATGGTGAGGATATAGCCAGGTGTGGGGAACTTCTTGCTATCCAACTGTTGCTAAACTACAACTCTGAATAGCCCCAGAAAGCATGGCCAATACCAGGGACAATGGGAGCTGAAATGTAGCAAAAACTGGAGGGCCAAAAGTTCCCCACACCAATCTAGCCGTTGTATGTTATATCAATTTCCCTCCTTACCCCATAGTGATAATTTACAATTAAGTATTTTCTGTTGCGTTTCAAGACCCTCAAGCCAACCCCCATTAGAATAAAGAAATTCACACTGATGCAGAATTTTGGTTTAAGGTTAATGGGCAAAATTTAGGCCACAGCTTTATTTATTACAGCAAATGTGAGCGGTATTGGCTTGTTGTTGTTTAGTCGTTTAGTCGTGTCCGACTCTTCGCGACCCCATGGACCAGAGCACGCCAGGCACTTCTGTCCTCCACTGCCTCCCGCAGTTTGATCAGACTCAGGTATTGGCTTAGGCATTAGCAAAAGACTATATCGGACTCATGTCCCCTTTGCAGGAAGTCAGTAAGGGTAAACCACCAAAAGAGGGAGATGTTCCGCCTGCATCTCCCCCGGTGTTCCCAGAGGCCTGGCATGGCCCTAGCCCCCCAACCAGACTTTGGACAGGATCCAGGCCCCAGATTCCTTTAACAGAATACCCTTGGACAATGGAGGGGCAGGCGATGGCCGACCCCCCCCCCACTCATCCATAAGCCAATGCCTAACCATATCAGTTTCCCTCTTTACCCCATAGCGATCATTTACAATTACCGTATTTTTTGCACCATAACACTCACTTTTTTCCTCCTAGAAAGTAAGGGGAAATGTCTGTGCGTGTTATGGAGGGAATGCCTGCGGGTGGCGGGGGGGCGGGGATCTGCTGCAGTCATGAGCAGAGGATCCATGGTTCCCCTTCCTTCTCTCCTCCGTGGTTACAAAGCATGGATCCACATGGATCCTCAGGATTTTTGCATTGGGCTACACCAAACTCACTGTCAGATCACATGTCTGTGGCCACAGCATGAACCACAAAAATCATATATCCACTATTTCGTTTAGAATATTTTTTTTCTTGTTTTCCTCCTCTAAAAACTATGTGCGTGTTATGGTCTGCTGCGTGTTATAGAGCGAAAAATACGGGTAAGTATATTCTGTTGCCATAGTTCTTGAGGGGATTGTGCTGATAGTTTGTGTGGAAATTGGACCTACGCAGTACAGATGTGCATCGGCCTCTGTGTGCAGCACAAATTATATAATGGATGGGGTGAGTCAGGTGAGGTTGCCACATACCTAAATTGGTTTGCACTATTAACAACATGTCCCAAGCTCCCAAGCTCTTCTGTGAATTCATGTGCCCAAAACCCATTGCATTTTGCCATTTAAAATAAAGCAATTGCTGCTTTAAAAAAACTAAGCCAAGCTGACTAGGTGACTGCCCTGAACTCGTGGGGGAGGGGATGCAGAGGTGGTGATGGGGAATCTTTCATTTTGATGGAGGGGCCTAGGTTTTAATCACTTTCCCAAGGAACTCCAATTATAGCCATTTGAGGAAGGGATGTTTCATGTGATATACCGGTATGTGTTCCTTTTATTCTAATCCCTTTACGATTTCCAACAAGCAACACCTACCTTAATTGCTTTCCAACAAAAACACCTACTTTAATTATTTGTTTTTCATTTTGTTTGCTTCCTCTTATTTTTCCTTCTACTTGTGCAAACTTATCTCAGAGTTCTCCCCATCCTGCTGCTGCTGTGTGGGCGCATACTTGTTTGTTGCTTTTTATTCAGGATTTTCCACCCTCCCAGTTTTAGTTTACTTTTATCCTCCTCTCTTTAGTTTTATGATTATGTGATTTCATTCTTTTGAATTCTTGCCGTTCAGTATTATTAATATGTTTTTATAGTGCCCTCCCTCACACAGCTAAGCCTACTTTTCTTTTAAGAAATATCTCAGCTGTGTTCCTCTTTGCCAGGCTTTCATTGCCCACTTACTCATGGGCTCCTTCCTCAGATCACCGGTTTCCAGACTGATTACCCACAAAACTCCAGAGAGGATTAAGTGATTTCTACCCACTCCAAAATGGTAAAATCTGTCCTTGCAGGAGGAAACATTGCACCTATTGCTCTGAAAGTTTGCAGATTTAATCTGCTCAGAAAGAAGAAACTGCTTGTATACTGCATTCAATTATGGAAGAAAATAAGAGATATTTGTTCTTTTTAAAAATAAAATCTAATGCTCCCTGAGTGAAAACACCTGGTTGGATCCACCAATAATTTGGCAGATTTAGCTCACTCTGGAGAAGTTCCTTGGCCTGCAAATTCCACCCACTTCTGTGAATAGGTGAAACAATCCTGTTTTTACATTCCCCATTACATTCCATAGAAGGCAACAGAGCCAAATTGTAAAGACACAGAGAAGATCTGAAACAGATTGCATTACATCCTAGAGATACAGATACAAGTTTAATCTTTTGGTGGATAGATAGATAGATGATAGATAGATAGATAGATCCCTATTATATAGCTCTGCTTTCAGAACCTCAGGCCAAATCTTATGGCAAGACTTTGGAGGATACAAGCCTGCAGCTTTGCTATGTGACATTCTTCCCAGGTCGCTTCTTCATCCCTTCCTAACAATCTTCCCACTACCACAACACTTCAGAATCTTAGCTGCAAGGCATGGAGGAGAAGGGCCAAGCTGAGAAAACAAACTACTACTGTTCAACCACAAATACAGTGGAACCTCGGTTTTCGAACATAATCTGTTCCGGAAGACCGTTCGACTTCCGAAACGTTCGAAAACTGAGGGTCAATAGGCGGTCAGCAAATTCCATTGAATTTGAAAATGGAAGCAATTTCTTCCGGGTTTTCAGAGTTAGGGTTCCAAATTGTTCAGCTTCCGAGACGCTTGAAAACCGAGGTCCACTCTAACAGTTTGTTGGCAATTTTCTAAAGATTAGCTACTCCTACATATGAACTCTGATACTGTATACTGTTAATGCTGCCAACTCTGACCAAAATTAGATGCAGCAATTGAATATCTATGCATTTCAATTAGATTCGTCTTCACTCTGCAGCTAGTTCTCTGTGTTAAGTGACATTTACTTTTGAGTAATTGTGCAGAGAACTGCAGCTGCAGACTGAATAAGTCCCACGGAGCTCAACTGGGCTTTCTTCTAAGTCAACATTCTATGTAAGAGTCATGCTGCATAAAATCAATTTATACACATTCTACACATTTGGTTAGGAAGGTTAGCTTCTAGATTAGCACATCAGCCTTCACCTAAGGAAAAAAAAGATTTTGTTTCAGCACAGTGATTATATTTTATAAGACAAAATATATACACATTCAGATCTAGGCTTTGTTGGGTCACAGGATCATAGAATTGTAGAGTCTTCATAAGAGCAACATTTAGGTCACCACTGTGATGATCACTGGGGGTCAGTTTAAGCCTTGACAGTATCTTTTGTGGGGGAGTGAAAGTGCCTGTGCTTCAAAACACATGTACAGTTGAACCTCCGGATACAAACTTAATTCATTCCAGGGGTCCGCCCACAACCTGAAAAGTCCATATCCGGAAGCGATAGAGCATTTCTGCGCATGCGTGCACAGTTTGCCACATTCTCAAGCTGAAGTTTACGTATCCAGAGGGATACATAGGTAGAGGTACGACTGTACCTCTACCACATGTATAATTTTTACACTGCAGGCAAGCCTCAGATCAGAATCACCTGACACCAGAGATACTCTCACAAATTTTTGAAAGAAGGATTGTGAAACTTAGGAAATATACATATTAATCGCTGATTTACACAGAATATGCCTATGGGTGGTATTTTAATGAGCTCCATCAATGTAAGGATCTCTGCTTGAACAAGTCTTTCCCTGCTGCAACTCTTGCACACATCTGCTCCATAGAGTTGGGAGAGCCCTTAAAACGAATTGGAGGGTATGCAAAGGGAGACTATTCTGTAACACAGGTAAAAATCCTTGCACTGACAGAATGATTGCCCTATAACTACATTGCATTTCACCTGTGTTTGTGGGGTATAGGGCTGTACTACATGCAGAATATTTTCACCAGAATGTCTTTGCACTGGCCCAAGGAAAAGGCCTAGAGCTTTATTGCCTTAGTCATCACATTATTCTCACTGGTCGTCGTTCCCCTCACCTTGTTCCACATTTCTCTGTTCCACATATAGCTTCCTTTTTATTATATCCACATTGGATTGTGTAGGTGTTTTGTTTAGAAAATACCCTAATCCGCCTGAAAATTCATCAGCTGCCCCCCCTCAAATTTCTCCTACTATAGACATGCTATTTTGCCTATTATACAATTCCCCTTGCTAGAATACATTTTTATTCTTATTTTCACCATACCCTCCAACATTTCTCCAATGAAAATAGGGACGTCCCATTCCATAATTTTACTATGTATACCCCGGACATCTTAATGCGTTTCACAAGCCACCTGAGGCAGCTTCCAACATATATATAAAAATATATTAAAACATTTTTAAAAAAACAAAAAACCTTCCCTATACAGGATTGCCTTCAGAGGACTCGGTGGTAGGATAACTCCATACCCTCCAACATTTCTCCAATGAAAATAGAGATGCCCTAAGGAAAAGCAGGACATTCCAGGATCAAATCAGATATCGGGATGGCTTCTCTAAATCAGGGACGTCCCTGGAAAATAGAGACACTTGGAGGGTCTGTTTTCACCAATATACACATTTGTATGTACACTATATGTCAGTAAACATTGCTTGGCTGGAAAAATACACTGCAACATTTAAGTGCAAATTTTGAAGATACCTGCATTTCAGTTCACTTATTGTTTTAGACAAATGCTAATTTGCCTTTAGATGCAAACTGAATCAAGTTTCTCTCCCATCCCTACTTCTAGGTAAATGAGTTGGTGGTGGGTCTTGTGCCAAGGGAACTCACAGATACCAGTATTATGAAGGCTATGCCTCTCATCAGGCCCCAGTTGGATAATTTCAGGCAGAGCAAGTTGATACTAACAGAGCAGAGCTTGCAAGGACTAAACTTGTATTAATTGCAACAGGGAGCTACTGTAGTATATCTTCTTTTTACATGCTATGTAGGTAGTTTCGATAATAAATCAAATAAAATTAATCACACCCAAAAGCCATATGCTGAATCAGTAATTTAAGAGCGATTCAAATTGAAATTCAACAGCATTTTAATTATCACAGCCTGTCAGCCAAAGCTAAAGAGCAGTTTAACATGTTGCCTTTGGTTCATTCCAGTATGGTACAGGATCTTCCTCTCTCTCTCTCCCTGCCCTTCCCTCTCTCACATGCATGAGAAAGAAGAATCAGGCCCTAATGTTTTACTCTGGCTAAAAAGAAACAAAAATCTAAACTGAAACTGGGCAATTTCAAGATGCATTAAGGGAACAGAAAGAGCAAATTTGACACAAATGAGCAAGATTTAGATCTTGCCAAGCCCTTTGAGTGAGATGAACATACACAGAGAATTCTTCTACTGCAGTGTTAATTGCTGACATTCATTTACCACAAGTAGACTTGAGGAAATGCAATGTGTAATAACCATCTTCCTGGCTAAGATTAATGGTTCAGTAAACACAGAATCTTGGCTCTGATACTGGACAATTCAATGCAATGTACAAGCAATGAAACAAATATAAAACGATTCCTCTCCTGCTCTTAATTATTGGATTTCAGCAGCACACATTTCAGGGCAACTTGATTGCAAGTTTGCAGCCTGACAAAACTTAGCTAGGGACATGTTGATATATGCATCTTTTATCAGTATGGTGTATATGTAATTTCTAGGGCTTGTGGCTGGCTAGGGAAGAAAAACAATTTGCCAGACAAGTGCACATGCTTTCTTAACATTTCAGTGTTTAAAATACCTCATGCACTAAAATGAGCTGTATTTCAGGGTGTTGCTGTTTGCAATTTCACAGAAGCCATTAAGCTTTAGTCTTGGGCCACAAATAGAAATAAAATACATTCTTAACAAGATATTTGTCACCATATCAAGGCATATCATTCAACTTCCTTCACACTAATGTCAAACATGTAAACAAAAGAGAAATGGCCAGCAACTGTGTTTCTGGTCTCCTTTCAAGCATTCACTGAACAGTGTATTTGTGGGGTGTGTGTGTGTGAAATCAGATCCTCTTCAAGGAGGGTATGTGTTGTGCTCGGGCCCCCAAGCATCTCCCACCTCCTGGTGTGGCCGGGGTATGCCCTGCTCCACTCTGGTTGGTTGTTTCATGGTCACTTGGACCCTAAAGCCAATGGCTTGGCTTGGGGGGTGGCCGCGAAACATTATTTAATCCCTGCACAATGTTTGCTAGACCTATTTGCCTTTGCGCAGCGGCCTTCCTATGGACGTTGTTGGTCGCCTGTTTTGCAATGGGGACCAGGTAGGAATTTTTCCATCTGGCAGATTGGCAGAGCCATTTGGTTTTTGCCTACCGCGTAGCAATCATCACAACTTTGTAAGGTTTGGCGGTTAGGCATTGGATCAACAATGTGTGGGGAGGGGAGGGGAGGGGAGGTGACCATTACATGCCCCTCCAAGCTCAATGGTATTCTATTAAATGAATCGGGTTGGCCTGGGTCTTATCTGAAACACTGTGGTAGGGACTAGGGCCATACCAGGACCCCATGGGGGCACCGGGGGTAAGCTTGAGTTGGTTCACATCAGCGGGGCTCCCTCTGTTGGTGTTTCACCCTTTTATCAGATTCTCCACGATGCGGGTGGGTGTCTGATATAGTTTGGATGATTCCAATGCCTAAGCCAATACCACTCACATTCTGTATTCAATGAAGTTGTGGCCTAAATTTTGCCCAATAACTAAAATCCCATGCCACCGTGACTTCATCTTTGGGGGTGGTTGTGGGTCTTGAAGCGCAACATGCCTAATGGCACAACACCTAATCATATACTTTGTATCTCTATGAACTTTTGGGTAGCAGTTCCAGAGAATATTTAAGGGGAGATTGTGTGTGTGTGCAATTAAAAGTATATTTTGAAAAAATTAACACCCCATACCTCTTTGTACTTAATGATGTGATGATTCTATGCACGATTCTATCACCATTCTTTTTTGTATAAAGCATTTTGACAGATTAACTGAAGATTCTTAAAGCGATGAAGAATGTCCGCCTGTTCTCTTTAGTAATAAAGAGCCTCCAGCAAAACAGAGCCTCCAGCTAATCTATTAAGTTCATTATTTAAGATCGTTTGTACCTGAAATTCTCTCTTATCTAAGAGATTCAACTGATTGCATAAATAAATTTGATATCCTTGATAATATATGAACTGGAAAAACTATAGTGTCCTTGCATGTCAAATCTTTGTACATGAGTGTTCCCCATCAGAAAGCTCTGAGGGTAGTAAAGATGACTCAGGAAAGATTTTAAGAAACTGTACTTTTTCCCCTACGGCAGAAATAGCCTTATTTTATTTATTTATTTCCATTTCCTTGTTTTATTTTTAAAAGTTCTATCCCATGTTACAATTGTAAAAGTGTGCCTTATATCTCTTTTATTTTATAGATAGAAATTCACATGTTGGTATGTGGATGTAGCACACTAGCTAACACAAAAAGGCTAACACAAAAGAGCCTTTCCTAACTCAATTCTCGTAGTACCTTGAGTTTTGCACCTCAGTGTCCACCCCCTTGCTCTACTCAAACTTCTACCATTGTTAAAAATCACCACCCCCACCCCCTTAGCGCCACAGAATATGCAAAGCTTTCTTCACACTATTGGAAATTCAGCTTATTTATATTCTAGGCTGCTCATATAGCTAGAAATCAACTGTGTCATACTGGTTAGGGTGTCAGGGTAGGACCTTGGAGACCAGAGTTCAAATTCTTGCTGAACCATGAAGCTCATTGAAACTTGGGCCAGTTACCATCTCTCAGCCCCATCTTCTTCACTGGGTTGTGTGGGTAAAACCAAGAGGTGGAAGAACTATATAGAATATACAGTGGTACCTTGGGTTACATACGCTACAGGTTACATATGCTTCAGGTTACACACTCTGCTAACCTAGAAATAGTGCTTCAGGTTAAGAACTTTGCTTCAGGATAAAAACAGAAATCGGGCTCCGGCGGTGCAGCAGCAGCAGGAGGCCCCATTAGCTAAAGTGGTGCTTCAGGTTAAGAACAGTTTCAGGTTAAGAACGGACCTCCGGAACGAATTAAGTACTTAACCTGGGGTACCACTGTATTGAGCTCCTTGCAGGAAAGGCAGAATATAAATGTAATAATAAATAAACAAATCTAGTGCTTTAGTCAATATGTGGTGCACACTTTGGGCTTGCAATACATTCAAAAAAATATTATTTTGACTCTGTTTAGAAAAGGCAAATGTGAACTCCTAACCATCTTTGCAATCCAATAAGAACCTTCTGATGAGTCGGTCCCATTAAAAACTTTGTGAAACCTACTTCCACATAAATGCACATAGATGCGGGAAGTGAGATTTTATCTGTATATTTCTCTGCATATATTACATTTTTTCCTTTCTTTTGAGTGCCTTTAAAAAGATACGACACAGCAATTCAGCTACAGAATCAGCTAAATGAGCGGCCCTGGCGTTTACTTTATTTTAGCCACAAATAGTGCAAGTACATCTACAGCTTTGTCAAGGCTATACTTTCAAAAAGGTTCAGCATTATACTTGAGGTCTCCCACTGTGCTAGCTTTTGATTCCATTGTGGTGGTTAGCATACATACTGATGGCAAGCTGTGTGCTGCAGGACCACAGTTATTCCTACATGTATTACACACATCCTCAATTGTCCAACAAATCCGGATCAACTCTGTGGTTTTATTCTCCTAGTGACATAGTATAATTTGCGGGAGCCTCACATTTTGTCAGAAGCTATAGCTGCAGTTGCGGGCAGGTGGCAGACACCAATTTCCTGGCTTTTCGAAAGCAAACAATGGCCATGTCTGAATGAGATTAGAAGAAGCTCTTTTCCCTAGGCAGGCAGCCATTTTGCTCCTCCCACTGCGCAAAGCATGATCAAAACCTCTAATACAGGCGAGGCTGTCCCTAAGGGGCATAGTTGCAGCAATAACCTCCCAACAGCAGTATCACTGCCACTTTCTGGAAGGTGATGAGGTCAGCACTGCAGGAAGCACTGGCAGGAACAACAAAACTACTCTGCCAGTGTACCACATGGAGCCAGCATCATTGCCACCTTGCCCATCTACCCCTGGTAAGTAGCAGTGTCACTGCTGCCAGAAGGCAGTCGCTGTAGCTGTGCCCCACTCTGCTTCCGATCTAAATAACTATTGTTTTCAATTTTGTCTGAATTAGGCTAATATGGCTACCAGCTTCAGAACAAGCCAGAATATTAAAATAAATTCAAAATATGCTTTGACATCATGGCTTATTAACTATATGGCTTACTCTGTCTATATGTGTGGAATGAAGAAATGACTGGGCTAGATTTTGAAGCTCCAGCTCATTAAGTGTGCAAAGTTCTTAAGTTGAGGAGGTGTTAGGAATTCCATCATAAGGCAGTTACAAATTGCAGGGTTTAATATACTGACGAACTGGAACGGCAGCAGAGGAGAGCAACCAAGATGATCAAGAGTCTGGAAACTAAGTCCTAACACGACTATTTGTACCGACAGAAAATAGGGCTTGGTATACCTTCTGAAACAGAAAGACCTTCATTACTAAGTGATATTCTAGTTAAACCAGAGGAAGTCTCAGTTTTATCTAGTTATTTTTATCTAGTTTTGGTTCCCTACTTGCTCATAATTCAATAAAGTTCTTCTGAGCACACTGCCAAAACAAAAACAAATAAAAAACCAACATATCCTGGTTATTTCATTTATGCCATTTACCCATAGTGTTATTGCTTTTATTTCACATATTTATCACATTCCCTGGAGATTCTGTAAAACCCTTCTTACTCTTTATCAATAAATGCAACTAGTAATAATCAAAAACAAAGTCATAAAGTTAAAACCATTTAATCCAGTTAAAGCCTCATCACATCAAAACAGTATTGAAAAGGTAGGCATTTCCTCCCTATACTCTCCCCTGCCTGCAAATCTTCAACTCACAATGTTCACAAGGTAATTAGCAACTTGTGCAAGTTGTTGAATAGGCAATTGCTCACTCTCTTCCCAGGAAAGCAACTACACCATTGGCCTGAATATAAGCCTCACTTTTTCCTCCAAATTCCGACCATGAAAAGTCAAAGTACGGCTTATATTCATGACCTTATGGTAAGCAGCCAGGAGCACGGGGCAAACAGGAGCAGGAGTGTGGCAAAGCGGTGCCCGCCCCATGCGTAGTACCCCGTCCTCTCTCCCAAGGCCAGGAAAGTAGAGAGCAAGGAAGGGGAAAGGCCAGTGGCAACACAGTGTGGCTCTCCCCACCACTGCCCAGTGTGAGCAGCGAGGAATGGAGCGACTTATATTCAGGGTTCCCACCCTCCAATTTTAAAGGTGTGGCTTATATTTGGGCCAATACGGTAACTCTCACCACCTTAGGCATCTGGAACTCCCACTGACATCAGTGGGGAACGCAGTGCAATCATAAGCAAATTTACCCAGAAGTCCCCATTAACTTCAATGGGACTTGCCATGGAGCACGTTTGCAAGGGTATGCAGACAACAACAGAGATGGCCTTCAGGTATAGTGATGGAAGAATCTGTCCATTTTGATTTTCTCAGTTTCTGATATTTCCAATCTTAAATGCAGTTCTCCACATTTCTGCAGCAGTTTGGGATTTATTTTTTTGAATCCTCATAAGAATTCATTAGTGTTTTAGTGCAAATTTGTTCTAATAAGCAGTTTTGACACATGTACACATTTTTGCAAGCATATAATGCATCCATGTATGCTGTCTTCACTAATATATTTCTTGTATGCCCACTTTCTCCTAACATATGCATATTTGTAGACATTGTTTGGTTGATGAACAGCCGCAGGGAACTCGGCACAGAATTGATCCAGCAGGCTTGAAGTTACCATCTATTAGCTGATCTGTAGGGATCAGCAGGGTGATCAAGTTCTCATTAGGGAAGTCCATTGTGCAGCTGACGTGGTGGACATGGTTTGTGGAAAACACTATTGGGCGTCAAATTTGGCCCTCAGGACAGATGTTTTCCACCTCTGCCATAAGAACTAGATAACTTTCAATCAACTTGATGAGATTCCTATATGTTTATGCCTCTAATTGTAGAGCTGTGTCTATATTCATATTAGTAGAAACATTTTATCAATAATTGCCATGAGCCCATATTACATCTATCCTTTTCTTATCTTAGCTAAAAGCATGTGTTCTTTCTGCCAAGGTTAGATGGTGGAGTCTCCTTCTTTGGAGGTCTTTAAGCAGAGGCTTGACAACCATATGTCAGGAGTGCTCTGATGGTGTTTCCTGCTTGGCAGGGGGTTGGACTCGATGGCCCTTGTGGTCTCTTCCAACTCTATGATTCTATGATTCATCATCAAGGAATTCTACTGAAGAAAAATCAAAGACAGAACTCTACTGGGCATCATCAGTGTCCTGCATGCAGGAGATCCTCCCTGTATAGAGGATAATCCCAGTTATGGTCCAAGGTATTTTACTTATCTTTGACTTAACTGAAGGCCAATGAATTAAAAGATGTTTAGGGAATCCTTCCAGAAGTCTAGTGTCTCATGCAAAATAACTTACCATAAACCGATAGTGTTTGCAGAGTTATTGTGATCTGTCCAAGAGCAATAGAAAAGTGCAGGACATGGTTGTTGTAATTTGAGATAATAACAACATATTGTGAATCTGTGGGAAGTGAATGGATGACAGAGGCGTGCCATACTGCACCGAGCAATTTTGGCACTGACTAACTTGTTATCCCTTAATCCCTTCAACCTCAGATTGTTCTCTTAATAAAGCCATCTGGTTCATTACTTCAAGAAGTGTGTGCACGCTTAGTGTCACTTCTTTTCTCATCTTCAAGCATGGGATATATAAAAATAAAGGGGTTTTTTTGCCCAAGAAATCAAACCTTAGGAGATGTTAATCAGCCTTTGTGTAGACTGTGTCTTCCCACTCTTTAGAACAGTGGTTGTCAACCAGTGTGCTGCGGTACCCTAAGGTGTCAGGGGTGCCATGGTCAACATTGGCCTCTATCACTCTTCCCTTCCCTTCCTCCTCTGATGCCCTCTTGTGTCTCTGCCTCCCCAGGGCTTGCTCAGCTGTTTGTTGCAGCAGCCGTGGCTACAAACTCTCCAGGTGAATGGTGCCTCCGGGGCTGGCCAGGGGGTGCTTTCCAGGCCCCTGTGGGCCACTGTGAGGAGGCATCTCTCTTTGGGGCAGAGGGGCAGCTCAGAAACCAGGGGCAACAGCTGCTACTGCCCAGAAGACTCCCAAGGAGAGGGGAGAGGAGAGGAGGCTGAGGAAACACTCCACAAGGGAGGGTGTCCGAAAAAGGGTGAGAGGTTGCCAGCTCTGCAGTCAAGGGGTGATGTAACTGGGCTCCTGAGTCCCACAGGGGTGCCACAGAAAGAATGTAGTTGGTCAATGGAGCCATGGACTCATAAAGTTGAAGACCTCTGCTTTAGAACATAAGAATGACCTTGCTGAATCAGATCAAAGACTTACGTAGTCCAGCATCCTGTGGCCCATGGTGGCCAATGAGATGACTCTGGAAAGCCCATAAGCAGAATATGACACTTCTGAATTAGCCCTGTCCCACTGCTGATCCCTAGCAACTGGTAGTTGGAACCATGGTCTCTGATCCTGGAGGTAGACAATATAAAGCCATCATGACTATTTATTTATTTAAAATGTTTGGAGACCCTTTATCTTAAGATCTCAGAGCAAGGAGAATAAAACACATTCCATGTAACAAATAAGAACAGATAAAACTGACATCATAAACTATGAGAAATTTGGAACTTCTCAAAATTCCAGCTGAACCTTGAAAATTGGGGGGTAAATGTATCAAACCGGCATCTAAATGAAAATGAAGAAGGCAGCAGCTGAATTTCAAAAGGGAGGAAATTCCATAATTGGGGCACCACCAAAGAGAAGGCCCTATCTCATATAATTCCATAATGGATAACATTGGACTGAGCAAGTGATTCGATTCAATTTTGCTTTCACTGCCACTCATCATAGGAGCATTCTGTCTCATTCCATTCCCTTGCATGCCATTCCACCCAGTTTAAACCCCATTCTACCCATTTTGTTCTGTTGTATACATTTTGTGCACACTTCTGTGTAAAATGACACTTCTCAGTGCACTCAGTAGTAAAATATGCAATTTTATGCATGTTTTAAATGCAAAATTTGTATTTTTGGTGTGAAAACAGATAAAAAGCATTCCCAAATACAGAAAAATATATGTCTTGGAACTGTGTCTCAATCTGCACATAAAGTTTGTAAATGCCAGACTGGATCAGTCCACTGCAAAGAGCAAAAACATTCTCTCCCCACCCCCCACAACCCCTAGTGGCAGGACACACAGAAGGGCCTCTCTGGAAACCATTAACATCCAGGCAGAAGTGCATAGGGAGACTCGCTCCTTCACTTAGGCAAATGCCAAGTCTTTCATTTGCCACCTAAGTTGCTGGCCATCACTCAGATAAGTGCCTTGGTTCTGAAAAGAAGAAGAAGAAGAAGAAGAAGAAGAAGAAGAAGAAGAAGAAGAGTAGTAGTAGTAGTAGTAGTAGTAGTAGTAGTTTGGATTTGATATCCCACCTTTCACTCCCTTTAAGGAGTCTCAAAGCGGCTAACATTCTCCTTTCCCTTCCTCCCCCACAACAAACACTCTGTGAGGTGAGTGAGGCTGAGAGACTTCAGAGAAGTGTGACTGGCCCAAGGTCACCCAGCAGCTGTATGTGGAGGAGCGGAGATGCGAACCCGGTTCCCCAGATTACGAGACTACCGCTCTTAACCACTACACCACACCACATACTGAATCTTTGTCAATAACTCGAAAGGGAGGAGGAAGAATATAAAATGTTGCTTACAGTTTGCTAAACTCCCTCTGAAGCTCCCTTCTAGAACAGGATACATTCCAGAACGAAAAGATCTACTGATTTATAATACTCCTTGTGAATGCTGTGTTGACCAAATGTGAACACAGTCTATTTAATTCTAAAGCCATGGGCACTACAATTGCAATAATGAAATAGATTTGGAAATGTGCCTGTTCTGCAGGCATGTAAGCCCTTCTTAGAGGGAAGCCAATTAAAATGTTGGCTTTGTCCTTGGAGGTTAATACACACTTGGCTGCTAAGGAAGTAGCCTACTTTCTTAGCAGAAATAATGAGTGGACAGGAGACAAAGGATTAATGAATTATCCTAATCTCTGTTTGTTTACAAATGTACCATTCCAGCAGATGGCTTTGAACAGCAATTGAGTTTAACAGCGACATAACTCAAGCATCCCACAAAGTGATTATCAGCCAAACCCCCTTTTCTCCCTTCACACAAGTCAATCGTTTTAACTCTACGCTTCCAAATTCAGACTAAAGCTCCCAAAAACAATTTTTTCTTCCACACCCAGAACAGAGAACCAAGCCTGTAAAACTTACTTGCATTGTCAAGCTGTCGAAATTGCTATCTGCAACACCTTGATTCCTAAGAGAAAATGCCTCCTGACAACTGGCAAAGGCAATTAACCTGGAGAGAGGCAAGTTTGAAAAGAAACAGATGTGAAATCCTCTCCTAAAGTAACAGGAAAGTTGAAAGGCGTTACAGGATGCCTTACATCAGAGAAATATTCCACTGGCCAGCTAGGCTGGTTGAGCAGGAGGAAATTATCATTGTAGCGAAACACCCACCATTATTATAGATAAGTCAAGTGTAGAAAGAGGCCTTGCAGACTGCAAGAACATCTGGCACTAGGATGGCCAGATGCAAAAAAAAGAACAGGGCTCCTGTACTTTGAAGATGGAACTTTAGCTACTTTTCATAGCATTGTCTTTTTTTTTTTAATCATCTTGCCATTCTACCTCTCTTGCCATCGTGTGTGTGTGTGTTTGTGTTTGTGTATGTTTATCTGCACAACCGCAGGTGCATTTCACTTCACACAGTGGATCTTGGTGGAGTTGGGCCACCAGATTTCTGAGGTGGTGGGAGGATTTTGCTCCAATAAAGTCCAAATTGGGAGCAAGATTGGCCCCGTCCTGGCAAGCACAGGATGTGGGGTTTTGTCCCTCGCTCCATTCCATATGACAGCAATATTTTTAACCATATATAATTCAGTGGGGATTCTCAGAGAAACTAACTGGAGATGCCACACTGACTAGAAGAACCTGACCTCAGGAAGCCATTACGCTCTCAAAGTGAAATGGAAGGGATTAAATTTCGCAGCACAGCAGATCAACAGACTAGATGAGGGCACCAAAAGAATCATCTTCTCCACCACAGTCCATTCTAAAATACCTTATTGGCTGCCTGGACTGACTGCAGTATTGATACTGAACCTTCTATGAAAACATTTGCCAGTCCCATGTGTAAAAGATACAAATGGTCCCAAGATGTGAATCTTTACTAGGGTCACCATATTTAAAAAAGTAAAAACCAGGACACCCTGCTTCGATTTACTTGCCTAAGATCCAGGACAAAGCACAAATGGACATCAATTCTGCCTTTGAAATCCCAGTAATGTCCGTGAAAATCCAGGTGTATCACAGCCCTATCTTTACAGAAAATTAATCTGCATATTTCATTGGTGTCATTTATGTTGCCATTATTTCAATATTACAAATTGCTCACTTCAGTTAAAAGCTTTGGATCGTTTTGTATATATAAGTTTTTCACACTGCATCATGGGTTTGAAGCCTTCACAATATGCATTCATTATCATTTGTCTGTCTCCAATGATTGTGAAAGTATTACAATATTTCATGAATATACTTCTTTTTATGCATGTACGCTTTGCTCATGAGAATGAATGTGATTTGGTATGAAAGCGTTCAAATATTGTGAAAAAATACTTTGGACCTCAAAAGGGCTTAAAGACATGAGAAGAATGTGGGTGGTTTGGCACAAGCAATGAAATGTGAGACTGTAGACATAACGGCAACACATACTATTTATGTGCAAGCATGGTTCCAAAGTAAATGTATTAAACATAATGATGGATTTTGGATTGGGAACCAGAAATTTGGGGTCATGATTCCAATGGGACACAATTACAATATTTGGCCTGCATACTTTGGTTTCAAAGGCAAATCAAAAGATACCTGTGTGCTAGGGTTGTCACATTTTGGAGAGCAAAAAAGAGGACGCACGATGACTCTTACTTTAAACACCCCTACTATATGTAGGCTATAGACCAGGGATAGGCAAACTTGACCCTCCAGCTGTTTTGGGACTACAACTCCCATCATCCCTGGTCCTGTTAGCTAGGGATAATGGGAGTTGTAGTCCCAAAACATCTGGAGGGCCGAGTTTGCCTATGCCTATTATAGAAGCTGTGATGCATTGCTGAGGGTGGCAGGAGAAAAGAAGAGGAAAGCAAGTCTTCAACCACCCGTTATGCCTACGTCTCAGCCAAAAAGTATAGCCATAGACATTTTGGCAAATTAAAAAAAATCCACCCATACAGAAATGTTACCCCTGAAAAAGGGTGTGTGTTCGGGGGGAAAGAAGATACATGTGCAGAAAGCAATCTCTAAGGCAGGGGTGGAGAGACTCTCATTGTTGTTGGGTTAGAATTCCGATCAGCCTCAAGCAGCATGGCCAATGGTCAGAGATGATGAGAACTGTAGACCACAAGTTCTCCAATCCTCCTGTAAGGCAATGTATCTATGCACACTCAAGTATACATTTTTAAAAAATCACAAAAAGGAAATGTTCATGGTGTAAAAGTGAAATCAGAACAGCAACCTCTTATCTCACCTACATGTGTTCACTAGATTGTCTGTACTAGATTGTCTGTACCTACATGTGTTCACTAGATTGTCTGAATGTGTAGTGAATGTGTGTACATAGGGACCAGGCATGCTGCCATTTGAGCCCTTTCCTTACATGTTTGCTGTACATGCAATTGCTTTGTGAACAGTGCATCAGTTTTAGGGCTAAGTACCCAATGGGTATCCTATCGTTTATAACTAGTTTTTTAAAAATTCTTTTTTATACTACAGTTGATTGGAGTCACTGGATTCATCCAACTCATTATTATTAAGTGGATATTCACTGAGTAATATTTCACAAGAAAAAAATGAAAATTAATTAATTTAGTTTGGTGGACTGGAAATATTATCTACCCAGCTCTACTAGTATGTCTGGGCTTACTATAATTTGATAAGTCATAATTTGCAAACAAAATAAAGACAACTCTATTGAAGAATGAGTCTCCAGAACAGAAATGTATGAGTTTGATCATGATAGGAAAAATATATCATTAGATTAATTAGGCAATTAGCAAAATTCACAGCTGCACTCTTTGACAACTGATTCAGCAGCTCTGTATTAATGAGGCAAGTCTATATACTTTTTATGAACAAAAAGTTTAGGGAAGCAATAATTCCTTTCATGTTTATCATAAAAGCTAGCAAAAAAGGAACTTGCATTCAAATATTCTAAGCTTCTAGTCAAGGATTATGATCAAAGGACAGTCTGCTTCCCTGCTTCTGTTTAGCAATTGTATAGCATTCAGTAATAACTTCAGCTGCTATCCTTCTCCAATGCAAAGCAGCAAATCTCCCCTACCTTCAGTAGAAACAGAACATGTTTTTAAGGAAATTTCTAAACGTACTTTTCTGCAGCAATGTTGAGGTAAGAAGCCCCACCCTGAATCTGCTTTATCTAAGCCTGGGAGGAGAGGCAGATTATAGGGATATAGAAAAGGCGCAGTCTTGTTTGGTCTCACATTGGGCTCCTTGGGCTTAAATCATCTCTTTGGACCTCTAGGGCCAAATTCAACAAATGCTTCCTTCTAGCAAGAGCCAGTGCAGAGACTCCACCCCTCTTCAATCCCACCTGTGTCCAACAAATCTGCTCTGCGGTAGTCAGGAGAACCCCAAGAGAAGTGCAAGGAGAAGGGAGATTGTTCTCCTTAGCACTGCATTGGATTGTACCCCAAATGTTTTGCCCTGAATTCTCACAGGAGAGGCCAGAATAAAGCCTTTAAAAGCCCTACAATCATCTTGCCTGTTGCAGTGGTGAGTTGCTAAGATTTGTCTCCTGTCTCCTGGATAGACTCCACAATAATGGGGCTGAGATCGAGTGCATATATCCAATAGTAATAATTTGAGAGTGTAAGACTTTCAGAAGAGTCCTGCTGGATCAGACCATAGTTCCACCTAACCCAGTGTTCTTCTTTGCAAGTCAGCTATCCAGAAGTCTCTGAGCAGCCCACAAGTAGATTGGAAGGCTATAGATCTCTCATGCGGTATTCAACAACATACTTGCACTGGACTCTGGAAGTTCCAAATACCCATCATGGTGAATGTACATTTATCATCATCTCCTTCTTGAATTTGAAAAGCCATCTAAGCCAGTAGCCAACACAAATCGTCTGGCAGCAATTTCCATCAATTAATGATGCATTTTTATTTTGCTTGTCCTGAATCCACTGCCAATCTGTTCCACTGGATGACCCCAAGTTCTCAAGCAGTTGGCACATTGGTTCAGGAAGTGCAGATCAGGTGAGTCCACTCTAGAAATCAAGTTCACTGAATTCCTCCCCCTATCTATAGTAGTTGTACCCATAATTTTGTGTGCATGTATGGCAGCGTGAAGTATTAGCAGACGGAACCCTTGCTGGTATGGTTGGGACTGAGGGGGGCTTGTTATAAAAGTTCATCACTACCTAAACCCTTGAACTTTGGCCAGGATGTGTTTGGAGATTTTGGTGTGGTGGTGGTTGTTGTTGTTTTTTGGGGGGAGGGGAATGTGAGGAACACAATTAGAGTTTTATTCAATAGAGTTTTATACATTATGAATGGGGTAAAATTCATGGCTGGAAAGATCTGGTGACAGCATTAGTTTAGATGGCTTAAAAAGGTAATCAGACAAATTCATGGGTGATGCGTATTCTGACAGCTATTAGTCTTGATAGCTAAATGCAGTGTCTATGTTCAGAAGCATTACACTTCTCAATGCCTGTTGCTGGGACCAAACAGTGGAGTAAATCTATTCCCTTCATAGCCTGCCTGTGCAATCACCTAGTTGTTGGAAACAGCATATTGAACTAGAAAGTCCCTTGGTTTGATCCAGAAAGAATCTTACTGTATGTTCACTAACAGAGTGCAATTGGGGTTCCAGCTGAAGCAGACAGTTAAAGGCATTTGATACCTTATTATAAGTATTTGAAAACTTCTATACTGAGTGTGTTGGAAGCTTGAAGAGAGACTATCACTTCCCAGCTTCAGTCATGATAGGTTGTTCTCATTTCTTGGCTATTGCCACAGTTCATGGGACTTATTGAAGCAAGAGGTGCAAATGTTGGCAGGAGACCGAATGTTTCATACTGGGTTATTGCTGTGAGGTGTATGGGTCCACTAGCTTTGAAACACTCTCTTTGGGTGCGATGAGTTTCACCTCTACACTGAGTTTTTCACCTACACTGAGTTTTTCACCTCTACACTGAGATAAAACACATATATTAATATTTAGATATGAATTTACATATGATTTGTTCTTTTAACATTCAGATTAATGAGGATGCACTGAATTATGAATGAACACATGTAAAATTGAACTGGATCGGAAATAGATCTGTCTGTCCCTAGCACACCCATCGCTGCAGTATGAAACAGCAAGAATGTAGTACTGAATTGGATTCTGGTGGCATCACTGCAGTGGGTGTTAAATACAAGTTTGGGAGGATTTTGATATCTCTGTGATCAAGATCCTCCATGCCCCTGAAACCAGAATATATGAACAGAAATTGAAACCTAAACATACTGAGTTCTCAGCATGAATTTAGGGTGGGGCACAAGTGGCACACATTCCATTCTCATTCCTGGGTTGGGGGTGATCTACAATGAGAATTCAGAGAGAAAAATGTTCAGTATAAGAATGCAATACAAACCTCCCTTATCTGGTATACATTCTCATGCTGCTCTTAATGCTCACTTAGGTTAAAGACAGAGCTAAGGCTGAGAGGAAAAAATGGCCCAATATACTATCTATGCTATTTGTTGGTGGTGATACTGAGCGGGGTGGGATGTTGCCAGATATTTTTGATAAGGGAGGTGAAGTTCTGATGTCTCACTTTTTGTTGAATGGATATTGTTAGCTTATACTGATGGATGAAGGAGGCTGCGGCATAAGAGAGCACAACTGGAAGAATTAGAGGCCAAGCCCATTTATTTCTTCAACGATATTAAAATATTATTTAAAAACATTAAAAATCCAAAATTCAAAGATGGCAATATTGGGGAGACCATTTTGTTCAATATTTCCTAGGGGAATATTGTAATTCTCTAATAGTTCAGCTTACAGAAGAAAAACTGCAAACACTTGTCAGAAATTTATTTGCTAGGAAATTTCAACTTTTCTGCTCAAGAGTTCTTTGGCAGTCTTCTTCAGTCTAGTAACCTCCCGATATTTGGGGCTACAGCTCCTATAATCCTGCATGTTGTCGGAGGCTGATTGGCGCTGTAGTCCAAACACTTGAATGGCACTAGGTTGGGGAAAGCTGTTCTTTGGAGTCCAGGTGCACCGCGTTCCACCCAACATTGGGGGGCACATCATGTGTGTATAATGTCATGCACATGACATCCCCCCTCCAACCCGACCAGACCCACTCAGCCCACCGGGCACATTTTCTGGAGGGGATGCAACCAGGTGCCCCCCCGAACAGACTCCCATCAGAGCCTGTTTCCAGCATGCGAGGGTGCCAAGGAGGCAGCTTCCTCAGAGTGAAGAGCTGGTGGCAGAGAGCTGCTCTCCTCAACTGAGCTGTACCATCATGAGGTGCCCGGCTGCGACTGCTCTATTCCCAGGTCAACCTGAGGGGTGGAGAGAGGCTGCGGCATGCAAGGGATGGGGTGCACGGAGGGTGATGTTCACCCTTGAATGTCCCGTCCCCACCCAGCTGCCGAGTGCTCGGGAGTGCTTGCCCAGGTGTGCAGGGAAAGGATGGGATGGGCAGAAGATGATGTTCATCCTTGCATGTCCCACCTGGCTGCTGAGCGCTTGCCCAGAAGCAGGCCAGGGGGATGAAGCCCGGCAGTGGCGGAGGGTGGCAGCCCCCTCAATATTGGGGGGCTGAACCCCTTGCCCCAAAATATTGAGGGGATGAAGCTTCCTCTGTCCCCTATAGTTGGTGTCCCTGTTGGAGTCCTAATTATGTAATTTTGGAATACTCTTATTGCCTATGTGAGGTGAGTATTCATCAGACCAGGAACCCAAATATTTGTAGTGTACACAGAAGGTCTTTAATGCTCAAAGGCTTATTTTGGCAAAATGGTTGATTCCCGTGAACCATGTAAACAGTTCTGCCAAACAAGGACTCGTTTGGCTGTTCACTATCTTCTCTATTTGGGTCAGCTATCTTGACTGCCTTTTGCAATTGTTTCATGAGGTTGTGATCTCCAAACCAGCTCTAAAGAAATCTCCTCTTTTGTTTCTGGGCACATTTGTATGGTAGGGAAAGGCAGCGGAATTTCCAAACAGTCCTCTGTTATGAATGATGCTCTGGATTGGAGAAACTAAGCCAAGCTACATTTCCTAATACAGTAGGCGGGCACAGTGCACAAACTCCGTGCAAAAGCATCAGCTTTATACAGCTGGTGGAAACTCTTGGGAAACAAATGAGCCTTTTCTGAATGCGCAGGAAGAAAACTTGTAAATACCAAGCCAATTCTAAATCAAGCTGAGAGCACAAGCCACCTGCCCTCCGGGCATTGAAAATGTAAGGGAAGACCTTCTGCCATGATTATTTACATAATTAATTTTCCAGGTAATTTCACTTTTTAAAACCTCAACAGGCCTCCTTACAATTCTCTTATCTCAGTCACATATTGTAGTGACACTGCACTTTAATTTGGCATGCATTTAAAAGTGTCACATTTTAAGAAGTGTCCAGCAGACTGTTGAGAAATACTTTCAGAGTAAAATAGAGCAAAATGATGCTTCGCTACTTTCGGTTTTCTTCTTGAAAAGTGAATTCTGGCAGCTTCGTCAAGCCCTTTATGAACATTGAGCAGTTTCTCAGTCATGCTAAATGAGCTTTCATTACAGAGAGAAGTAAAATTCAGCAGCCGGAATTCAATTGTGCCATACTTTTGAATTTATTTATCGAAATTTATATCCTATCTTTTTTATAAAATATCCAGGGTATCTTACAATATACAGTCATTACATTAAAAAACCCAGCATCAGTAGCATCAATGAAAGCAGTCTAAAAACCAGAAGAAGAAGAGCATAAGGTTTAAATGATGTTGCTTGCTCTATTCCCCCTCCCTCATTTCTTTGAGGGGCAGCTTTTTCTCAGCCACCCTGGAAACTCAATAAAGGACAGAATGCAATTCCTTAAAATAAAGGGATATACATCATTCAAATTATCGCTGTCCTACATACATCTCTGTTCAGGATACACTTCTTCCAGTGAAGCTACCAGGTTTAATTGGTTGAACTGTTAAGCCTAAATGGTCGCAACCATGTATCAAGGTCTGGCTGGCGTGTAGGGTCATGGTGATTAAGAGCCTAAGGTGTGAGTCAGGAATTGCTGGCTCAGGAAAATGCATAAGCAAGGAGTCTCAGTAGTCTTTAGGTCTGCATTTCCTGTAAGCTCCACACTAGTTTTTGCCTGCACAACATTATTCTGCCTTTTCCCATTAGAATTTCAAGAAGCGCAATTCAAAACACTGAAGCAGTAAAGAGAAAAACAAAAACTACAGCTCTATGATTCTATGAAACAAAAAACCTTGATGGCCGCCCGCTAATCTTTCTGCTTTGTGGATGTTCAGGCAGAAGTCCTCCACCTGGAGGCAAGAGAAATGAACTCAGAAATGGACTAAGAGTTCATTGTGTCTACTCTGATTGACCAAGCCACACTACAAAGGGGGAGGAGAGCTTTGATTACTCATTGTCATTGTGACATCAGGTGACTGCTAAGAGGGTGGCCCCATCCATCCACCCCCCCCCAATACCCCACTGGGTGAGGTTGGGAGAACTGTCAAAATGGTCTACCAGTTGGAAAAGATTCCATACCCCTGAAATGGGTCTTTGTTCTGATGGATCTTTGTGCAGATAGAGAAGGCTATTTTGACATTTGTAAGAGAGCATAGGAGAGTTCAGAGACCAGCTGAGATTCCATATTCACCGTCCACTTCCTCTCTGAAACCAACACTGTCACATTCTTGGGGTCAGCACACGTGAACCCCCATGGCCCAAGTAATACCCTATCCCTGACCAAGGGATCACACCTATCCCCCCCAAAAAAGTCCAAGATTTAGAATGCAAAGTAAGGAAATTTCCAGTGGAAGCATTGGTTTCCATTTCATATAAGACACCAAGCAGTTTCAAGCTGATAAGCAGGTGAATGAGGCAGATGGGCTCTGTGGTGCAGAGAACAACAATTAGTATTAACCCCCCCCCCCAGCCTGAAATTTTTATTTTTATTTTTTTGTAATGCATTAATAATAGTGCACTTCTACAAGGCAGGGAGCTTTTATAGATTCTCTCAGGTCTGCTCAGCAGTTTGCATAATCTCCTTACTCATGGCTACACAAGCTTCCTTTGGCAAATTCTGAAAGCTGCTTTTAGATCTTGTTCAAACAGTAAACCCAGCTAGATTTATTACTGTTGCTTCAGGGGAAAGGGATGAGCTGACTGTCTTGACCAAATCCCCCCTTGAGTTTTGTGGATGTTTGTGACCAATAAATACAGCTAATGCCGGACAAAGGCAAATTTACTTTTCCAGATCTTACCCTGGTCTGCTGGGCTGTAGCTCACACAAGGAGCCATAAATGAGACACTCTTCTGATTATGCCAAGTTTTCTATCCCCAAGCAAGCACTCTTGCCATATACTATTATTTTAATCATTAGACCATTTCATCACAAAAGAATGTGTGCATTTGACTGAAGCAAGTGCTTTTTTTATCAATTGTTTTACATTGGAATAAATCTCTTGTGTAAAATCTAGTATGTTTGTGCCTGTAAATTTCATCCATTTTGGTCAAAAGGGGGAAGAGTTATATCTGTTTTTAGATACCCCATTATAATGAATGGGGAACACAGAGCTTCATATTATACAGAGCAGCCCAGGACCTGAATTATAGATCAAGGCAGAGAGTGTACAGAGCAACCCAGAAACAGACTGGAATTCTAAAACACAGATATAAGATAAAACTTGGGGACTGTGGATGCTTCTAATTGAGAGGACACAAAAGTGAAGAAATCAGCATGGTTCTCATAGTGAGGTGAGGCTTGTTCAAATCATTAAACCATATTTTGGAACTTGACCTCTAGTCTGGAGTGCCTAGGTATCCTGCTCATAAAAGTGACTTATCTTTATTCAATTGCACAGGTGTATCTACTGATATATGCAGAGTGTGGGTATCCCAAGTGTTGATAGCACTGGAGTTGCCACAGAATACGAGTCAGCCTACAATTTCAAGGTGAGTCACAACACAGAATTCGGATCTGGGTTTTAATTGCGGGGGGGAGAACTAGAAACATTGAACAGAAAGGCTGCTAGAAAACCTCTGAGTTTATGGAAGTACACGGAACGGAAGGGGAGAAAATGTTGGAGAAACATGACCCTAATTTTATGAAATGCTGATCACACCTAAGACATTCACTTAAAGCATGAAACACTTCTGGTGCTCAATTTCTCCATTGTTTACTTTTGTTTCATTTTTGTTATCATTTTAACAGCACAGTCACACCTTCCAAAAAAATCAATATTCAATTTAATCCCCCTCACTGAACGTCAACCCATGTAATAAAAAATAGTATTTTTCTTTTCCTTGCCAAATCCCAATTTTGAAAACCACATCCATTCCATAAGACACTTCTCATTGTATCTCATTTCCAAGCATTCACTGTCCCATTTGTTTTCTCTCCAGTCTAGCTTTCAGTGATGTAAATATACTCTAACCTGGGTAGCACTTCTAGGCCAATGAAATGAAATGACATGTTATATTCCAATATTGATCAACTGCTGTTAATGTAGAAAACAAGAAAGGTCTCCTCTTTGTGTTACTGATATAGATAATTAAGAAATTTTCTACAATTAAATTAATTGTATTTAATTTCTACAATTAAAATAATTTCTGCCCAGATTTTGTGGATTTCAGTAACAGAAACCTACGTATGTTTACTCAGACGTAAATCCCATTTTGTTCCAGGGGGTATTTTCCTAGGTGTGTGTTTAAGGCTGCAGCCCCAATGACCTAGAGCAGCACTAGTGTATTATAGAACCATATAATTATAAAGTCCCCTTAAAAATAATCTAGTCCAACCCCTGTCAGTGTTGGGGGCTACTACAGCACTCTGGGAACCCAGCCTTTGCTTTAAAACCTGTAATGAAGGAGTCCACCACCTTTGAAGACAGGAAGTTCTTCCTAACGTTAAGTCCTTGTGTGTGCACAAGGGTTAAGACCACTGTAATCCACTGCATTAGCCATCAGGAATACTTTAACAGCCAGCACTCCTGAGCAGCTGCTAGGGCCCCAGAATCCAGCAAGACCACTGATGTTGAGAGCCAGTGTGGTGTAGTGGTTAAGAGCGGTGGACTCATAATCTGGTGAACCGGGTTTGCTCCACATGCAGCTGCTGGTGACCTGCTAGTCACACTTCTCTGAAGTCTCTCAGCCTCACTCACCTCACAGAGTGTTTGTTGTGGAGGAGGAAGGGAAAAGAGATTGTTAGCCGCTTTGAGACTCCTTAAGGGGAGTAAAAGGCGGGGTATCAAGTCCAAACTCTTCTCCTTCTTCTTGATATCTGCCTGAGGGACCTGACTGTAATCTTACCTTTTGGTGACAGTGGCAAATATGGGGGGAAAGAAAAATTAGCATCTACTGCTGTTGCTTTCAAGTTGTTCACCCATGTACAAAGCCTATCAGAGAACAAGTTCCTGAGGGCCCTCCCTAACCTGGCACTGTCCCACCTCCGAGCCACAGTTCTTCTAATTTTCTCATTAAAAGCCAAACCTGCCCACTCTCTACTTTCTGTAGCTCTGGGTGTTTTCCCAGTGAGAGCCACTTGGACGTTTAGAGATCCCTCAAGACAAAAACAGTGCAATCTGATTCAGAAAATTGGGAACCTTCCTAAATCACCTCAATTCCCTTTGTAATTCAGGGTTACCCACAGATCCAGTGCACACCACTAATAAATATATTGATATTGACTCTAATTCTGTGCCTAATTTTATAGTCTACACATGCTGATGGATCACTTTTTGATGCATGCTACCAACACTGAAATATTTTGGTGGTTTGTTCAGTTTTGTCCTTTTTAAAAGAAGAGGAATTGAAGCATTCTCAACGAATGCTAAGCAACACATTGTGAAGATTTTTTTGAAGTTACTTTTTTAAGTTTTACAAAGCAGGAAGCATATAGCCTTTTATTCAGTGACTCAACATTAATCATATATTCTGAAAGTTGTACCATACTGAAAGCACAATGCAGCTCTATTTTGTATAGGTTCTGTCCTGCCGCTTCATCAGTATGAACTAGTAGTGCTAAACCGGTTAAAAATGAATCTGCAGAAATGTGGGTGAAGTCAAGTGTGGAAAACAAAAGTGCATATGTGGAAATGTGTCAAGGTTCCAGACAGGGAGCCACCTGTCACTTTTCATGTGACAGTTCTTCTTTTTTTAAGAGTAATCTGTTGCTTCAAAACAGAAAGGAAATATAACAGAGGACACAGATACAGAAGAAAAATTGGTTTCTAGGAATAAGATGGACAGGGGAATAGGTGTGAAGAATTATGAATTAAATCCCCCCATATGATCTCTTGGGAATGCAAAATATACTCATATAGGATCGATGTGATAACATTCAGTTGTGGGGAAGGGGATTTCTCTTTAAAAATATATATATTTGGAAAATCCCTTGCAAGCCTATTAAGAATAAGAATATACACCTATATACCTGGAAACAAGCTCCATTAAACACAATGGCATTTAGTTCTGAGTAGAAATACTTAGGATTACACTGTCAGAGTGTATAGTAAGATGTCATTGAGCTGATGAAAGTCTCCAAAGCACACTAAGAAAAGTAATACCAACTTTTATTTTTCTTAGTGAATAAAATTGCACAGCCATTATAACAGAAGAGATCTCATGTAACTGATGTCCCACTCATATGCAAATAGTATGCAAATTAATATACAGAACATAATACATTCTCAAAGCTAATCATAATCTGGAGTAGATTGCCCATGTTTGTACTGTCCCAGTCTAATGATATAGTCTTGCCCTATATTCTAGGACAAAGACTTTGGTATTACATCTCTTAATTTCAAATGTAATACTTCAAACCATTGAGATTGGCATCCTCCAGTAGTTCATTATCTAAGCACTGAAGCTACTTCACTTCCCTTTGATATTTTTTGTTCCCTCAACAATAAAAAATCACTTTATAGCATTTAATTTTCATACAAAATGCACAAGAAGTATTAATGCAATCCAATACATATGTAGTTCACTTAAAAGAAATCAGTTGTGTTGATTAATAGTGCTATCTTGTGCTGTATAATATTTTATTGCAATTAGTGCTTATGGATAAGCATTGAATCTATTGCTAAGGAAACCTCTTGACTACTGAAATAGAATGGTCTTTTGTAGCTGGGCACCACTTGATTTATGTGTTCTTATAACATACATTTCATATACATTATGCACCCCTCACACATATAAAGGGCTTGCACAGATGCTTATTGAATAGACTCCTCAATAAAGAGTATTTTCGTGGGCCTTGGAGAGATTGATTCTATTATCAGTCAGAGTAAATCAATATTTATGTCAGCCTGTTATCTGACTAATGCTTGATGTTATTGAATAGACAATTGAATCTCAGATACAGAATTTAATAAAAGGGATACAGTACAGGTAATAACTATGGCAGGTACTACAAAAAGCATTTCCAGAGAACAGCTATTATTTTGCTGTTGCCTTGGCTTACAGCAGTTTCCCCAAGTTTAATACAGTACGGTGAAGACAATTACCCAATAATCATGATGCATACTTTCCCTCAAATGTCTGCATACAAAATTAAAGTTGTCAGTTTGCCACTATGCATTCACAGGGTTATATAGTGGACCTACAGAGTACAGCTCTAACAGATAGGCATTTAGGGCAGAACTAGACATTATATAAATGAGATTGTCATAGAAAATGGCATTAATGTCTATTACAATCTAATCATGTCTGAATATCAAAATGTTGTGTTGTTGTTGTTGTTGTTCTCTAAGGTTGGGTGACAAATGCACACTCATTTTCATTATCTATTTATCTGTTTATTAAATTTGTATACCACCCTTCATCCAAAGATCCCTGGGCGGTTCACAACAGAAAAATACAAACTGAGAAGATAAAACCCATAATAAAAACAAACCAAAAATGCCCCCTCCCACAAACACATTTTAAAAGTCTCATTTTTATGACAACTTGGAAACAAAAACCAGAAACAGATCAAGAAATGTAAGAAGTCAAGAGAAGCCAGAACTGACGGATTTATCCATTCCTGGCATTGACTTGGGTGAAGGTTTGCACAATATCATGCTATCAGGCCACACTGGTAAGCTGAACCATTATAGAAGGGGGAGATTGATGGATACAGGGCCATACGATGTGGGGGGCGGAGGGGGCGGGCTGCCCCGGGTGCCACTCCGGGGTGTGTGTGACAAGATGGCCCCTGCCTCCCCCCAGATGTAGAGCTGCCAAGGGTGCACGCAGTCAGTATGGTCTGCCTCACACACAGCAGCCATACAGGATGCAGCGTGTGCACACTCCGTACGGGATGCTGCACATGTGCAGTCCATACATACGTCGCGCATGCGTCTCCGGGCGGTTCTCCCCGCCCCTCGGCGTCCCACCCTGGCTGCCGAAGAGGGTTCCTCCACTACTGGATGTCTGGCTATCAGTTTTAGTATCTGTTAAACATTTACACAGGCCTTACAATGTGATGCTTTCCAGAAAGCTACCTGCAGAGTTCTGAAGAGCTCTGTGCTATTGTTTTTGGCTTTTGCTAAAGCACAGCAATATAGAAATTTTTTTTTGGGGGGGAGGGGGGTACTTTGCATGACACTTTTAGATTTTAAAACAAAATCTTCTGTAGTTTATGATTAGGCTTGCAGGTACGCCGACCCACAATTCAGAGACTTTCAGCGCCTCATTGGTACATCTTGGGCACCCTCACTTCTTGGAAAGAATGTATGTTATGTGATTACTAATAAATACAATTAATAAATGAATACATTTTAGTGAAAACAAAGTACTGATATGTTCTGCAAGCTTAGCCTGCCTACGTCTGGTCTACTATGACTGGAAACAGGTCACCAGGGTCTTTCCCAGCCCTTCCTGGAGATCCTGGGAATTGAAACTGGAAACTTCTGCATGCAAAACACGCATTAAGCTTCTGAACTGCAACTCTTCCTCAAACCCTGGTGTCTGTTTCAAATGCAACTACTGAAGGAAAAGGGCGCAAGGAAAAATAAAGATATGTTTCTATTTAACCAACCAGTCTATCTGGCACTGAATTACAGCTACCTCATAGTGAGAGGAAGGCTAAAGGGCAGCGATGATTACCTTATAAGCACCGCCAGACCCCTGCATAAGCAGGTGTTCCATGCCAATTATTCACCTTTTAGACATGATTTTCTTTTCATCCAGTGTCAAGGTCAAGACTTCTACTCAGTACAGAAGGAAACTGACCACCTATTAGTTTCATTCTCATTGAAGAATAGATTTGTCTACACAGCGAAGCATGACAACCTTGCATGATCAAAACAGTTACGTTGCACTCCTGCAGCTTAATATTTTGCTTTGAGAGTTAGCCACTAAAACTAGTCATTTTAGTACTTGCACTTACAAGTATTCTTTCCAGCAATTAATTATTGGGTTTCTTGAAATTTGCGTGTGTGCTGCTTAAGTACTGTTTTATACAAATGAGAAAACCACCATCATTGGGAACCTAATGAAGGAAATGGATTGCTGTGAACAAGTCTGTTTGAGCTGAACCTGAGTGTGGACACGTTACCTAAAGTCTCAAAATTATGAGCTACACTTTGATCCTAGCAAATCCGAACATACTGAATTGCAAAAGCTACAAAACTTTGTTTCAGACCTGGAATAGCATTCAGCAAAGGGAGAAAACACCATCAAAGTGCCATAGCTAATCCAGGTATGACCTTTGCCTCTTCTAAAATACTGCACAGATACTCATTCATTTCCTATTACAGTGGTACCTCAGGTTACATACGCTTCAGGTTACAGACTCCGCTAACCCAGAAATAGTGCTTCAGGTTAAGAACGTTGCTTCAGGATGAGAACAGAAATCATGCTCCGGTGGCCCGGCGGCAGCAGGAGGCCCCATTAGCTAAAGTGGTGCTTCAGGTTAAGAACAGTTTCAGGTTAAGAACAGACCTCCAGAACAAATTAAGTACTTAACCCGAGGTACCACTGTACAGCTCCATATGTCTTCGGTGGGGGGGGGGAGATTGGAGAGCTGGTGGGAGTCCATGTCTGCAGTGGTTAGAGAAGTAAATAGGAATGTGGAGGACCCAAGTTCGACTTCCCACTCAGCCATGAAGCTCAATGTGAGACCTTGGGCCAGTTACTATCCCTCTACCTCATAGGAATGTTGTGAGGATAGATGCATGGATCACAATGGCCAAGCTATTCTTATCCAGGGCAATTGCTGGTGCACTAACAATAGCTAGAAATAGGCACTGCTAGCTACCAAGGTCGCCTGGACTTCAAGTGGCAGATTGATCAAGAAGTATTCCTCATCAACACCTGCTCCTTTCATGGAAGTGCAAACTGGTGGGAGAACCCTTAGTAACCAAAGGATTATGAAGATGCCATAAGAAGAACCAAACATATCTAATCACAATTATATATGTCACTTTTTTGTTTGGAGGCAGGTAATGTGGTCAAGTTTCCCACATCTATTTTAAAGGGAGAACTTGAGACATTTAATGATACCTAAAGGAACTTGGTAAAAGGAGACAACGCAACCTGAAATTCTAAGGCATATTCTCTGTATCCCATGCCACCCGCCGCCACCAACCAATAGGAACCTATGATTTGGCGATGGTCCATAGCTCAGTGGGGGAGCATATGCGCTTCATATCAGTTCAGTCTTCAAGATGTCAACTGAAAGGATCTCAGGTAGTCAGGCTGGGAAAAGAACATCTGTCTGGGCCATTGCCTGCCAGATGAGGCCAGATTAAGCAATATTGTGCTCGTCAGACATCGCTGGACTTCCATCAAACCCCAGCTAGCATGGCCAGTAGTCAGTGTGTTGTTGTCCAACATCTGGAGCTGACTCTCCATGTTGCCTACCCCTGGAGTAGACAGGATTAGACAAATAAATTTGGTTGGCCATAAGTCTATTTGGAATTAATTCTTACTAGTCTCAGTGAGGCTTGTTCCTAAGTAAGTACAGTGGTACCTCGGGTTAAGAACTTAATTCGTTCTGGAGGTCTGTTCTTAACCTGAAACTGTTCTTAACCTGAGGTACCACTTTAGCTAATGGGGCCTCCCGCTGCTGCCAAAAGTACTATTGCTGGGTTAACGGAGTCTGTAACCTGAAGCTTCTGCAACCTGAAGCGTCTGTAACCCGAGGTACCACTGTAAACATGATAAGGAAGTGTCCATAGGACAATAGTTAAATGTGTTCGGTATTTCCCCTCCTGCCCTACACACACTTCATTATTATTTTTATTGTGATTTTCCACTGAACTGAACATCCCTTCCAATATTATTTCCTCCCCAGCCTCTATTCACTGCTGCCTTTATGGCTCTTTGTGCATTCCTTTATTTCACCAGACCCTTGTTAACCTGTTCTCCTGTCTAGAACTCTGCGTTTCAACACATCCTGCTGTTTCCAGTGACATTTCTTTAAATGCTCCGAGCTCGCCTAACAAATCTTCAGTGTAGTTTACTTAGGCTGTCAACCTGCTGCTACCGCAGACCAGCATAGATACAAGGAGGGAGGCTCAATAAATGACTGGGTTGAAAACGATACAGTTGTGGGATTCATTACAAAGTCTGATGAGCTCTTTGTCATTTAAGGAGATAGGGAAGACTGACATTAAAATACGGTTCATTAAAAGTGAATTTGAGCTTCTCTCTTCACGGTACCAAAACATCTGGAGATGATCTAATTTATACTGGAGTGCCTCAGAAAATGTTTGAGCTTCTAACTAAACACTAGGGATTTGGGTAAGAAAAAAGGATGCAGCTATTGTACCACTATACATTTGGAGAGGATTTATTACTCTGAATCTTTCAATTCCACGAGGCAAAAGACTCCTGGATTGAAAATGTGCTCATGCTTAACTCATTCTTATTTTTAAAGGCTGCATGTTACTGAACCCCCCACCCCTTACTTTTTTTGTTATTAAACTATGTGTTTGTTTGCTTGGCCAAGTATTGACAAAAAGCCCAGGGAGTTAAGTAGTTAAATAGCTCAGCTACACCATATCCTTTCACAGATTCATCATTTCTGACTAGATAAGGAAGCAATGAGCCAAAAATCAAAGAATGAGAGCCAGCAAAAATGTGAAGTAGACTTCAATGTAGATAGATAGTAGTGCCACAGAACTGTCTTTCTTTGTCCTTACATCTCAACAGTTCTGAAATGCTGATGTTATTTACATGGTGTTTGGCATCATCTTTGACCTTCACATTTCCCCTCCCCATCCTATGAAGTATTTTTTGAATCATTAAGTGACAGCAGATTCTAGATACAGGCATTTAAATACTGCAGTGCAGCTATGCCAAACAAAAACATGCCATGGTTGTGGAATAAAAGAACATTAGGGAGCGATACATTCCATCTCATAAGGATCACTGTCATTATCATAATAATGTATGTAACCCATTCAATATTAAAAGCACTTTACTGTTTTCATTTTGTTAGTACTCAGAGGCAAGAGATACTTTTAGACATGTCTGTTTTAGACATGGGGAACTGAGACAGAGGAAAAGTAGCTTTTCCAAGGCCACTTGATGAAGCTAAGTGTTGGAAGTTTCAGGACAGACAGGACAATGTACCTTATTTTTCCATGTAGAAGATACCCCCATATATAAGACGCCCCCCTATTTTTGGGAGCCAAGAAATTAGAAATCAATACTTTGTAGTTGTTGAGCTTTTTTGGGGAAATCCTTAACTATGCTGCCTTGTACCAGACTTACTGAATAACTTTGTGTATAAGATATTCCCCAATTTGAGGCAAGAAAATTCTGGAAACATTGTCTTTTACACAGAAAAAATACGGTACTTTTTCATACTTCACCTAGGGAAATTGCTCCCCCAAGAAGTTATCATGGACTCAATACAGAGAATAAAGAGAATTGGGTAAATTCATGTCCTACTATGCTATCAACAGCTACTAGTCATGATGGCTATTTCCTGCCTTCAATGGATAACAGATGCTGGCAATCCCAAGGGTGGAGAGTGCTGTTTGGCCATTGGTCTGCTCCAGCTGGGGCTTCTTATGTTCTTAATGAGTCTGTCCATTCATATAAATAATATAAACTGCTCTTTCGTAACATATATCAAGGTGGCATGAGACATACAGAATATAAAAAAAACAATAAAAGTATCCATAAAAACATCATCGAAACACCAGTAGACATGGCTGGTGAAAGAGAGGAATTCATATTGTGAAGGCTTGTCTAAATAAGACAGTTTTCAGAAGACATTTAGAAGAAGGCAGGGGCATTCCCTGCCAAACCTCTACCAGTAGGACTTTCGCCGGACAGGGCCAGCCACGCTAAAGGCTCAGTCCCTAGTGAAGGCCAACCAAACCTCAGGGGCCAGCCTACCTTTGAGGCAGATTGAGGCAGCCACCTCCAAAATGGATCCAGATAATCAGTTTGATCCAAGAATGTCTGCAGTTGTTCTGCCATAGCCCTCTCATTCATTTTCCCCATGTAGGAAGAATGTGTGAGCAGGCGATAGCTGTTTCATTCCAGTCTATGGCTATCATGAACTGGACTCTTGATCGCCCAAGTTTAGGGTCTTGCTTACATCTAATCATTAAAAGAAACAAAACAGCAGAAAAGCCCTGGCACTCTGGGCTCCGCCTCTGTCCTGTTTGCATATAACAGGGATTAGTGTAGTTTTGCCACATCAGTGGCTCCCATGCTTCTTCAGATAACACTCATCTGGCTATGAAGGATTGCAAAATTGCATACTGTGCAGGTGAAATATGGCAGATGCCCAGTCTTGGTCTATTCATTCTGTCTTAACTGCTCAAGGACATACTATTCAGAGCCATGTTGGGGCACCAAAGGAATTACTAGAAACCACATTGATTAAGGTAATGGGCCAGCATAATATTCTATTCCACTATCCCAAACAAGGTTCATTGTTTGAAAATATGCAACTATCATGATTATGTCTAAGAGGACTGTTAGTGCTTATCATTCATGTTGTAGCAGAACTTCAAATATGCAAATCTCATGCATCTGTTCACTTTGAAGCTTTAGATATACCCTGCAACACCACCTGTGTTTTTCTAATCCTTCAGTGCTTTGTATCAAAACAGTTCAAAAAGCTGAGCACTTTAACCGCCTCAAGCAGGACCTTTACAGTGATTGCCCCAAGGTTATGGAACAATTATCTCTTTGAAGTTTATTTTGTCCCTGCCTTAGTCACCTTTGGAAAGGTCTAAAAAAGCTTGTGAAGTGGCAGGCTAGTTACCAGGCAATTCAATGGGCAATTTGATGCTGTCATTTTAGTTATGTTTTCATTGTATTTTTGTTTTAAATTTATTATATCTCTTTTATTTATGTAAGATACTTTAAGCTGTAGGAAAGCAGCATGGTTTATTTTTTAAATGCACAGATTAATGAAGGCCACTTTTGAAGATTCAGTTTACCAACTCATTCTGTGACATTTGCCCTTTCACGTCAGTTTGGTCCAGCTCATTTCTTAAAGTTTTTCACTGTCTAATTGGTGTGCCATGAGGAGTACCACTGAAAGACTCACAAGTGCTTTTATGTATCACTGAACACCATGCAGAATGAAAAAAAGCTACTTTATTGTCAGGAGAAGAATGTGATCCAATGTTCAGTGGTCTTAACCTGGCATAGCTCCAGGGCTGTTAAATGGAGCAATGTGAATTTACACCCTCTGTTAGACCCAGGCTAATGAGTAGAACAGCAATTTGCCATGTCAAAAATAATTTGAAGCATAGTCAAATCTGACTAGTTCATCACATCAGACTTCCCAGCTGAATCTAATGAACTACTGGATTCTATGAGAAATATGGAAAGCCAGATTTTGCCTGACCCTTACAAGTACTTTTCATACAAGTCACCCACGTAAAGGGAAAACCCAGGAAGTGAACTAATCCATCTTGCTGTCTTTCACTTCATTGGACTAAATTTTATGTCTAGGTTTTCAAGATGCTGAGAAGTGTAAGAAAAAGAACACTGAATGAGTTTTGATTATTCACACATCAAATCCTGCTTATGTTCCGTATGTGTTCGGCTGAACTCATTTTCCATAATGTTTTTATTTTTTTATAAAAGCCATATTACTGAACAATCTGAGCAATGGGAGCTAACATATGCTATCATTTTACACTCCGTGTACATCGAGGGTACAATGTCAAGCAGGCCAGATCTTTAACTAAAACACACACAGGCCAAAATTGACAGGTGGGTGGGGCCTCCCACTTGTCAAACACTTGATGTCACAATGAAAACAGGTGACCCATTTTGCTTGCATGGTTTGTAATCAAACTACAAGGGCTGAGAAGCATATGTACAGTAGCACATCCCTTGCACCAACGAATAGCTGACTGTCTGCACTGGGGAAGTCCAAACCTCTGGATGTCATTCCCAACAATGAGCTGATTGTCTGTGTCTAGATAGCACTGAGGCCCCTTCCCCACAAACTTCAGATTTACTTGCCACACACTTTATGTCATATATGACCTAAGATGTAGGGCAGATGAAGGACCTACCGTATATACTCGAGTATAAGCCGACTTTTTCAGCACATTTTTAATGCTGAAAAAGCCCCCCTCAGCTTATACTTGAGTGAGGGTCCTTTTGGGCTGCTCCTTCCTCCTCCGCCGCCTTTGCCACTGTCGGTGGCAGCGGAGGAGGAACGAGCAGCCCAAAAGCAGCCTTTTTGGGCTGCTTGTTCTTCCTCCGTCGCTGCTGCCACTAGCCTCTGGTGTGGTGAACCGGCTTATACTCGAGTCAATAAGTTTTCCCAGCTTTTTTGTGGTAAGATTAGGTGCCTTGGCTTATATTCGGGTCAGTTTATGCTCGAGTATATACAGTAATTAGGCCCATGAGTTGCCTCACCTCTGATATATAGGAATTCACATTAAGAGGTATTTTGACTCTTCCATTTAACACTTATGCATTGGCTTGAGTACATGTAGAAAAATCTAAGGAAAACACTATTTGAAGCTTACATCTGAAATGCAATAATGATGGGAACTAAAGGCAGAGAGGGATGTGGGTGGTGCTGTGGGTTAAACCACAGAGCCTAGGGCTTGCTAATCAGAAGGTCGGCGGTTTGAAGCCCCGCGACGGGGTGAGCTCCCGTTGCTCGGTCCCTGCTCCTGCCAACCTAGCAGTTCGAAAGCACGTCAAAGTGCAAGTAGATAAATAGGTTACTCTGGCGGTAAGGTAAACACCGTTACTGTGTGCTGCTCTGGTTCGCCAGAAGCGGCTTAGTCATGCTGGCCACATGACCTGGAAGCTGTACGCCAGCTCCCTCGGGCAATAAAGCAAGATGAGCGCCGCAACCCCAGAGTCGGCCACGACTGGACCTAACGATCAGGGGTCCCTTTACCTTTACTTTAAAGGCAGGCACTCTGCTCCAAATAATTAATCTATAATTCTACTCTGGAGCCAAAGCATATAAGTACCATCCCCTACTTGCTTTAGCCGCTCATAACCAATTTAAAAAAACGATGGGTCTACAATGTGGCCTGTTTGCATGGGCCACATTGTGCAAAATGTGAGTGACAAAACCGGTTTTCTAACCTAAATAGCAACCCAGGTGTCAGTCAAAATTTTGTTTCTTTATACATTGTTTTGACTTGATAGTTATATGACATAATACTTCTTTTTCTTTGGGGGGGGGGGAAAGTATGTGTTCCATGGTCCCAACAGGGTGCTGTGATTTTTTGAATTCTACTGAAATTTAGCCATTAAGCTATTTCATAATGGTACTTTGCTGAATGAGAAATTCAGTGTCAAGTTTCCTCTTACTGCCTGCAGTTCAATCTTATGTGTGAGAGTTCACAGTCATACGAACTAATAGTTGTTTGTTACAATTACTTGGGAGTAAGTAATTTCCACAACACAATGTATATAAAGGTCACAACACACACACACATATATATTTATTTATTTTCCTTTTAAGACAGTCATTGGCATTGCTGTCATTAACACTATCTACAAAAATCACCTTGGGAAATCACCTCGTGTTTCTTTGTAGTGCGTACAGTTACTTCAGAGGTTGTTATACTCTATGAATGTCATTCTGCTCATTACCTACAATGTAGATAAACAGGAAAGAACCAGCCTGGCCTTAGGTATTAGAAGAAGGTAAGTATGCAGAATAGAATGTCCACATTAATTTGGCTCATTGGCAAGGTTCCCACTACATACCTATTTCGCCCAAATGCCATGCATTTTTTATATCCTAGGCTTGAAGACAAACAAAAGCTTCTGCAAATAATGATGATTAAATGAGGCTAATATCCTTTATGTTCAGCTTAATGTCAATCATCTCTAATAACATACCAACATGACTGAATTTTACTCCAGGTCTCAATCAGGATTCTAAACTAATTATCTTAAAATTTACAAAAGGAATTAATTCATTCTCTGAGATTTGCATACGTAACCATTCACCCAGTCCCTCCAAGTTCTTGATAATACAATGTTATATATTCTTCATATTTTGTGAAGGATGCTAGCAATTTATAATGCTTTATTTCCTTTTTGTATTTGTTTTTTTGCAAATGAATTTTGTTTGTTCTCAATATTCCAATGGACTCTTTTAAAAGGCAGAATCGACATGCAAAGTGCAGAACAGTGAAACTAAAGGAAGCATTGTGGTTCTTCAACATCACTTTTGATAATGATTAAATCAGAAAAGGGGTAGGTTTGCCTATCAAGTGATCAAGTGTGTATGAAAATATCAGTATAGCATCAGTTCTAGATTTTTATTTATGTGGGATCTGTTTAATGCTGATACACACTTTCCATTAACTTAGAAGTGCAGTTTAATAAGTCATGGTGGATAAAATATATATGGTGCAATAGAAAGCAGCATCTAGTAATTAGGTTAAATGCACAAAGATTTGGTCAATATGATGGTCTCCTGTGCAAGCCCTATTGAACCGACTGGTATTGAGGGATGTTTAACCTTTGCAAATTCGTATAGAAAATGATCTGAAACTTGGACTAATGGGCAGATTAGAGTTTAGCTATCAAATGGATTTGCACTTTCTAATGTGTCATAGTTCTCCATAGCTTAAACAAATCAAAATACACATTTAAATACACAAACGGTATTAGTTTACATACCAGCCATAACTGTCAAACAGCACTCCTGTCTCTTGAGGACACCTGACAAAGGTGAATCCAAGAGTACCAATCCCAATCCCAACCATAACAGGCAAGTCACTATTCTCCCAGACACAGGAACCACTAACCTGCAGTGCTTCCTTCTTCCCAGAGTTCAAGCTCAGTTTATTGGCCCCCATCCAGTCCCATACTGCACTGCATTGCACAATGGCCCAGATCATGAACAACCTCCCCTGATTCAAATGTTATGGGGAAGTAGTCATCAGCATATTGGTGACACTTTGTCTCCAAACTCCCAATGACCAAACACAGTGGCTTCATATAAACAGCACTGGAGGCAAGAAACACATTATCCCAGAACAACTCTCTGGACAAGACCCTCTAGATAGGAGTGGAACCACTGCAAAACAGTGTCCCAGTGCCCATCCCACAGAGCCAGTCCAGGACGATACCATAGCAGAGGGCCTTCTCGGTAGTGGCGCTCCCCTGTGGAACGCCCTCCCATCAGATGTCAAAGAAATTCATATGCTCTAGGAATTCCTGTAACTGCTCGGCCACCACCCTGTCCCCCACCTTACCTAAGAAAGAGGTATTTGTGGCCTTTGGATCCTGCAAAACCTGCTTTGTTCCATTGCAGAACCTGGCACCTGAGGATGAATTTTATCTTGAAGCCAGACAACTGGGTCTCTTTTGTCTCTGCTCCTGCCAGTCATTTTCTCAGTTCCTGGGACCTGGGACTTGGGCCCTGAGTCTGCTCTAGTCCTTCTGCCTGTGGAGACCTCAATGTGGTTCCTGAGAATAACCATCTACAGTGGTACCTTGGTTTATGAACTTAATCCGTTCCGGAAGTCTGTTCTTAAACCAAAACTGTTCTTAAACAGAGGCACGCTTTCCCTAATGAGGCCTCCCGCTGCCGGTGCCCTTCCACCATTCGGATTCCATTCTTAGACTGAGGTAAAGTTCTCAAACCGGGACACTATTTCCGGTTTTGTGGAGTTTGTAAACCAAATCGTTCTTAAACCAGACTGTTCTTAAACTGAGGTACCATTGTATTATCCTTTCATTTATTTGGGCACCATAAGTTCCAAGCTTTTCTTTATCCAGTAGTTTGTTAAGGATTTCTGGAAAGTGTTTTTGTTCATTCTCCCTTTATCTTACCATCTGGAACTATTACAATGCCCTTTTAAAATCTGGTTTCTGGAATCAGATTTGATCCCTCACCTTGTTGGTTCTTTTTACATGCAATCTGTACTAAGGAATATTTAAAAAACAAACAACCCCACAACCAAGAGCTATCAAGGGAAACAAGGTTACTATACAGATAGATGTTGCAGTTGGTGACGGAAGGCTCATAAAATCCCCTTTGGGCATGCTTCTGTCTTTTTCCTTAAATTTCTCTTCCACATCCAGTTTCAGTAGCCTGAACTAATCTATATCAACCACAAATCCCTACCATTCTTCTAGAACCCACATTGATTTCCCCCACCCAGAAAAGCCTTCTAGGATCACATCATACTTGGTCCTTCATTATAGACAGAGGACCCATATGCCACTAGATGTCAGTATTAACAGACCATTTGCTCTTGCATTGCATTACATTTGCAGAGTAGCGTGAGAATATTTTCCCAAGCAGCACCAGTTGCACCTTCTCATTTCACTTCAAGAGTGCTAATTGCCAAATTTACACTATCAACCGCATTCCTGCGATGCAGATCTAAAGCTACAAATGGTAAATAATATGTTAAAGATGTAAGATATTCAGCCCAGGGAAATTGAAGAGCTGCCACTATTTTATTAATTAGCCTACAGTGTCATGCACAGCCAGTCAGTTTATTATTATTTCTTAAGAAAGCATTATAAGTATCTGTCTCATTAGAGAGCAGAAGTAGCAGACAGATTAATGCACATATGCTCCCAGATTAATTAGAAAATCAGATTTCTCACAAGATTGATAATTTGATAGCGACAATCGTAGTTGCAATTAATTGGCTCTCTCGTCGTAGGCTTCTGATGAGGCATGCTAACGTGAAAGCATATTGAGACCAAGTGCACTGTGGACACGAGGCGGGATCATCTATAGCACAAGATAAATTGCCTCTCTGTGGGGGTCTGCACTGTGCTTTCTCAATAACGCTCCATTGTGTGTATTCTTGTTGTATGCAAGGAAAGAAAGAAAGACAAAATACAGGCAGCATTAAGGATGACTTCTGAGCCTGACTGAATTTGAATTTAATTTCTTTAAAACATAATTAAACAGACAAAGGTCCCAATCAAGAAAAACAAGCAATCAACAGTTGAAATGCCCTTAATAATTGGAAGACGCTAAGAAAATAATAGGGAGAGAAAATAAGTATTCAAATGATCCAGCTTTGCTGACATTTAATACATTCATATTTAAAAAGTGACATTTAGCTAACTAAACGATGCAAATGAGAGCTACATTTACAGAAGTTTGAAAAAAACAACTTCTGATCTCTGGTATTTTCCTGTACACGGGAATGTCTTCGACCCATTAGCTATGGTAAGAAGGGACACAGAACAACTGCTGCAGTATCTGTCCATCTTGCATTATGCTTCTTGTGGGTTGTGATCAGCGCAGTATTCTTTCGGGGAGGGGGAGTGTCCCTGCCCTAGTGCCATGATATGAAACCCCTAAGTAATTAGTATTACCATGATTGAAATCCCTTGAGCTGGAATAGAGTAGTCATTTGGCTGGAGGATTCACTGTGCAGGAAAATATCAAAACACATCAGCGTTTGCATACCTCCCCCTCCCCCAATGCTTACTGAAGACAACATACCAAATAATGTATCATCTTTTCACTTCCTCACAATATGTGAGAGAACACAGCCTTTTCTGGTCTGTAAGGAGATAATATGACTTTACCCTGTAGCAGTACCGAAGTACTAAAGCAGTATGGTGAAGGACTAACATAATTTACCATAGTGCTGTCTGCACCACAGGCATAATGTACTGTAGTAATGAAAACAGGTGGATAGATGAATCCCTGTTCTTCCTGTGTTTTTATTATTGCTGCAGACACTACCTGACCTGGCAACACTAACACATCCATAAGGTTGCAAAGAGCTGTCCGGGCTGCCTTCTCATAATAGCCAGTCCAGTGGACTATCACTACAAAGATTTAGACAAATCCCAAATCAAGAACCAAAGCTGATCCATGGCTTGTCTAACACATTTTGCTTGCTTGTTCAGTGCCCTTTGCAAATTTTGATACTTACACTTCCTTAGAAAGCTGAACAGTTTCTCTGATGTTTGGTGCCAATTGAACACAATACAGTGGTACCTCTGGATGCGAACAGGATCCATTCTGGAGCCCCGTTCGCATCCAAAAGCAAATGCAACCCGCGTCTGCGCATGCGTGGGTCGCGATTTGCCGCTTCTGCGCATGCGCGTGACATCATTTTGACCATCTGCGCATGAGCGAGCGGCAAAACCCAGAAGTAATGTGCTCCGTTACTTCCAGGTCGCCGCAGCGCGCAACCCGAAAATACTTATCCCGAAGCTACTTCAACCAGAGGTATGACTGTACAAGACTAAAGAAAGGAGATTAAGTGAATCATTTTTAACCATACCGACTGTGGGGCGGGGGGCGGACCCTGCTTTGCCCCTCTTCCTGAAATTTGACAAGATTCATCCCCTCCAGAGGGGCTGCCATGCAAGGTTCTCGACACAAAAACTGCAGCTTCCATTTGTTTGTAATTTGGTAAATATTTTCTACACAAGAGAAGCTAGCACATCTATAAATTTCATCCAATTCTGTCAAAGGGGGAGGGGGAAGAAAATCATTTTTAAATAGAGGCACAAAACTTTATTTTTCTGAATTATGATTCAGATTTGTATCCTGATCTGAATCTGACATCCTCAGAAGTGCTTTGAACCTAATCTCATTCTCTTCCTAAGTGGGGTCCACACAGAATCTTGTGGTTGGTGCAAACCCCTAGTATGTTTTAGTGGTAGCAATTTTTCCCACTCTATATTACTATACTATGTAACCGTACTATTTATACTGGATTATATATTTAAAATGTCACTCTGTTAAAATAATTCTGTTTGTTTAAGTAAGATGACTAAAGCTAAAAGAGAATGAGTGCAGTCAAGTGAAAATCATGTCCAACTCTCATGGAAATAAAGTACATAATTAAGTGTTCAACCTTCATAAATTTCAATAAGAACTAACTGTGACCAACTGTTTAAAAATTGTACTCATTTTAATTTAACTAGTACAAACTGCATTAACCATGTTGACATTAGTAGAAATGAAAATATATGAATATAATAGCATAAAACTATGTAACGAATGAGCCCTCAGATAGATTATGAATCTGCTTAAAGACAAACGTCTGAAAACTCAGCATGTCAAAACAAATATTAGCCAGAGCTCATGATACTAAATTCATCTCATACAGGTCACCAGAAAAATTACATTTTCTTAATGCAAAATCCAATTCTAGTTTGTGTGACAATGGGTGCTAGTCTGGAACTTTTACAAGGTTTATTTCTGTGGATCACGGCACTGGTGCAGCTGGCATAAAGTTAATATAAAATATACCCTTCATGATCCATCTGTGACCCTGGTACAAATGCCTATTTCCTACATGACCTGGAAAGAACAGTTAGCACCCTGACCTTAATAGTTGCAGAAAAGATCAGACCACTAATCCTTGCATTTGCCAGAAAGCTGTAGTTATCAACCTCCTGTCAGCAGGAACCAGTCTCCAAGCAGAGAATGAATACCTCTTTTAAGGTAAACTTTTGACTCAACTAAAGGTGTGGTCTTCCCAAGATTAGGGCTGTGTTCTTCAAACTTATCTCACAAAACACAAAAGGACACTAGAAGGAACAACAGTTCAAAGTTAAGTTAAGGAAGGTCCTTCCCTTCTCCATAGAAGTTAAGAGTCAAAATACAGTGGTACCTCGGGTTAAGTACTTACGTAATGCGTTCCGGAGGTCCATTCTTAACCTGAAACTGTTCTTAACCTGAAACACCTCTTTAGCTAATGCGGCCTCCTCCTGCTGCTGCCCTGCCGCTGCATGATTTCTGTTCTCATCCTGAAGCAAAGTTCTTAACTCGAGGTACTATTTCTGGGTTAGCGAAGTCTGTAGCCTGAAGCATATGTAACCTGAAGCGTGAGGGACTCTGCTTCCTTGCTGCCCTAGGATTTTGAAGAAGAGAGCTTAACTCTGCTTCCTCCATGATCAGAAATGCCCCATTCCCTCACCTTTCTTCTCCTTTTCTTTTAGTGTGAGTACTGTGGCAAGTTCTACACTTACTCTCCAGGCTTTTGGGTAGTTAGGGACTTTTACTCTATAGAATTAAGATATGTATATGTGCTGAATGATTATTTGCTGCCTGAGTATTTATAACCTTGCTGCCTGAAGCAGCCACTGTATACTACATCTCTTTCATTTCTGTGTAATAAACCAATATTTTCATACTTCTTGGTGTAAAAAGTTCTTCATTAGGTATATGGAGAAAAGCTATACAGTGGTACCTCGGGTTACATACGCTTCAGATTACAGACTCCGCTAACCCAGAAAAATTACCTCGGGTTAAGAACTTTGCTTCAAGATAAGAACAGAAATCGTGCTCCGGCAGCGCGGTGGCAGCAGGAGGCCCCATTAGCTAAAGTGGTGCTTCAGGTTAAGAACAGTTTCAGGTTAAGAACGGACCTCTGGAACAAATTAAGTACTTAACCCGAGGTACCACTGTACACACATCTGATCTAAGTCTCGGTTTCACATGAAAGTTTCATTTTTTAAAAAGAGTGCATGTTCAGCCAACACATGCAGTGGACAGGTATGCACATCTTATAACATATGTTGAACACACAATGCTAATTAGTCTATATTGTAATGGGGGGAGGGGGTGGGGAATGCTGTATGCAGAGATCCTTCTAGCCCTTTGATCCAAGAAGTGTTAAAATATAAGCCAGGTGAGATTCCTGGTGAGGTAATAGCCTAGGTTACAGGCCATTGAGGGAATGAAGAAAGTGGATCTGTACCAGATGGCAAATGGGAGCCCCCTGCAACTGTCTAGTAGAAAGACAAAGGCCAGAGTTGAGAGTTGAGAGATGCGAGCTAGAAGCTAGAAGTATAAAAGCAGCAGGCTGCGAAGCCACAGAGAGCGGGGTGATGAGAGAATCGTATGATTTCTGTTTGAATCCAAGGCTGTGGCTATGGCGGAAGCAAGGCCCTCTTTGGGTGTTAATGCCGTGGACCCCTCCATCAATAGCTCAGATTGTATACACAGTGGTACCTCAGGTTACATACGCTTCAGGTTACATACGCTTCAGGTTACAGACTCTGCTAACCCAGAAATATTACATCGGGTTAAGAACTTTGCTTCAGGATGAGAACAGAAATTGTGCAGCGGCGGTGCAGCGATAGCAGGAGGCCCCATTAGCTAAAGTGGTGCTTCACGTTAAGAACAGTTTCAGGTTAAGAACGGACCTCCAGAACGAATTAAGTTCTTAACCCGAGGTACCACTGTATATATGTAAAGAATTATATGTCCTGAAGACACCACCGTCCCATTGTATCTCACTCCAAAGGAGGCGCAAACCCTGGGTAAGCAACTGGAACCCCTTGAATCTCACATGGCTCAGAAATTGGGGTGACATGCAACAACATTAATGCATTTGGCATTGACTGTATCAATAAAAATTCTCAGAACAGAACTATTGCAAAGAACTATTATAATTCAATGTGTTAGATTTCCAATTAACCAATCACATCCAAATCTGATTGATTGCATAACTACATGAGATCATCACACTGGCTGTGTGATCGCTCATTGGCTTGGAATGCCTAGGGGGAAAGCCCATTTAAAAACTAAAAGTGCAGATGGGGTGGGAAAACAGTGGGCTAAAACACACACACATGGGAAAGGGGAAAAAAGAGCTTGAATTTTTTGCTCCTTCAACCCAACCTTTCAGACTGGAAATTTTCATAGCAGAATTCTAATGTAATCAGAACTTTGTAGTTCGGTGTTTAAACAGGGCTTGACCAGAGATGAAATGGCCTGCTTCAGGCAGCACCTGAAGTGAGAATAGATGAAGGCGGGATATGGTGTCAAAATGGTGCCACAGACTTTTTAAAGTGTTGGTCCCCTAGGTGCCATTGGGGCTCTCCTTCAGGCAACAAAATGTCATCTTTGTCTGGCACTGAGCTTTAAATTAAAATAACTTTGCAAGTACAGACAATTAAATTTAGCAAGTTAAAACATAACCAAGCTGAATTAAATACAAATGCCCCTCTGAGAACACCCACCACACATCCTGGCATACCACATTGTGCAAAGAAGTATTTTCTTTTATCTCTCCTGAATCTATAGCTGACTAATTTTATTGTTTCATTTTGGAACTTTGTATTATAAAGGTGGGTAGAAATGTCTCCATACTAGCCACATATTTTTATAAACCTCTGTAGGGTTTTTCTTTTTAATCCATAACATTTGAAAACTTTTGCCTATTCTCTCTGGTATGCTGCCCTAACACCCTGGTGGTTTAAGTTTATTTTCTGTTTAATCTAACTAATGGGAGCAGCGGGACTGAAGAAACAAAAAAACACGAGTTTATGAACTAGATGGAAGGATCAGATAAGTAAAGGAGTGGTAAAAGGGAAGAGAAAGCTGACATCTTTTTCCCCTGTTGCTTTACCTTTATGTCAGCTTTTCTTTAGAGACCAGGGGGGTAATAGTATGATTTTATCCATTGAGTTGAATCCAGATTACCGTTCCACAAATGCTCACACTGGAAAAGGGAAGGAGTCAATATTTACTGATTTCTCTTTCCCTCCCTGACTTTTCCATATGGCTCCCGCTTTTCCAGAGTGGATGTCTGAGGGCTCTGAGGCAGGGCAGAATTTCCAAAATACAGGCTAATGCAGTGAGCTGGCTCCAAATAAATCAGGTGGTGCATTTTCTTCCATTTCTGGAAGCCGGTAATGAGGGGCCTTCCCCCATTATATTCTGTTACAAAATACACAGCCATTTTTGTTGGGGACTTGTTTCCAAGGTTTATGCAACATTAACACAGGGTCCTGGGATGATTTGAGGATGGCATGGGAGAATAGCCTGGGGGTTGGGTTGTGGCAATCAATCAATACCATTTATTGGCAGAGACAAAGGGCATCGTATACATGGATCAGCACACAACACAGTTAACAAAACATAGTAGGTGATACTTTAGGATAAAACTGTCTAGACATTGTGAGGTACAAAAATGGTTCTTAGGACCTACCTATGGTGACATAATTTCATGGCGTCATTCAAAAATCTTGCCACGTTGTGGTTTGTGGAGCAAAATACCCCTCTCATCCCTAGAAGGGGAATATTCAGTAACTTGGTGCACAGATACTACTGTGCATCTTTCTCCTTTTTCCTGTGTTACAGTTCTTTCACTCTAAAGTGTTTGAAGAGGAGGAGACATACAGTGGTACCTCGGGTAACAAACACCTCGGGTTACAAACACTTTGGGTTACAGACTCCACTAACCTGGAAGTAGTACCTCGACTTAAGAACTTTACCTCAGGATGAGAAGAGAAATCATGTGCCAGTGGTGCGGTGGCAACAAGAGGCTCCATTAGCTAAAATGGTATCTCAGGTTAAGAACAGTTTCAGGTTAAGAATGGGCCTCCGGAATGAATTAAGTTCGTATCCAGAGGTGCCACTGTACTTACCTTTTAAAGACCCTCTTCCCAGATCACCTCTGATACTGAAAACGAGAAAGGCTTTTAGGTAGTGGTGGAGAATCTTAAAACAGCAGAATGCAGGGAGTTAAACTGGGGAAAGAAACAAATTTTGCATTCATATTTGGCCCACTTTGTTAGACTCAGAAATAAACTGCCCACAAACTAGCAAGTACATGTTTAATGAAAACTCATGCCTGCTTTGGCTCTTCGTCCACAGGGGAATGGCGAAATGAGGGCAGATTCAGGGACCCCACCACTCAGCCCCAAAGCCCTCATTTCCCCCCAAATTGCTCTCACGGCATTCTAGGGTTTCAGCCACCACAACAGCTATTCAGCTATTTGAAACTGAAACATAGTCTGCATGCACAAATTAATATGCACTTAAGCCTACTTGAACATAATGAAAATCATTAGGACATATTAAGTAGCCGGAGAAAAAAAGTTAGAAAACTGAAGAGAAAAGTAATGTCTTTGGGAAACAATTAAATTGCTAATCATGACACATTATGCCTTAATGACTCCACCATTTCAGGTTTGGTATATGTGATTATGAAGAGCAGCATCACTACCTCAGTTATAAAAAGGCAATTGTCTTCTTCATTTTATAAGCTTAATTTAGTCCACAGGCTAATGGAAGTCTACTCTGAAACCAGGAAAACCGACCAGTAAAGCACATGACTACAGTCTTTAAAACCCCTTGGCTTAATTCAAATGGCTTCATACATTACTCACTGCCTTGTCTCTGACTCCAGTGAAGGCACCAGCAGAAAGGGGAAAAAACCACACATTTGATCATTCTTATTCAGGTATGCTTTGTTAGGAAATTGCTGTGCTAGGCAGAACAGCTGGGTTCTACTTCTGAGCCCTGAGGTCTTCTCTTTTTCCTTTTATTTTGCTAATTAATCAATTCCTCTGCTCTGGTAAGTGCTTGTTCTCATCTCCTTCTCTAAATATGTCACCAGTGCTACAGGTTGTGAGCCCAAGCTATCCTTATCTCTTCACCTTCTACCACTTGCCTACATTTCAAGGCAAAATTTCAAGAAGCAGAACAGATTGTGTTGGATGTTATGTTCCCTTGAAAACAAAATCTGCTTAGATTTTTATTTCAGCCTTAGGCTAAAATCCTACACCCACTCACCTAGCAGTACGGCCCATCTGAACTCAATGGGACTTCCTGCTGAGTAGACATTTATAGATAATACTGTAAACAAGTTTTACCTAACACTGAACCAAATGTTCACTTTAAACCAGTCTTGCAACCTGCATGGTGCATTGCTGCATCCCAAATGTCTGCTCTGACCACTACCAATCTTCTTCCTAAGTTTATCCACCAGTCAACTTTCAGTGGTGTCCTATGCAACACCCAAATTTGGCATCCCCTGCCCCTCACCTTCCAATCTACTCCATAGCTGTATGCCCCTGAGGCACCCCTGAGGCTCTGCACCCAGTGTGATCAAATTGATCATGCTTCCCTCAACTCTTCTGTGCAAGTTGTGTCTTAGCAATCAGATGGTTGACCTATCTTTGTTTCCAAAACTACATGGAAATGTTGCGAATAAAGTTGTGACTTATTATTCATAGCAGATCTGTGCATCATCTCCTATCTGTGTCCCTGGCTCCTACTACAGGCACAAAGAGTTTTCTCAAATGACTTTTGGATTTTTATATGTTTGCATTCCTTGTTGTTCCCCACTGATTTACCAGGCTTAACTTATACTGTTAGGCATAATTTGTACACCTTACTAGTGCAATATATTCGACCAGGCTAATCATAAGATATTTGTAGTCTACACAAACTTTGTTTGCCCATCCATGGCAGACATTTAATAAAGCCAGTTCGCCTGGAAAGGAAGTTAAATTAAATAATCCAAAATGAATGTGATTCATATTCAGAGACAGGATAAAAGTGGAATTTGTAAGTAGCAAAAGAAGCCAGTTTGCTTAAACAAAAACAAAAAAGACACTGCTTGTAATTCATGTGAACTTTTATGATTCGTTTTTACCTTCTGCACCTAGTAGATAGAAACATAAATAATCTCCTCAAAGTCTGGATCCATGTATTTACCATCTTTCCTTCTAAAAATATAACCTGACATCACAGGAAATGGAGCTAGAGTTTCTTTCACTTTTACATTCTATGAATATTGTGCCTCTCAGAATGCCAAAGTATTGTCCACCTTCTCCTGCTCTCTCGCATTTGCATTTCAAATGCAGATGATAGAAAAAAAGAGAATTTTTCAATGGTGAAGAACTGTAATTAAGATGGTCCATGCACTTGAAGAAGATAGAAGACCAAAGAGAAAGGTCATTTGTGGCAAATAACAAACCACAATACTAGGAGAGAGACTTCAAGATTCTTTCTCTTGTATCATAAAAAACAAGTTAGGGAACTACTCCATTTAAAGTAGAGGCAGGGACCTTTTCCATTCAAAGGGCCACATTTGTTTTTGGGCAGTGGGACCACATACCACTGATGATGGGACCATAGACAAAAGGGGTGAAAAGTCGATGGAGCAAGAGATGTGAAGAAAGCAGGACACTTTAGGTGTGCAAGAACATCCCCTTCAAAACAAGTAAATAATGCTGGAGTTGGGGTGGTCCACCACAAACACATTGAGAAGAAAACTCCAGCAGATTGGCTTTGATTCTCGCCTCCAGCAGCTCCTTTTCTTTTTCCTTTTCTGGTTCACAAGAGAACTCTGTACATTCACTATTGATGATAATTGGATTTTAACTGCCCTTATGTTTTGGTTATGTTTTCAAATTAAAATACAGATCTTGTGATATAGCACAGATAGCAAATATCTTAAATAACTAAATGCATTTTGTTAAAAACACTGGACTTGAAATAAATTGGGACTAATTTAATCTTATAGGTGTCAATGAAAGATACTGTGTCACAGACTGGCAGAGCCAAGAGGAGGAGAAGCACGGGAGAATGCAGAATGCGAACAGAACGATCCAGTAGAGGGACCAGCAGGCTATGGGGGAAGAATTGGAGACTAGACTACTAATGAGGAAGGGAAGAGGCAAGTGTGACGTTAACATATGAGAGTGCTGGAGGTGAAATAGTTAAACCAGTTACCCAATCAGAACCCAGGGGGATGGAGTCAGAGGGACTATAAAACCAGCTCTGGGAGGGGCAAAGGGAGGAGTTCGTTGGGAGTTGGGTGGTTGGTTGGAGTGGGAGTGAATTGGGATAGAGTCTGTGGGTAGGTTGAGTTAGTGTAGCGAAATAAGCTGAGTCAGGAACAGTTAGGGGCTAGGAAGACAAGTCAATATCTGAGAGGTGGTTTAGTGAGTGAGAGCAGGTAGCAGAAGTTATAGGTTTGGATAGGCACCCCATGATTGTAATTGACCGATACCGTTTATGAAACCACATGCTTGTTAAACTGCAATAAATAAACAGAAGTTTATGTTCCAATTTAACCCTGACTGGACTCAGTATTGTACCGGTAGGGCCTGCGTGATGGCAGCGAGAAATAAAGTGGTGGCACAGGGATCAATAGACGGTGAAACGTCTGGGGACCCTGTGTGATCACCACAGCAAGTACCCCTTGGTTCCCTGCCCATTTCCTCCCCACAGCAGGCTTGTTCCATCTTTCCACTGCCCATGCCAGCTCCTTCTGGGGAGCATGTGAGGTATGTGAGACTGAGACTGTGTCTGTGCACTCAGTGGAGAAAATGGGATTGGGCATCCAAATGGAGAAGGATCATGAAGGAGTGAGAAAAGCAGGCAGGAGAGGAGACAACACTCAGGAGGAGCAAACGCTTGAAAGAACACCCCTTCCATATTTAAGGGGAACACACAAGGCTGATTCCTAAAGCTAGAGCACAGCTCCTTAGGACAAGAAAAGATGGCATTAGCAAAGCCTGTATTGTGTAGTAAATAATAGGAGTTTATCTATTTGCATTGCCTGATATGCCTTGAGGGGCTGATGTATGCTTGTTTACAAAGCTATCGTACTACCATCCGTACTGTACACTTGTGAAACATGGACCACTTATAAACGCCATCTCCAACTCCTCAAAAGTTTCCATCAACAGTGTCTCCGAGAAAGTTTATACATCATTTGGAAAGACAGGCGAACTAATATCAGTGTACTGGAAGAAGCAAAGATCACCAGTGTTGAAGCAATGATTCTTCAACATCAGCTTTGTAGGACTGGTCATGTTGTGCGGATGCCTGATTATCATCTTCCAAAGCAACTACTCTGTTCTGAACTTAAAAATGTAAAGCATAATGTTGCTGGTCAACAAAAGAGGTTTAGAGACTCTCTCAATGCAAATCTTAAAAAATGTAGTATAAACACCAACAACTGGGAAACACTGGCCTGTGAACGCTCCAATTGGAGAACAAGCTTTACCAAAGGTGTCATGGGCTTTGAAGACACTCAAACTCAGGATGAAAGGGAGAAATATGCTAAGAGGAATGCACGCTTGGCAAACCCTCCCCGTGATCAACTCCTGCCCAGAAACCTATGTCCCCACTGTGGAAGGATGTGTGGATCCAGAATTGGGCTCCACAGTCACTTACGGACTCACTGCTAAAACCCTGTTTTGGAAGACAATCTTACTCATCTAAGAGTGATCGCCAAAGAAGAAGAAATAATGGGAGTTTATCTATGTGTATTGCCTGATATGCCTTTAGGGGCTGATGTACCAAAGGGAAAGCTTCAAGGATTCCTGGCTCAATTTCTGGAGGGCAGGATGCACTGCCCCAATACCAAGGAGAAATTAATTAATTATGATTGTACCCCCTTCTTTTTTCAGACAGAAGACTTCCCCCCTCTCAAAGCAGCTCACAGATAAAATTTAATTCAAATCTATTCTCATTGGTAAATGGCAGTCTTTCCTTGCTGTTGATGACATAGACATATGGATTGATGTTCAACAGGACATTCTTGCTGATATGTGCATATGATTGGAGCAGTAGTCATAACTAATTTTTTATGGATTGTGCATAGTATGTTCAACATACAACATCAATATTAGGAGTAAAGCATAGCAGCTTCTTTTAAAAACCTATTATAATTACAATATCTTTTACAGGTTTAAATCTGCTCACACCATGCCATTATTTTTTACTGTTAAATTTTAGATATTTAAGAACATATGTAGATCTCAATTTCCATTTTATATATCTTAAGTGTAAACTCAATAGAACCGTGATATTTGACTCACACCGAGGTTGTATTAAGTGTTTCATCAATCGGAATAATTATAACTATATTTTATTTAAAAATAAATATAGAAGCTATATCTCAAGAAACATCTTCCTGTCTATGGTTACAGCCTCAATTTTTTCCTGCAACACATTAAGACCAGAAGATGGTACCACACATCATAATTTTCAATGAAATAATACTCTTGTTCTTATGCAGCTGTTTAGCCATGCAGCTAGCATAAGAGCAAAAGTGTTCTTTCGATCGAAATGAAACTGATTCTAGAGGATGAGAGTTCTTTCCCTTTCCTTCTTTCAGTACATTGCTTTGATTCCATGAGCTATTAAAAGTAACTGTTCCTGGGTACCTTTATTGCCTAAAACAGTTCAGAAGATGACAATCATTTGATGTCAGATCATTCTTTCTTTTGTAACTAAACTTAACAAAAGGTGGGGAAATGTGCAGAGGGGATTACTTTGGTTAAGTTTAGCCACGGCTCTTTAAAACTCCGCCTCATCTGAGCGAAAGATATTGGTAATGTGGCCACCCACTAATCCAGACACAGCCCTGAAGCAAAAGCCTGATCCCTTGCCCCACCTTTCTCTTGTAATTAGCACTCACACTGTGTTTCTTGATCTGGTGCTGTCAGGCTCCTTGCTCTCATTCCAGCACAGTCCTTAGCATGTGTGCGAGGCAGAATTCTCAGTGTGGTGGGTAACATCAAAAATTAATTAATCATTATTTTTAACAATTAATTTTTATAGTTATTTTTGCTAACTGCTCCCATAAGCACCCAATCATGATGACTAAAGGGTTTTGTCACCTCCCGCGCCCACCATTTGTCCATTGTGTGTGTGTGTGTGTGTGTGTGTGTGCAAGTGCACACACCACTATAGGCTTCGCCTGATTTGATTCTGTGGTGCAACATTCATTCATTCATTCATTCAACAATTATGTTTTACAGATTTAAATGTATCCAGATTTAAATGTACCTTGAATCCAGACTGGTTGTGTATTGATGGCCAGTGCAATTCCTTCAGATTGCTATCTCTACACAGGTTCAGTCAAAACTGGCAAACTAGCCAAAGCTGGCAAAAAGCACCATGAACCACTGAAAACAGTCTGATTTTTTGGCTTTCATCCAGCTCATTACAGCAACCAAACACTGCTTCAGGACCTGCATGTCATTACCTGACTCTGATTGATATTAAGGAGAAACTCAACTGGGTATCATTAGCATGCTAATATTGTCCAACTCCAACCCCCCTGATGTCCTCACACAATGGATTTGTATGCACCAGAATGCATCTCTGCAGGCTCCGCAGACCAATTGCCAAATAGATGTCCCCCAATACTACCTTAGGGAACTGAACTTGCAGGTAGCAGCAGAATTACTACATTATAACATCATTGCCTCCCTGGAAAAGACCCTGATGTTGGGAAAGATGGAGGGCCAAAGGAGAAGGGGACGACAGAAGACGAGATGGTTGGATAGTGTTCTCGAAGCTACCAGCATGAGTTTGACCAAACTGCGGGAGGCAGTGGAAGACAGGAGTGCCTGGCGTGCTCTGGACCATGGGGTCATGAAGAGTCGGACATGACTAAACGACTAAACAACAACAACATCATTGCCACCAGTCCTATCACACCGAGTTAGTCCAATAAGATACCATGCTTGATGTTGTCAAAAAGATTCTGAGAGAGGCAAGATAATCAACAGGATGGTAGTGTCTCTCTTCTGAAGGTCATTCATCAGGTCAGCCTAGGCCTGTTAGCTGGGAACTTCTCCAAGAGCATCTGTACCTAACTTGTCACCACCATCTTGAGCACCATCCCCAGACAGGGAATATTTGCAGCTGGGCATCAAATATCTCTGGATTAAATGGGGTGGGGTTTGGTTGTTTAAATAGAGGCTGCTTTGCCACCTCTTTCAATGTAGCAGGTAGCATCTTTTGATGTCTTCATTCCCACTAGCTGTTATCAGTCACCATGGACAAGGTTCAAGATTACACATAGTTGGGGGAAATACTGCTCCAAAGATCTTGTCCACATCTTTGGGCAACAACAGCTGAAACTGATTCCACAACATGGTATTCCGAACACCTTCACAGGAACTATATCAACAGAGACATCCAGTTCTGAGTGAATATGAGTAATTTTATTCTCAAAGCGCTTTGCAAACATGCCACAGCAGGTTGCTGAGGCTTTTACATTTAGTTCTTTTTAGTTGTGATTCCCTATTGCTGGATTATACCTATTGATATTTCCCTCTAGATTCCTATTGCCATATCACACTATTTCAAAACAGCTTAAACTCTAAACAAGTAATAGTTATTTCATTTGGTTTTAACACCTACTGTATTTCCCTTTTGCTTTAGACTGAAAATTTGTTGAATTGTTTTCTTTCACTTCATTTGGCGGCAATGTGCATATCTATAGCAAGTGCATTTGTTTCTTTAGAAAAAATTCAAATCATGCCTTCATCCAAAGATTTTGGGATGGTGTGCATAATATGCAGGAATGCTACTGTGCATTTTGGAAGACCTATATTTTCTCACATATTTTTAATTACGACTTGAAATATCTACCTGGGCTGCATGAGCTGCGCTGTTTCAGTTCTGGGCCTGCTTTAGGTTGCGCCCCCTGTTCTTTACAAATTGCCTTGTGGGGAGGGTCACTTCAGACCCTGAATCCAAAGCAATATTCAGAAAACTTCTGTTTTCTCATTACTTCAGTTCAGAATCTACAGTTTTCTCATGACTTGAACTGAGAAACCAAAACTCTAAACTTTAAAAACTTTATCTCTGAAGAGCATTGGAAGCTGTTTGTTTCAAATCACTTTGCAAAGAGCTGATCTCAGAGGACCTCTGCTTTGGCCCATATATGCCTGCCTTGTCTTCGTATTCAGAATCCGGTCAAAGCAGTTGCACAGCCCTAGATATACCTGTAAGGGCAGTTCAGATATATTCCTCTCATTCCTGGATATACATTCCTTTGGAGAAATTTACACAAGGGCTGAAACCCCTTTTGGCCATGTGGACACATGTGAAACCAGAGAATATTTTGTAGGCCTAGCACACATACTACATCTTTTTTGTAGTGAAAAATGCCTTGAGGTTTTATTGCAATCAAGTGGTATATACAGGTTGTTAAATACAATTAATCATATTGATGATTATAATTATTTTAGTAGAGGAAATGGGGGCACCAGGGAAGGCCTCTGTGGGTACATGCTTGCCCACAAGCACCATATTTGTGACCATGACTTCAGTGAATATTGCCACAGTGTCTTAACAAACTATCATGTCTTTCTGTCACATCTTGGAGGTCATGGCTTTACCCATGGAAGGGTCAGGAAGGATACTATGTAAATGTAAATAAATCAAATTCCTAAACCAGTCTTATGAGCAGCATAAATTGTAAAATTATTTCAGTGTTTCCACTAAAGATGTACAGTAAAAAGGTGTTGTCCCTGGACCTCTTATGTAACACTCTTCTTGTTACCGCATACTGAAAAGCTGCCATGCATCTGGTGGTTGAATAAATTTTCATGCATACCAATATTCATGATGTATCTATAAACAAATGAAGAACTGATGCAATTGTGAAGATGAATGAAAATATAGTACATATTGTGCTCAAGAAATAGTTTTTCTTCACTCATATTTCTTCTCCAATTGTAGATGGGTAAAACATTAGAAATAAAAAAAGAAACATTATTTCCTTGTTTAGAAATAAGTTCGTGGTTCTAAAAGAAACATACAAACATAAAAAGTAAACATTGCTCCACAAATCATTTCATAAAAATAGCTCATGTTTATTGACTTGCTTGATTTTTAGTTGTGTTTTTTTTATTTTTTTTTATTTTTTTATAATAATTTTTTTTATTACATTTTTCCAAATTACAGAGAAAAGAAAAAGCAGAACAGAAGAAAAAAAAGAAAAAAGAACAGAAAATCACAACCATTTCGACAACTTATTTCAAATTTCCATTGGACTTCCTCACATCTCCCACATAAATGCATTCTTGATAATAAAATTGTCAGCAAATTATACCCTTATTTCATGTGTTTCTTTATATTTTCAATTGCAATTTAGGTTTAAATCTCTTATCCTCCAATTACTCTAAAAATATAACATAATATCCTTTTTACACGTTTAAACTTTGATTCTTTCATAAATATTATCAATTTCATAAATAATAAATTTCATTGCTGGGGCTAACGTTCCAAATCATACGACATCTTATGTTTCATACAACTTATAGTATTTTTGCAAATAGTCTTTAAATTTTTTCCAGTCCTCCTCCATTGCCTCTTTTTTTTTAAAGTATGCATTTGTTTCTCCTTGTCTTGCCGCCCACACATATAGAATTACGGCACCATTCAGATTAAAGCAGACTATCAACCATTTTTCATGAGACTTGACAGGTTTGTCTTGATTATTGTGCTGCAATTTCATGTGATGAAAATATTTTTAAAGCCTTTCAAGGATTCTGCTGAGTTTCATATATTTTAAACCGGAACAAGGACCATTCCCTGCCTAAAATAGAATATCTCCACCTGCCTCTGTTGTCAAAATTAAGGCCTGCATTTTGCTTTTCAAACACTGTTTTTGCCTATGGTTGATTGGAGGTGGCAACATACATTGAATAGAATTTGACAAGGCTGTCCTCTAGGAGTAAAGCCATAGGGACTTTCCTGAAGTCAGTGTTTTCAAAACATCAACTGATAGCTTTGTTTAATCTATATCCTGTGGCAAAGGATGAGCTTATTAACAACTATTTAGCAGTAGAGGAACAGCATATGTTTTGCTACTAGGATAAAACTGCAGTTTTTCTATTAGGAAGGTGATAGTTGGGTTCCTCCCTTGTATTACTGAATTCAGATGTGATGAGGGTGTTGTTGTTCTTTTTCTTGAACACAGTGTTATTATTCAGGTAGGTAACTATGTTGGTCTGACACAGTCAAAATAAATAAAATTCCAGTAGCACCTTAGAGACCAACTAAGTTTATTGTGGGTATAAGCTTTCATGTATCTGAAGAAGTGTGCATGCACACACAGAGGGTGGCGCTGTGGTTTAAACCACTGTGCCGCTTGGACTTGCCGATCGGAAGGTCGGCGGTTTGAGGCCCTGCAGCGGGGTGAGCTCCTGTTGCTCTGTCCCAGCTCCTGCCAACCTAGCAGTCCGAAAGCACACAAGTGTAAGTAGATAAATAGGTACTGCTCTGGCAGGGAAGGTAAACGGCTTTTCCATGTGCTGCTCCGGCTCCCTCAGCCTGTAAAGCGATATGAGCTTCGCAACCCCAGAGTTGTTCGCAACGGGACTTAAATGTCAGGGGTCCCTTTACCTTAAGGTGCTACTGGACAATTTTTTAATTTTTATTTATTTATTTTGGCAGTGCTATTATATTAGGTTTAAGGGTTTGGATAAATGGAGCTGCTTGGGAGTGTTCCAGAAAGCATCAGATTTATCCACTTAGTCCTCAACGGGTGGTACTTGGGACCAAAGCCCTGTATCCTACTCCTCCCGAAAGACGAAGAGGAATGGATGATGAGGCACACAAGTGTCCACCAGGGCCAACACTGTAGTCTTTCTTTCTTCTACTACTTTTAAATTATAGAGGAGGGCAACTCGGTATTTACATGGTTACAGGTGCTCTTTTTTTTTTTTACTTTTTAAAAATATTAATTTTCTAGAACAAAATGGTGCTTGTTCCCAAGAAAATGTGCGTAGCATCAGTGACAGAGAAGCAAATCCCCTTTTGTTAATGTGGTCATGATCATGCTATGATGTAAGCGTGCTTGAAATACAACAGTATTATAATTTTCCAATGGGGTTGGCAAGCTGTGGTATGCGGGGTTTTCTTTGGGGGGGGGCGTTGCTTTAACATGTCAGGGATGTAAAAGCAGTTGTAAAGCATGAAATGGCAGTGGGAAGACAGCGAGAGAACTGTGTGCTTCACAGCTGAAGTAATACACACAGCCATCTAGGGTGGGGGTGTAAGAAAATTATCCATGTAGAGTGCTTTGAACACTTGAAAGTGCCATGCAAATTGTAAGCATTGTTATGTAACATTTATATAGTAATTGAGTCAGTTGGGAATCACTCTCACCACATTCAGCTCCTTCTTTCTCCCTCTGCAATCCAGTGTTCCTCTTTAAAAATAGAAACTGGCAGCAGAAGCTGGCTATGGAGAGAAATGATTGGCTAGAGCTAGTCCCAAACTATCTCTTACCAATGTGTAGTTTGGCCAAAGGGGTCACAGTATCAGTGGAGCTCTAGTGACACACCTGCCTCCCACCTTCTCTGAGTTTGTGTCTCCTTGACTGAACTAGTGCGTGATTCTCGGATACATCTATTTATTATTAAAACAGCAGAGCTGGGATCACACCGGGGAGTGAAAGACCCACTGCGACTTCTACTGTAATACCAAATCTATCTTCACTCTAAACAAAGGGATTCCTACTGAGCTAGGAACTTACCTGGCATAAATCATAAACCAAGAGAGGAAGAATGTGAAAATCTATTATTTCTTGGTAACCTCCAAAATGTTGTCTTATTATCACTATTTTATTTTATCTTTATGATTTCATCTTTTTTTGCTTTACGTAAAACCGTAAAGATTGCAAAGGCATTTCAAGTTTGGCAGTGTATGACTATTTCTACTATATTACCAATGCACCTCACCATGTCAGTTGTTAAGAATCATAGGGAAGGACGGATAAAGAAATGTCTGAAAAGTTGTAATTAAACTTGAGACCCCCTAAAAGTGCATGATCAAATAACTTGCTGTGGAGCTTGACTTTTGCTATGTTAAACAATACAGTGATCCAGCCTATGACATTAGAGGCCTAAAGCCACCCTAATGGTCAATAAATACCATTACTGATACTAACTGGAATTTCATTACTTGGGGGCTATATGCCTAAATCCCCAAAGCCTCCAAAAGAATCCAAAGCTTTTGACATTTACAAAGCTGTTTTTAAAGACATAAAGAAAGTGAAAGGTCACCTCAACCAATGGTACTGAAGGACTGCAGACATGAAAATATTTGTGCTGCTGAAGGTTAAAGACAAGGCTGTTTTACAGAACAAAGTTCTCAATTTTTCTGTGAATATATATCATCACCATAGTCCTTTTCCAGATGTTAAAAGGAACATGCTCCCCAAATCCAGGTGCACTTGGACAGAATTAATCATATGGAGCATTTACTGTGTTTCTAGATTGACAGATCCATATCTTGATCTGCATCACAAGACACACCTAGTAGAGAGATATGCCTGCGATTTCACTGTTAATTGCTCTCTTCTTTCAGGTTTGCTTAGGAGAGCAGACCTGAAAAGACCCTTTACAGAGCTAAGAAATAGGAACAAATACTGAAGGTTCACTGAATTCTGTAATTAGGAGGTACAGCCATGCCACTTTTACGGCAGTATTTTTGTTGCTGCTGTTTTTAAAGCACACACATTTAAAATACATTTCAAATGGATTATAATTTATATAGTATGAGGAATGTGGAACGAAGTAATGGTCCCAGTTTTGTTAGTACTGCAAATAAATAAGCACTAGAGATTGTGACCACTTTGACCAAAGGGCTAATCCCTTCCTCTGTTTGTTCCTCTTCAACTGATACCTTCTCCACTTAGGAAGAAAAACTTTGCAGCAGAGAACCTGCTTAGCATACGGAAGGTCTCTTGTTCAACCTGTGGCATCAGTGTAAGGCATCATATGTTGTGATCTTGTCTATAAACAGTAATTAAACAAGTCAATACTTTTTTCATATAGATTTATTGCCAAGGAAGGCACATAATCAAGCTAATCTGCCCCCTCCCCTTTATGGGGCCCCTTTTTACTATGCAGATCTAATCCCATTTCTGCCCAAAGTTGTGACAACATTTGTGTAACCACCCTAGTCTGGTGTTCCTTCTCAGTCAATCAATCAATCAATCATGTCTTGGATAACAATATATGGAATGATGCTAGTTTTTTTATTGGCTGTCTCCAGGGCAGCAGCAGTTTGTATGAAGAAATTAAGCAGAAAAAGCATTTTCTAAACAATAAAGAAAAGCTTCACTTAAATTTTCTGCCTCTTCAGCGGCTGTTAAAAGTTCAGGAACAGGTCTAGTTAAGGAAGTTTGCAGTTCTAATATGTCTATATGTCTAGGAGGCGTGTGGCATGGAAAGAAAATGGCCTGGAAATTGGCTGGAGTAACTTTGATCACAGCTGTCTCTTGGAATTTTCTCCTAGCAACATCAAGATATTCTAAACACAAGGACTTGGGGATTCCATGTGACCCACAGTAAACATTTCCTATTCCATCTGAAAGGCGGATGCCCATGTACAGATTTTGCAAATGATTTAAAAGTAAACTTTCTTTGAGATATGGCTGTGGTGTAGCATGGAAGAACTAAAGAATATAATGCAACCTTGGTTTGAAAAAGAATGCTTCCTAAAAACTCCAAGAACTTCACATTGTGAATGTACAACTTATTTTAATATTAAAACATGTAACCTGTTTCTTTTCTAATGTTTTATTCAAGCCAGTTCACAAATATTATTAAACACTTAATACAGTATTCCAACTGCACTTGCACTTTTTTATTTTTTTCCTACTGACATTGCTGCACTTTGATGATATTCTTTGTGAAATTTAAACAGCCAGTCGTGTCAACATTTTATCTGGCTGTCATATATTGTGAGACATTTATTCTTTGTGATTCAAATACTTCACAATCTAGATTGTTTATGATACAGTAGGGAAGAAATTAACAGGAACGGTTGTAGGAGTTGCACATGGTGATTTCCCTTGAGCTACACAAGTTCTGTTTTTAGGAAAATAGTGTATAGATGTTGCCCCTGAGATGGAGAACATAACAAATAAACATCACTCATTCAAAAAGGCTGGAGTAAACTGGCTGGCAGGTAATAGACATGAAGTGTGCAATGTATGTGTCTGCTCAAAACAAGACTACCCAAACACATTTGTGATTTACTCCCTAGTAAACACACACACACACCTTCCCTTCCTATTTTTAAAATGGCTTTTTTAAAAAAATGAAAAGGAAGTGAAAAGAAGAAATTGTATTTGCGCTCATTCTTGTAATAGAATATGAAATTAAAGCATGAAGGGATTAATGTTTTAAAGCTTGACTTGCAGTGATAAAGCTAAGGTATTAGAAGAGACAACATAACTGTTACGGGATAGACAAGTTAAGGAAAAGCGGCACATGCCTTAAAGATGAGCAAGTCAGCCCAGAATAGAATTACAAAATGATTAATCAATACAAATGAGAAATTGTACAAGGAAAGAGAGCTTGGTGAGACTTCTTAAGGGACTCAGCACTGCAGCCGCTTAAAGATAATGAAAGAAGCCCAGCAAAGCCAAAGAAATGCTTTCATTCAGTAGTAAGTCATTTGTGAACAGTTAAATTACCCTAATCACCTCCCCTCCAGCCGTCAGTATGCACTGTCTCTTTAGTTTTTTGGTTTTTTTAAAGAGTTTGGGGAGATGAGTTCTGCAAATCTAAGCTGCAAAATAATTATACACACACCGTTTTAGCATTTTAACAATGCAATCCCAAACATTTGTTCTCATTAGAATGCAAATTGACTCATTTAATAATCCCACATGAGAATTCCCCCACACTCAGCTTAAAAAGCGCAATAGTATTCAAAATATTAATAAATGCCAAATATGGAAAACTACTGTGCCTTACTAACAGCTCATGGTAGATAAAAAAATTATAGACTTACATTTCTACCATTTGTCCTCCAACCAAATTTTAATTGAAATTTAATAGAGAAAAAGCTCTGGGATGGTCTTTGGGAAAAAATGATGACAATACCATTTCCTTAATGCACAAATAGCCATGATTTTTTACAGATAGTCGTATGACTTGTCATTCAAATCATTGCATCGCTGTGCCTCAAGCGGAATTTAATTCTGGTAAATCACATTATTGTTAACACATGATACAGGTTCAAAGCAATATTCTAAACTGTGGTGCTTCCGATTCATCAGATGAAATCCTGTTGACAAATGATACGTAGAAAGGAACATAAAATATAAGAAATGGCTTTATAATGAGCCAGTGTCATTGCTCCATTTAGCTCTCTATTGCCAGTGTTTCTCCAGGATTTTAGAAGGGAATGTTTCCTAGCACTTCTCCTTCACTATGTGGTATCACTGGTCCTTTGGCCAAAGTTATTTTGCAGTGCCAGTGCCCCAAATATTATGGTTTTAAAAGCACTACTGGATAGCTTCTTTTTTAAACAGCAAACAGTAGTCTGCTTTTCTTCTTCCAACAATGACTGGAATCATATTAATATTAACATTCAATTAACAAAACAGCTTTTGGTCTATCATGTCTATTGAGGGTTATCAATACTCGTTCCAAAATGCTAGGAAATTGAAGCTGTCAGGAGCCACAGCATTAGGCGATATGGGAATGGTAGACTGGTATCTTGTGATGTTTAGTTCCAGCTTTGTGTGCCCAGCTGCAGAGTCCCCCCACCCAGCATGACTAACTGCTAAGGGGGGTGTGTGTGTGTGTGTGTAAATGAATGGACACGAGAACTTTCTGGGATTTAAAATGGCCACAACTTTATTGATTTCAGATGTAGGAAACCTTGGCATAGATATTGGGCCTATATCCCTCTCAGCCCCCTGGTGGGGAACTGACATGACAGGGTCTATTGGGGGGGGGAATCCATTACAAAACACAGATTTATGTGGATGGCCCCCAAATGCTGAGGGAAGCTCTATGGCCCCCTATGCAACTGGCTCCTTGCACAGAGACTTCCCTCCAGACCCCTCTAATGGGGAAGTCTCTGTGCAAGGAGCCAGTTGCATAGGGAGCCATAGAGCTTCCCTCAGCATTTGGGGGCCATCCACATAAATCTGTGTTTTGTAATGGATTCCCCCCCCCAATAGACCCTGTCATGTCAGTTCCCCACCAGGGGGCTGAGAGGGATATAGGCCCAATATCTATGCCAAGGTTTCCTACATCTGAAATCAATAAAGTTGTGGCCATTTTAAATCCCAGAAAATCCCATTTTAAATCCCTGTTATCACTGCCACAGAGAACAGAGTGGGTGGGTGAGTCACCACTTCACCACACCCCAATTGGATGAAAGACTATAAGAGTCTGTCCAAAGTCACAACTGCCAAGTTGTGGCTAGTGCTATGGGGAAGGCGAAACCTGCAGCACAGGGGAGATTCCTTCCCAGCACCGAATATGGCCACTGTCAAAAGACCACAGCAAAGCCCTCCTAGCTGCAAAGGAAATGGTTAGAGTAGTAAGCACTTATTAATGTAGGGAGGGAAAGAGTGGGTGATGCTCCCAGCTGCCTGGATGAAGCATGCAGGGTTGGCTGGGATATATATAGTTGGCGTGCAGACCTGAATGAAGCTTGCCTCCCTCAGGTCCACTCGCCAAGCCAGGTCCCCCCAAAAGACCGCCGCAGATCAGCTGAATTGAATTAGCCAGGTTTGGCAGGAACCCATGAGTCTCTGCAGTGGCCACAGCCAAAGTGGGCCGATAGAGGAGGCGCCGTGTCGGGCCGCAACTGCCTCTCACTGCGAGGGAGGTAAGCAGTCATTACCACGTCCTCTGAAATGCGGACCAAAGACCCAAATTTGTTTGTTCACTGGAATAGACACTGAGGGTGCGATTCAACATTATGTGATGTTGAACATTCCATCTGTACAAGTGGACAATATGATACCTTCCCTATACAGGCTGTTCCAGGTTTTCTCCCTGCACACTCAAGCCAATTGCAGTAGAGCACGTGGGGAAAGGAGAAGTCCTTGCATAGGGGTTCCATTGACAGGTTTTATTGGGTAAATGCAGCTGAACCTACTATTCCATGTTATAAGTACCCAACAGACAACCAGTACCATCTACATGGATTGCAAAGGGGCTGGTCATTACCAAAACTTTTGTTAGGTACGTAATGACCCAAGATGTCTCATGATGGTAACTAATTGTTTTGATCTCAGAAAGACTTCAGAACCAGGGATGGTTATTCATTCCCCCTTCCAGCTAGCAGGAGGGGCTCCAAGCTACGTAAATGTGGGTGTGATGGAACAATAGATTTATTTATTTTTTGGTAAATGAGAAAACAAACAGGTTTGGGTGAAGGGAAAAAGAAACTGCATCTCAACATAGACACAGAATGAGAGAAAGAACTAGAGAGTGTGATCGGAAGATCGGAAGGCATTTTGGGAGATGTCTGTCTATTGGAGATCTGACTTAAGATCGTAAATCCTCTGTGATCTCTTCTTCCAAAGAAAGCAATACCCATATAAGTACTGACCTTGAAAGTGGAGAGCATGTGACAATGCAAAGAGTATGTTCCAAAAAACCAAACATATAAATATGAGTTTCTTTATTAATTTTTGTAATAAAATGTTTATTTTCTTTTCTTTCTTTTTAATATATATATATATATATATATGCAGGTTTTGGTGTCTTCGGGTGTCTTCCCGTGTAAGAGTCGGGGTGACTGTGCGACGTTTCGACGAGGTCTCACTCGTCATCTTCAGGCTGGTGCTTTCGGCTTCTTGTTACTGGAACAGAGCAGAGTCTGGTGTTTGAGTTCCTATAAATACTGTTGAGGGGTGTGGTGTATAGCCTCCAACGTTCTGGGCAGAGAGGAAGTTCCTAGATTAGTGTGCCTTTTCTTCTTTTGTTCCTTAATTACTTGAGGGATATCTTGGGTGATTTCATGAGTGATATTCTGAATATCACTGGGTGGGTCATTAAGTGTAGATTAGTTGCTAAAGCTTTCGTGTCTTGACCTCTTGAGCTTGTGAAGAGTTTTTCTGAGAAGATGGCTGTGCTGCATTTAGTTGTGCTCTGGCTTGGCTTCGTGTATAGGGGCGAGCTATGGTTTTGTGCCTTGTGCCAGCCAGATCTGTGTAGGGATTGCAGGGGGGTGCAGCATCCGGAGGTGCCACTATAGTTTGGTTACTGGATGGAGTCTGTAATATGTCTGTGGAGAGGGTCTGGGTTTGGGTCTGGTGTGGTTGATTGGTGACGGCGTTCTGTGTGCCTCTGGTTCTGGTGTCGGTTTTTGTGGGGAGGGCTAATTTCCAGATGTCTGGCAGGCGGGACGTGTCGTCACGCTTGTTCATGTTGTGAGGGTGTTTCTCTATCTCGATGGCTTCCATGATTATTCTCTTGTGGTGATGTTCCATGTTAAAGAGCAATTTGGAATCTGCAAAATTAATTTCGTGTCCTGTTTCTTTCATGTGTTGGAAAAGAGAGGAAGTTTTTTCTTCTTTTTTGACGGCATTCTTGTGTTCTGCGATACGTGCATTTATTCGTCTGTTTGTTTGTCCAATGTACGTGGCTGGGCAGACTTTGCAGGGTATTTCATAGACCCCTTGGTTTTCCAGCTGGATTTTGTCTTTTGGGTTTCTGAGGATATTGGCTATTTTTTGGTTGGTGCAGAAGGCTGTTTTGATATTGTGTTTATGGAGGATTTTGCTGATTTTGTCTGTAGTGCCCTTGATATAAGGAAGGAGGGCCATGCCATTGTTTTCTTCTGTGTCTTGGTTTTTGGGGGGTGTTTCTTTTTGGATTAGCTTCGTAACCCTGTTTTTCTGGTATCCATTGGCGATTAACACATTTGAGAGATTCTGTAACTCAGTTGTCAAGTGGTCTTTGTCAGCCAGGCGTTTGGTTCTGGAGATGAGAGTCTTGGCTACGGAGTTTATTTGTGCAGGGTGGTGGTGTGATTGTGCATGTAAGTAGCGGTTGGTGTGTGTTTTTTTCCGGTAGATAGTGTGTCCTAGGGAGCCATCAGGTTTTTTGTAGATTAGGACGTCAAGAAAGGGGAGTTGGTTGTTGTCTTCTATTTCCATAGTGAATTGTATTTTGGGGTGTAGGCTGTTGAGATGTGTGAGGAAGCTATCTAGCACAAGGCACAAAACCATAGCTCGCCCCTATACACGAAGCCAAGCCAGAGCACAACTAAATGCAGCACAGCCATCTTCTCAGAAAAACTCTTCACAAGCTCAAGAGGTCAAGACACGAAAGCTTTAGCAACTAATCTACACTTAATGACCCACCCAGTGATATTCAGAATATCACTCATGAAATCACTCAAGATATCCCTCAAGTAATTAAGGAACAAAAGAAGAAAAGGCACACTAATCTAGGAACTTCCTCTCTGCCCAGAACGTTGGAGGCTATACACCACACCCCTCAACAGTATTTATAGGAACTCAAACACCAGACTCTGGCAAATATATATTTGCTTTCGTAGATTTTCACGGGTACAGGAATGCAGGTTTTGGTGTCTTCGGGTGTCTTCCCGTGTAAGAGTCGGGGTGTCTGTGCGACGTTTCGACGAGGTCTCACTCGTCATCTTCAGGCTGGTGCTTTCGGCTTCTTGTTACTGGAACAGAGCAGAGTCTGGTGTTTGAGTTCCTATAAATACTGTTGAGGGGTGTGGTGTATAGCCTCCAACGTCCTCTCTGCCCAGAACGTTGGAGGCTATACACCACACCCCTCAACAGTATTTATAGGAACTCAAACACCAGACTCTGCTCTGTTCCAGTAACAAGAAGCCGAAAGCACCAGCCTGAAGATGACGAGTGAGACCTCGTCGAAACGTCGCACAGACACCCCGACTCTTACACGGGAAGACACCCGAAGACACCAAAACCTGCATATATATATATATATATATATATATATATAAATGTCATAATCTTTTGCCAAATGCACAAGTGCAGATCTCGATTTAAAGGGGAAGGATGAAAACAGAACTATCTCAATAGGTTTAAAGTTATTTTTGAAAAACGAAGAAATAAACATTAGGATTTTCTCTGAGCAGAGATATACATATGACTTTTCTCTTTTAGGGCAATTGGATGATCTTCTACAGAAAGCTGGCATTTAATTGAAGCATTTGGCAAAAGGCTGTTCCACTAGGAATGATGTTGAATTGGAGACAAAATGAAAATGCAGTGGTAGATTGAGGGCAAGTTTTTGCTTCACTTTTACATACATTTCTCTTGATAAAGAGCTTCTTCTAAATGTGTTGAGTGTTGTATTTGTCATGCAGCTGACCTCTTTTTTGTTCTTGGATTTCGTATGTCTGTATAGGGAATCTATAAGTGCTTCTTATTAACTATGCTGCCTTCTGCCCCTTGAGCATCTTCCTTCTCCCCTTCCGATAAAAGCCACACACACACACACACACACCCTACCTCAGATGCCATGGAAGCAGCAAAGAAAGTGGCTGGTGCTCTTGTAGACATCTAGAGTGCAGCAGCAGATGGGATGGTAGGGCAACATGCTCATCTGACCTCTGACCAGTCATGTTGTTGCTGCTTACTGAGAAGCAAATGGGGATGAGTGGGGGCAGTGAAAACATTATGGTGGAATGATCAGATTGGCTACACCAGCATGTTTGCACCATGCTAACATTGCCAGTGCCGTACTACTCCTGCTCTACCTCCCAGTAAGCAGAAGCAGCATGACCAATGAGAGGTCATGTGGTCATTGCCAACCCACCACACTGTCCACTATTGCTAAAGTATCTTTTTTCCTTGCCAGGGATCCTAGAAAGAGACCTACAGACAGTGAGGACCAGGCTTTTTGAAGGGAATTGCCTCTCCCATTCCATAAAGGAATACAGTGGTACCTCGGGTTACATACGCTTCAGGTTACAGACTACGCTAACCCAGAAATAGTACCTCGGGTTAATAACTTTGCTTCAGGATGAGAACAGAAGTCGTGCTCTGGTGGCGCAGTGGCAGCAGGAGGCCCCATTAGCTAAAGTGGTGCTTCAGGTTAAGAACAGTTTCAGGTTAAGAACGGACCTCCGGAACGCATTACGTACTTAACCCGAGGTACCACTGTACTAAATAAAGAAGAAAGGAGCACTTTAAAAAACCCAACTTAGAACTTTATCCAATTTCAATGCTAAAATGAAGGTGAGCCCTTGCTCTGTGTCCCTCACATCACATTGTTTGAGATCAGTCAAGTTTTCCCTTCCCACAAAAGTAAATAATATGATTTATATTCCAAGGCAATTTGATTTTTTTTTAAGGGGTAGCATGGACCCTCCTCTCTGCCCCTTGTCACCCCCTATACCTGCCTTGCCAGCCTACTTCTACTTAAAGATATGCCAGCCAAAGGATGGGAGCAGATTCAGTGGTGACATGCAGACCGAAGGAAAGCACCAAGCCACTCTCCAGGGTGCTGAAATTATGTAGCTGTACTACCATGGTGATTGGCATGCTGGCTCATGAGGATTCTCCCAAAAGCTATTTCAGGAGTCCACTTGGGAGAACTAGATCTCCCATAGGCCACTAGCATTTTCATTTTATGCCACATAAGACAACAGACCTGAGAAAGGGAAGAAGAGGTAACTTTCCCTCTTTCCCTCACCCTGTGGAAGGAAGCCTCCCTCAAAGTGTTGACTTTGAAGTAGTGCTGTGCTGAAACCTGTCCTCAAAATTTCTCAAAACAACAACAACTCTGACTTTTTCTCAGGGCATTTCCAAATTTCTGTCCACGACTTTGAGCTGGCCTTATCACAACAAAGTAGCAATGGGTGTTTTGTTGCTGTTGCTATCATTTATTTCCATTAAACAAATAAACAAAAAACGTTAGTGCTCTGCAGTCTCCTTGTCTACCTGTGTGTCCTGATCTGAAAAAAGCCCCATGGGAGAAGTTATCAAATGTTTCTTCCCTTGAGCATGAATTGAATTCAGTCAAGGGAGGCCAGCTAGTGAGCACCTGAGATTAGAACAGCTTCTGGTTATGAGTTTAAAGCAACTCTTCCTTCTTCCTTAAAAAAAGGGGGGAGTCTTATGAGCTGAAAGCTGGATGCTACAGTAATGCTGGGGTATAAAGGTAAAGGTAAAGGACCCCTGGACGGTTAAGTCCAGTCAAAGGCGACTATGGGGTTGTGGCGCTCATCTCGCTTTCAGGCCAAGGGAGCAGGCGTTTGTCCACAGACAGCTTTCTGGGTGGGTCATGTGGCCAGCAGGACTAAACCACTTCTGGTGCAATGGAACATGTGGTGGATACCAGAGTGAGCGGAAACGTCATTTACCTTCGCACCGCAGTGGTACATGTTTATCTACTTGCACTGGCATGCTTTCGAACTGCTCAGTAGGCAGGAGCTGGGACAGAGCAATGGCAGCTCACCCCATCAAGCTGATTTGAACTGCCAATCTTCCGACCAGCAAGCCCAAGAGGCTCAGTGGTTTAGACTACAGTGGCAGTGTTGAGTCAGAGCTTGGTCTGCTGGGAAAATGTTGTCTTTCTGGATTTTTAAATTATATTTTATATTTTATGGTTGGTGTGTGTGTTGTTTTTTAAACTCACCCTGGGATCATGAAAGTGATGAAAGGTGGGATATAATTGCATCAATCAACCTGACAAATGTTTCCTGGAATCCCAGAGATCAGGCTGACCTAAGTACATAAACACTCCACACTACCTGCCCCCTGCAAACTTAGGTGGGTGGTACAATTACGAAGGAAAAGTAGAGTGGTGACCCTGGCTTCTTTTTCATCTATCTTACAAATAAGAATGCAATGATCTATATGATTACTGTAACTAATTATTAAAGAATTTCTCTCCTTTTCCCCATGCTTTTGCTTCATTGTGCAATAGCCATGGAGAAAAAAAGTATACTAAATGCTTAAAACAGGGAGAACAATTTTCTCTTTGAAGTTCATGAACAACTGAAATCAAAGCAATGGAGTATAATAGTGCTCTTATTTAATTAAAAAAAGGTTTGCATTGTTTATTTAGTTTTTATGCTCTCCCGCTGCACACCACTTAAGCAATCACATATGACAGAGTATACAATTATTCTGGAAATGGGGGAAAAAAACTCTGCATGCTTAGATTGTGTTTGCCTCATGCTTTCAGCTGCCCCAGACACTGCAATTATTATGCTTGTTGTGTCTGGGGGGAAAGTATCGGATGTAAGCTATTTATAAAAAACAGGAAGGAACCCGTACATATCCATTATCAGATTAAGCTGGTGATATGTGCTTTTTGAAAATGTTTTCAGTTTTACCTCAGCATTGTAATTATCGTGTAATGGAATTTTTTATACATGAAATAATTCACCCAGTTCCTAAGTAATAATTCTTAACTCACTCGCATGCTTAACCTCTCAAGTTTCATATACTTTTTTTTCTTATTTAACATTGTATAATATTTGCAGGAAAAAAAAGGAATGTATCCCTGCTGGATCAGACCAGAGACCTGCCTGGTCCAGCCATTCTGTTTGTTTATTATTTTATAACTTTAAAGCACTTCTATCCCAGGCTTCCAGGGTGCCTTGCAAAAATCTGTCCTTATTCTTGGAATTACAAGCTAAAACATGTAACACAAAAGGAAAGGGGTTTTTTTTTGGGGGGGGGGGACAAAATCTCGGGCTCTAGATTTAATAATGAAGTTTTTGGCCAGCTGGATAGGAATAAATTGGAGAGGAAGCATCAAAAGTTGCTAGTCTTTCAACAGAGCCAACAGAGTGCCATTCCAAAACATTGCTAATATACAGACAGAAGCCTGGTGTAGGGTAGCTGATAGAGAAAGGTTGAGGAGGGAACCTAATGGAGATGGTGCCTTAGCAGAATTGAGGTAAAGGCTCCTCTCTCTCATCGTTTTGCCTCCTATAGCCTGGAAGAATGGCTGCAGACAGATAGATTTCCATAGTGGCATACCAGCTGCTTGTTGAAAGCCACAAAGCTGGACATCAGGCCCATGGTGTTTTGCTGCCCCAGCAGGTAGCCAGAAGCAGTTTGCCTCGGATCCCAGAGGTAAAGGTAAAGGTAAAGGTAAAGGGACCCCTGACCATTAGGTCCAGTCGTAGCCAAATCTGGGGTTGCGGCGCTCATCTCGCTTTATTGGCTGAGGGAGCCGGTGTACAGCTTCCAGGTCATGTGGCCAGCATGACTAAGCCACTTTTGGCAAACCAGAGCAGCACATGGAAACGCCCATTTACCTTCCTGCCGGAGCGGTACCTCTTTATCGACTTGCACTTTGACATGCTTTCGAACTGCTAGGTTGGCAGGAGCAGGGACCAAGCAACAGGAGCTCACCCCGTTGCAGGGATTTGAACTGCTGAGCTTCTGATTGGCAAGCCCTGCCGCTAATAACCTTATCCTCCATGAAATCATCTAATCCCTTTTTAAGGCCATCTCTCTACATCTTGTGACAGCCAATTCCATCGTTTAACTGTGCAGCTGTGGATAAGTACTTCCTCCCTCTATCCCCGTCTTGAAATTTCTCTTATTCACCATCCCTGGAAAGTGCAAGTATAGCAGAATGGCATTTGCTGATCACTTCCATTTGTCCCAAGGCAAGCTACAGTACTTCACTAATCTTCTAGGTTAATCTCATCTCATTTTAATTCTCTTTATCTACCAATATCTAGGGGGGAAAGCTCTAGTGGGCTACAGACCTACAATATTTTATAGATAGCAAACAATATCTCATTACTTTTTAAACAACTACAATAGCTCTCCGTCTGTTCCCAGGTGCAACTGAAAATACTACTTCTAAGCTTTAGAACTGTAAATCTTATAGGATGCAGGTACCCTAAAGATTGGTCCCTCACAAATGAACCCCATAGGTTTTGCCACTCTCAGAGGTGGTAACTAGGGAAAGGGTCTTATCAGCTGTGGCCCCCTGCTTGTGGAAAACATCTCAATAGGTTTGCCTGGAGTCATATATGTTTCCTTTTAGCACCAGCTAAAAGATTCTCCTGATCAGGTATTTTAGATATTGTTCTTATGCTGTTTTAACCATGCTTTCATCCTGAAGAGTTTTATTGATTTATATGGCAGGGTATTGTTGTTTTTAAAGTGACTTTAGGTTGAAGAGTAAAGTTTAAAAGAAATAAAATTATGAACAGTAGCTGCCAAATATAAAAGTAAGAAATAATTTTCATGGCTATTGAGTAGATTGAAAACAGACACATTTCCTCCAGATATCTAGCTCCTGGTTATAATTTAGGATGGGGACAACGACAGACATGTATAAAAGAAGAGGCTCATAGTGCCGGAAACACACTTTGAGGCCTCTTTTTAATGTGCCTGCGCCTGTAGCATAACAGATAATTGAACACTGGTATATGCTGCAGGTGGTTGCTAACATCTTTTTCTCTCCCACTCACTATGCATGCTGGGAAATATGCCCCCTGTAGCCAGTTCTATGGCATACATCTCAAGCTTTCATCAGAAAGGAAGGAGGTGACAGTGCTGGAGAGAGAATAAATGCAAGTATATTCGCTGCATACAAGTAAAAGAAGAAGAGGAAGAAGGGGGGAGTCTTGCCTGCTCACATCTCCCCTTGCTACAGCCCTTAGATGGAAGCAGATCATCTTCCATCTCTAAAAGGAAAGGGTGTTCTGCTCCTCAACAGGAAGATGGAAAATATACAGTGGTGGCAATGTTAGCACTGGAGTAGTTGTAAGCACTTATCAGTGTTCAGTTTGCTACAATGCTACTGCCATGTAATGGAACCTAGTTGTGCAATCCTACACATGTCTGCTACCAGGTTCAATGGGACTTATGCCCAGGTGGGTAAAGGACAGGTGCCCAAGTACTATGAGCATATTTTCTACCTATGTTTCTTGGTCTCAAGAATAATATTCCCAGTAAACCTAATGGCATCACCAATATTTCAAGGGCAATATAAAACCAAAAGGCTTCCAGGGAGGGTTCTGGAAATGGCAGGCTGGTTAGCTTCACAACTGTCCTAGGAGAGCTGGTGGAGAACATTGAGAAAGATGAAATTACCAAGCATATAAAAGGTAAAGGGACCCCTGACCATTAGGTCCAGTCGTGACCGACTCTGGGGTTGTGGTGCTCATCTCGCTTTATTGGCCGAGGGAGCCGGCGTACAGCTTCCGGGTCATGTAGCCAGCATGACTAAGCCGCTTTTGGCAAACCAGAGCAGCGCACGGAAACACCGTTTACCTTTCCGCAGGAGTGGTACCTATTTATCTACTTGCACTTTGACGCGCTTTCAAATTGCTAGGTTGGCAGGAGCAGGGACCGAGCAATGGGAGCTCACCCCATCGAGCGGATTTGAACCGCTGACCTTCTGATCGGCAAGTCCTAGGCTCTGTGGTTTAACCTACAGCGCCACCCGCGTCCCTTACCAAGCATATAGAAGAGCAATAAATGTCTCCCTCCTCGACCTCCACCCATGCAAAGGAACAGAGGACCCAAACACAATCGTGCTATTTTGGGACCTGGTACAGAAACCCTGCAGAAACACTGCTAGTGCTCCTTGCCAGTAAACGTGTCACAATTAAGCATTGCATGGCTAACAATTTGTTGCCCTTTCATGACAATCAAAACCAGCTGGCCTAGTGAAGAAGCAAAATGGAAGCATGTGCATTCATTTTGAATTTATACATAATTAAGTTCCCAAAGAGGGTTAAAACCTGAAAAACGGAACAGTATGTTGCATTTCTGGTGAGCAAAGAGTAGACGGTCTTTGTAACTGACTTGTCCTGTCCAAGTCGCCCATTAGTGTGGTTGGATGGGAAATACTTCCTAACTTTCTCCAGAATTAGCTGTGCATGTGCTGCAATGTGTTCAAGTGGCAAAGCAGCAGTTGAGCTGCACTAGCAGGTACTGCTAATGGCCCATTTAGGATCTCTATTACGACAAGAATATCTGCGTTTTTTAGGACCTTACTTCATAGCTGGGCACATGCAGCTCAATTAGTAACAGTGTATGATCAGATTTAATCTGCATAGCATTTGTTGTTATTGGACCCTTGCTAGTCTTTGTACAGCGGACACATAAAATCAAGAAGCGGTGCAAAAAAGAGAGAGAGAGAGAGAGTATGCCACAGTGTACAGAACTGCATGCTTTATAAACATCCATACTTTGTTTTTATACACCCAGATATCCCATTTTCCTCTTGCTTAATGATCTGAGTCAGACTGCAATTCCAGATGCAAGGCACAGATAACTATATACAGTGCTTTAAAAAAAAATCACATGGCTGCACTTGCATAAAGGAGCATATGTGCAATAATAGATTCCCGGCAGATTTCAACACAGCAACTCTTCAATCAGAATTTAAAACCTTTACTCCCCTCCCTTTTAATATCTCCTAAAGATTTCTCAATGGAAAACAACACAGCTTGAACATGAACCGTATAATTGGAGTATATAGTATGTACTTTTAATAAAGAAGTTTAAATATGTGCTTTACATTCCTAGGCAAGGGACTCAAATAACATGCAAACCTTCTAGGACACATTATAGCTACATTTGGAATAGAATCTATTTGCTTGAATTAGAGAACTCAAATATAAGCCCCTCGAAAAAATTCAGACAATGTCAGCCGTAAAATATGTTGTGCTAGAGAATCCTGCATATCAATTTGCTTTTAACACATTTTCTTACGGGATTTAATGTAAGGTAGAAGTTTCTGAGAGAATGTTGGTAGAGGCATTAACAATGATAAATAAAATACCTCTTCTGAAGAACAATGGCGAAGGGGGCAAGCCATTTGTGACCACTGGCAGTGGGTTTTCAGGAAAGCAGGTTCTAGCTTAACTGGCATCAGGGCTGGATTGAAGTTTGATGAGGCCCAAAGCTACTGAAGGTAATGGGGCCCTTCCAGCTGTCCTTTGTCAACAACAAATTGTCGCTTTTTTGTGTTGAATATATGCTATATGGTAATTTATGGACCTAATAGGTATCTAAAACCAGTGATATTTTAGGGAGCAGGCTAGCAGGCGGGACCCATTACTTACATCATAGGAGCCTACACAACACAAAACACTGTTGCTGTATGTAGGTTTGTTTTTTATCTTATATTCTGGAAATGTACATCCAGTTCCCCCCCTTTGGTTTTTTTGGGGGGCGGGGTGTGGGAAAATGATTGCTTGTACATGAAAGCATGAGCAAAGTTCTTATTGTTGCAGGGTGATTTCATAGCTAGAAGCATCCTTGGAGCATGAACAGCGCGTGAACAGCTCGTGCTGTCCTATATGATTGGTTAACGTAGCATGGCCTGATGCTCGCATGAAGGTCCTTATCTGCTGGCTAGAAACAAATTGCTTGGCTTGTATTTTGTATCTTTCTGATTTCACACAATAAAAGCTGTGCTGCATTAGCCCTAGGAGCAGCCATATTTCGGAACCTATCATGGTGTGAGACTGATTTTTCTTTGGATGCCGAGCTGCAACTCGACAGCGGGGCAAGAGAGTAGGACCCTAAGCTATAGCTTGTTTAGCTTACATGTAAATCCGGCACTGACTGGCAAGGTGGAAAGAGTTTCTTAACATGAGGAAACATTCAAACATTAAATCACACAGGTGCCTTCAGAAGTGACCCAGTCCGGGAGCAGGCACATCAAGCAAGCTATTGATCATATGTTTTGCCCCTTGGGGAACAATCCTAAGCTACTGGGGAGGATCATTGTGAGGCCACTGGATGCTGTCAGAGAGGAAGGTCTATGGTCAGATGGGAAGGACCATGCCCAGAGCCCTCCCAGTTGCAGTGTCCGAAAGCTCTCTAATGTTGCTGAACTGCCCTCAGTGTTCTAAGGGTGGGAAGTATTAAAAAGGGAAGAGTCTGGGTGCATGTCAGGAGGAATCAGGCTTTGAATTCCCATACATAGCCCAGGAATGGAAGACATATTATGCCAGCCCTGAAGATGACACAGTCCTCCCCACATTGGAACCTAAGGCGTGTGGAGAAATCCCAGCAATGGTGTATGTGTGTGTGTCTGTGTGTATTCCACTACAATATTTAATAGTGAACGACAAATTTGTTGGTTTCAATTCTCTAAATTTCTCATTTTTCCATTCTGAAATTCAGTTCTCAATGTTGCCACCACAATGGGTCCCCCCCCCCTTTTAAAAAAATCTTCAGGGATATTACTGCTTCTTTAAGTTCATTTCTGTACACATTAAAAGGCTTAAGAAGAGTGTTTGAAAAGTCAGAGAAGTCCAGATTTTGAAGAATCTCTATGTTTCATTTGCCATATTGTTTAAAAAATACAAATTAGATAGGTTCGCCTTTAAATGCTAATTGAATCAAATTTCTCCCCATTCCTAATATTTAATACTATCCATCAGTAGCTATCCACAGGTTTGATACAGCTTGAAATACATCCCTAAATTAATGACTGATAGCCTTAATCATCAAATGTTCCAGCTTAACTGGATTGTGGGCTCTGCTGTCTGTTAAGCAAGTAGATCTGGAGAATAAACAGATCTGCGTGGAAAACTCACATACTGATTCAGGGCCAGTCCAAAAGATTTTGATGTCTGAGGCAAAGGATAAGATGGTGTTCCCTCCATATTCTGTGTACAGAAAGAAACTGGGCTTACAGATGAACACTGCTAATGAGATAGTGACTTAACAATGCACCAGAAGCAGTAGGCTGTTTTCTTGCAGGTCCAGGACAGACTGTGTAGCCTATATGGTTCTGTCTTCCAACAGATGTGAATAGTCTAGGAGAAATTGCCAAGGGGCTGCCACTGCTGTCCAATATCTGCTGTCTGAAGCAGTTGCCCCACTTACATAATGGTGGGACTGGCCAGGCAATGATTGCATGGCACATCAAAAGTATAAAGTTTGCTGGAATAACAGTAATCTATGCGACATTTTCAAATTTCCTTGTCGTTTAAGTATTGCTGATAGACAAAAGAATAACCCTTTGTTACAATAAATCTATCAATATATAAGCACAAGGCATAGTGCAGATCAATGAATTTCATTTCTCTAGTAATATATACATTAAAAATACATGATCGATTTAAAGACCTTTTCTTATCCGCATTATTCACAAAACTATGACTCAAGACCGGTAAAAATATGTTCCAGGAAAAGTCTTGACTTTTAACAACCAAAACCAGGAAAAGTCCAAATACTGTTTTAGATCAATCAAGTCACTGCCTCCAACTCAACAGTAATCAGAAGTAGTTCCCAATACCTGCCTCACAAAAATAGGCATAGCAGGGCACATATATAACACCAGACCCTTTTGTAGTCATTGAGTAGGATACATCTGGCTGGACCTAGATTTGAGCATTCACATGTCTAGGCAGATTTCTTGAGGTGGAAGCAAAGCTGCCAGAAGCATGAGCAATGGCAGTTCCAATGGCAGGTGGGGGCCCACTGGTGGGGGGGAGCAGGTTCAAACTGAAGTGCCACACACATCACTGCCTCCCATTAAAGCTGGTGCCAGTCCTGCTTCTGATAAAGGAAGTATAGGATTTTTTGGCAAAACTTTACTAAAATTATTGAGACTTACTTCTGAGTCTTTGGGTCTAGGATCAGGTTGCACATTACTTTTCCACTTATTTTTTTTCCTGGTGGAGGGTGCACTCAGAATAAGAGTTTCGCCATTCATTCTTATTCCCATGGTCACTGCTACTCCCCCCCCTTTCAACTATTATTCCTCTTCAATTCCATGTTCTTTAGTCTACTTACTCCTTGAATATTCTTCTTTCCAGTCCCATTCATTGTAACATTTTGTGTGTGTGGATAAGATCTAAATAGGCCCATGCATCTGGCAGATCCTCACATCTTATGGAATTCTGTTCCAGAGCCCCCAACTTTCAAGATCACTTTCAGAGGTGAAAGGCTGTAGCCTTTGGAAGCGGGAAGAGTGAACTGCCTTCCCTGATGCCCACAGATAACATCTCTTATAGAAGGCAAAAAATTGGATCCTCACCTGTTCTAAATTTTAGATCCAAAACATAATGCTAAGGGAGAGTACAGATAACAACTGTTTTGCTTTTTGAGCCAAGATGCAGAAAGTGTGCCCGTGTGATTATTTTCTATTTCAAATCACCATTTATTCTATCAGCATTATACGAGTGGCTTGCAGTAATGGAAAATCTATTTGCTTTTACTACAGCATAAGGTACTCAACTGCTATAAAAACTTACTGTCAAAGTAGTGCAGCCTCGGCATAAAAAGATTTCAAATGTCCCTTATTCTATTATGTTAAACAGATTCTCTTTTAGTGCCATTATTGTATGGCAGATGATTATGGAGGTAATAAGCCAATTATCACTTGTTTTAATTGCTTTAAGTGTGAAGTATCAGTAATTTATAAGTAATGAAAACCTAAGGTTAAATACATAAAACTCTACATTCATACAAATGGCCTAATAGAATATTTAGAAGCAGGGGAGCCCTTATATTTCATAAAGCCATTTACACACACACACACACACAGCATATAGCATATAGCATATAGAAGGACTATGTAATAAAATGTACAACACTGCTTCAGAAAGCCAAGGCAATTTTTAATGTATAGTCTCAGCATTCTAATATTATAACACCTATCTATACTAGTATCCAGTCCACCATTCTATATCAGTGACAATCAATTAGATACTTATGTTTACCCAGCAGAGTAATTCTTAAGGATATATCAAATGGATAGAGAGAAATAGCAACCCAAAATACTATTTCAACTACTTTGAATTGTGTGTAGCGATGTCTGTAGTAGACACCACTTTTTAAAAAAATAGGGTGGGTTTTTTTAAAAAAAGACCCCCCTCCCCACCCCAAAAAAGCACTCGGATTCCCTCTGACTACAAGCATGACTTGTCAGTCCCAATTGTGTTCTTCCACTTCCCTCTTCCTATGCTGGTGTTTGCTCTACCTCCACCTCCCTCACCCTTGTATTTTCCTTATGTACTATGGTTTGAGGCATTAGTTTCACCTTTAACAGGCACTTCCCTTTAGCACTTTTGTGCGTGTCTGAGTCACTGAGGTCTCACCATGTGCTCTAGGGCAGGAAGTGTCCCTCATCAATTCAGGTTGTCTCGTAAAGGTAACGGTAAAGGGACCCCTGACCATTAGGTCCAGTCATGGCCGACTCTGGGGTTGCGGTGCTCATCTCGCTTTATTGGCCGAGGGAGCTGGCATACAGCTTCCAGGTCATGTGGCCAGCATGACTAAGCCGCTTCTGGCGAACCAGAGCAGCACACGGAAACGCTGTTTACCTTCCCTCTGGAGTGGTACCTCTTTATCTACTTGCACTTTGATGTGCTTTCAAACTGCTAGGTTGGCAGGAGCAGGGACCGAGCAATGGGAGCTCACCCTGTCGTGGGTATTCGAACTGCCGACCTTCTGATCGGCAAGTCCTAGGCTCTGTGGTCTAACCCACAGCACCACCTGCGTCCCTATACATTCACACTCAAATGCTGATAAATCCTGATAAGGACTTGTAGAAACAAACAAACAAACAAACAAACAAACAAATAAATAAATGCAAACTTAGGCATATATGTGGAGACTGAAAACTGGAAACCTGCGAAATGGAGAGAAAACAAAACTGACAGATTCACCTATCCCTGCAAGCGACGTGTGAACAGGCCTTATTAAACACAGTAAAACTAGATTTAGGACACACTATTGTGCTGTGAACAGGAGCTGGTGGGAATGCATCACCAATGAAATGTGGGAAGATCTGTTTAAGTTTTTGTCAGCCTACACCGTATAATGACATCTGAAGAGGCAGTCAAGAATTGCAGTCTAATGAATATAACCACCAGGTTAAGTCAGTGCCAGTGCCCAGTCTTATTACCATTTCATCTGTTTGTGACAATCTTTGTAGAAGAAATGAGATGTTGTAAAAGCGTTTTCCAAATACCTTGTACTCTGTTCATTTAAATCCATGCATGGTATTACTTAGCCCTTTCCAAGAGTTCAGCAAAGCTATTTTTCTCTGAGCCCACCTTAGTGATTAGTCTGAGTGCAATGATAGGGGTGGGTGGGAATGGCATGGACAGCTGATCTCAATCCCAAAGTGATGAGAGGAAGCGTCTTCTGTTATATTTCAGAGAAAATATTAGATTAAAATTCAAATATTTTCCCATGACAGGTTGTTACAAGAATGGGAAATGGCACAAACAATCAATTGCAATGACAAAGATTTAACAAAAAAAGGAAGGTTAATTATAATTGAACATTCCCTATGGATCTTTGAGGAGATACGGCTCAGTCTATTTCCTATTGACAGGTGGCAGTGTAAATTAAATGTAGTATTATGAATTCAAATTGGATTTCAACTGCTCATCATCTATATCGCAGCCTGAGAATAGGTTACGTTGGGCCTATTTTCACATCCTCATTGATTTTTCATGAGGGTAGATTTATGATCATCTTACAACATTTGTCAGCTAAGTAACATGTTATTCTGAATATCCTGCCCCTTCTCACCTGTAATGGAAATGAAGCTGTGGGCTACATTCTAAAAAGTACAAAACCAAAGACCCCCTTCTCTCCTCCTATTATTTCCTATAATACAGCATTTGAAGGAATCAGAATTATATCCTTTTTGAACTGGGCCTGTGAGTCCAGTTTAAACCAGTAAAAGTGTCTTCCTTAAGAGGTGTATAGCCAATTATGTCGGAGAGCAAGAAGAGTGATTGTCCCCTTAAAGCTTTGCAGGCTGCAATCATAGCCATGTCTATTCAGAAGTAACCCCTCTTGAATTCAATGGGGCTTACCCCCAGTTTAAGTGGGTTTAGGATTGCAGCCTCCATACCAAAAACATTAGGAAGATAGTAAAAGGGTAGCTTTCTTACAAGCTATAACTTTGTTTCCAGGTAAATAAAACTGGAGTCTTTGCTTTTAAAAAGTATAAAATGAATCAATAGAAATCAATCTGAATCCCAGAGAGAGGGAACTAGGCCAAATTAAAATCATATTGATTTCAATGGGAATTAAGCATGTGCTAGTATCTCTCCTGTCATATAAAAGGAGAGTGAGAAGTGCAAACCTTTGACTGGATTGTGCTCACACTTCAAGGGGAAAATGGCTTGGAACAAATAGTACAATTCTATGCATGTCTATTCAGAAGTAAATCAGCAAGGCTTAATTTCATATAAGTGCAGTTACCTTCAAGTGGTGGGGCTATTCCTACCTTTTCCCCCCTTTTAAGTTACAGTGATGTTTATACGCATATATATTTAGCCTTCATCATCTGAATGAATGAACGAAAGACTTTAAAGACTTGTTCAAACAATATGTGTTTCGTGGATCAATTGTTTGACCGCAGCTGCAGCGAATGGATACAGGAAAGGCAATAAGGATTGTATAATACCACAGGTATGTTACATTCTATAAAAATCCTAATTTCAATTGGGGTAGGGTGTGTTTAATAGAAGGTATATTGTATGAAGTATATTTTTCTGGCTTTAGAAGAATTCAGATTTTCAAGGTGCATAGAGTCCCGGTGTCTGACAAAATAGAAAATGCAGCGCTTTTATAAAAAACTAGAGAGAGAGAGAGAGAGAGAACACAATTTTTTAGCCTATGCATGAGATGGAGATGGCAACACTCAGCTGCTAACAATAACCTTCAGTAATAGCTAGGGATTATGGCACATAAATAGAAGATATCATGAAATATTCTTTTTCTGTAGATGAAAAAGAATCACATATCTTTATTATGGTACCTAATTTATGCATTTCTCATACCATCTGGACAGAATTACTTAAAAGTTAACAAAAGGGATCACACAGTCAATTAATACTTAATAAATCGAAAGCACCTCAAAAAGAATATTTTACACAATTTGATTTTTTTTAGAAATAGAATTGGAAAAGGCAGAGTAATAAAAACTACCTATGGGCCTTACTACATATTTAAATGGTGCTTAGCCATTAGTTTCAACATAAATATTTTAGGATTAAACAATATTGACATAGCTATATATTTTAGACCCAGCAACTAGTATTTCTTGGTTTTTTTCCATTTAAAGTATTTTTACATTCATCTGAAACTAGAAGGTTCGTAAATTGAAAAGGTAATGAAATACTTCCCCAACCTATGAAATGTTCGAGTATATGTTCATGTTGTTCTTGTTCATTATACCCTCCCCACTATGGAGGAAGGGTTATAGCTCAACAGTACAGCATCTGCCTTGCATGCACAATGTCCAAGGTCCAAACCCAACATCTCCAGAGAGGACAGAAGAAGAAATTCCCTTTCTGGAGAGCCACAGTCAGTTAGCGTAGACAGGACTGAGCTAAATGTACCATGGTACATCAAGCTGCCATCATACCCCTGTATCAGCCCAACTGGGCACCTTCATCTTCCTCAGCTGCAACAAAACATGTCTCTCCCACATCAGTATCTACAGCAACAGCAGGAACTGTAACTCTCCAATGGTTTGACCTCACCCTCAAAGGCACACTCTTCCCAAGACAGACAGATGCCCAGCAACAGAGCTAGATTCTGACTCAGAATATGATAATTTCCCTGAACTGGGTTGATATGGAAAGGAGGGTATGCAGGCTCCACCTGAGTTGGGTTGGGCCACCCATAGTAATCCAGGACTGTCAGGAGGCAGAACATCAAGCATGAAGAAGGGGAGGCCATGTGAGAAGAATGTTAAGCAGTGGACAGGCCTAGGAGAAGCATAGGGGGACCTACCAGGCCGACTGTTTTCATGGGGAAAGGCGGATGCCTTGGGATGTAAGCTGCAGGGGACTAATTTGCAAGTGTCAGGTGCCAGAGTGAGGAGTAGGTTAGTAATAAAACACCCAGTGCCAGGAAACTCTTTATTCCAAGAAACCAGAACAGTGCAGACCTAATGATCACAGCAACTTTTGCCCCCCAAAGGCAGTTGCAAGGACTGAAGGTCCCTGCCTTCTCAGCACTCTCTAAGGTTCCTCCCGCAGTTCCTTCCCCATTAGCCTAAGGCTCTGTCGTCTTGTCTCTCTTTGCTCATCTCTCTTGATTTCTCTGTATGTTCTGGAGACCGCGGGGAGCAAAGCTGGTTGCATCAGGAGGGGGAGGCTCCCTGGATTCTTCCACAGCCTGCCTCCTCTCTGTCTCCTGGCCCTCATCGTCCCCTGCCTCTGAGTCTGGACTGCCCTCTGCCACAACATCTTCCTCCTCACTAAACCCTGTTGCATCTTTAGCTTCTGACTCCTCCTCCTCCCAGTCTCCCCCCTCTTCTCCTTCTGACAACTGATTATCATCCCACCACCAGTCCCCTGGCTCTGAGCCTTTTTCCTCTGGAGGTTCTCCAGCTTCCCACTACTCCTCTGCATTCAGCCAGTCCATGATGCACATGACTTTCCCACCTGACCTCTCCTTCTGATGCTTGCTTCTCCTTCCTGTCCAACACCGCACTCCCTGAAAGCAGCACCCTGCAGGATTGCTTAACAGCTTTTGAGTGGATGATTGGATCCTGTGGAATGTAGGGTGCTCCTTCACAAGGCCTTCCCCATAGGACTGACAACCCCCCAGTCTCAGTCACCATATCCTTCCCCTATCCCCTCCCAACTATGTGTTTAATTCGGGTTGGATAAAAAATGATGATTAGGCTTTAATTCTGCCCCTTAAATTTATTTGGGGCTGGATCTGAGGCGGATGGTCCTTGGGTCAAGCTGATATGGGGCACCTGAGTCAAGATTCACTGTCCTAACTACTACTCAGCTACACAAGGAAGACATTCTTGCTCTTCACCCCCTCCATGCCAAGCACAATGGGGTGTGTGTGGCTGATTGGAGCTATTGATTTAATTTCTGTTGGGATTCACGTCTAAGAGTTTTTCATAGAATACAGTGGTACCTCAGGTTACATACGCTTCAGGTTACAGACGCTTCAGGTTACAGACTACACTAACCCAGAAATAGTGCTTCAGGTTAAGAACTTTGCTTCAGGATAAGAACAGAAATCGGGCTCCAGCGGCGCGGCAGCAGCAGGAGGCCCCATTAGCTAAAGTGGTGCTTCAGGTTAAGAACAGTTTCAGGTTAAGTACGGACCTCTGGAACGAATTAAGTACTTAACCTGAGGTACCACTGTACAACACTCACACACAATCCAATGAACAGTAAAAAGAAAATTACATTGCATGGAGACCAAGCTGAATCAATTGGCATAGGTTATCTTCTACTTTCTAGAACAAGATATAGCGTTAAATTATATGTTTGAGGAAATGTATTTATTTTATTGCCACAAGCAAAACTCCGTTCTCCATGGTTCCCGGAAACACATAATTACATGTGTATTTGTAATAAAATAAAAAAGGGAGTAACTTTTGTCACTTATGCACAGGTTGGACTTACTTTATTAGGCTTTACATATATATAAATGCAATCATTTCATTGTCAGGTGCCTAAAGCTAGTGTTAATTACAGTACGAGGCTTCGATTATTAATGCATCTTTACTTATTGAAGTGTGAAATAAGCAATGGTAGTTGGAATGCTCCAATTAAATTAGGCTCTGAGACTGGAATTCATAAATAGGATTCTTTCTTGTATTTATAGCTCACTTACAGCAGCACACAGAGTGGGTTCTGTATCTTACCACAGTTCCCAAACTCTGCCCATTGGAAAAACTTATTCAAATATCCCCAGCGTAAATATAAAATATATTCAAAGGGTCCTAACTTGTTTTCTATACTGCAAGCACAGGAACATTTAATTCTCCCATTCTAATGAATGGCTTGGAAAATATTTATCTGATCATCTTTATCTGAGGATGTGAGGGAACTTACAAAGCAGTATTAGATTCTAGTGTATATAATGTGCACATGTGCACTGATGTCTCTGGATTCTGGATATAAAGAAATGTTTGAGCTCCAAGTTTGCTTTTTCAAAAATAAAATAAAAATGTGGCTGCACAGTGAATGTGATGGTATACAAATACATTGGTATGGAATAGGATTACATTAGAATAGAGAAGGAGTGTCCTGGTACTTTGAAAGAGCATTTCTGTGCTTAAAGGGTCTTGATTTTTATGCCTTGCTTCTTTATTTACTCTTGCATTGTTCTGTATATTGACATGTTGCAGATTAATCTTTGGGTTAGGTAAATATTGATGAAATGTTTGAAATTAATTTGTTTTTGTTTAATATTGACATTGATTATTCAGCACTGGACATTATGATCTTTTTGAACTTTTCGATATTGTGATTTGTGGCTTGTGTTTTGTGTGTGTGTGCATCTACTTCTCTAAATGGATTTATTTGGCCATTTTGTAAAATAATAATAATAATGCAAACCTCTTTAAGCATGATTGTAACAGAGGCAAGACACAACATTCTGCCACTTAATAATCCCTTGTCTATCATAAACACTTTCCTTCCATTACAGCCAAGCAAGGGAAACAGATTCCAGATTTTGCATATTTAAACACAAAGATGTTTCCCCCTTATTTAAATTTTGTCTGACAGCAACCTCAGAGGGATTCCTTCAGAATCACACCTATTTTCCATAGTTCCTATGATTGGAAAAGTCCTAAATATCCATCATCTGAAATGTTCCACTTACACCCATCACACATCCTTGAAGGCACTTTGGCTGGCTGGCTGCTTCCCTGACCAGTCATAGGCCCCCTGAACAAATGCATAGAGTAGTTTTGTGTTTTCCTTTTGACCTGTTGTATTGAGAATTCCTGTTCTGCTGGCACATCAGGAGAAGATGCTCTGCTTGTATGTATTACTTGAAAGGCTATCACCAGGATTAATCAGAAAGTAACAGGTTTATTTTGTTTTACGTAACTACTATTTCCCTGTTAGCCTATCTGGATCCTGTAGTTGACTAAGAATTGTACTTCACCACAGGATCAGTCTCTCTCACTGGCCTAGCCATTTCTCCCTGTTATAAGCTTTTAAGGAGAGAAAAGGCATGGGCTGGGCCAGAGAGCATGCTAATTCTGCTTTCTTGCTTTCAAGGTTCATTCATTTCTCCCTAGTTTCCCCTTCCCATCCCAGGCAGCTACTGAGCTTGCTTTTCATCTTCCCAACCCATTTTGAAGCCATTGCTCTCTTCTGTTCTACAGTCCCACTTTGCACTCATTTTCACCTTCACCCCTATGTTCATGTCCCCTCCTTTTGTGCAAGTCTTCCCTTGCACACAAACCACCCTATGGTAGCCCCCTGCACCTTCTTCCTCCCACCCATTGCAACTGCCAAACACCCTTTTCACCTCCTGCCCAATTATGAAGCTACCATCCCTTCCTATTCTTCAGAACCTTTCATGAGCCTGTTTTCATCTCTCCCTCCCTCCACTCCCATGCCTCATACTTGCCTTGCATACAGATGACCCCAGTTCCGTGTCTTTTCATTTCTCCTGTTCTGCAGCCCCTTTGGGGTGCACATGCCATTGTCACCTTCACCTCCTTTCACCTACCTCTTCCTTTCTCTTTCCAACTCTCCCTTGAACATAGACCTTCCCCATTTTCATCCATCCTCCTCCTATTCTACAGCCCGCTTTGCATGCCCTCACCTGATGATATATGCTACTGTATCTTTAGGGTGAATAGAAATTGTGTTTTTGTATTGTAAACTGCCCTGCGATTTTCAGATGAAGGGTGGGATATAAATGTAATAAATCACCATCATCTCTTCTAAATTATTACATGGAATCTGGAACTTTGTCTTGAACACAACACGTGGTGCCGGGTATAAAAGCTATTGTATGAAGGTACGATGGAGTACGATGGCTCCACATCCTTTCTCACATGAGTCAACTGAGGAATGGAAGAGGAAGAAGTTTGAATACAGTGAGAAGAGAGGGATGTTGAAAAGAAAAAATATGGCTGTTTTAAACAACAGCAGAGATCAAAAGAAACTGATGGAAACAGCAACCTAGTTTTAACAAGGAGAAATAGCAGAGATGGGCACAACACAAAAGCTAATGCCGAAAAGCTTACACAACAAAGCCTTTCCTAACTCTCTTGTTGCTATACTCAAACCTTGTTTCAAACTGCTACTTTGGCTTGGGTCCCAATAACCAGAGGGAAAGCTACTGAAGAGGGCTTTAGCATACCATTTCCTCCCAATTCCTCCTCCCACTATGCTTTGTACCATCAAAAATCTTTTTTTCATAATCTTCACAACCTAGTTTTAGAATAAATGTTAGAGAAAACTGTTTTAAGTGAATGACACATTGGCATACAGTACCTAATAAATGTAACAAAATTAATTAGCATTACAGGAAAAAAAGTGTTGTAAATGTCATTCTTGTAGTCTAACATTTATTTATTTCTGGTGGATGTGCCCTAAAACAAAACAATATCGAAGATCTGCTGGAAAGAACAGTGAAGGAAATAATAGGTTTTGAGATTCGATTGAACCCTATTTTGTTTTGGCTAACCTGTATGAGAAATATCACCATACTTTGTAAATAAATTGCAGCTTTTGTGTTTGTAGCAGCACAAACTGTATCCACTAAATACTGAAAAGAAGAAAATATATCATCAGGTCAGGGTTGGATAAAATAATTATGGGACTATGCGCTATTGTTTTAAAAAGTCAATAATAAGCTACATTCGTGTAAAATAAAGGGGCCAGCAATTGGGCACCTTTTTCAAAACTGGCACATTTTTATTGTTTGTTCTGAAAGAACATTGGAATGGATTGTTTACAAGTAAGCTTTCTTGTAGGTTATAATTTTATTTTATTTTAAAAGAAGTTTATAGCAAAGACAAAGAAGCAAAATGTGGATATATATATTTAACTGTAGCCCTGTGAGACTGTAGAATTCAAGATCATACTGTGTAGCACTGCCTCCTCAATGCTTCAGGAGGTGATGTGTTGTTTGCATAGAGCCCTGTGTCGATAGCTCAACATGTACTCTCCAATTTGGTGGTCCACATGTCTTGAGAATCAGGCCTAGGCCCAATTTCAATAGATCACTATTAAGTAGCTGAAAACATGGACTTCACCTGCTCATGCTAAACCTATTAATCTAGTGCCTTCATGAGCACTAAATTCATCCATTAATTTTGGAAATGGAAAGAAAATGTGTGTGCTATTTTGGAACTCGGAGAAGGACTTGGGATGTTTCCCTTGTGAACTGACTGCACTGCATTAAAGTCATGGCAAATAGCTCAGTCACAACAATATGAATCAGTCACAATCATGACAACCATGAATTTAATTATAACCAAGCCCTATTTCATGGACTTTCAGGAACAATAACACGGAAAAAGCTATCAGCACCACCAGTATCTGAATGGAGAATTGATGGCGGATAAGCTTTTGTGTTTTGCAAATAAGTTAACTGTTATGGATGGATGAAATCACATGTGAACTAGCTTGTCCTGAAAATGCAGGATTGAATCTTAAGAAATTTTCACAACTGACACTAAAAATGCCTTTTTGTCTCTTGTGAATGTTTTAAATGCAGCTTTGCTTTGTTTTTGCCTGTTGCTGCTGGCAAGGGATCCCAAGGGAGGGAATAGGTCATACCATCTGTCTGCCCCTCTTGTTCCCAGTTGACCTGGAAGCCAGGATTCTGTTGCTGATTCGAAAGGAGGATGAAAGTTGTGGCTAATGGAGTTGTTTTACAGCCCACAGACTAGATGAGAGGGCAACTACACTCCAGCGGACAGACACCTTTGGCATACCATCCCCCTTTAATTCTATATTGTTAAATTTATTATATGGTAGGAGAAACTGGGTGATATATTATTGGGTGATAATTGAAAATGTCCTAGTGCTACTGAAAGTGAGAGTCTGGATTGTATTTTTTTGTATTGCAAAGTTGTTAAATAGCAGGAGAGCTTGAACTGGTATAGAGTAAGGCCTTACCTCTGTGGGAAATGGGAGGGACTGGTCATGTTGCTTTTTATACAATGCAGCATTGCCCTAGATCACTGATCTTCAACTGGGGGTGGGGATAATGACCCCCTAGTGCAGTGTTTCCCAAACTTGGATCTCCAGCTGCTTTCAGACTACAATTCCCATCATCCCTGACCACTGGTCTTGTTAGCCAGGGATGTGCTATTTGGGAAAATCTGCACTAGTGGGTCATGGCCTAACTCAAGGTGGGTCGAAACAAGAGCACTAACACCATAAAAATATATGGTAAGTCCCCAAGTGCATGTTTAGATTAAAAGTGGGCTGTGGGTCTGAAAAGGTTGAAGGTGCCTGCCCTGGAGGAGGGTCAGTGAATTAACTGATTGTAAATTCATTCCTGCATCATGCTGCCATGGATTTATTATTATTATTATTAGTAGTAGTAGTAGTAGTAATAGTAGTAGTCGTCTAGATGTTCATTTTGTGATAAATGATTGGGTAAAGCTGTGTGTGTGATGGGTATGGTTGGTGGGAGGGAATGCTTGTGTGTGTGAGTCTATGCAGTGGGGAAGTGGGGAGGTAGAACCTTTGTCCTTGCACTATTTTCCTGCAAAAGTTCTGCTGCTGCAGAAACCAAGGTACTTTTTATTCCAACTGTGATACATTGGGGGAGGAGTTGATCTGAGGGTATGTTTTTGATTGTACAATCAGTTCATACCAATCCCCCAAGAAACACAGTTTCTCAGACTACAGTTTGAAAACCACCAGTAAAGTTTAAGCAGAGCTCCACATTAAAACATTAAGTCATATATTCACTAGCCACTGTTTTTGCAAAGATTGTAGACAAAATGAAAAATGCAACTACAGTTGGGAATACTCCATTCTTCCCGCCCTTGCACTAAACCTATCAATCTCCTGCCTACCCAGATTCCATGATTCAAGGAATTAGAACTAGAGAGAATGACTTTCTTCCTCCAAAACTATAAATAGTATATCAGCATTATGTTTGTTTGAGATGTGCACACATGTAGACTTGCACATAGCTGGCTATAAATCAATGCCTCAAGCTTCCCTCAAGGAATGTTAAGAGAGTGCACCTCACATGAGAGAAAAATGCATTTAAAATTACTGTAGCTATAAAACAAACTGACATAACCCAAAGCAGCAAATATGACAAAAAAAGTCTTCTGGGGCCATGTTGGTACTTCAGTGAAGCTTTTGACTTTTAGTTTTATTCGCCTAGAAGTGATACAGTTTACTTTCTAAAATCCCACAGAAGGCAGTGCTGTGTGTCCCCAATATTCAAACTATTGCATCTTTCTCTTCAATGACTATATCACAGATAGATTCAAGTGACACCTTACAACAACTATGAGATGAGAGCTTGTTACTGAAATTTTGAGCTTGGACAAAGCATCCTAAGAAACCTGATGAAAGCTAAAGGTGCTTAAATAAGGCTAGCGCCATTTCTAACCTGCCTAATTGTTGCTATTTGGGGAAGCTCTTACTTTGCTTTCCTGCTCTCTTTGGGGACCCTCTGTGAATCTGTTCTTGGACCACCACTCTTCTTTCTCTACATACAGTTCCTGAGTGACATCAGCTAACCCTATGACTCTCCATACCACCAATATGCAGAATATACCCAGACCTACCAATATTCTCTTAGAACTGCCCCCTCCTTTCATTCTGGCATCTCCAGCTGGCTCTCTACTATTCCAGATTGGAAGTTTTGGTCCAAGACCAAGCTTTTCATTTTCTCTTTCAAGCCCTTCTCTCCTTGTATCGACTGACAATGTTACTAGCCACCCTGTTGAGGAGCCACAAAACCTTGGCTTTCTGTTCGACTCCTCTCTCTCCTTTGTTCCCCATATCCAGGCTATCAATAAGTCATGTCATTCCTCCCTTTACAACTGTGCAAAATATACCCTTTGCCCCCTCAATGAACACTGGTCCACACCCTTGTCATCTTTCTTCTAGACTGCAGGAATCTCTAGAGAAGCATCCAAAGATGCTGCAATAAGGATAGCACCATTTCAGCAGCAGGAAGGAGAGCTGGACATCAGTATTCTGAAACTGAGTTGTTATGCTAGCACTCTGACCAACTGAACACAGTACCTATCAAAATAAACAAGTCTGAAGAACTGAGAACATGGCAGGACAGAACATTTAAGCATGCTTACTGTGTACTGGGACACCTCTATAATGCTGCCTAAAGCTCTTCTGAAAGCTATCTGTACATACAATTGACAAGTTTTGCACAGTTAGGATCTTTACAGAACTCTTGTTTCCCCAGTGCACTTTCACAGAAGAAATTCAGTAAACATGGAGCATCAGAAATAGGATTGCAAATACCTAACTAAATACAGCTATCTGAAAATAAAAGGGCAAGGTGCAATGTATGAAAAGAAATGAGGCAAAATATGGAACTGAGATGAAGAAGAAAGATTATGAGTGGGAGATGCAAAGCATGATGGCATTTGGCTGAGTATGTGTGAATCTTGCACCCTTCTCTGCTCTGCTGTACAACAGGATGTGTGGGTGATGGTTTCGCACCCAACTTGCTAGGGAGAGACAAGCAGCTGCAGGACACCTCTGCTGATGCTCTCCCGACACAAGCAAGCATTTGGCTATTTAAAACAGAGCAGAGCCTACGAATCACCTCTAAGACATTGCAAGATGTTCATCTTTTGGGTGACAAGTAAAGCTTTCTTCCCTGGACTCGCTGTTTTCCTACCACCACCTCCAGTCAAACAGGAGGTAGCTCTTTGTGTGCTGAGTTAGTTGCATAGGCTAGATATACACTGTTTTCCACAAAATGTAGACTCAGTGTGGGTTAAGAGGTAGATATTAAAGTTATTTCTGGGCCTGATGGGAATTGTAGCTTAAAATATCTGGAAGGCACAAGGTTGGAGAAAGCTGTATTGGAGTAAGTAGTATTGTTGAACATATAGAGAAATCCTTTGGAGGGTGAAAAGGCATAGAGTGATCTTCCATAGAGTTATGATGCCATGATAGGAATTCACCATTTGAGTCACTGAGGCAAAAATGCATTCTATTAGGGAAAATTGCCTATAAAGTGTGTATATTAGGGTCCTCATGAAAGTTTGTCAGCATTTTTGTGTATGTATTAGGAGAACTACACACTGCAATGCTGATGAATTTTCATTAGGGTTTTCTTTTTTTTGAAATGCAAAGTGATGCAGAAATAGGAAAACTGAACCTAAAATTGGGGAAAAAACATGACACAGAGAATTTGATATTAGCAGATGCATTCCTAGAGTTGCCCAGAAGTGAGGAGGAAATGGGCAGAGGCAGCTTCCCCACAGCTTATCCCCAGCAGTGAGGGTACTGTAAGGGGAGTTCCATATATTAAGGAATTCTGGTTTCCTCCTTTGCAGGTTTTTTAAGCAGTTAATGAAATTGTGACCATTTATTAATCCAACATCTTGTGCTTGTTTCTTCCTAAAGTAATCACTAACAACAACTACATTGCACCATTTGAAATCTATAAGGGTGGCTCACAAATCTTAATAAATCCAAATGCAGCTTCAGTCAATGAATAAGTAAAAAACACTGTGGGTGAGACAGAAGGAGAGACTATTAACTCATCCGTTAAACACCAGAAAGAAACCCAGCAAAACATGAAAAGATCTTTCTATCCAACTCAGGTGATGATCCTAAAAGCCATCAGGGAAAGCATAGACTTTACTGCCTAAACTCCAACAGAGGGAGGGAAGAGGGAGGAGGAAGCTTGACAGTTTGGGGGCCACTGTCAACAAGGTCCTGTTGCAAGTCATCTTCCTCCATGTAGTATGGGGAACTCGAAAAGAGCATATGAGGGAAGTCTCAAGATACATCTCAAGGTATAGCAGGGGTTCCCTACAGCATTATGTACTACCTAGAAATGGGATGGAGAAAAGTCATTCCCAGAGCTTTCATATCTGAGACTGAATTCCTATTAACAATCCTGCACTGTTAGTGTCCATTGACAACAGATGGAATCATTCCCCCAGCTAGCCATGCCTCCTAACATTTTTGCAAGCGTTGTTACAGTGCCTTTAAGTGTTCATTAATTTCCCCCTGTTTATTATATTCCAAAAAGTCTATGCGCATTGCATATATGTAATATATTCAAGAAGTGTATTGTGGCAACACTAGAACATCTCAACACCTGCTTGGTAATATAAGAAATTTCCTCCTGATGCCTCTGGAAGTATATCAGTATACCATGCTAATTAATGTACTTTTCTATCTCTCTCTCCCTCTCTGGATTTATTTTATGCGGAGACTGTGTCTAATCCTGCATTGAGATGAGCAGCCACCCCATTGTTGGATTGGTATTGTGGTTTCTTTCAACATAAATTACAGATCATAAATCAAGAGACAGCGGTGAACCTTCTATGGCTATTCTGTCGGTAAATGCAATATCCACAAACACTGTTAGAGCGCAGTGACCATTACGTAGTAACATCAGCTCCTGAAATGGGCTGTCATTTTCAGCTTTTGTCTAGTTCTTTCATCGCCGAGAGTGATGCTATGTTTCCCACTATTGCAAACAGATACCCAAATCGGCTATAGGATACAGTCCTCACCAATGCTACAAGGTAATCATTTTTTATTATCTTTGTGGATAGGATTGGCAAGTAAGAGCAAAGGTCTTTGGAGGGAAAAGCAAATGAAATCTTGATAGAATCACAGTCCCATTGTGCTATCGCAGGAAGACACCCCTGACAATCAAGGTGTTCAGGAGAGTACAGAGTGCTACAAAATGGAGCCCCACAGCTAAGAGTCTACTTTGAAAGCTAATGAAAATTGGACTCAAGATTAATACCACTGAAGTCAATGGCTGCTCAGTTCCTCCAGACCTCCAGCTTGACATAAATCCTTCAATTTTCCTTTGAAGTCTTTCAAGTACAACTCCACAGCAGCATGACTATTACAACTTTTTTTATGACACACTAAATGAAAGGATACCATTTTAAAACAAAGTACTAAGATTGAACATAGCTGCTAGTAAGAAAAAGGTGGACTTTCTTATGGGCTAACTGCACTGACTTCAGATTGCACTTCATGAAATATTTTAGGATTTCACAGGCTTAGATTTAGATTTTGCTGCACTTAACAACACTTACATGGAGGTAAATTCAGCTGAAACCAACAGGTCTTACCTTAAACAATTAGGATTAGGATGTGAGTTGATGTTGTCTTACTCCAATTAACACGGCATCTGTCTGAGGTAGATTGTCAAATCTAACCAGAAGAATTAAATTATTCTCCCTTAACCTTCCTTAATTCTTACTTATAAGGAATGTATGGAAAGGCAATAACTCTAAATCTTTTCCAGCCCCAGTAGGATAGCTTAGCTGGGATATAGCATTTACCCTGTTTGTTAGGGCATTGCCCACCTTTTTGATTTGCACATTTTCCTTGAAGATTTGAGAAAGTAGTAATTTAATTCCTTAAATTTCAGATGGAAGAAAACAGCCAGGGAGCTTTCTTAGCTCATTTGAAGTCTGGAGGCCATTGTACCCATTTTTTAAACCTGATCAAAATTCAGACTGGCTGTTTGTTACTAAATTATGTATCTCTGAAGCATAAGTGTGTTGGTTTTGAAAGTTACAAATTAGTATATTTCCATACAGCCTGGGAGAATGTCTTTTAAGCTACGAAAAAAATATATTATTTGCATTATTCTGTAACAAAGGAAGCTTCTATATCTATGGCCAGATAACTTCCACAGCATCTCCACTTTTTCACAGTAAATTACTTACTTTACTTATAGGCATTGTAATAAAATCTACTTGCTTCACCTTTTATGAGATGTAATAAAACTTATTTTTATTGCAATTTCAGTTGCACTGTATGTTATACAACTGTGTCCTTCCTTTTGTGAAGCAATGTAATTGCTGCCTTGATGTCTGTTGTATATTTGGATCTATAGAGTTTGCGTAAGTGGAACTCTACATCCATTGCCCAAGTAGCGCTGTTAGATTTCCACCTGACAGTGAACCAGTTCAAGTGGAGGTGAAGGAAGGAAGGTGCTGTTCTTGGTACCAGTTCAATCACAGAATGGTAATGGTAGCTTCAGAGAGGTTCGTAAATAGGTCATATTTCAACAGAGGGGCTGTAGCTCAGTGCTTAATCACATGCAGAGGTTTCCAGGTTCCTTCCCTGGCATATCTAGGTAGGGATGGGGAAGATGTGCATCTTGTAACCCTGGAAAGACACCACCAGTTGGCATAGACAATACTGACCATCAGTGGATAAATGGTTTGATGCAATTCAAGGCAGCTTCTTGTGTTCATAATGACAATTCAATGTACAAAACACTTCTGCAATTATTTGCTCACTAGCAGCCTGATTCTGTGCAGAGTTAGGCACACCTTAACCCATTTATTTTAACCCAACCCAGGGTAGAATTGGTTTGTGATTCTTCTACTTCCTTGCTTATCGGTAGAGCGTGTTCTCACTAGCAGAGAGCACGTGTTGCGGTTGGGGAGCAGGCCACCATCATGACTAGGCAAATTTGGGGAACCCAAGCCGGTAAAGGGTTAATTGGGTTGCTGGGGATTTTTGTATGTTGCTAATTTGGAGGAGGGGTCAGAGTCTATAAATTGAGGAGTTAGACTAGGGGACGCCCTCTTGGCCATTTTGCATCGGATCACATGGAGCACTTGGACAATCTTCTCATTGTCTGGTTACATTTCTTTATTTCTTTATTTCCCCTTTCCTTTTAATCCTCTCCAGTCCCTTAAATATTTTAATTCCCTCCTTTTCCTGTTCGATTTCCCACCCCACCCCTTACCCTGCCCTGTGGGAAGATTCTCCCTGTATCTGTGGCTTGCCTTTCCCAATAGGGAGAGAGCCCCGTTAGGGGCTTTCTTTCACAAAAAGGTTTCCTCCATTTTGCTTGTTGAAATTGTGGGGCTAGTCAGGGCTGTTCCCAGCTTAGCTGGAATCACTTTCGTTTATAGTACCCCAAAGGTTGGCTTTATTTTGAGTGTGTGCAGCGCTGTTGGCCAAATTTTAAGCTAGCCTTGGGTGGGTGCACTAATTTGAGTTCCTTTAATATTGCTATGAGACTAAGATTCCCAAGAGCAGAGGCATGGAGCCCTATTCGGCCTGCGCATAACTTCCAAGCCTGAGTCTGCTACAGGTAGCAGTTAATTGTTAAGTCTCTGACACGTGATTCATTCTCTCTATGTATCTGCTTCCAGGCCCAGTTGCTGCTAATGTATATCTGAGGCAGACAGAGGGCCCCAGAGGCTCCCTGTGCCTCCAAGGACTATGAGCACTCTGTATATGCTCTTGAACTATGCTGTTTCTGAACAAGTTTATTTTCTTTAAGTTTGTTTTGCTCTGATAGTGGCGACTGCCATTGTGGCTAAGTGCAGGACTAGGACCTGGGAGACAGGGTTCATATACCCCTCTTAGCCATTGTTATAACAAAACAAAACAAACTGCTCCTTTTGAGCTATTCTGTTGCTGGGTAGTTCGGCCCATTTGTGATAAAAGAACTTTGGGTTTCTTGAAGGGGTGCTTCCCTCTAAAAGGGCAAGCAGGGGTACCCGGACAAGCTGTGGGCTACCTCAACGTTGCTATTTCACTGGAAACAATTATGCCTGGCCTAGAAGGTGATCCTAGGGCTTTGCCCTAGAATTCGATGGCCTGGAAGCGTTTCCGGCCTGAATAGTGTCCCCATGTGGTCCATGAAGCATTGGTTTCACTGGGTCAGCGCATAGTGCCGGTAATGCCTAGGTTGCAGGATTGGTCCCTGTATGGGACAGCTGCATGCTCCCCCATTGCTCTACCTGGACACTTAGGTCCTTTTTGTGGTTACCTCACTGCGAGGGATGTAACGGGCGCCATGTTTGCAATATGCAACTGGGAGAAAGCACCTTTGCGTGCCCGCATTGCAGTTTGCTCTGTGCGTTGCAGAGCACGGCGCTGCACGGGCTGCAATTGCATTGCATTACAAGGAGATTTGCAGTTGCATTGCACGGAGGGTGTGTAGTTGCATTGCACGGAGTGTGTTGTTGCATTGCACGGAGTGTGTTGTTGCATTGCACGGAGTGTGTAGTTGCATTGCACAGAGTGTGTGTACATTGCATGGAGGGTGCAGTTGCATTGCACAGAGTGTGTTTTTTGCATTGCACGGAGTGTGTGTGCATTGCATGGAGTATGTAGTTGCATTGAACGGAGGGTGTGTGCAGGGCATGGAGTGTGTAGTTGCATTGCATGGAGTGTAGTTGCATTGCATGAAGGGTGTGTGCATTGCAGGGAGTGTGTTTTGCATTGAACGGAGTGTGTAGTTGCATTGCACGGAGGGTTTGTGTGTGCATTGCACAGAGAGTGTAGTTGCACTGCACAGAGCGTGTTTTTTGCATTGCACGGAGTATGTAGTTGCATTGCATGGAGAGTGTGTGCACTGCACGGAGTGTGTTTTTGCATTGCACAGAGTGTGTGTCTGAAAAGGAAGCTGGCTCGGCGGCAGATTGGTTGGGACTTCTTTAGGGGTTCAGGCCAGCATCGGCCCTGTAAATTCACATATCATGATGGCAGCACAAGATGCCCCCTGCCCAAGCGGGGGCGGGAAGTTGGCAAGCAATAGCTCAATATCTTTTGCCCATATTCCCATTTTATTTAGGGATCCAGTTGGATATCGTTGCAAAACATGCCACTTGCATATGGAGAAGCTGTCTGCCTTGAAGGAAGTTATTTTGTAATACTTCCTCTGTAGCAAGTGATGCTTCATCAGATCCGATCTTTCTGGGTCACTTAATTAATCTTCCCACTAGGCCAGGCTGCCTGCGGCCTGAGGTCCCCTTACCTTTGTGTACGCCTACCAAGCGTGGTGAAGGCAGATATCAGATGATGGTAGCAATTCCTGACCTGAATGTATGCAATAGTAGTTCGCCATGGCAGGATACCTTGAACCTGCACAGGGATTTTCAGGTTCAGGCTGGTGCTGCTGGATCTTTGCCCTTTGGTTTTTATTTCAAGGGCTGCTGGTGTGCAAAGCTATGGCCTCAAGCCCGGTGTGGTGAGGCAATCATGTGACATAACTTTTCTTGAGTTTTCCCCATTGTAGTAGCAGTTCACATGTGGCCCGAGGAGTTCAGTGACCATCGGATCTGCTTTTGGTCTGATAACCAGGTAGTGGTGAGCGTCTTGGCAAAACAGTCCTCACGCTCTAGCACAGTCTCCGCCCCTCCGCTCACGCTTTTGAGCTGCACCGCTTAAGGTTTAATATTGTGTTTTCTACTCTCCAAATTACGGGATCCTCTAATGATGTCGCTGACACTCTATCCGATTTTCGGATGAAGCGCTTCAGATCCTGGGCTCCAGACTCAGCTATTGCCAGATTTTTTCCAGACCACCTGTGGCATTTTGACAACAATTAGTAATTTCAGAGAGCGGCAGCTTCCATTTCCCCTTCTGCTTTTACCTCTTATGGGAAGGCCTGGATGGATTTCTTAGCCTTAAGCTGGCAGTTTTCCGCCATTCAGAAGAATTGGCCCCCATCCTCTGAGCAGATCCTGCAGTATTTGGTCCACCTGCTGCAGATTGGGCATGCGGTTATAACTATCCGAATTCAGTCCGCTGCAATGTCTGTTACACTGAAGCTATATTTTTCAGAGACCCTTGTATAAGGTTTGTAGTGAGCAGGCCCTTGGAAGGTTGGAATAGGCTCCAACCTCATAGGACAGTGGGCAGGAAGTCGGTCAATTTTTACCTATGCAGTATCTGCAACAAGTTAAAACTTGTTTGCTGGTTAAGATCAAGGTGAGACTCCTTTCAGTAGTCCATTGCATTTTCGCACTGAGGGTTGGGAAAATGGTTGTTGGAGCCAGCACGGGGCTGAGAGTCCAGAGGCTTATTGCTTCAGGACTTTTCCTTACCCTTTGGAGCTCGTCATCGGAGTTGGGAACGCTAAAACAGACTTAGTGGGCAGGAGTGCCACAATCAGGCTTCCCATTACAGATGAGGAGGGCCCTTGCCCGGTTATAGAAGAGAATATTTGGCTTTTTATTCCCTGGGGGCTGGCCCGCTCCTCGTGCATGAAAATGGGTTCCCGTTAGCCAGACATCAATGTGTTTACGTCATGCACCAGTTATTACGGCCTGTGGCTTGCTTACCGCTGAACACTCCTCATTCCTTACGATTAGGTGCTGCTGCAAAGGCTGCACACTGGGGGCCTGTCAGTAGACAGGATTGTGAATACGGGCCATTGGAAGTCTGACACTGACAAGGGTTATATCAGGAAGTGTCACAATGATGTCTGTGCTGATGCTTGTCTGTTATTTCCTTTTCCTCCCCCCCTTCTTTTTTTTTTCCTTCTCTCCTCTCTTTTTTCTTTTTTCATAAGGAGCAGCTGTGCACATTTGGGCCACAGCATTGTACACTAGGCTGGCAAGCATGTTGACAAGTTTGGACTGGGGCGCCATTTCAGTCTTCCTGCCCATGTGAACATATACTGGATCTCCAGATGGGGAATACTTTGGGAGGAGATCCTTCCTTTGGTGCGGTCGAGTGTGACCTGTGCAGGTCCTCCCGCAGTGCTGGTGGTACAGCTGGGCGAGAATGTTTGCTGTCTTCCTCCAGCATAAGTTTGCATTCCTGCATGCAAGAGGGCTTGGATTGAGTTGGTGGCAGCTCTCCCTGGACTCAAAATAATTTAAGGCATTGGTTCAAGGTGGTATGGAGGGGGGGTTGGAGCACCTGTCCCCTCCAATGCGCAAAGATGTTCCATTAAGGGAATTCAAGGTTTCACCATGCTTTTGTCAACCCCTTTCGAGGGGTAGGGCCATGCCAGAGTCCTTGGGAGCATTTGGGGTGAGCTTGAGTCTGATCCTGGTTCATTGGTCCCCCATGCTGTTTATTGGAACTGACGATATGGTGGGGCCCAGTCGTCAGTGCTGCCCTGCTGAGGTCAGGTGCAGCTAGTCTGGAACCAATGCCTAGACAAACTACCACCGAGCAGGCCAGGAATCATGTTAATAAGGCGGTGGATAATAGAATAAAATAAATAAAGTAAATAAAATAACAAATAAAATAAAATAGGTCCTTGCTTTAGGTGGTTCTGTAATATTGCACCCTGCTAATTTTCTTCAAGGCTGTTGCCCTCTTTAGGGCAGATGGGGTGCATCTTTCCCCTATGGGGAACGACACCTGGCGGGATGTGATTGTTTTGGGATTCATTGCTCCCCCACAATGTTTGCTGGTACTGACGATATGGTGGGGCCCAGTCATCAGTGCTGCCCTGCTGGGGTCAGGTGCAGCTAGTCGGGAACCTATGCCTAGACAAACTGCCACCGAGAAGGCCGGAAAGCGTGTTAATAAGGCAGTGGAAATAAAATACAGGTCGTTGGAAATCGAATGCATTCAAAGGTTATGTTCGTTAACATTATTGGTGTCTTACAAATTTTGCTTGTTTTATCTTAGGTTTAGCAGCTGTCCGCATCTGGATGGTGGGGCACAGCATCATCCACTGGGCTGGTGTAGCAGCACGGCAGTCACAGTCGGAAAAGGGTCCAGGTCTTGGCCTTCCTCCACATATTCAGTTGTCTTGGCTGTCCAGACGGGGAATGCGCTGGCCGGAGCTCCTGCCTCGGATCCGGAGGCAGTTGCTAAGGGAAGGACCCCCATCAGCCATTGTGGTGCAGCTGGGTGAGAACGACCTGGTTTCTACGGACTGTTTTTTCCCTGCGTGCTGCAATTTTGTCGGACTTGGAGGCGCTGCAGGCAATGGTGCCAACAGCGAAAATATTTTGGTCAAGGCTGCTACAAAGTCGTGCTTGGAGGGGCAGTCGTTGCCCAGCCGCCACTGAGAGAGCCAGAAAACGCATCAATTCCGCAATGTCAAAAAAGATCTTGGAGTTGGGCGGAGATGTGATTTTTCATCCTGAGATTTCCTCTCAGAGGCCATCCTTCTTTCGAGATGATGGCGTGCACCTTTCTGCTTCGGGTAATGAGGCATGGTTAGGTGCGGTGGTGGCCAAGCTGAGGTCTTGGCTGGGGCTGTGAGTGGTTTGGCGGTGAGCCGTGGGCTCCATGGCGGTTAGGCATTGGTTAAATTGGTGCTTGGAGGGGTAAGGTGCCTATCCCTCCAAATGATGCGAATGGGAATTCCGTTAAAGGAATCCAGGGGCTTGCCATTCTTTCGTCCTTGTCCGTGGTGCCGGGCTTGGGCCGTGCAAGCCCCACCGGAACATGAGGGTGAGAGGTGTTGGACTGAGTTCCCAGCCTCATTTCTCCCCAATACTTGTTTCCCACGCTGGCTTCCGGTGGTGCCCGGAAGTTTCAGCCCTGTCCTCGGGGGCAAGGACAGATAGTCATAACCAATGCCTAAGCAACCACTCACATTTTCTGTATTTGAATAAAGTTGTGGCCAAAATTATGCCAAAAACCTTAAACAAAAATTAACGTGTGCTGTGTGAATTTTTGGGGGGTGGCACTGCGGAACTCAACACGCAAAGCGTGTTCTCACTAGCAGAGAGCACGTGTTGCGGTTGGGGAGCAGGCCACCATCATGACTAGGCAAATTTGGGGAACCCAAGCCGGTAAAGGGTTAATTGGGTTGCTGGGGATTTTTGTATGTTGCTAATTTGGAGGAGGGGTCAGAGTCTATAAATTGAGGAGTTAGACTAGGGGACGCCCTCTTGGCCATTTTGCATCGGATCACCCGCCCCCCCTCCCTTTTTATAGGGTGGTTCTTGGGTTCATTTGACCTTGCTATGCCTTTCATGGGGTCGTTCGCCTTTGAGCGGGGGCCTGGTAGGAATTTTGCCATTTGGCTGATTGGCTGTTGCCATTTGGTTTTTGCCTACTGCGTAGCAAATCGTCACAACTTGTAAGGTTGGCGGTTAGGCATTGGTTAAATTGGTGCTTGGAGGGGTAAGGTGCCTATCCCTCCAAATGATGCGAATGGGAATTCCGTTAAAGCAATCCAGGGGCTTGCCATTCTTTCGTCCTTGTCCGTGGTGCCGGGCTTGGGCCGTGCAAGCCCCACCGGAACATGAGGGTGAGAGGTGTTGGACTGAGTTCCCAGCCTCATTTCTCCCCAATACTTGTTTCCCACGCTGGCTTCCGGTGGTGCCCGGAAGTTTCAGCCCTGTCCTCGGGGGCAAGGACAGATAGTCATAACCAATGCCTAAGCAACCACTCACATTTTCTGTATTTGAATAAAGTTGTGGCCAAAATTATGCCAAAAACCTTAAACAAAAATTAACGTGTGCTGTGTGAATTTTTGGGGGGTGGCACTGCGGAACTCAACACGCAACTGAATTTCCACGCAACACTGAGTCAAATCTGGGACATACATTATAATAGCCACAGGAATGTTGCCTCCCTTCTCTGCTGACCAAGGTGATGATGGAGCCACATATATAAACTCAAAACATGGACTGAATACTGGTGAACAATACTAAGTGGGATATCTCTTGCCTGAAAAGGATGGTTGGGGCGTCATCTATTAAATGTGCTTTGATTTTAAGAAGAGCAGTCTTTCAGGACTGAAGGAATGGTCAGTGAGTGGCACAAGTGCACAAGCATCATCTCATATACAGTGGTACCTCGGGTTACAAACGCTTTGGGTTACAAACATTTCGGGTTAGAAACTCCGCTAATCCAGAAGTAGTACCTCAGGTTGAGAACTTTGCCCCAGGATGAGAATGGAAATCGCATGCCGGTGGCACGGCGGCAGCGGGAGGTCCCATTAGTGAAAGTGTGCCTCAGGTTAAGAACAGTTTCAGATTAAGAACGGACCTCCGGAATGAATTAAGTTCATAACCCGAGGTACCACTGTAATGTAAATGTGTATTGAGACTCTTGCAAGTTATCGAAGAATGTTTTACATTGTCTGATAAGATATTCAAACCAGAAAGAACACACACAACCAAGAGTAGCACATGTATCTTGACGGATGAACAGCTCTTATTAATTGCCCTAATGTCAATGAAAGTGTCATAGTGTAGATAGAGTTGCTGGAAAAAATGTCTCAAGTAATTATGGATTAACTACATTCCAAGTCCACAAGTGCTCATGGTATGGCTGGGAGGGGGGCAGGGAAACAATTTATTCCTAATGCCAGAATATTTTCTGTTTGGGGGCTCAGCCCTCTCCCAGATGGAGGATCAGTTTCCCACGCCCTGAAGATCGATTGCTTTCCCAAAAGACACACAAATGCTATAATTGCAGCACAATCATGTGTGAATTTACTTGGAAGTAAACACACTGTGTTTAATGAGGCTTACTCCCAGGTTGGTGTGCATTAATTTGCTGCTTGTTGCCAAGGAATTGCATGCTGCTGCACACCCCTAATGCACTGACTCAGATATCCCCTCATTTTGGCTGGGAAAGTAGACTAAGCTGAGACTTTGCCACCCAGAGCGAGAAAACAACACCTGTAGTTACCATTAGCATAGATGACAGAAATGGCTCTCACTTCATGTACAAGAGGTGTGAGGCATCTTGACTATAAATACACTTTCCTCCCCACCCAGATCTTAATGCAATTACGTTATGGGTACAACCATTGAGAAGAAATCTAGAGGCCTGGAATGGTCTGCATGTATAAGGCACCTTGAAACCTTTCCCTTTCTCTCTCTAACTTCCCAAGTAAGTTACCTATGCAAAGTTATTTCAGAAAAGTGTTTCTGATTTATCTCTCACCCAGTTCACCTGTCTCTCACACCCTCTTTATTTGGCATTAGAATTCTCCTTCCTCAGCATCACACATGCAGCTCTGTCTCATTTTGCAACCTATCATTCTGTCTATAAAGGTAAAGGGATCCCTGACAGTTAGGTCCAGTCACAGACGACTCTGGGGATGTGGCGCTCATCTCACTTTATTGACCGAGGGAGCCGGCGTACAGCTTCTGGGTCATGTTGCCAGCATGACTAAGCCACTTCTGGCGAACCAGAGCAGCACACGGAAACGCTGTTTACCTTCCCACCAGAGCGTTACCTATTTATCTACTTGCACTATGATGTACTTTTGAACTGCTAGGTTGGCAGGAGCAGGGACCGAGCAATGGGAGCTCACCCTGTCACTGGGATTCGAACCGCAGACCTTTTGATTGGTAAGCCCTAGGCTCTGTGGTTTAGACCACAGCACCACCTGCGTCCATATCCTTCTGTCTATAGATATTCAGTTTGGGCCAACAGTTATTTTGTCAAAGCTATCCTTCTGTCTATAGCTTTGACCAAATAACTGTTGGCCCAAACTGATTCTCGCTTCTGAAATCCATCTCTTGTTAAATTGCTCTAAAATAATAATAATAATAATAATAATAATAATAATAATAATAATGCTCTAATTCTTAATTCCCCCTATTAGAAAACAGTCTGTGACTTTGTCTACTATGGCTGTTGGTTAAAGATCCAATAATGTTCTGTTTGGGTACACACATTTATCATTACACCCATGTAGACAAGAGCAAGTGTTCCCATGTCTTTATTAGTGGCATGATTTTAATTCTGAAACAGATAGAGAGGAGAGCTTCTAGTCTTCAGATATCCAGCTCAACATGTTACCTGTAAAGAAACTCTCCATTTGATTTACTCCTGTATCTAGCCATAGGTCTCCAATACAATTGAGGCAGCAATTCCCTACCTACTTAACTGAAGCAAGCCTCCATTAACTCAGTGGGACTTACTTCTGTTCAGTCCTGTATAGACTGAGCTGTGCCTGCCTTCAAAATGCCAAAGTCTGAAATATAGTAAACAACAACAACTCAAGCACTGCCATCTTTTCTCATTTGAAACATTTTTGGGGGAACTCATTTCCTGGTGAAAAGCATTTCAAAATTGTAGTCAAGCTGTCTTTTGGACCACAAAGCATGAAAGGGAGAATGACTTCACACCAACACTCTTACTAGATGTTTCTTAGTTTGGAAAATTCAGATAGTAAACCTTGTACTTCTCACTAGCCATTAAAAAAAGAGGAACTTTTAAAGCAATTTCAAAGCTTTTTACTTTGAACACAGTATAAGTGCTGCATTTGAAGTGTGCAACCTTTGTTCAGAAGTGGCACCATTGCCATGTTACAGTTTTTGCTACCAGTCCAAACTTCCCTGCATTTTTTATTATGTCTTTGGCTCATTTGGGTGCCATCTCCATGGTAACTTGTTTACAATGTCAGAAATATGGGCTGAAAAGTCAAGGTTAGCTTATCCTTTTGTTGCTGTTTTGATATTTTTGGCAATTGGAACAATGTGGGCAGAAGCCATAATGATTCGAGCGTGTGTGTTTTTATGGCAGGTTGAATTGAAACAAAACTCCACATATCACCACTTCCAATAGAAAAATAAATTCAAACTGCCAGCTAATCAGAACCATCAATTCCATCTTCCTTTCAAATTTCAGAACAACAGTCCTCATGCTTAAATTTGGCAGCATATCTTGAGGAATAAGAAGTGCATAAGAGGTTGTGCCTTTCTGAGGCAATAATTATTATTATTACCTGGTGTGTGTGCATACATATATTAGTCCATGTAGTTGAGGCAGCCTAAAACATCACTGGGTCAGGAAAAAATAAGAGGTGTTTCAGAGCCTAAGCTAAATCATTGATGGGAGCCTTTTGTACTCTGAAAATTGACTGTAATAATAATATTTAGCACTTCTATATCTACTTGCAATATTCTGATGGGAAAGACTTGTATTCTTCACTTAGGCTGCACTCCAAATTTAATAGCATTTTTTAAAAATGAAAAGCATGGATTGTAGGATAAGGCTTTTAGAGACATTTTCTCTTAATTTCAAGTATATACTGGGATTTGATTTTCTATTTCCCAGTCAAAATGTGATTTAGAAAAAATGAGGAACCAATCTGCTCCTTGTTTTCTGGTTATTATTTTCATTTATTTATATTTTTCATTTTTTACCTCATCTGTCCTCCACCATGGAACTCAAGGTGGTATACACAGAATCACAGAACTGCAGAGTTTCAAGGTTCCCCCAAGGGCCATCTAGTCTAATCCCATGTGCTCTCTCTCTCTCTCTCTCTCTCTCACACACACACACACACACACACACACACACACAAACACAAATTCTATCTATATCTATATGATGGCTGTTCTGAGTGTATATAAGCAAGGAAAATTAAACAAGAGGTATACTAGTAATGTGATATCTCAGTTGCAATGATTCAGTGGGCCAAAGACTTTGGTTATAATATTCAATTTGATGATTGGATAAGATTGTGGAAAGAAGGAATGAAATTTACTGCATGTACTACAATAAAAGAAAATGTTATGAAAATGTTATACAGATGGTATGTTACACCAGGAAAACTTGGAAAGATGTATAAAGTGAGTAATAAATGTTGGAAATGTCAGGAGAAAGAAGGAACATTCTATCATATGTGGTGGGAATGTAAAAAAATGAAAGGTTTCTGGGAAATGATTTATAATGAATTGAAAAAAATGTTGAAATATACCTTTGTTAAAAAACCAGAAACCTTTCTGTTAGGAATACTAAAAAAGAAGGATGAGAAGCTGTTTTTATATGCAGTAACAGTGGCAAGAATTTGGGTGGCACAAAAATGGAAACAGGAAGAAATCCTGACGAAAGAAGAATGGAGAATGAAGTTGTTGGAATACGCAGAATTAGACAAGCTAACAGGGAGAATTCGGAACCGGCGAGACCAGAGATTTACTGAGGACTGGAATAAATTTACAGAGTATATTAAGAATATATGTGAAGGTCAATTAACGTTTGTAGGTTTTCAAGAAGCTCTGTGATAATAATGGAAAGAAATATTGTTTTATAATAATTGCTAAGATTAATTTGGTTAAAACAAAACAAAACAATACAGATGCAAGAAATGTGAATAACTGTGAAAACATGAAAATTTCCAGATAGACTGAAGGAAGTCTGAAAGTGGAAAGATTAGAATTGGATGTACAATTCAAACGGAATGTTTTTTAAATTATTGTTAAATTTGAAAATTTTATAATTTTTTTTTTTAAAAAAAAAGTAATGTGATATCTCAAAGTTAATGTAATCTGGGGAAGACATTAGCCTCAAAGCCTATTTTCTCCCTAACCTTGAACTCCTCTTTTATATTCCTCTTGCTGCTGAGAATATATTTTGCTTTTGCAGCCTCTATGTATTCTAAAGTGGCATTTTATTGCTTTGTTATTTCATTATAGAGTTTGTATATATTATGTATTGTACCCTGCACTGATATCTATAAAGATGAAAGGTGGGGTATAAATATTTTTTGATAAATAAATGCTTGTTTCTGTTCTGTTTTTTCATAAGCTCATCCATTATATAGAATCATAGAGTTGGCGGGGGCCCCAAGGTTCATCTAGTCCAACCCCCTGAAATGCAGGAATCTTTTGCCTGACATGGGGCTTGGACCCAGGACCCCGAGATTAAGAGACTCACCTTGATCTTAAGGTGAGTTTTCCTTTTTTAGCTTTTGTCTTAATAAGCGGTCTTGTTTCATTGTTACAGCATATAGTGCTCATCATTTTTCTTACCTATGCTTTCAACTTCTTAAAAAATTCCATGTTTTTTTAAATAATAATAATAATAATAATAATTCCAATAAAAGTCACAATTCCAACAAAGCAGGTTCTGTTTCTTCTACTGAAAGCTTTCCATTAAACAGTTACAAGAAACACAATTAAAATATGACTGGTTTGTTGGGTATATAAAAATGTGCGAGATTTCAATGCAAAGTTCTTGAATTTATTTCGCGTAAGGCTGCATGCCTTGACTGACATTTTGCTCATTTTTCCACTGCAAACTGTCATTTCATTTGGACTGCACCCATGTTCGTATTCGGTTGGAAGCAGTGATGCAGCTGGGTAATTTTATACTCCGGAGTCCAGATTTAATGGTCTTATGTGGACTCCTCTGTTTAGTAATACATATCACCTCAAATTATTGTAAGCAAGGTCTCAAAGGACGAATAGTTCAACTTTTCTCTGATTTGATAAGTAGCAAGCATCCTGCCCCCACATTGTCTCTCAAGTACAATAGCAGCCGGTACATGAAATGATTGTACTGTTGCAAAGATTGTATATAAAATGAAATAAAACAAATTAAATCGAAATGATTGTACAGCAGCAGCACCACAGAGAACTCCATGTGGTGCAACCTGATCTTCTTCATTTGAATTCATAAGGAGCTCTCATTGGCTGGCTCTCCCAGGTGTAACATTTGAAACATGTTGGAAAATTGTTCCATTTTGGCCCACGATTAAGTGACTTCCCAAAGAAAGGAAATTGAAGACAACCTCCCACCCAGTTAAATATCCACTGCCTTGCAAAGACTTGGGGAGTACACCCTGAGGAAAAATCCATACCCACTGTTGTAATAAGAGTGCTCAGCCGCTGCAAAATAGCAGTTCATTGTTTACATCACATGAATTGTCTGATGTTTCTGAGCGTGAGACCGGATGTTCAACGCTCTTCTCAGGGATGTGTTCTCAGTGTAACTTGAGACCTTCCTGTTGTTCTTGCAAAGGAGGAGTTAGTGAGATGTTCAGAGCTTTCTGAGAGAGCAGACATGCTTTGTGCAAGCTCTTATGCAGTGCACAGTCCAGGAATAAAGTATAATGAAATAGACTACTTTGCAGACTGTTTTCTTTCTCCTGCTGGCATGCAAGGGGGAAGGGAGTGTGCATCTCTCAAGAGGGAGGTGTCGCTCATTGAAGATCTCCCTGGTCTGACCGAAGACCAGCCAGGGAAGATCGCCGGCAACAGGCCCCAGCACCTGGGAAGAGGAGTCAGCCTTTCCTGAGGGGGCCGGTTTCCAACACCCACTGCCTTGTGAGACATTATTGGGAGAAGAAAAGGCTAAGGAGTCAACCCTACACAAATCCAGAGTGGACAGATAGAGGGTGTCTTGTACATCTTCCTCTAGCAAGTCCTGCAGCCAGACTGATGCCAAATATATTGCTCTGGTCTCCCTTGGACCACATCAGCCAGGCTAAGAGGAGGGTCTTGTCAGCCCACAACCTCCATACACACTGCCCAGGCTTGCACCCCAGGGAAGTCCTGTTGGTGCTGCCAGTGCAGCAAAAACAATGCAGGAGGCAGCAGTTACAAGTCTCTGCAGTCACAGCAGGTGCTGTGATTCTCCAGTGGTTTGACTTCATCCCCCAAAGGCACACTCCATTGTCTCTTGAGACAGATGGGTGCCAACAACAGTACAGAAGACATAAACTGAGACAGATACCCAAGTCCATGCCCATCAATAAAGCCCATCAATAGGCGCCATACAAACCACTCCAGAAATACATGAGAATACATCCCCTTGTACTTTGATGTGGGTGAATCCAAAATAAATTGCCATTTCATTCCACATAAATGCCATAATTCTGGTTCACATGCAGATCCCCAAAACTAGAACCTTACATCAGAACTTATTAAGGTAAGTATAGATGAGACAGCCTTGTTATTCATCAGTATTTATTGAATTTATATCCTACCCTTCCTCCTGAAGGAGCCCAGGATGGCAAATGTCTAGAACCTATCAGTGCCTAGAACTTATCTGTAGCCTAAACATAGCTCTTCAAATCTTGCCACTATCACAACCTCACTACCTTTTAGGCAGCCCACTCTCAGACTCTAAGACCCCACATGAAATGGAGAGAACATTCATGACTTTACAAGATTGCTGCACTGAAACATAGTAATGTATGTGATGCTTTGAAGCACTTTTAAAATAGTGGGTGAACCTCCTGAAATTGCTTAACTGATGGGGCTGATGGGAGTTGGAGTCCAAAAACATATAAGGTGCACAGATACCCATGAATTAAATGCTAAGTTGTACTGAAATAAGAGTTGGTCATTACTCAGCATACGTCCATATAGTTCATTTGATAGGCACATGAATAGTTTGGGAGCTTAACTGTTGCTCTTGCCTAAGAGGCCAAGAAGAGAGTGTGTGTGTGTGTGTGTGTGTGTGAGAGAGAGAGAGAGAGAGAGAGAGAGAGAGAGAGATGTTTACTTGATTCTCTCTCAGAAGTTTCTTTTGTGCATTAAGAATCACCATCCAAAGCTTAACAATTTCTTATTTTCTCACATCTATGCCACAGCACAATAAATTTGGCAGAACTGGAATCTTGTTCCCTATTAACTGAGCATCATATGACTATGTTTTTAAGCTAAAACGTCCTACAGTCATCTAATACACCCACTACCTTTGGCCCACTCTGTGATGCTCATCACAAAAGGGATGTAGCATTTTTGATGTGACAGAATAATGCTGTCAGGCTTCAACATAATAAAACTTCCTGCCACATTTCGGAATGAACCTTCCTTCATTGTGTTGCATGGTTCTTCCTAAGGTGACTTTATGAAAAAGAAGGGGAGGGGAGGAGCCCTTCATCCTGGAGCTTAGGCTGAATTATCCCTGGCTACAGCTTGATGTGATAAATGGTGTGGAACTGTTCACACAAAACTCCTTGAGCACATTCCAATATTACTAGAGGCCTAAGGTGACCACTGCAGCCTTGCTCTGTATTATATGTCTATATATCAATAACCTGAATGTTCTGATAAAGCGTGGATTTGTCTGTATGTCATTGCCTGTCATCTACACTCCCATATGCCTCAAGCATGAACATATATAGTTGGATGATGTCTTCATACTCTCAGAGCAGCTGCTGCTGCTGCTGTCAATCAAGCAGCAATGGCAAGAGAGCGGCAGAGTGCAAGGAAAGAAGGGATCATGTGTGCTCACACAGCCATATCTTTCAGACTGCTATAGGTGGGAAGGATCACCAGCGCCACAACATTTTTTGTAAATAATTATTGGGCACAGTGAGCAGAGACATCACCTTGCCAACAAAGGTCCGTATAGCTAAAGCTATGGTTTTCCCAGTAGTGATGTATGGAAGTGAGAGCTGGACCATAAAGAAGGCTGATCGCCAAATAATTGATGCTTTTGAATTATGGTGCTGGAGGAGACTCTTGAGAGTCCCATGGACTGCAAGAAGATCAAACCTATCAATTCTTAAGGAAATCAGCCCTGAGTACTCACTGGAAGGACAGATCCTGAAGCTGAGGCTCCAATACTTTGGCCACCTCATGAGAAGAAAAGACTCCCTGGAAAAGACCCTAATGTTGGGAAAGATTGAGGGCACAAGGAGAAGGGGACAACAGAGGACGAGATGGTTGGACAGTGTTCTCGAAGCTACCAGCATGAGTCTGACCAAACTGCGGGAGGGAGTGGAAGACAGGAGTGCCTGGCGTGCTCTGGTCCATGGGGTCATGGAGGGTCGGACACGACTAAACGACAACAACAACAACAACATTGGGCACAGGAGCCTGCATAAAGAGGTATGGCACATTGTGTTCCAAACTAGTCTATGTAGGGAGTCTCATGGCAATAGAGGCTGGTCCTGCAAGTCATTATCTATGAAAAAATGGAATAGTTTCACAACCCATACTTGGTTACACAAAACAGTAATAAGGAAGTAGGATTTATGTGTGGACAAGATAGCTCTGGCCTCCATGAAGGGGAGCCTCAGGGCAAAGCAAGTGCATCGGTTCGTCATGACCCCCTACTTCCTCCAAACAGCAGTGCAATTCCTATTGAATTGTCTGTGCCAGGAAAAGTTGATCAGACTGAAGATAATGCTCCTATTTAAGGCTGTAAATGATATGAGCCCCTGGCTATATTCAAAACTTGTCCGTTACATGTCACCCTTGGTATATTTACATTCCAACTTTATAAACAATCTGGGGATCACTTTTAATATGGCGAACCCTGGGGGAGCTTGCTCCCTGCTGATCTGCATGGGCTTCAACATCAATTTACTGCATTTCTTTTATGTGCAGATTCTGGTGCTCCAGCAGAAAAAGCTTGAAATATGATTATTGTTATGCAGCTGTATACTCCCAGTGTTCTTTATTAAGTTGTCTCGGAACAAGGCAAAAATTGTCATTTTTACCCATAGGAGTCTGTTGAGTGAAATTTACTGTCAGCTTAGCAACAATGAACTGAGGGTAATGCCATGCACCGAACAAAGTCTGGAGGAATGTCAACATCTGATCACCACCATTCAAAATAAAGATGGAATTAAAATAAAATAAAACACCTTACCAAGTACCAGAAGCCGGAGCTTTGCTGGCAATCACTACATTGGATCTTTACCTGTGCAAACATTCATTGGCACTCAGCTGGGTAATGTTTCTTCATTTGGGTGGGTCAACTCCGATTAAAAATGTAGTTGATTACCACCCTATAATTTTGTATGTACTTTTTGTGAACTAAAACCATATTACAAAAGCTGGAGAACTGTGCGTCTTCAAACTGGGATGTGTTCTGATCCCTGGCAAGTTTGGGAGCACTAAATAGGATCAGTTCACTATGAAAAGCAGAGTGAACAAATTCCTCCTCCATCCCTAGCTACAAGCTCATTGTGAAAACTCCAATATCCTAGACATACTGTACTTCGTATGCCACCCCCAAAGTCTCATTGTGCTATTCATCTTGGTTAGCCTACCCTAGGGGAAAATCCCTTATAAATGAAGGGCAATATCCAATTCAATCAAACTCGGAGTAGACCCACTGAAATCAATGGACTTAAATGACTTAAGTCCGTTGATTTTAGAGGGTGTGACAAACACTGGATATTACCCAAAGTTAAAGAGATGGTTAAATAATATGCTTTCCCTTCTTTTAAACTTTTAAAGTGATTTCCAAATTAGTGAGAACTTGCAAAAACTCACCATGCACAGTCTATATATTTGGAAAGAGAAGAAGAAGGATGGGAACAGGGATTCCCTCCTCCCCGGCCATTGATGACCTTGGCGAGCACTGAAATGGTAAATTGGTTGCTTTCAAATTCATTAGTCTGATAAGAAGTTTGCACCTTGGTTTGTGTATTAGTTTCTGCCCTGCAAAGAAATCCAGCAATTCAAAGGCTTTTTAGTGGAAGTGCAAACAAAACAGCAAAAGAAAATGGGTTTTGGTCCCCTGATGCACTGGCTGACAGCTGACTCTGCATAGCACAATGAACAAGACATGCATCGTTTGAGAAGAGCAGGGAAATGTCAGTTGGGGCTATCAATATAGTGAATAGGATGTGATAACCTTTAAATACATATAAACAATGTGTCCCCACATATTATACTTTCCTATTCCCTCCAGAAAGAGATATTTCTTTCCCAGCTCTGCATATGGCAGCAGAGGAAATAAAACCAACTAACTGTGGATTAATGATTTTGCCCAAAGGAAGAAATAAACTTCATTTAAAAGGTGTGTTTAAAAATAATGGCTAAGGCAAATACACAGGTAACATGAAAGTACACTTAAAATATAGATAAATCATGAATCACAATCAGAGGCATTAAATCTGTTTCAGAGATAAGGCAATCTACATGATTCAATTTAAGTTCGCTATAATAAGGTTCAACAGGACCACAGCTCACTTTTGACTTTTTACCTACCTAGCTGTGTACGACTTAGCAAGAGGATCCCATATCTGAACCTCCATACACATCGACTGAACTAATTTTCACTTCTCTTTGGCTGACAGTGCTGCTGAACAATTTCCCAAAGTATTTAATAATGAATTAAAGAGCAGATTGACATTTATTAAACAGTTTTAATTTTGAACTATATTCTCTTTAGCACAGAGACAGAGAGAACCCCTTTCCCCGCTCTCTTTTATTATTTTAAAATGTGAACATACCAGGTTTTCAAATGTCATCAGTGATGTGGCATGTCCAGGGAATTCTTACAGTTTATATCCATGGCCATTGTTGTCATTTTGTAGAAAGATGCAGAGTTCTGAAAAGAGAGATTTGCAAAATAAATAAGTAAGTCCTATTAAGAACATTCAAGACTGTCTAAAATTGATATTTTCTATAAGGGTAGATGAAACTGCATTAGAAAATGCCAGCCCCACACAAATTCTGTAAGAATTCTGTCCGGTGTGTTGCAGGTATACTATATATATGTGCAGTGTTTTAAGAACTATCTGGTCAATGAGTAGAACTAATGCTCTTCAAAGTAACAATAATATGCATACAAGCCTCTGAAACTTTTTTTAAAATTCACTTCAAGGTGAAGTCTTGTCATGTGATAAAGAAGAGGTGTGCAGTACTTTTCCCACATCTCTGAGCAATTGCAACCAACTCTTAAACTTTTGCTATGAGGTTAGAGGGCATTTGACTTCCAGGAACTTTTCCTTATTGGAGGCACTACAACTGCAAGTTGTGGCACTGGGTTTAAATTTTCTTCTTTTTGCATTCCCTCAACTTTAGCGACAAAGAGGTGCAGAGTCAGGTGAAGGCTGCTTGTCTGATGTTTGTTAGGATTGCCATATTTCAAAAATTAAAAACGCAGAAACCGAAATTGTGGAGGCATTTTATTGAGGCTTTTTTCACGTCCTTCTTTGGGAATCCTGCACCCCATGGCGGTCACATAAAGGAACACCCTTTATGGGGTCCCCATTGTCAGATATATGAAATGCACTGCATCCGTTGTGCCAGCCTTAGCCATTCTTGCACATGAAAAGTCAGAATAAGTTCATTACACTCTGACATTTTTAATGACACACAAGAGAAAGGCTGGAGGCAAGAAAATGGCTCAGCCTCTGAATTTGCTGCCTGAAGCAACTTCTTCATGTATCTTCATGATGAGGCTGGCCCTCTGTAATCCCAGAGGAATTCTGCTCCTTTATTATCCTCATGTAATGCCGTGCATTTGCACGCAGATTTATAAAGAGCTTTTTGAGCATTGGGGTTTCCTGCTGTTTTCTTTTTATAGCTAGAACCAGAACTTTTAAATTATTTCAAAGCGTCCATTTCTAGCTCAAGCACAGTCAATCATGAGCCACTGCCATGGTGTTATTATTGCTTGTGGGTGTGCAACGATTAAGGGAGTTTAAAAATAGCCATCTGACAGTCAGGTTTTATCAAATACAAGCTAGCATTGGACATTAGTTTCCATTGTTCATGTATGATCTGATTAGAAAGACTCATCTCCAAGTTCTAAAAATACATGGCAGATTTCTAATTATAGTCTATTATCTTCCTCCAGACATAATTAGGAATTAAGGAATATAAAATCTATAGATCAGCAGAGTAGTTAAGAGGAAAGGGAATAGCTCACAAATCACGGTTAATTTGAAGTCAGGGCTCTGATGCTTGCAAACTACCCATTCTATTTGGCTGGTGACATGTCTCTTAAAAGTAACTAAGACATGGAGAGCATCTGAGACACTCAGCACCGCAATACCTCAAGAACTGCCTTTCACCATATGAAATGACCCAGACCTGAGATCATTATCTGAGGCCTTTCTTGGTGTGCCTCCTCCACAAGAGGTCCAAAGGGTGATAATACAAGAACAGGCCTTTTCTGTGGTGGCTCCCCGCTTGTGGAGTGCTCTCCCCAGGGAGGCTCATCTGTTGCCTTCAGTGCATATCTTTAGGTGCCAGGCAAAAACATTTCTTTATAACCAGGCCTTTGGCTAATTAAATAGCCTATGTCCTTTTAAACTGTGCATGGTGGTGGGGCTGTTGTTGTTGCTGCTTTTACTATAGTATGTCTCTTTTTGTTTTAGTACTATAAACTGCCCTGTGAATCTCAGATGAAGGGCAGTACAGAAATTTAATAAAGAATAAATCATCATCATCGTTGGATACAAAAAAGTGCAGACAGCTGTGCTATTGATTGTGAATTTGCACTTCTTGAAATGTTCAAATATTGTTGTTGTTGTTAATATACATTCTTCAGACCTTCTTATTCAGGGAAGAGTGTCTGTGTTTAAATGGGGACAAAAGGAATGTAGCCCACTGTGGCAATCAGAGGATAGACTGTTCAGAGACCTCAATATTGCAACTTTCCACCATTGTGTAAAAACCAGCATTGAGCTAATCTTGTTTGGCAAAAGACACAGTCTAATCACTACTTTTGCTACCATGATAGCTTTTGTTTTGCTTTGCTTTCCAAGAGTTCTGTGAGACATGAATAGAACCGGAAACAAAATGTGTCTAACCTAAGGATGATTATATTTTCTGAATGATACACTGTTTCTCCAAGATTAGAAACTCAAGGTATGTCTTCGCTGGCTGAACTGATTAAACCATAGTTCAATTAAATGCATCTTTCTAGTTCAGAAAGACCTGGCTTTCAGAGTACCAATGTGGAAAAGCCAGAAAATACTGCCATTTCACCACCTGTATTTTTAGAATTTATTTTGGATGTAATTCATTTTGTTCTAAACTCTTGTGTCAGAGGAAAAGTAATGTCTTGTTCAGAAGCTCACACATTTTAAATGGGAACCTATGGTTAATTGGAGACTTCCACATTTAACTGAGGCACACATTGAAGGAAGGAGAATAAATCTTTGTTTATTGGGATGAGCAATAATCATCTAGATGCAGCCACAGTGTCCTTGGACCCACCAATCAAATGGCTGATTCTAGTGACGTATCATTTATTAGCTATCTTGTAGGGAAATTGTATTTTTCTCTGATTTCTGTTGAGCGAACTCAAGTTCCTGATTAGTTTTCAGACTATTCAGACCATCTGCATATACTTAGCTGCCTTGATTACCTTTAATATCACCTCTTTACAGCTTATGTCTTTTAAAGGAGCCCATCAGGCATACTGTCAGCCAAAGAGAAGTGCAAAATACAGGCAAATGCAGCTCACAAATATCTATGGATGACTCTTCGAGCTTCCTTCCCAATCATCCTACTTGCCACTCAAATCAGATAAAATATGCATCAGGAGGCAGCATGCTACCAGCAGTTTCTAACAACAGGCAAACAAGAGCAACAAGTCATTTCCCAAAATGGCAAGCTGAGTTATAAGAGCAGGGGCAGGAAGAGAGGAAGGAGCAGAAGACAGACCAGAAACATCCAGCTGGGATTCAACTGGACCATGTGTCATGCTAAATGACGACTCAACGTTCTGTTTTGACAAATCAGTGGTGAAACAGATATTTTAAATTTCTATTGATTAACTGAAAATTTGAAAATGGGCCCCTGCCTTCCAAGAGGTGAAAGGAAAAGTAGACTTTGAATTCCAAACTGATATCGTATTATTCAAGATAGCTCCCCGCTACGTTTAGTGGTAATTTGCCTTGTTAAAACGTAACAAAACAATCTGTTTCTAATCCAGTTTTTAAATTGCATTGTTTACTTGCTTGCATACAGTTTTAGTAAACTGCTTTTACTTTTACTGGATTTTGTTTGAAAAGTATTTTATAATTGTTTCAAAATAAAATAAAATGAACACATAAGTAAGCTAAGGACAGAGAGGAAGGAGGGAGCCCCAAATATTGAGTAGCAGCAGTGCTTTTTTTCTAAAAAAATATTTAGGGGTACTCTCATTTTCCTACTCATATTGAAATACTGCCCCTCAATGAGGCCAAACTTAGATTCACAAAATGTTTACGGGTATGCATACCCCTGTGTCCCCCCCCCATAAAAAACACTTAGTAGAAGTTCCTGCTAGCAGTTGTCCCTACCTATTTTTTTGGTGGTGGCAGCGGGTGTGTGTGTGTGTTCTCCCTCAGCTTCCATGTCCTCTGGTCTTTGGAGCATTCTGGGTATTATGGTTGCCATGGGGGAGAGGAAGCCAAGGAAATCAGTTTCTGCCTATCTGGTCATAAGAATTTAACTCTAAAGCCAGCCTTACTTGTCAGCTAAGATGAACCATTTTACATATTTAAAAAGGGGTATATAGGTTTCAGAAGGGTAGAGAGAATGGAATTCAAGGGTTGGTGGGGATGGGGTGGGTGAGCTGTAACAAGATTCAAATTCCCACTCTTAATGAAAAATATAAATAAATAAGTACATTGATTTGGATTATTTTATTCCTCATGCCTTATAATACAATAGCCATTCACTGTATGAAACAGAGAACTAGGTACATTACACCCCCTCCCCCACCCTAAGGGACTGTTGTTTGTGCTCTAAAACATGTGGTGGGAATAGCTGTCCCATGCCCTTCATAAAAGAGCTGGCTTTTCTAATGTTATTAACAAATCTAGACCTCTGACAATGTTTCTGAGCACCTCATAGGAATGCCGGACTAAGGCGCTTACCCTATCTCCATTACCTAATTTGTAGTGGGATATGGATATCTATATGTATAGATAGATAGATCTCCTAATTACTTTACCCTGTGCCCTGGGTGATAAGATCTTGATTTAAGCAACATGCAGGAGTCACAGGAAAACAAGCTCAGCTGTCTTGAGCTGCATTACACTGACACTGATTAATAAAGTCATACTGATGAACACCCACTGAGATCTGGCAAGCTGACATAAAAAGGTCTTGGCAATGGGCTGTTTGGTATAAACACAGAAACAGTTTAAAATAGATGGCTATCAGTTTGTAGATTCCACTTGGTTTAGGGCCAAAAATGGATTTAAATCCAAGCTAAGCATAGAAGGGGATAAATGTCTTTAGACTAAAGTTTAAAAGGAAATGTAAATACGTTTGCAGAGAATTCCAGGGATGTATTTACATAAAACACAGACTGATTCAGCGGAGTGTTCTAGATATGTATATTCAATGAAGTGATATGTTAAATACCCTTATAGCAAATGTAAAGAAGTCCTCTAAGCATCAGACCTATTTCTCTGGTGTTTCAACCACACATAATTCAGGGTTCTGTGGGAATCAGTGTTGTCTGCAGCCATAGAGATTCTGGTCACCCGCCTTCTGCCTCTGTTTTGACAGGGATTTGCTCCAAAACTATATTCTTAGAATGTCAAATCTCTGCCAAGTAAGAAATCCACCCGCATCCTTAAAATGCTAAAGATTGTTTCTTCTAAGTATAAAAACAAACAAATATACACAGACATGAGTGACATTCGTGCTTATGCACTCAATCCTCTGTTGTGTGAGATTTTGCATCTTTGGGTTTATTTGCTCCTGATAAAGGACACTGAATCTTAATGCCTTGTGTGGATCATTCTGCATCAATATTTGTGCAATTAATTCTACCCAGACAAGCCAACAGTGTACATCTATAAATATTTACTACACCTTCAGTTCAGCCTGGAGAAATAAATAGAAATTTAACAGTGCAACCACAAAGAAGAGCCCCTACCCACAATATATTCCCCCCCTCTACTACGGACCTTTACACAAACTACATTTTTGGAAATGTTATACCATAATGACACTGGGGGAATTAAATGTATTAGAGTTTGAAGCTCTTTAAATGGCCCTCTTGGTGTATTTCCGGTGATACTTGGAAGGTTTGAATTAGTCTAAGCTCCTGTGAGTACTTTGCCTTCTTCCTTAGGCATTGTCATTTATAAAAAAAGAATAATACCACAAGCTAAGCTAGCCACACTTAGGCCCAGGTGACCTCGAGCATAGTCAACTTCATGTTGGTCTGCGGTAAATAACTTTTATCAAGAATTCCATTGCCAAAGCCATGCTCTTCTGCATCACTCTTAAGGCAACTTGGAAACGAGCAGATGTGAGCTCCTGCAAGCTGTCAACAGTTTCGAAAAGGCATGTAATGTCATCTATTCACTTGTTTGGCTGTCTCATGACCAAGATTTCTCACTGCTTGCTGTGATGGTAGCACATTATCATCTGTTGATGAAACCTAGCAATAAGTGGTATGTTCTTTTCTGCCTTTGAAGAAGAATGCCCTTCAGTGATCAGTGAAACAGATATAAAAAACGAAGGCTATAAAGTGGAATGAAAGTTAGTTCATCAATAGGCACAATAAATAGTGTCCTGTTTATGCAGCTTTCCCTGGAGGGAAACTCATTTCGTTAATGGTTCTAAGACTTAGAAAACGGTCTAAAGCTACAGCACAGGAAAAAGTGTGTCCCTTCTGCTACAGCTTCCTGTATCCAAACAGCTGAAGGATAGTTTTGAAAATAGATGATACACATTAAAATTAAGAAGTATCCAATAATCTTTTGCCCTTTTATGTTAGCAATGTGAGTTAAAATGCTGACTTGCTGTCACATTTCATTTTATTTTGAATCCGGCCAGAAGGTGAAATGATGAAAGGTTAAGAATGGTTTTGTTTTTGTTTTATTGTATCCCTGAACAAAAAAACAGAAACTAGCAACTGAAAGGAAGGTCAGAAAGAAAATAAAAATCAAGATGGGCTTCCCTTGGAGACTCCTCAGAAGTTGTAGTTAGTAGAGCATGAACGTAAGAGTTATCAGAAATCTTTCCTAAATCAAAAAGCAGAGATAAATTTTGAGATCCTTTCAAAATTTATTAAGGAGATACATCCACACCTTTCTAGCGAGGTCTCTTCCTTCAACAAATTGCTAGGAGCATAATTCAGATATACAAAGCAGGAAGTAGCTCTTGACAAACCCCGCTTAGCAACCAAGGAGCCTATGTAATAGAACTAAGTGCCAGTATGGACTCCTGAAGCCCCTTAAGATTGTCCAGGAGAGAGTGATGGATCTTTCAAAATTGGGTGTTTCCCTGTTTCATTCTAAACTCTTCAAGTCCAGAATGATCTAAAATTGTCAAAATGGAAGAATGGTCACAGAGCAGCACATTTAAGGTTGTCAGCAATGAGTTGAATATTGGCAACAATATTACAGTCATTTATATACATGGCTGGCTGGCTGGCTGCCTGCCTGCATACATACATACATACATACATACATACATACAACTACCATCTAAGGAGATTGTTTACCCCAGGCACAATTAGGCATGTCACATGGGAGCAGTAAATACTTGAGACCAGTGTGTGGGTTCTTCAAGGCCACAACTTTATTAGTTACAGAATATGCAAATTTAGTATGACATAGTACAAGGATTCACCTATTGGGCAGCTCCTCCACTGTCTGATGTCAGGTCCAGCCCACGTTCTGCTCTGGTGAAGGTGGTTGCCCACCTCTGAATTGCTCTATAACATTCCTCAGATGAAAATCGGGACATTTCTCACTCCCTTCCCAACTGACTTATCCTTGATGCCCCATTTTTGTCCCTCACTCCTGCAGAATATTTCCTATCAGAAGAAGGGCGAGTGGCACCACCGTTACACCAACGGGGCACAGCAGAAAACCCATTATTCCCAATTTAATTTAATTTAATTTAATTCTTTGGGAGATTTACAAAAAGAAAAACACACACCAATAAATAAATTCTAGACTTGAGCAAGCTTAGATGTGGACGCACAAAGCATTTTTTTTAAAAAAAAGAAAATCTAGACTCCTTGCACCCCCTTTCTTCTTGGCCAGGGCAACCCTACCCTACCCTCTGCCTACTCCCAGGGCTAGGTCTCGGTGGCTGCAGCCTCTCCTCTCCCCCCCCCACACTCTCCAGCTGCCACTTCAAGCTGCCCAAGGGAAGAGGCAGGCAGTAGCAGCCACAGAGAGGCCATGGAGATGCAATAGGATGCTCCCTCAAAGCTGCAGCTGCCACCACCATCATCGCTCAGGGTAAGTGCCAGCTCATCCTCCTCCCCAAGCAGATACTGCACTGGTGGGGGAAACAGGGACATTCCAGGTTCAAAGCAGGAGCCAGGATGGCTTTCATAATTCTGGGACCGTGCTTGGAAAATCAAGACACTTTGAGGGTACGATTATAGGAACAACAGCACTTATCTCTTATTGTTCTGGAGCTTTCCTCTCAACTATCTATTGGCTTGGATTTTTACAGTGCACTCTGAAATGGGGGGAAAAAAAGAGAGACATTTGCAGGCCACAGGAGAAGCTAGCTGTGTGGGCCAGGAACGCTGCCATGTCAAGATGGGATAAAACCATACCTTAAACATATTGTTGAGAGCCAACAACCACAGATCCTCATCTGCCTTAGGGCCAAACTAGACACAAACCTAGGTAGCAGCAGGCAGCTAGGTATATATAAAGCAGCAATGTATCTTTGTTTTCAGCGCATGTGAAATTTGGCCCTTATCGTCAAGCCATTTCCCTCCTGCTGTAATACCCAGAACCGGAGAGGGCACTGCATAGTGTGTTCTCCTTCATGGAGAGCATGTGTTGCGGTGGGGGCCGCCAGGACACACCAAAGTTGGGGGCGGGCTAATTGTTCATTGGCCACTGATGTGATTGGTGCTTCCCTTGTTGTTGGGAAGAAGTTAATGTTGCTATTTGTTGATTGACAGCCAGAAATGCTAAAACTCCTTGCACGAAGCTAGGGCTTCCTCTTTTCGCCTGTGCATCGGATTGCCCGCCCCCCCTCCCTAGAATTAGGGTTGTTCGCTTTGACCACCTTTCTATGCCTGTCATGGGGTCGTCTGCTCTTGGGGCAGGGGCCTGGTAGGAATTTTGTCCATCTGGCTGATTGGCTGGGGCATTTGGTTTTTGCCTACTGCGTAGCAAATCGTCACAACTTGTAAGGTTGTGGTTAGGCATAGGTTTATGGTTTGGTTGGTTGAGGGGCAGTGGTTGAGTGCCTGCCCTTGGTAGGTTGAGTGCCTGCCCCTCTAATGCTGCTGCTGCAAGGGATTCCGTTAAAGGAATTGGGGGCTAACTATTGCTTGTCCACTCTGTCAAGGGGGCTCGGGCCATAGCAATGAGCTCCTGGTTGCATTTGGGGTGAGGGCAGGTTCCCTGCTCCGCGTAACCCCCAAGTGTATTCCCCTATTCTGACTTTCGCATTGTGCGGAATGTCAGTCTGTCCCCCATGGGGGGGGGGCAGATAGTCGCAACCAATGTCTAAGCAACCACTCACAAATTTGTATTTCAATAAAGTTGTGGCCAAAATTATGCCAAAAATCTTAAACAAAAATTCTGTGTGATGTGTGAGTTATTGGGGTGGCCCTGGGGACCTCGACACGCAACTAGGTATGCTGATGCCACCTTAAACCTTGTCTCCACTGTATTTCTCTCTTTCTGTTACCGTCACAGCTGTCTCTCTCTCAATCTTTCCCTTTTCTGTTTCCCCAGAGACCGACTCCCAGGCCCCAACAGAGAAATTTACAATATATATATTTAGAGCAAGGAGAAGCATGTAGCTGCCCAAGAGCCCCACACAGCACACAAGGCAGAGTGTTTGCCTTTTGAAACGGGGAGGCTGCTATGTTCTTTACACAAATGCACTTAACTGCAGTTAAAAGGGGTGGGGGAGAGAGAAATCTTGTCGTAAGTGCATGGATGCTTTTAGAGAGAAGTAGCAAACCATGCCAATAATGACATCTGCTTAACAGAAAGGTCTAAGGCTGAATTTTGAGTGTTTATTGGATGGAAAAGTAATCATCCTGAAAACACAGAGAGCTTCTAGATGTGTTTGGTGCAGCAAGTCTCTCTCCCTTTTCTATGCTGAAGTCCTTTCCCTTTGTACTTTTAAAAGCTTTCAAACGTATTATGACTCACAAAAGAAGAATGGAGGCTTGAATTGTGGGGCACAGTGATTCTCCGGTGCTGCAGATGTGTAACTTTCCCCTTTTTTCATTGATTGATTGAGTGCTATTGTTTCTGAACTGTGGCTGATTACCAGGGATGTCGATCTTCAGCTCTGCTAAAAGGTTCTCCCTGCGTTATAAAACCGTATGAAATTATGTACTCCAAAGTGGCTTTATAAAATTAATATCAGTACATTCTTCTTATGTTGTCAATGGGAATTATAATTGTGAAGTTTTAAAGAAAAGCTTACAGTGGTGGGACTGGGAGTTCAATTATTCCATTGTTCACATATTTTGATCTTGGCCGTGGAGTATGCCCAGAAAGGTATGGTTTTCAGCATGCTAAGCCAAACACCAAGGGCCCATTTGCAATGGTGTTTATCCTCCTCAGAGAACAGGAATAAATGCATATACCTGACAAGATGATCATAGCTGTAGTCAACAGAAAATACGCAACCATTAGGGGCTGCAGATTGTACTAATTTTATAAGTTTGGAATCAAATACAGACCCAAGGTATGTACAAATATACAGAGAGATGCCCTATCTGTCAGAGAAGAATTATGACTTAGAGTAACAAGTATATATTTTCTTTTCAAATGCTTCCTCACTATAAAAATTCTATTTTACTAAGAGAAAATCAAATAAACTCTATTAATGAATTTGTACAAGTGGCTTTCTTGCCAAAAGTCTGTGGAGAAGCCCTTGTTTTGACATTTTCTTAAAATGCGTCTCTCTCCATTAAAACAGTTTCTTTTCTATTTGTCAGTTGATAAGAAAACAGTGGTTTCTAGCGTAGTCATCCTCAAGAATCTTGCCTTATTCCACAAATGGAAGCCCTAACTAATCACTATATATACCTGGGATGTTACAAAGTAGATTGATAAGGTGAAAAAAGTCAAATCTTTTTTTAAAAGATGAGAAAAGCTTAGGCTTTACATGGTAAGATGAAACGTTGCAATCCATTGTTGTTCAAAATATAATACAGTGGTGCCCCGCAAGACGAGTGCCTCACAAGACGGAAAACTCGCTAGACGAAAGAGTTTTCCGTTTTGGAGGTGCTTCGCAAAAGGAATCTCCTATGGGCTTGTTTCGCAAGATGACAATGTCTTGCGAGTTCCTGCTGGTTTTTTCCCCTCCCCCCTTTTTCTAAGCCACTAAGCCGTTTATCAGCTGATCCGATCAGCAGATAAGCCACTAAAAGCCGCTAATAGCACTAATCCGCTAATCCTTCAATGGGCTTGCTTCGCAAGACGAAAAAAACCGCTAGACGAAGAGAATCACAGAACGGATTCTTTTTGTCTTGCGAGGCACCACTGTACTCTTTTGTACTTTTCACAAACATGATAAAGATATTAAGATAGGCTTTGATGGAATCCATTCATTGAATACCTGCCTTATACATAAAATGTGTCAATAGGAAGGAAAAGATAAAACAAGCAAGACAACAGAAAGACTAACTGATGGAAAGTTGTATTTTACAGTGGAATGAAAAAGATACAATTGTGAAAAATTCTAATGCATTAAGACTTACTGAACTATAAAAACAAAAGCAATAGATATTGGTAGCCACTTAACTCTTGATTTTCATGTTTCAGGAATTAATGGAACTGGAAAGGATAATGAATTTAAGCACAAACCTAACTAAAGAATGGATACTTTAAAAAGAAGTTCTGAAACTGTTTTAAAGTAGACATAATTGCTTCGCTGGCATTTGATTAATGGGCAATAAGATGAAAAAGCTTGTTGCTTTCTTGCACAATCAAAAAGTCTTCCCAACAGAATTTATACATGGACTATCTACATGAAATGTTTCACAGCATCATGTGATATGCTGTGGAAATATAGCCATGCAGTATGGGTATGCATTAATCTGAAGAGCGGGCTTTTTCTATAGTGGCATCCTCCTAGAGAAGGCCACTGGGGAATTTATTATCTTCAGGATTACTCCCCACCCAAAAAAGTGGATCACTTTGTTACACTAAACCAGCATTTGTTATTTTAGCATGCATCCACCTGGTCTGCAGTTCTTCACAATCCCTTTGTTTTTTCCACTCTGAATCATCTGGTGTCATTTGCAAACTTGGCCACCTCCACATCCCAAACTCCAGATCATTTATCAACAACAACAGGTGCCAACAACAAAAGGTTAGAAAAGATTTGACCCCCTTGACTTTTCCTTTCAAATTGTATGAGAAGCCTTGTTTTTGAGCATACTCCTCTATTGAAATCAAATTTAACTATGCCAGAATTCCTTGACAGTTGTCCTCTCAAATTGAATTTGATATCACAACGACCCCTATGACTTGTGCTGAGTTGTGGACACTACTTAGGATCAGAGTGGAAAACCTTTTCCAGTCAAGGGCCACATATCCTCCTGGGATGAGGTTCCCCATTCCTGATCGAAGAAAAAGTCCAATGTTTCCTTTCCTCTGTGTGGTTCTAGGGCACACTTGTTTAGAGCATCTAGATGTACATTTACCTAGTCTATTTGAGGTAACTGAAGTCAACCATTGCTACAATACTTTATCGCAAGATCACAATGAGCATTTGGGTTAGGGGAGAAAGGGAAATAATCAGTAGCAGATGGAGAGGTAGGATTTGCATTTCTTAGTACAGAAAGTATTGATCTGATGCATAGAGATCTTTTCTATTCTAATTAATTCAAGAGGGTTCTGGAAGCTTCTCTGTGTGAAAGAAACAAGCAGGAGGTTCGTGATGTTTGGGTTATTCCTTCAAAGAAGCTGAGCACAGCTGGCTTAAACTGGTCCTGTTATCTCTTTCTGTCAAGGTCATGCTGACTATAATAGTAAGGCCAGAAGGAGCCTGGGTTTCACTCTCTTTCTATCTCCCTTTCTTTCTGGTGGTTTAGTCTTATTATAAGTTATTGTCAGTTTAAGCCTGCTGCAACTGGATTTCTTATGGACAGTGCCAATCCTGAATGAATGACCATTATGCTCATTTGCCTTCAGTAGCAGTAAAGCTGTGCTGGATGAAATACAATTGCCTCTGGTCTGTTTGGGGGAAATCCTGTAACATGTTTAGGTTTTTACTCTGATAACTATATGTTGGAGTTCTGCTCTGGATCAATATTGAGCAGAATCTATGACCAATGGCACTCAACTGACCCCCTGATAGCTGAGTTGCTGCTGCTTACTGAGAAGGAAAGAGGTATGAGGGGGCTTAAAGGTAAAGGTAAAGGGACCCCTGACTATTAGGTCCAGTCGTGACTGACTCTGGGGTTGCAGCACTCATCTCGCTTTATTGGCCGAGGGAGCCGGCGTACAGCTTCCGGGTCATGTGGCCAACATGACTAAGCCGCTTCTGGCGAACCAGAGCAGCGCACGGAAACGCCGTTTACCTTCCCGCTGGAGCGGTACCTATTTATCTACTTGCAATTTGACGTGCTTTCAAACTGCTAGGTTGGCAGGAGCAGGGACCGAGCAATGAGAGCTCACCCCGTCACGGGGATTCAAACCGCCGACCTGATCAGCAAGTCCTAGGCTCTGTAGTTTAACCCACAGCGCCACCTGCGTGGTGCAAACACCTCTGTGGAGTAAATCCAACACTCCTGCCTGTGCATTTGCACTGCACCAACTTCCCTGCTGTCATGTCTCTCCACTCTCCTTTCTGATAAGCAGCAGTTACTCAATTGTCAGGAGGCCACATGAGTGCCACCATCCTACCACGCCATCCACTACTGGTCATAATATGTTCCCAAGAATAAATTGCTCTTAGGGCTGGTATTGCCACACACAGTGATTCTGTTAGGAATCTGCCCCATTTCAGTTTCTAGGTTGTTTGTTTTTAATCTCTTTGAAGGACAAAGCAACATCACACAGAATGCATCATTTTCATTCCTTCCTGTTGAAATCATTCTTAGATTGTTTTGATAATTTATCCTTATAATGAACTGAATTGTTCTGCGCTCATATCTGTAGCTGCTGCAAACTCACTTTGAGGGCAGTAACTGCAAAGACGGAGGAGGGTAATACAAACTTGATCAGACTTTTCCAAAAGTAAAAAAAAGTGGTCTAGAAATTTAATAAATAAATGCAAATTTACACACACACACACACACACACACACACACACACACACACACACCCTTGCAAAATGGCATTGTTAGGAAAGGCGAATTCAGGATATGTTTGCAAGTGACAAGCAAAGTGTAGTTCCAAGAAATCAGGCAGAGTGAATAGATAAAATGGCTCCAAGCTAAAAGATCAGAGCTGAATGTGTAATGAAGTTTGGGAATATTCAGATATCTGTGTCTGTCATCCCTTTCTTGGTGAAATTTCAACTCGCTGCAATGGGGACATTTTCACCCTTGACCAATTTTGCAATGGAGTTGCAACACCCTGAAAAATGCTGATAGCTTTACAGCTTTAGGAGTCACTTCACTGGTTTTTCAAGACAGTAATTGGTGCAACCTTGGCAATAATGACACAATGCAAGATCTTGTAGTAGGCTGCTGACAAAGCATGTGAACAGTAAAAAAACACACCACATACAGCGGGCTTGTCAGCACAGTTTGATCTAAAAACTTGCCCTTTCACAGTAGAGAAAAAAAGGAGTAGAAGGCCAGGCTAGTCAGGTGGTTCTAGTTTTGTTTCTCTGTGTGTCCTTTCCAAGATGATGGTTTGTCTCTGAAACTTTTTTTAGTTTGTGCAGAGCTAGAAGATGGCTTGTACTTAGATGCTCTGGGGAAGCGCTGTACTCACTAGCAGCAGAGCTTCAGCTTTGCATGCAGAAAGACCCAGGTTCCATCCCTGACATTTCCAGGTAGGACTGAGAAAACTTCCTGCCTGAAACCCTGGAGAACCACTGCCACTCAGTGTGGACAATATGGAGCCAGATGTGTCAATGGTCTGACTCATTATAAGGCAGCTTCCTACATTCCTATCAAGCTATGTGCTGTCCTATGCATGAACAAGTCATATGAACAACTATGTCATCTAAAAGGTATCTGTACCACTTTTTCTCCTGGATAAGTGTTTCTCATATGTGCTATGGTGGACCTCCCTAGAGAAGTGCAGAATACTGATTTGGAGAGACACAAAGCCTTCTTGCTCCCCTCTTTCTATGATAGGCATTTTGTTTGAACCACAATGCAGACCCCCAGTGCACGGCTAGCATCAAAATCAGTTCTACTGGGGAAGCTCTGACAAGTTGAGGTCACAAAGCCAAATGAAGAGGATGTTGACAGATTGCCTGAATCCTACCTCACATTTGCCTGAAAGGCTACATTCAAATAGTTAAGAGCCATCGCTAACACAGAGGTCTTTCTCTAATACAGCATTAAGTCTACTGAAATTTGACAGATCAGATAACTGCCTAATCCCATGAGTCTCTGTATTTTTTTTACAAAATATAACATAATTCAAGTGAGGATGGAAGTACAGAAGCTAAAATAAAGACCAAAAAGAATGTTGTCTCCAGTTAATCAGATTTTGACAAGTTATGCCTATTTTAGGTCTATCTATCTATCTATATCTATCTATCTATCTATCTATCTGGAATGTGGGTGGCGCTGTGGGTTAAACCACAGAGCCCAGGGCTTGCCGATTAGAAGGTTGGCAGTTCGAATCCCTGAGACAGGGTGAGCTCCTGCTGCTCGGTCCCTGCTCCTGCCCACCTAGAAGTTCGAAAGCACATCAAAGTACAAGTAGATAAATAGGTACCACTCCTGTGGGAAGGTAAATGGTGTTTCCGTGCGCTGCTCTGGTTCACCAGAAAGCGGCTTAGTCATGCTGGCCGCATGACCCGGAGGCTGTACGCCGCAACTCCAGAGTTGTCCACGACTGGACCTAACGGTCAGGGGTCCCTTTACCTTTATCTATCTATCTACACACAAATCCCACTGATGTGGAGCTAATGAAGATCTTTTTTCATATGAAGCAATTTTAAAAAACAACAACAACAGCCACAAATTACCAAGTATCATTCCAAATGTATGTAGATAATCTGATTTGTCATTTCTGGTGTTCAGTGTGTTAGGAATGTAAGGTGTTAGTAAGTCCTACAGAGCACAAGCAAAATGAAAATTACGATAGCTATGATAGCATTAGCACCCAATCTGTTAGATGCCATAATGGGGTGATAACAGTACTTGATTTTTCATCTTTATTAAGTTTCATGTAAGTTTAAAACACAAGGGCCCACTTGTCAGGGGTTTTGTCTTGTTTTAAAGGTACTCACTATATTTGTGTTTTTAAATGTTTGTAATTACGGTATTTTGTATGTAAATTGCCTTGAGATGGTGGTTTAGAAGGAGATTAATAAATCAGTGTTAATAATAATATTGCTCTGAATTTTACTTCTCAAAATTGTACACTATGAATTTTAAGCCAGTTGGCTGTAACACAGCACATAATCAGGCACACTTTATCTTAAGAACTGAATAGGTGGAACCGTGGCCTTTAAATTCAGTTATTTTATCATAAGATAAATTTAATGGAAAGCTGGTTAGAGAAGATAAGTTAGAATACTGTATTATTATTATTATTATTATTATTATTACTTAGAAGGTGGAATCTGATGGCACAACTATAAGTCTAATTATCCTGGCAATCCACAGGCCTCTGTATGGTAATATGTTGCATTAGGAAGCCATTGTATTTCTCTTTTCTCTGGGTATACAAATTATCTATCAGGTAACATAAAATCAACAATATATGTGTGTGTGTTTGATCTATATATGCCTAACTATAACAGTTTGATTTATGCCTCTTGTGGTGCCTCATTTTTACTTTTTGTTTGTCTCACAAAGCAATGTGAGAAATTGCTGTTTTAAGATTGCAATCTAAGTGTTGTTACTATTCAAATGCAGCTACGGGTAAAAATAATCAATTCTGGCCACCATAATAATTTGAAGGTGGACATCAGACATTGACAGATGTAATTATAAGTGTCACAGCAGATGGGATTGTCACATTCAAATATAAAAGCATGTTGTTCATCTAGTTTTATTGGTTTTTGTTGTTGTTGCTTGCCTTAACAATTCAGATCATGATAAGTTGGCTTAGGAATAATTCATGAATGTTACAAAATCTATGGGCTTTCTTCCATAGTCAGTGCTTTTGAATTTTACATCCAACTGCTTTCAAGGATTATTTTGTATTATTATATTTGCTACAGAGCATATTAAGCTAACATTTTTGTACCGAAATGCTTATCTGTTTTCACTTGATCATGACGCAGAATAACCACAGTAGCCTAATACTGCTGGGGAAATGAATTTGTAAGATTCCAGACCACTATTTGAAAAGAAATATTTGCATAATATTTAGTTAAATCCCCAATGGACACACTAAGACCTCGATTTTGTTTGCAGATGTTATCTTGAATTCATAAATGCTTATATTTCTTCCATAGGATTCTTTAATGCTTTAAAACTCATTTTCAAGAGAGAGTCTATACTCTCTGAACAGAATCTAAAAGTGAAGTGTCATGGGAAGCTTTACAAGGAAGAATTATTTCATGCAAGAAGCATTAATCTCATTTATTTTACTTGCGTCAGTGGCTCTGGGAAGAAACCGAAATAAATTATTATGAGAGAAGCAGGCTATATGAATCCTGGAAAGCAGGATTTCTGAGAATCAGAAAGCCTTCTGCACCAGTTATCCCCAAAGAGTAGATTGGAGCCAACAGATGGAGCTTACAGTTAGTTTACTGATAGCTAGCCTTGCCACCTTGTATCCTGGACACTATTCAAACCACTTTAAATGCCTGAGCACTGCAGGTCACAAAACAGTTCTCGTTTCTCCCATCCATTCCTTCCTATATTCTGTCATCCACCCCTCCCTATCTGCTGTGAAACACACCTGGATATCTTGTCATAACATACAGGGTAGACAACAGGATGGTGGAGGGGAAATGGGCAGGTAGAAAACCTCCAAGTGAGCAACTTGGGATTTAAAGGTATGAATCAGACATTTAAAGGTAATTTGTGCCTTTAAATTCCCAGTTGCTCACTGTCTCTTTTATTGCAAAATGATAACAGGATGTGTAAGTGTGAGGTGTGTTTGTGTGTGTTATTATGCTATATATTTTTGTGTTTTTATATTGAAAACTGCCCTGTGATCTTTGGATGAGGGGCATTTGGAAATTAATTTAATAATGATGATGATGATGATGATGACGATGATGATGAAACAAGGGGATAAAATGTGGGGGAGTCACTTCCATTTGCAGCTGCATTTTCAGTTTTGAAATTCAGTTGTAGATCCCAGTGTCTATAAGTCTTCATTGTTTCTCTGCCATATGGTACGTGGATGAAATATAAGTTAACCTTAAACATTGTATACTACAGTCTCTGTGGCATCAACACAAGGCTCAGTTGTTTCTATTATCACCTCCGAATTTCTGGAGAGTTGTGGAGAACAGAATATCTTGCTTGTGACTTCTGGGACATTTAAATTAGTCCTAATAAATGTTTCCCCATCTGGTGACTTTTGGAAAAAAATAATTCTAATGAGCCAGCATGGCAACCTACACTATTTGTATGGTTTGTCGAATATTGCATTTAGCCATCCAGGAGAAAGAAGGACTGGAGGAAAATGGTCTGGAATATTCAAAAGCTTGCTCTCAGCTGTGTGGCCCTTTGGTTGGCCCTACATTGCCATGCTGTGATACATTAGTTCATGACAACCCGGTATTGTCAGATTGCAGTAAGTGAGCTGAACAAGAGACTAGTGTGTAGGGGACGAATGGGTTAGTGAACAGTTCCACCCAGGAACAGTAGGAATTTTTGTTCTTGCTGGCTTTAATTAAAAGTGTCAGAAACCAAATATTTATGAGTGCAAGAATGATAAAAATGTTATATTTTATAACTGTATGCAACCCAAAATACTGCAATGGTGAGGCTAATGATATGATGAGGATGGTCATATCCAACAGCAACTTTCCAGTTGACTGGAGGCAGCATTAGAGACATAATTTGTCAACAGTGAACACATTTAATTTATTTCCCTCTCTTTCCATGCTCTCTTATGCAACTGGTTTTGTGGATGTAGCTAGAAATACCCCAAAATATCTCCCTGTCAGCAGTGTGCTTAACACTGCTGCAACAGATGTGGAACGACTACAGGTATTAATTGGATAGTGCCTATGACAATTAAACTTGTTTTCTCGTTCACTGCCCTGTGCCCAAAGGAAATTTGGAGCTGTCTTTAAGGTTTTGAAATGTTTTCATGGGTGTAAGAGGTAGATTCTTATCTGTACTTTAAATTCTTGAACAGTGTAATAATAATAATAATAATAATAATAATAATAATAATAATAATAATAATTGTTTATACCCCAGTCACTCTGGGCGACTTCCAGCAAAATATAAAAAATAATGAAATGTCAGACATTAAAAACTTCCCTGAACAGGGCTGCCTTCAGATGTTTTCTAAAAGTTGTGTAATTCTTTATCTCCCTGAGATTCCTTTTCTCTAATGTCCAACCATTTAGCTGTATGGCACTTAGCAACAGGATGCGAATGAAAACGTTACTCTGTTTACTGTTTAGATATTATCAAGGGTAGGCAGTTTTTAATGAACTAAAGTGCTGCTGCTAAGAGGCTCTCCCAGCTCCACCCTTCCCCATTATGTCAGTGCAATTATTTAGTTATCAGTATTGGGTCAGGGCTAATGTAATGGCATTAAAGCAACTTTGCTATTGCCATTGCTAAAGGGTTTTCAATACACAGCATAGGCTTCTCCTAAAATTACCAGAGGAAACACATTTGGGTTGAAAGAAAACTGTACTATGTCCTTAGAGTTACTCTAGAATTCAAACAATACCTTTTGGCTACACTACTACTTTTTCTCTTTCCATGTTCTCCCATCTCTCGGGCTGGATTCACTGAACTTGAACCACTCAATTATGGCTCTGTAGAGGGAAACCAGAATGTCCATTCTGACCCCCCCCTTTATCTTATTTTCTTTATATTGCTTTTCCCACTGTGGTTGTAACCTCAATTACACCATTGCTGTGACATTGCAGCATTCCTAGTAAACACCACAACTCAGAGAATGCAAATACATTTTTACATTTTTTTCACCTATGTGAAGTCTGTACACCTTCTAAAAATAGGCACAAATCTGAAGCAAATGTTTAACAAAGTCACAGAGAAGTCAGATATGTCAGGACCACAGAACAATGCCTGCATGACAGTACAATTCCCTGGGAAAATGTGTCTGCTACTTTCATTGTTCCGTGGCACTAAAACTATTGCCCTATGCATTTTCACTTGGAAATAAGGCTGACACAGCCAACACTAGTGAAGCGGTCAGAGTGTTGTACTAAGATGGAAAGACCCAATCAGACATAAAGCTCACCCGATGACCTTGGGTCATTATCTCCCAGCCCAACATACCTCACAGGCTTGCTGTGATGATAACATGGAAAGGGATCCCTGGAAAAAGGACATGATAAAATGGCAACAAATAGGAACGTTGCATAGAATCGCAGCGTTATTATTACAATACCCTATTAGCTTAGCATCAATAATTCTTTTTTCCTAAGTATTGGTGATAACATGAAATTTCAAATCATAGATAATATGAATTTTGCAATGACTATGCATGACATGAAACCAGTTGATGGCAGAAACTGGTGCTTCAACATCAACTGCATAGCCAGTCACATTTTAGCTGGAACTGTCTCAATCTATGGTACGGATGGATAAACTTTGGGTCTCCAGATGTTACTGGACGACAACTCCAATCATCCCAGACCAATCATACCTGAAGGGCCACAAATTCTTGACTCATAATCTAAACTTTTTCTATTAAAAGTCCACACAAAAAAATCATAGGCATTTCTGCGTGTGTTTTTCATAATATACACAGGTTTGTAGTTTTGTCTGCCATTTTCTTTAAAAGATAGATTTCTGTTCCTATTTTTTACTTGGAGAACTGAATCACAAAATTCAGAGAAGTGCAAATTCTGAAAGCTAGCTATGTTCCAGTTTGCTTATTGGTTTGGAAAGCACAGATCAGATAGATTCACATTAACATATGAACCGGATTTATTTCTCCTCCATCCTTAGTGGTAGCCCCAGTACTGGAATGTAAGTCAATGGAGCTATGCAGCAAAGAAGCCAGCATGGATTTGTTGAGTTGCCCTGAAATCGTAACCCAGAAATGAGCTAGAGTTCTTGTGACACTCTTCAGGGAATGCTGAGACAATGACTATTATCTCAATATGAATAGGGGTTGTAAAGATTTATTTAAGCAGGTTGATAACATTTTGGGCCTCCTTAAGTGTTTTCTAATATCTACAAAAATCTGGTTTGCCTGAAAGTAAATATAATTATTCTTAGCTCAGGGCAAGTTATTTAAAGGAGAGGAGTCATCTGCCTGTATCATACTTACAGCTGCTAAGGCCTCCACAGTATCAAAGTTTTGCTTCACTGAAATGCATCCTGTGGCACACTGGATTCTATTAGGAATAAGTTATATAATAGATTTGAGTCGAACACCTGGTTGACTCTGGCTACACACTGGGATAAGAGCTGTTTATAGGGATGTGCATTCATATTGAAACAAATGGAGCCATTTCATCACTTTCAGCTATGGAGTCAAACAGAAATCACTCCCAAATGAGTAGCTAGTCAATGGGTAGCATTGTTTATGTTATGCGTTCTTCTACTGTTTTCAATCTCCCTAGCCTAGTTGCAAGTGCTATAGCAGAGTGTTGGTCCTTTCTGATTCCTAGCCAGATCAGATACAGCTAGGTCAAATGGCGCAAGGAAAGAACAATGGAACAGTCTGATTCAATTCAGACAAAAGCACCCTTCAATTCAATGGGTTTTCATTCTGTAAAACTACCTCCAAATGTTGGCAACTAAGGTGTGCCAGCCTATTATTTTCTAATAATGAACAGCTGTCATTTTTTATTATGACCATGGGTGATCATTTAACAATTTGTATGTACAGTGGTACCTCGGGTTACATACGCTTCAGATTACATACACTTCAGGTTACAGACTCTGCTAACCCAGAAATATTACCTCGGGTTAAGAACTTTGCTTCAGGATGAGAACAGAAATCTTGCTCCAGGGGCATGGCAGCAGCAGGAGGCCCCATTAGCTAAAGTGGTGCTTCAGGTTAAGAACAGTTTCAGGTTAAGAACGGACCTCTGGAACGAATTAAGTACTTAACCTGAGGTACCACTGTATTATGTTTGCAAAACTGAGTGACAGTTTGGAAGAGATGACAAGAGGAGGTGGTTGTCTTCAGATAGAGACTTATGACTGCTGTAATAATTGTAGGAAAAGGAGAATGAAGCATTAGCCTATGGGGCAGAGAGCATGAGTAGCGGAAAGGAAATACTGTGTAGTCTCTGTATCCTAGGTCTGATCTTGTGAGCTTACCATGGAAAAAATGATGTGTTTCCTTTTACCCTTTGGGGGCTCGTCTGGTATAAATGTGTTGAAGGGTTGGTTATAACTCTGTTTAAGAATAATCTGCAAATCAAATCAAAGTGGTGGTGGTGGGGGGAGAGAGAGAGAGCTGTGATTAGGATGGATGATTGTAGAGCAACAATCAGTTAACATTGCCTGACCTGCAATGAATGTTTTGCAACCTTATGAAAGATTGTATATTTCTATTGGGCATATACTCCCTTGTGTGGTTTCTTTCTTATTCTTTAAAGATATTTTCCCTGGAGCGTTAGACAAAATGGTTTTCGAAACCTTAATGAAAACAATACATCACTTATGAAGAATTTTCAAGCAAGATCTTGGAAATCTCACATCTTCATGATTGTTTAATTTGTCAAACTGTACCAGGAAAATTCAGCCCCTACACATTTATCTCGTACATCTTCCCTGGAACACATCCAAGCAAGGGCAGATAATCAGGGCTACAGTGTAATCAAGGTTTTCTTTTTTTCTTTTAGGCATATGCTGTGACTAGTACATAGGTCAAACAATCTCATTTTACTTTCTTTCTGATCAGTGTTCTCAGAACCGGAATATAAATCAGGTTTTGTTAGTTGACACAGATTACTTTCTCTCCCCTTCTCTCCCCCTTCTCCGTTTTCCTTCCAGATACTCTGCTGTGACTATCAAATAGATTTATGAGGCATTTTACATATAAGCAAAAGTGCAGTGTTAAGAACGAACATTCCAAATACTAACACTTAGATGCTCAGTTGCCAAACCACTTCATTTAGGAAAATCGTTAGTTCATAATTACCCTTTAAAAGTAATTGAAGCGTTTGCAAAACTGGATGAGATAATTCATAGCCTTGTTGTTTTAGGTGTGCCAAGCAGATTGTTTTAAAGACTGTTTAGGGCTAAACATTGCCACGTACTTTAGCGGATGACTGACTGGTCACTAATTAGGACTTTAGCTTCCCTGATTGAACCATATATGCCGTATAAATTAAGCAAACGTGCCTGCAGTAGATTTGCACTGGGATGTGATATAAGGCATTGTGGCCAAGAAATGGATCTATAAAGCATCCAGGAGAACATCTTTGAGGACATGTAAGCCAACAGGAGGAAAGGGGTTTATCCTAAAACTTCAGAGAAATTTTGTTTTCATGTAAGAGGCTGAGATGTTGTGCCCTGTTCTAATATTCATTTTTTTATGTGTCATCAGGATAGCAGCCTACACTCTGTCCTAATGCTCATGCAGTGGGCGCCATGCTTGACCATGAATACATGTACAGTGCCAAAGATTTAGGCCTGGTCCTCACATTGAACAAAGTGGGACTTCAGCTAACACGCACAAGATTGCACCGACAGTCTTCTATGCAGATGTGACGTTCCTAACATTGTCGTCAGATGCTTGGGGAGCAGGGAGATGGCTGTACAGTGAAACGCTGACCCTTACTGCACACAGAAAATGAATGCCTGCACGGGGCATCAGGAAGTCATCTCTGTAGTTCTGCATAAAATGGACAGCTCAAAATTCCAGGATAATGATAATGCATCTTAGATTAAATGGAGGTTACAAAGTTATAACCCCTTGGCCTGCGCATAATGGTTATGCTTCTTCTTATGCGCCCTTGCCATTTGTAAAGAGAAAGCGCTTTATGAGTTATAAATACAGAAGGTTTGGAAGAAATTAATAGCTCATATAACATAATAATTCATATCACATAACACAGGTACATCAACGTGTTCTCTGTTTCATTTGATGAGAAGCTGGTATCTTATAAAGTAGCTTCTTCAGTATGCTTAATGTTTGTATCATAAACATCAGCATTTTAATCATCTCTTTCAGGAAGATTTGTAGCTGCCTTGTCTTCAGTCACATAACCTGGCGATGGCAGGAAGACTGCATCCTGTCTTGCTTGTCTGCAAGCCTATGTATGTGTATGTGTGTGCCCACGTCTAACCAAGTACACAAGCTTTCAGACTGGCTAGGGGACCACTGACCTGGTGGTTCCCTAGCTAGGGGACCAAGCTTTCAGACTGGCTGGGGACCCCTGACCTGGTGGGCCTTTACAGAGCAGCAACACCAGTGCTGCATCTGCAGCCCTGCCCTGCCTGGAAGCAGGAGTGGAAGGTGGAGGGCAGGCAGATTGCTGTGCCAGTTTGGAGCAATGATTGGGCTCAGATTAGACCTGACAGTCGTAGGTTTGGGTCAGGATGCAATAGCTCCCAGGCTGGCCCATCCTGCCCCATTCCCTCCACACACCTTAGGAAGTTCCTTTTTGGACTTTGCTCAGCAGAGGTGGTTTTAGGGTATCATGACTGGAGTCTGCGCTGTTAGGAGATTGATACCTTCATTTCCCATCTTTGCAAACTCCCAAGCCCTGTGGCAATAAGAAAAGAAGCTCCCATTGATACCAGTGTGAGTTTTCCCACAAATGCTAATTGCCACGTGAAAGGAGAAATTTCATGGAGACTGGAGTTTTGGAGAGAGAGCTGAAATCTCCCCTCCACACGCAGCAATCCTAATAACAATCACTGCCCCTTTGCCTAATATGATTGTTAATCGTGTTATTAAGGTTATAGGTAGCTGGGTACCTAGTTACACTCTCTCTTTCTTCCTCTCTTTTTTGTATCTTGACCATTGCCTATATATATTCACTCAACTTTCTAATCACTCATTTATTTATTTAGATTTTTCCATCCCGCTCTTCAGCCAAAAAAAGGCTCATAGAGCAGCTTGCACATCACTAAAAAAAAGAAAAAAAAAGAGGTAGCCTCTGCCCTCGATCTTATAATCTAAAAAGATATAACACAAAAGGGAAATGGATTGGGTGGAAGAAAACTGAGATTCAAATTCTTAGTTGTGCTAATGACTAGCTGGGATGAAAAAGTTCCAGGGCAGGAGGTACCCAAAAGTGGTTAAGCTGATAAGAGCATCCCTTTTCTTCCCTCCTCTGCTGCAGCCTTAAGCAATGACTGTACATAAGGAAACTGCAATCTTGCAGCCGGCAAATCACCCGGAATTTTAATTTAGTGATGACTTTGTATTTATTCAAATGACAAGTGTAGTATTAAAATATGCAACACAGAGCACTGCCTTTCTAATTGGTGTTAGATATGCATGTCTCCAGTGCCAAGTGTGAATCTTCATCATTACAGTAACCTTTGCTCTTATCATGTAAATACTGTAATTTTATGATCTGATCCTGAGAGGATTTTTATTTGTGGATATGATATCTTTGTGCCTAATGACACCTGAATAAATGGTGGTATCTAGAATACTAATAAGAAGGAAGGAAGGAGTGCAGTGTTATGTTTTATGTATCATATTAAGGACTGTGTATAACTGTTAAAAGTGCCAGTCTAAGTTAGTGTGAGATTCACTGTTTGTTGCCTTCAATTACACTGTTACAACTGCTATCCAACCATTCCCTTTGTGAGACTGATTGCTCACTGATAGGGGCTGATTGTTAGGAGGTGGTTTCCTGGTGGAAGGAAATCTGTGGGCTTAAGTCATATATATCCCTCACAGCTAGAAAAGGAGAGAGTGAGAAGATGGGAGGCTTGACTGTGAAGGAACAAGGCTGCAATTTGGAAGAGAAATAGGAGGGGGCATTTTGCAATTACTAATTTTTATTTATTTATTTCCCTTATTTGTAGATCTGTTGTCATCAAAGAAACAATCATATAGCCAGCACATAACTCCAGTGCTCAAAAGTTTGCACTGACTGTCCACAAGCTACAGGGCCAGGTTCAAGGTTCTTGTATTGATTTGCAAGGCCTTTAACTATTTGAAGGGTACCTTAGTGACCACCTAATTCCTTACATCCCTGCTCAATCACTGAGGTCTTATGGGGAGTCACTGTTAAATGGTCCCACAAGCCTCAGGTGCCTGGCCTGGATCCACCAGGAGCCATGAGATTAATATTGTGGGCCCAATTTTGTGGAACTTCTTTCTGGTGGAGGTCAGACAGGTCTCCTGCCTGCTGAACATCCAGAACCTACTGAAAACACTTCTTTTTCTTTTAATTACAACAGGGCTTTTTAATGGAAGTTTCATTTTATAGATTTTACAGATTTTTACTTTTGAGTTTTTGTACATTACTATCAAGTTAAGCAGTATTGCTTAAATCAATTGCAAGTTAAGCAGTATTGCTTAAATAAATAAACAAATAAAGTGGCGTCTCCCCCACCCAAACAGAATAAATCAAACAACATTGATTTTGCAATGCTGCACCAGACCTAGGGTGGGGAAAAGAAACATTTTTGGCCAATGTGCACTGGAGAGAGAAGCTTCTTCCTATTTTGTTCCACTAGAACTTCTTGTACAATAAGAAACATCTTGTAATTCTAATTTCATTTCCTCTGCAACAAATAATTAAAAGATTTGCAAGACCAGACAGCCTTTGACGATCTAGGAAAGGGTTTACAGTCAGAAGCAACAGTTTGTAAACATGTTAGCAACACTCCAGCTTGCTATGCAGTGTCAGTTTTTTGTTAGTTAGATCTGAAGGTTTGCAAGCTGTGTTAAATACTGCAAAGAATCTAATCCATATTTTATTCACCTGCTATACAAAACCTGCTCTGTTTACAAGAAATAATATACCTGTTCCTGAAATATTAAATGCACGCTTGGATGACTTCTTTCTTTATTTTGCAGATGATCTAATAAACCAGACTCATAACAGGATGTAAAGAGGCAGTATGCTACATACAAAATTATATGATCTCTCTCTCTCTCTCTCTCTCTCTCTCTCTCTCTCTCTCTCTCTCTCTCTCACACACACACACACACACACACACGCAAGAAAACCAACATACAGTCTGTTAAGTCACACAAAATGAGGAATCTCTGGGGGAGGAAGCATATTTGGAAACAGGTGCTGCAGTGTGTTTTGTATTCCACTATAGTCCTTTCCAGGTATGAAAAAGAGGGTTATGTGAACATTTGGTGGCGGCGGCGGGGGTGTGTGTGTGTTAAATGATGTGCAAACTCTGCTCACCTCTGTCCAATTTGTGGGGGGTGAGTGTCTATTGCAGGGAGCCAATTATATCTGTGGAGGATTCCCACATGCATAATTGCAGTTCTCAAATGCCTGGGGATGCTCCACAGATACAAAAGGCACCCCATTGCAGGCAGTCACCTTCAGTTAAAACTGTGACAGAGAGAGGCAGAGCTTGTGCACTTGCCTCTGCTGGCTTCCATTTGCATATCTACATAGTTCTCTTTGTAATGTCTGAAGCAGAGCTTTTGATATTGGGCAAAGGCAGCGTGTCCCATTTTGCTGCTTGAGGTGAAATGGGAAGGGCCACCCAGCCCTGCTGCCACCATACCTGCTGCTGCTGCCATACACCTTACTGCATCTGTCACTGGCAGAGAACTGCCTCGTCCATCAGCACCGATTTCAGGCAAGGTGTTGCCCCAAATCATGTGAGATCTTGTGCGCGCTGCATGATTTCGAGTGACATCTTGCTCAAGATGGGCCCAATCTCACACAAAATCAGCACTGGTGGAGGCAGCAGGGCAGGTGGGGCATCCATGGGGGTGCCATATCAGGGGCTTCTGCTGCCTGAGGCATTGGTCTTACCCTGGACCGGCTCTGATATTTAGCACAGAGCTGCACTAACTAGAGAAAAAATGCTTTACACTAAATGAGCTGGATTAATAATAATGCTAACTATATTAGGGAGTAGAGTTGGGGCATGGGAATAATTGAACCCTGCAATTTATCACCTGAGGTGTGTGAACAAGCCTTTTGGCCATGAACACAGCTGCTTGGTCCTCTATGCAAACAAGCAAGCCAACCAACCAACCAACCAACCAACCAACCAACCAACCATGAAGTCCTATTAACTACAGTCATACCTTGGTTTTCAAACAGCTTAGTTCTCAAATGTTTTGGCTCCTGAACACCACAAACCCAGAAATGTTCCGGTTTGCAAATGTTTTTTGGAAGCTGAACATCCGATGCAGCTTCCACAGCTTCCGGTTGAGTGCAGGAAGCTCCTGCAGCCAATCCGAAGCCACACCTTGGTTTTCGAACATTTTTGGAAATCGAACGGACTTCTGGAACGGATTCCGTTTGAGAACCAAGGTACGACTGTGTAGCTTCTTAGCTGGCAAACAATGGCTAGCCCATTTCAGAAAGCTGGCTTCATATCCTGACTTTTTCTGAAGCAGTTAGCCATAGTTTCCTAGTTTTGATGAAACATGAAATGAATAGTTAATCAAAGTGTTCCTAGAACGTTTGTTCCCATTGTAAAGGTTACAGCCCTAAGCAGACTTAATGAACAATTAACTCCAAATCTGCCTCCATCACCTGAAACTATCTGGTGGTATGATCACTGAATTTAAAAGCAAGGGCTGTAGCTCAGTGTTATTACATCTGCTTTGCATTCAGAAATTCTTGGGCTCAATCCCTAACATGTCCCAAAAGAATTTGGAATATCCCCAGCCTAAAAAACCTTGCAGAGCCACTTCTAGACATTGCAGACAATATTGAGCTAGATAGTCCGATGTCTGACTTGTCAGCTTCCTAAGTCCCTAATTCAGTGATCTGTGTTGCTCTTTTCCCTGGTGAAAAGCAAAATCTAGACAAGCCCAGTGTAGAATTCCCAGCTATTTTCTTTACAGCCATACTGAGCTACATTATTCATTCTAGTGCACCAGGACACTTAAAAAGATAACAACCCCTAAGCATTGCTAGAGTTTACAAATGCAAATATGGATAAAAAGAGAATGGTTAGCATCAGCAATAGACCTATAAAAACTAACAGAATATAACAGATCTAAATGAGACCAGCACCCTAAGCAGATAGCAAAGGAAAGGGAGAAGAGGCACGAGGAGGGAGAGAAAGCCCTTTATTAGAATTCTCTTGTTTTGGTTGTTATATTTCAGTTACAGCTTTTCATTCAAATTGCCTAGACAGGTCCATTCTATGGCCAGTAAAAGCAGTGAAATAACTGAGACCAGACATTGGTGTTGGATGAAATCAGGCCAAATCTTTACTGACTACAGTAGGTAAGCAGGTTTGGCATGGGAGTAGCCAAGTATCATTTCCTCAGTCCATTCAGTCCATACTGACGGAATGGCATTCCATCCAGTGCCCCAAACCCCCTCCAAGGCTTTCTACCCTGGCATGGTGCAAACCAGGCATCCATGGTCTCCCCCAGTGACTTTGGAGGAGAGATGTCAGCCAGCCAGAGAGGCCTTAAACCAAGGGCATGCCTAGCCAATCCTCTCCTTGGGCCCCTTTCCTATGCCTATGCTAGCTTTGGAAGCATGCTGGGCCAGGCAATCACAGGCTTTTAATATCAGACATAGTGTAATATATTTGGTATGTTAAGAGTATATACAGTGTGAGCCCAGTCCAGGGAGGAGACACATCATAAGCTCCCGAGAGAACCATCTGTAGCCTGACAGAACTGTTGGGGCAGCTTCTCCCCCACTTTCCCTGAGGGTTGCTAAAGACCCACGTTCCCTGAGGAAAGGCAGAAACAAGGGAGTATACACACACCAGTCCCCAGTTGGCACGAGAGGGCTCTGTCAGACTTTGCTTTAAATAATCAGTGTTTCAACTGTAAACTTCCTCAGGTGCCTTGTCAGAAAGGCAGCATATAAATCCAGTAACTGGGTTCTAAACCCAGATGCCACAACTAGCAGCGTGCTCTTGTAAAGGGCAAACACAAAGGCCATCGGTGTGCCTTAATCAATATGGCACCTCTTCCTGTGTTTTTATTTATTTATTATTATTAGAACTGAAGTGCATGACTTTAAGTCAAATGTGTTGCTTGCTTCTTCTGTGCCTTCTACCAAATAGTCAGCTGTAGTGACAAATGCTATTTCCCAAGCCACGGTGACTATAGTGACATAGTGACATTGTGTCTGGCTTTGCATGTCATGTCGCGTACGAGAAAAGAAAAGGTGTAAGCCTGTGAGAAACAGCACCAAATGGAAAGTGACAGGCAGCGTGTGCTGACCCCCTGCAACTAACTAATGACATAGCTCAGAAGAGAATGTGTCACCGCTATAGATCTAGGAATACAAATGCCCTGGAATATTCTACGCAGAGCAAGAGCAAGCTCGACATAGCACATCAAGGTGCATTTTGTGCTTTCTCTCTGCGGTTTCTATAGCCATCCTTCATTCAAACAAAAATCCTATATGACCTTTTTCGACCATCTTGTGTCTATTTCAAAACAAGCTTAGTTACAGATAGAACAAACTTAGTTAGAGCACACAGCCTGGGCTTGTAAATACGGTGTTGAACTATGAAAAGTCTTGCTAATATAATCTTGTGAGGGTGGTACTGGAAGTAGAAGAAAAATGTAATGCTGCAAGACAATTATTATTGGAAGGGAATTTAAAGTTTTGAAATCATCAAGGTCTGAAGGCCTCAAGACTTGGCAGCTAAAATATACTGTATTAGCAATTAGCAGAGTCGTTTGAGCTTGGCAACTCCTGCTTTAAGACAAAACGGCTGCTAACAGGATTTCAAGTTCTCCTTCCATCCTGGCATGAAACTGCTTCAGTCTGCTGAACCATAAAGAAGCAAAGAGTGACCCTTTCTTCACAGAGGGCCTGCTGGAGAAAATTTAATTGTCAGGATGACTCTCTCTTTCTCTCCTTTAATGATGGCAACGGCTGAGATTTTAGTGCTCACTACTATCCTGCTTTATTTTACGAGTTTGATAGTGTAGAGTGAATATAGCAACCAAATGAGTCATGCTTCGTAGCTTGAAAGCCCAGGTGAAGGAATGGTAAATCATTCACACTGTAGCCAAAACGCCTCATTTTCCATACACTAAATCTGTGCTACCCCACTGTGGTTTTACTGTCACAGGCTCTATAGTTCACCTTGATTTCATACAGTTGATAAAAGTGCTAGAAACAGCTGCTCGTGACTGTGACGTCAAGCAGTGACATGAAACAGTTGCATGCATGTGTGAATAAGCCATTACAGATCAAGTATTGCAGGTAGATCTTGTATCACTTTAGTCAGAAAATTTCTTCATGAAGTCATTTCATACAGGGGTAGTAGCTCTTTTTCAGAATTAACCTGCACTAAGGAAAGTGGCCATATCTCAGTTGTAGCATGCATGTCTTGTACGCATAAGGTCTTAGGCGGAATCCCTGGCATTTCCAGTTAATTGGGGTGGGAGAATCAGATAGTAAGTGATGTGCAAGTTCTATTGTATGAAAGTACCCTATACTCTGCAGGGCAGTTTTGACCTACATATATTGATTGTAAGATCTGAAAAGATCTCTGTGAAGCAACTATGCCTGCAGAAGGCTGTCTTTGCATTCAGAAAGTCTGGAAAAGCAGAGATCATGACTCATTTGGAGCCTTTTGCATGCATAATTGTACAGTTTTATAAGCCTATTGGAAATTATGTATACTGGCTGGTGAATGTACAAAATTCAGTCAATATGTGCCCATTCCACATGGCCTGCTGGGGATTATGCCTGGAGAATGTGAAAAATTCAGCTGAGAATTGCAAATTCCCCAAAGCGTCTCGGGGATTATTCTTAATGACTAGAGAAGCTGCAACATTCAATCATTACACACACATTCCGAGAGGTGTGTTGAGGATTATGCATAATGACCAGAAGATGTACAAATTCAGATTTCCCACAGTGAGTTAGAGATATTTATATTGCACAATTCCCTCTTCATGAAAGGATCATGTTTACATTCTACATGAGCTCTGGTGAATGTGCACAATGGCCAGTTATTATGCACATGAACCAATCATTCAATTTCCATTCCCCTTGATGTGTGTGTATATGGCTAGATACACAGACAGACAGACAGACAGACACACACACACACACACACACCCCAACAACAACAATAAATGTTTTTAACTTGAAGACAGAACCTGTTGCCATAATGCTGTTCCCCCTATGTACAGTCACTAAATATTTCATTAAAGTCTGAAAAGAGCTCAAGTGATGGGAAATCAAATGCATGCATGTATGACTTCTTAAAATGTAGTGAAAAGACCTGCATAAAGGGCTACATACTGTACCCTTTGAAAACCCAGGCTCTGGAAGGACTGTCAGACCAAACACTCTGGCCATGCTACCCTCACAAAATGGGAATATGAACTGCATCATTCATGCTGTAGATTAATTAATTCATTAATCTGTCTGTGTGTGACTAATCTGAATTTGCTTTGCTGGATTTTCTGGAACTAGTTTTAAAGAAATTGTTGTTTTTCTATCCCGCCTTTCCCCACGGAGGTCCAGGTGGCACACTTGGCTCTCCTCACCCCTCTGTGAGGTAAATTAGCCTAAGAAACAGTGACTGGCCTGAGATTACTCAGCCAGCTTCATGGCTGAGTGGAAATTTGAACTCTGGTCTCCGAGGTCCTAGCCTGACACTGTAACCACACTGGTTTGCAACAGGTTATGTGCTAAGTATTGTCCAGTGGGTAGAAGAGAAAGCTTCCATGCCTTTTCAAATAGTTCTGCATGCACATTTTCGTATTTTGTGAGAGAAAAGATTGTCAGGAGCTGTTATCACAAGAAACATGATACATACCTTTGAGCTAGGCAGCCAATTGTAAGCTGTGATGCATGTGGGTATTCCATGATAAGGTGCCAAATAGGTACCTGAAAATGGAAAAGCAATTTTCTCTTGTGCTTGACATAATTGAGTGTCAAAACACTCTAATACTTTTACTTTAAAAAAATAAATAAAGCCATGTTAGAAAATGGGGGAAAATTTGACTATGATGCTTGAAATTTGTGTGTCACTGGAAGACAAACAAACCAAATCCCTGCAATGCAATATTTAAAAATAGGACATTTGGACCCTATTATTATGTTTTCCACTTTCTACTTGACCTAGGATTCAAAAGTAGCATATCTAACTTCACTTTAAGAGACACTTCTCTGCTCGTGCTTTTATTTTTACGATTCATTTTTGTGTATGTTTGAAAGTGTATTTTACATAATGTGACACATAAATTGCATGCTGGTGTCAAAATTGTCTGTCTCAGTGAATGAAACTATTTTAATCTTCAGAGTTTTATTATCTGTTAAAATCTATTTAAATATAAGCATTCAATTTTATATTGCTTGACATTTATGAGAAAGCTATTTTACAGTGTTGCAATTGAGAATAGCCAGGATCATAGCAAATGCTTGCTCTGCTATGGCTACATGCAAAATTGAGATGAGAAAACATCGTTGGTGGAGAATACCTTGAGTGTTTTTAGCCAATGTCATATACTTTAGTTCCTGAATGTGAGGTTCAGACAACACACACAGACTGCATTCTGACGTGGGGTTTATTGTGTTGGTTTTATGGGTTATAATGCTAGTGTTTTCATCCTGATTTATGATGTCCCTATTACACTGCAGTACCCTGTCATATTATAGAACTGTGGCTTTTTGATCAACATACCACCATGCTGCTGCCCTAAATTTTGTCAGTACAAAACTCATGAGACATCTGCAAATGAGACATGAAGGCTGGCAACATCAATCCCACCTTGTGGGAATCCTTAGAAACACAGAATCATAGTGCTGGAAGGGTCCTGTGGGTCATCCAGTCTAACCCCCTTGCAATGCAGGAATATGCAGCTGTCCTGTATGGAGATCAAGCTTGCGACCTTGGCATAAACAGCACCATGCTATAACTAACGGAGCTATCCAGAAGACCAACCCCGTACAAATGGCTGCAGTGACAGGAGACAAACAGTCAGGTTGTGTATCCACAACAGCGATCAGCACAGAGATGACTGCTGGGAGGAGCAAGAGAGAAGAAACACCGTGGTGTGTCTGCAGCAGCATAATTAGACACCTTCATCTGCCCCAGCTGCAATAAAGCATGTCTTTACTGCAGTCCCATATCGATCTTCACAGCCGTAGCAGGCGCTGTAACTCCCCAATGGTTTGACTTCATCCCCAAAGGCACATTCCTCCACTGTCTCCTGAGACAGATGGATGCCAACGACAACAGCAAGCCAACAGATTTATTTCTTTAAAGAATTGACACAAAAATGAACACTAAGTTTCCACTAGGTTGTCAGAAGTGGCTTTTACATTATGTGAAAGATCATATAAATAGCAAAAATGAGCAGGTAGCGAAACATCATGAAGATGGAGTGAAGTGGCTGCCATTGAGATCCATTAGTAGACTTGAGTTAGAGTGCAGGAAGTGTGGATGGAAAGAGGTTGCATAATCAATGCCCCCCCTTTAATACCAAGCACACCTGCTTGCAAGTTAACCAAAGATCTCTGCAATTCACTTCCAAATAAATATGTTTGGGCTTGAAGTGCCCAGTATTGGTTTAGTAATGCCCACTAGGCTTCCACACAGTTTATTGTAGACTTGGGGTCATATCCAACTAATAGTTTCATCTGTGCAGAATAAGGCCCCCCTCTTGCTCCCCATGTCTCCTAATTCTGTTCTGGGGTTCCCCTCCAAATAAGGTTTTAGCAGTTGACATGCACATGTGTAGGAGGAGAAGGCAGGAATTTCATTGTGCAAGCGAAAAGCCTTTTGCTGTCAGGGCATGTTAGTTGGCTAACTGCCTTGGTTATGCTCATGCACACACACAGTGTCCACATGACATCATCCTCTTCAAAATGTCATCCCATATTATTTCCCCATTCAATCTGGATTTATCATTTCTGCAGAAAATCCAGTATGCAACCCCACACACTGCAAAAACAGCAAATCCAGATTAAATTGGAGGAGGCATGGAATTACCTTTTGATTGGAATGTGTGTGTGGATGCTGCAAAAATCTGGCACACACGAGCAGCATTGATTCCACAAAACACTGCCATGTGGAAGGGATGTCAAACTACATCTTTTTTCTGCAATTTTTAAATTTATTCAAACAACATCCACATAAGGAGGCTGCAAATGGGTAGAAAAAAGGAGGGAGGCCGCCTAACACGTATCCCCAGTATTGTTAAAACCCCAAATTACCCTCCCCAACATACTTTACATCTGTACATCTGGAAGGTAAGGATTTTCCTTTTCTTTCCACCCAGTTGTGAAAAATCAGCTTGATTCAAAAACCCTGCTTCATAAGGAGAAATTCACATTTTTGTATTGTGAGCAGGAGGCAGATCCAGATCTTCTGGTAGCTTGGCTGAGTGATTTCAGGCAAAGATTTCTCTCAATTGATTCACAAATAACAACAAGAAAATGAACACCCATCTCCCTCAAATATACTACTGAAATGAAGAAAACAGAGAAGACGGAGGGTATAACCATAAGTTCTTTTGTAGGAGGAATGAGAGCTCCATTCAATTTTGGTACTCAAAAGATTCTTGGCTCAGAATTATTTAAGTACAAGTCCACATATTTTACAGCTGGTTTTCGTTAGCAGAACTCAGGGTTCCTGTAACAAAAGCCCAACGATATCCTGAAAGCCCTCCCTGCCATACATAGCTCCAAATGAAGATTTTGTTCTGTTTTTATATTTAGTCAAGAGACACTTCTCTTCTAATTCATTGCCAACTCTACTTAAACTGAAAAGAGCTGGAAATAATGAACTTTGCATGTTACATTTTTGCAGTGCTTCGAACCTAGCTGCTTGATGTATGACAAAGAAAACTGGGATTTTTATGAGCAAGGAAAGCCAATCATTGCGAGATTTAAAATTACAAGGAACATTCTGCATGAAACTTCAATCCATCAAGTGGCCTCTGAAAAATGAGGTAATTTCCCTCAATAATTTGCACGTTAAGAGCCAATTCAATATTACAAAGCAAAGTCCAGTTGCACATTAATTGTGGAAGCAATGCACAATTTCCTGATTAATGTTTCATGCCTAATATTCCTCCATGCTCTGTCAGATGCTAAATAACAACATGGACAATCAATCTAAAGAAACCAGAAGAGTGAAGACAAGTCACGAGCTCAGCCCTCATTAATCACAGATTGAGCTTCCATAGCTCCAATGTTGCTGCATGCTACTGCAGTGTATTTTAATATTTTAAAGCCATATCCGAGTTTCAAGTAGTCTTATCAGTGACATTTTAAACAACATGAAGCAAAGTGCAGTCTACGAAGCTATTGCCAGGGGTGGGTGGGAAGACAAGTGTGCAGATTTCAGGTTCAAGGCAGCCTCATAAAACAGTAAGAATTTTAGTCAGACCATTCACAGACGATGACCAAAAATGGTTAGCAAATGATTACAATAAATAATCTGCCTATATAAGCTGCCTGTCTTTTGCCAGCAAGAGAAGGGGTGTCACAACACTTTAAACATAGGAACATGTTTTGTGAATAGACACTGAAGCATAGACACACATGCAAAAAAAGAGGCAAAATAACATGGACATCACCTGCAAGTTGACCCACTTTTCGGAAAAACTTTCCAGTTGCCAAGTTGTAAATAGAAAACAGGAAAGCAACAAAAATCTCTGAAAGTCTTGAGTCCCCCACCAGTTCCAGGTGAGCCCAATTGATGACTTGCTTGGCTGATTCAGAAGTTAATTAACTGATGTTGGGAATAGAAGCAAAGCACCTGTCAGCAAGCAGGGAGGCAGATTCCACACATGGAACTTTAGGGAGCAAAATGCATGAATAAATAATAGATACAAATTCAGTTGCTTCTCCTTTTCTCCCATACATCTGTGAGGTGGGGTGGTGGGAGCAGATTTCTATCAATGGGATATTTGTGCCCATGAACAATGAAAGCTCTAATGTAAACTATAGATATATATGGATAAATCACGTTCAGCTGCAGACGGTACAGAAAAGTTTTGGAAATATTGCATTATTGAGTTTGGTGAGAGATGCTGCGATCCTAATTAGAATTAGGTGATCATTTACCATGGATTTCTTTTAAGCTCCACAGCTACCTAAAATCATGGATTCCTTCCTGAGTACTCCTAAAATGTGTTTGTTCCCTGGGGAAAAATGATTTCTGTCACTTCCTCTCCTTCCACATTGGACTATTCTCTAGAAACCTTCAAATTAGGCTGCAATCCTATCCCTACTTTCCTGGGAGTAAGCACCACCAAATTCAATATATCTTACTTCTGAGTAGGCATGGTTAGGATGGTTAATCATCCACTGTCTGATGTGGCAGTTCCCCTTCTGGTGCTGATGAGAAAAGGATTATCATGTGGTTCATATTCTGTGCCTTGTTTCTGTCTAGTTCATTGTCAAGGCTGTGTAAGTTTGGAGCAGATCCCCCCTCCAAATTCTGATTTCACTATTTTTATTTGCATTGTATTGAGTTTGTTCTACACCAATTAGCAAGGATTGTAATTTAGTGATATATAAACTGTCAAAATAAAGATAACTCAGCTCAAGCAAACATAAACTCTTTACCATGCAAGGCACTTTCATACTCTTTCCTTACTTACCACTTCCACATTGCTGCATCTTTAGCCAAATGATATCTCTCTACCAAAAGTCTTCCTGTCAACCTAGCAGTTCGAAAGCACGTCAAAGTGCAAGTAGATAAATAGGTACCGCTCCGGCGGGAAGGTAAATGGCATTTCCATGCACTGCTCTGGTTCGACAGAAGTGGCTTAGTCATGCTGGCCACATGACCCGGAAGCTGTACGCCAGCTCCCTTGGCCAATAAAGCAAGATGAGTGCCACAACCCCAGAGTTGGCCACAACTGGACCTAATGGTCAGGGGCCCCTTTACCTTACCAAAAGCCTATGAACACCAGAGTTTTGTTCTTGCAGCTACCCTTCTGATTTGCTCACTATGCCAGTCTCACCTTAGTGAGGTGACCAGGAGTCCCCTTTTCTCCCAGATATTCCATTTTTTGAAGGTTCTGTCCAAGTTCCAAATTTGCCCCCAAACTACTAGAACAACAGTGTGCCTCTACCTGGGGCATTTTCTCTAGACATTTTCTCTCAATACAGTGGTACCTCGGGTTACAGACGCTTCAGGTTATGTGATTTCGGGTTGCGCACCGCGCCAAACCCGTAAGTACCACAACAGGTTACTTCTGGGTTTCGGCACTTTGCGCATGCGCAGAAGCACTGAATCGCAACCTGCACATGTGCAGACACGGTGCTGCGGGTTGCGAACACTGCAGGTTGCGAACGTGCCTCCCGCACAGATCACGTTTGCAGCCCGAGGTTCCACTGTATACATTTAGATTGGGATAGAGCAGAGCTGGAGTTCTCACCCTCTATTGCATTTGCATCTTTCTCCTTAAAGGTAAAGGACCCCTGACAGTTAAGTCCAGTCACAGACGACTCTGGGGTTGTGGTGCTCATCTCACTTTACAGGCTGAGGGAGCCGGCGTTTGTCCGCAGACAGTTTTTCTGGGTCATGTGGCCAGCATGACTAAGCCGCTTCTGGTGAAACCGGAGCAGTACACGGAAATGCCATTTACCTTCCCACCGGAGGAGTACCTATTTATCTACTTGAACTTTTTGGGGTGCTTTCGGAGTGCTAGGTTGGCAGGAGCTGGGACCGAGCAACAGGAGCTCACCCCGTTGCGGGGATTTGAACCACCGACCTACTGATCGGCAAGCCCAAGAGGCTCAGGGTTTAGACCACAGCGCCACCCGTGTCCCTACTTTACAAATACCAGCAAGCTTAGGGTGGGGAAAGGGTTAGGACAGGAGAAAAACTAAAGAGAAGTGGTAGAAGAGCTTGCCGCTTGGGTGAATTAGATTAAAATAATCACTTACAATTTATGGAGTTCAAATGCTTTATTTATGCAACAACTATTTAAAGGGTCAGTAGAGATGAAGGAGAGAAATAGCAGACATCTTGTTTCAACATGTTGGGAGAGAGAAACTATAAAATGGCTCAGCTTTTAGGGGTGGAAAACTTAGAGAGGTTACAGGCAAATGCTGGCTAGATTGCTGGTTAGACAAATAGTGCCCTCATGTGCTTTAAAGCAACACATGAGTTAACTAGAAGCTCGGAAGAAGGAAATATATTTGCTTTGCTCCAACCACAAGAAACATGGATGGATACAGCAATGCGACTGCTCATTAGCAGGGTTGCTGGCACACCTACAGCATCTACCCACCCAGAGGTAGCAAGCTGGGGTGGGGAAGAGGACTAAAGGGATGTGCATTCATAAGAATAAGAGTGAGTGACAGAGAGAGAGAGAGAGAGAGAGAGAGAGAGAGAGAGAGATCCAAGTGGTGCGAGGTTCCAGGGCCTCCAGGTACTCACCCAGTGTTTGTGTTTATTTTTGGAAATGAGGCACGGCAGAGTCTGTGGTATCTTTATGCTATATGGTCTATTTCATAGAATCATAGAGTTGGAAGAGACCACAAGGGCCATCGAGTCCAACCCCCTGCCAAGCAGGAAACACCATCAGAGCAGGAAACACCATCAGAGCACTCCTGACATATGGTTGTCAAGCCTCTGCTTAAAGACCTCCAAAGTAGGAGACTCCACCACACTCCTAGGCAGCAAATTCCACTGTCGAACAGCTCTTACTGTCAAGAAGTTCTTCCTAATGTTTAGGTGGAATCTTCTTTCTTGTAGTTTGGATCCATTGCTCCGTGTCTGCTTCTCTGGAGCAGCAGAAAACAACCTTTCTCCCTCCTCTAATATTTACACATATCTACAACCTGATGAGCCTACAATGGAGGGATGGACAGCATTAACACCCCACAATGGTCTTGTTTCTCCTAAAGCAGCCTTGGATTCAAACAGAAATCAGACATCATGCCTTGACTCTCTCTAGCTTACTGCTTTTCCTTTAGGGCCCCACCCATTTGCCATCATGCATTGGAGCCCCTTATTCTCTTGCTCTCTGAATTGCCCATCACCCAGGTGATCGCCTCATCAGGAAGCTAGCCTGGCTTACATTTTAACACTTGCTGGATCGAAGGGTTAGAAGGGCCTCAACTTCCCTCTCCCTGTTCAGAACTCATAACACTATATTTGTCTTTCTGCACTCCAGAGCTGGGAAGTTGGGACATCAACATTCTCAAGAGTAAAAGGGCACAGGGCTTCGTCCGTTTATCAGTCCCTGTACATTAAAGTCGAAGCTGTCTCACCCACAGTCTCTTTATAAAAAAATTCTAGATGGTTTGAAACTCTTTTCAGACAGTCGCTGCGTTTCTCTGCCCTCTCTACCACCCCAGTATTCTTGTCTTCTCCATGTGCAGAGACAAACATGCACAATGCAGAAGGCAATAGCAATTCTTTACCACAGTTTGTCACAACACTTGTCTGTTGATTTTTTTATTTTATTTTTTACATTTAACAAAGCTCTCTTTGATTTTTCTTTTTCTTTTTTTAGTTAGCATTACTCACTGACCTGAGCCATTTTCGATCTGTCACTTAAATTATGTTCCCTCACTTCAGTTGCTGCTTCAGTGCGGTTTCAAAGTAAAAGTCTCCTTAAATGCTGTCAATGGCGCTGGGCCCACATGTTAAGTGCAAGATTTGATAGAAAATGAGGCCCCAATATTGAAAGTATACCATTGCCCTGCCTGCCACAAAAATATTGTATTCATATCAACTCTGCGAAAGAGAGACTAGAGGGTTGGGGGCGGGGGCTAGATAGACAAAGTAAATAGCTCAAGGCAGAAGGGGAAAAGAAAGGACAGAATCAAAATCCCTGCTTTGGTCTTGCCTATGTCTTTGTGAGGGGAGCAGCTTTTTTTAAACAAGTGCTTCAGTCTGGCACCGGCAGCCTTTCAAACTAATGCTGATCCTTGTTTTTAACGAGCAGTGCTCAGAAAGACCTGCAGCTAATACCATAAGCACCTTTACAAATTCTCACCAATGCATCTACTTAGAGGAAAGGTGGCGACGCAACACAAAGGCATTCAAGCCATTCCAAGCTCCACATTACCACCCATTATTGTTACTTTCCTATTGTTACAGGCAACTCATTACATGACTCAGAGGGAAAGACTAGGGGGAATAGTCTTCTCTCATTTGTGGCTCACGTTTTGAATTCTGTGAATCTGGGCGCAGCTCCTGTAACAGCATATATCAACAATAATAGTTTGCACTTTGGGTATTTCAGCTATGCACATTTTACCAAAATTAATAAGCATCATTATCCCCAGGCTATGTGTGCCATAATGGGGGGGGGGATACAGAAAGCACCATGTGAATTGGCTGCTGTGTTAATCTCATGGTGACTGATGGATGCATCTTACCATATGACTTTTGTCCACTTCCACAGGGGTCACTTCTAATGTGGGAAGGATTTTATAGCATACCAGGGCTTTATTGATGCCCAGTGGAGGTGTTCAGAGCATTTTGTAGTCATTTTCCGTTATTGCTACCACAGAAAATTGGGACTTAGGCTAAACCAGTGTGGAATTTTATGTGCCAACCCCCCCCCCAAGTTGTGTAGTCCTGAATACATATATGGCTGCATATTGCTATTGTGTGAAAGGGCTCGAATTTAAAATTGGCATACCTTCATCTGTATTTTTAGCCCATGTTTGCTGTCAGTTGTGTATTTTCTCAACACACTGCCCTGGCAACCTGAATAAAGGAATCAGATCCCTAGCCACAGGGTACCATCAGACAAAGCTAAGCATTGGTCTCATTGAATTCAGTGGGAGAGAGTTAAATCTATAGGCACAATTTCCATGGAAATCCAAGAAACTTAAAGGTGCTTACAGACGCTCCAAGTGTCCCAATTTTCCAGGGATGTCCCTGATTTAGAGAAGCTGTCCCAGTTTCTGATTTGATCCTTAGGATGTCCCTATTTTCAATGGAGAAATGTTGGAGGGTATGCAGTTATCTGACCACTGAGCCATCTGAAGGCTGTATAGGACATTTAAAAAAAAAATGTTTAATGTTTTATTATGTTGGAAGCTGCCCAGGGTAAGATGTCTGGGGTATAAATAGTAAAATTATCATTATGGAATTTTCATCCAAGAAGTGTTGGAGGGTATGCCCTTAAACACTGGCTGCATCGTGCCCACAGTGTCTAGACTGGCCTTCTCTAACCTAAGGCCTCCATATGTTTTGGATAATAATAATAATAATAATAATAATAATAATAATAATAATAATAATAATTTTATTATTTATACCCCTCCCATCTGGCTGTGTCTCCCCAGCCACCCTTCCAACAAAGTATTAAAATACAGTGGTCTGTTAAACATTAAAAGCTTCCCTAAACAGGGCTGCCTTCAGACGCCTTCTAAAAGTCTGATAGTTGTTCTTTTTGACATCTGGTGGGAGGGCGTTCCACAGGGCGGGTGCCACTGCTGAGAAGGCCCTCTGCCTGGTTCCCTGTAACTTGGCTTCTACAATTGAGACTACAATTCTCATCACTCCCAGCAAGCAAGGCCCTGGAGTAGCATCTCCATGGAGAGACTCTTCAAACAGGCAACACAAATGCTAGTCCTGTCTTAGATTCCCACAGAGAAACTGATTCAGTTTCAATAAACCAGTGACTGGGGCAGGACACATCATGGGATAAACTCATAGGGTTGGGCTCAATGGAGTAGTGCTTGATAGAGTTCTGCTAGTACCAGAAGGGAGCAAGGAGATGTTCTTTGCTGATTTCACCTTTCCACTGCAGTGCATTGTGCATCCTGCACAGCTACTCTGGAGGGTTGGTAGACCCTTGGGAGCATCATGTGAGGTGGATTTTCAGGTAGGCTGGAAGATAACCCTTTCTGAAGCCCTGGAGAGCTACTACCCATCAGTGTAGACAATACTGAGCTAGGGGGACCAATGGTCTGAACTGGTATAAGGCAGCTGCTTCCTAGATCCCTATATTCCCTTAACAGAAGGAGGCATTGCTGTTGCTACTAATTACCTGCACTTCAACCTAAGGTCCCAGGGCATGTTACAGCATCAAAACACAATGCTAAAAACAGTTTAAAATAACTTACAATAAAAAAACAACTAAGGTGGGTTCTAAAAATACACACCTCAAGTGTCAAAAGCCAGGTAGATCCAACACACATATATTAGTCTTTCTAAATCTTAAAATGTCCATGTTATCCATTCACAGGCACATGATTTCCACTTTGCCAAATTATGTGAAATGCCTAAATAATGCGGAATTTAAAAGAGAGTGTTATGAGAGCTGGCAGAATAGAAAGACACAAAAAGTGTTGAAATATACAAGAACGGATAAGAATTCAGATATGTTTGCAATGTGAAGTCTTACCATGCTGAGAAAAGTTGTGTTGTTTTTTTTTAAAAAAATGAATTGTACTCCTGTCACCTGAGCCCTGACACTGTCAGTTGACTGACACAGATTCTGACTGACAAGAGCAGATATTGATGTCCATGTAGCCACAGGGAAGCCAACAGCATTTGTAAGGAGCAGTGAACAAATGCCAGAGGGGAAAGGGTGGAGGAAACTGGTCCACCATTAAAGCTAAATCCAAAAGCACTTGTTGTGTAGTAAATGATACTCCAATATCATATTAAGAATTCTTAAAACCCAAGTTCTGTAAGTTTGGTCTGTACACAGAGACAAATAATGGTAGTAAAACTAAATGCAACCTGTGCTTTTGGATTGTATACAGACCTGAGTGTAGATACTAAAGGGGTATTTACTTGAACTCTTTTTAGGGATAATTCCATTTCCCTCCCAAATAGTTTTTTGTCAAGTTCTCTTATTCAGCTTCCACCTTTTGAGCAAACAATGCATTTTACTTTTTGGAAATCAATTTATGTATTTCCCATTGCCACATCTCTTAGAATGATCTCCTCCTGTGACTGGATGTGAGCTCACTTCGCGATTATATGTGTCATTAAAATACTTCCTCTCACTCCTGCACATTCGTAGATTTTTGTGGCAGCACAAAATTCAATAACCTCTATCAGTGTGATTATATTTTAAAAATTTGGGTCACAGAACAGTTAGTTCAATAAAGTAAATGAAAGGTGCAAGGCTTCTCGGAAGAAGTAGTATTAATATTTCATTTGAAATGAGTTTAAAATAACCAAGTATATTAAAGTATAGGAAAAGTGAACGAGTCACATATTACAAAAAAGCTGCCCAATTAGATGTTTCCCTTGAGACTTATTTCAGAGAATAGCATAACTCATCTCTTAACTTAAAACTTAACGTAAAATAAACACACCCACACTTTTTGCCAAAAAAGGCCTCATACAAGCTAGAAAGGATAAGAAAGAGCATCCCCTTTCCGTTCAGTCTTTTAGTAATGTAACTTGATAAGCAGCTCACAATATATAGGGGTTCAACTGCTGACCCAGCTGGAGGGTCAGCTGCATAACCAGAAAATGACCAGAATAAGGGGAAAGTTTCAGAGAAAGCTGACGTTTTGTCAGCTTGGCTGAAGCATGCAGTCTGGCTATGACAAAGGAACAGGATAAAACTATAATATTTTGCTTTTAGAATGGCCGTTCACCCCTTTCCCAGGTGGGCGACGGTTGCGGCCCCTCGCTTTCCACTGCCAACCCTGGCAGCCAGGTGACGCGTGCTTGCTGGCCATTTGGGAATTCCCCCGGCCTGCACGATCACAGGGTAGGACTTCTTGCTAGCTTGAACATTAGCTTCAAATGGGCCAATCACAGGCCCCACTTGATGGGCAGTGCCTTGCTGGCTGGCCAGGCATTGGCTGCTGCCATGCCTGGTCAAAAAGCAACACTTAAAAAAATTATTTATCATTATTGCTGTGGTTGTAGTTATTATTATTTAATATATTTAGCCTACTCTTTGGCACATAGAACAGAGCACCCAATGCATGCTCTTTGAACCAGAATCCATCTGCGGAACAGGAAAGCAAGTGATTTTTTTTGGTGCTGATTTCTGCCCCATGAGGGTGGAGGAGCTCTGGATTGGGCCCAGCAGCTGGACCTTATTCCCCACCCCAGCTCATAAAAACATCAAGGACATTCTCTAGTGATCTGTTCCTTAGCATCTTGATATTTGTATACCAGCAATTTTAGTTCGTCTGGTTACGCCACAAGAAAAATCCGGTGTCTTCTGATTGTTCTGTCAGTGCCTACATTTCAGCTTGCATCCCCTTTTCTTCCACCGCAAACTGTTCCAGGGGATCTCCTGATCTCCAGAGCCAATTCTGGGAGGTAAACTGGGGGAAGGGAAAGGGGAAAGCCCTGTTGCACAAATGGAAGTCCTTGCACAGGGCTTCCACTGGCCGGACTTGTTAGGTAAATATTGCCCCATTATTAGTACATTCCAGATCTTATTGTTAGTTCATGGGAACTAAAGATGGTGCTTTGATACTTTATTTCAAAAGTTCTTTAAAAGAATTATATGTATATAGTTATATGCAACAGAGCAGAACCAACATAGAAGCAAAGCAACTCAAATGGGGTGACCCATGGAAGTATTAAGTGTATGCATTCTGGTAAGAGTTCTCTCTGCACAATCCAACAAAGCCTCATGAGTGGAATTCAACACCACCTTTTTTCATTTGTTCCATCTGTGCATATGTTGTAGCTTGCCAGATGGAACAGTCCACCCTCTCCTCCCCCTATGCAGTGGCGAAGATTCATGCTCCGACACCGGGGTCGGAGAGCAGGCGGGGGCAGGGCTGACGTGCGTCCCAGGGGCGTTGTGTGCTGCCTGTGGGGGTGTGGCGCCCAGTGCGGGCGGGGGGCAGCCATGATGGCACCCCACCAGGATCACGCTGCCGGGGGCGGTGCGCTCCCCCCTGCACTCCTCTTCCTCTGCCACTGCCCCATGCACTGTTCTGGGGGTTCTCCCAATCTCCTGAGAGCCTATTTCTTCTTTTTTGGGGGGTGCAAATAAGCAGCAGCAGGAGACCAGAAATTCCCATTGTGCAAGGTGCAAAGTCCATGGTGCACTGTGACAGTGCTAGTTAAGTGAATCCCACCCCAAGTTTCTGGATCTTACTGTGTTTTCCCCCCTTGCCTTACAGTAGAATCAATACAATAGCCAAGGCTTGAACATGTCACTCTCCCCTCCATTGGAATAATCATAATTTGTTCAAAGGCATACACGACAAACATGCAAAACCTGCCTCTCTTTTGCGCCAATTAAAGCAAATACAAAATGTGTTAGCACAATTATGTGCTCAAATAATAAGATTTAGACAGCTGATTACCTGATTTATGCACTCGTACTTTGATCTCTCCAACTTGGCAGCTTACTCAGGAGCTCTAATGGTTTTGCACTTCAATTATTCCCACCAAACTGCAGACACAAAAGTAGAATCTTATGGAGGGCTCTTTGAATATGCAGCCCATTGTAAACTGGCAATAATGTACAAAGCAGGAAAAAGGAAAACACGTGTCTATCTCATAAGCTTTTATTTCAGTGTTTTCTACATCAAGAGCATTAACGTTATCTCTTTTGCTTGGTACGCGTTCTGTGGGTGAAGATTATTTGATGTTCCAAGAACACTTAGAGTGGAAATTCATTTGTCATGTAAATTCCTAAAATACACCCACACAAACCAGGTGTAATTTTAGCTATTATTTTTAATCTTTTCCTTCCTGTTGTAAGAAAGGTAAACGATAAAAGTTGTCTTTTGGCTATGTAATTTGGAATCCACATCCAACAAAGAATGTGAAGAATAAACCCTTTTCATTTGTAGCCCTCCATCGCTCTAGTCAGGCATGTGTTCTATATGAGCAAACAAGGAACGGCAAGCAGGGGAGCACTGCTGATCCCAGCGCCTCCAGCTCATGATTTTCATCCAGTGAACAACCCTCCATGAGTTTTATGATACTTTATTTCCTTCTCTCCTCCTAGAGGCTCCCTGTTTAATTTAGGAGCCTGATTGTTCCTGGAAATCTGTGCTCTTGTGTCCAGTTAATGCATGGAGTCTTGATGGCAAGGGAAAATAGTTATGTAAAATGAGAATTCCTAGATTCCAAGATCCAGGTTTGGGGTAAGTCCTCTTTGGTGAGAGAACCCCAGCACAGATTTTAAATAACAAGATATGCAGTAAAGCAAAGTGTGTACTTTACATATACCTGCATATTGTCAGATCTTCTAAGTTTCTTCTAAAGTTCCCCTCTTTCCCAGCATAGAAAAAGACCACATGTATGGTAAGTTATAAATTGTTTACTTACAAACTCTCCAAAGGTCAGACTCATGTGCTTTTCCATACAGTATTTAGAAAAAGTTGCACAGGCAGTAAAACTTGGCTTAGTTACAATGGAGAACGTTCCAAAATTATTGGTACAGGAACTCAAGAGTAGCTTGTTGAGCCTCTCAGGCAGACTGAAGTACAGCAGTAGGCTTGATTACCTTTCTCTTAAGGTGAGGGTGAGTGACCCAGCTAAGCCTGGCAGAGCAGCTTACTTTACGGCATTAACCCCTTCATGCATATTGATTCTATGAGGCTGGTTATCCCACATGGAGAGCTGGCTGGCCCCACCTGCGACCTTAGCATTAGCAGTTCTGTATACCCCTTAAGGATGCTACTCTTGGCTAATGCACAAAGGACAAAGGGGCATGGAGATGTTGAGGTCAAGGTCAGTGGAGACTCCAGGCATTTACTGGAAACAATAAGGACTTGACACTGAAACTATAAAGCAAGGACTGCAAGCTGGGGTTGCGTTGATGTCTGCAAATGTGTGTGCTCCCTCTACTCGGGGCTGAACAAGCCCTGTTCCCTGCCTTGTGGCTAAAAGAAGAAAAGACACACCTGCCCAAATGGCATAGCCTTCATTGTCATAACCTTTGGGTGATGATTGGGCAGAAGGAAGGGGAATGGTTCTTGGAGATGGGGTATTACTTTTTAAGCCCTAGTTTGAGAGCCATGACTATTTTAATTTTCCCCCTCTGTATTTACATGCTAGATGTTGCAGTAAGTTCCCACCTTCAGAAAGTTTGCCACCCCAACCCCTCTTCTTCCTCAAGAAAAATTTCTATAATCTAAACGCACCTTTCAAGCCATTTCCCCCCCCCCATCTCTCTCTCCCTGTAATTTTCCTTCCTTTCCACTTTTCCTCAACTGCACATGAGCACTCAGAATGGAACAGGGAGAGCTCTTCAGGCATTTCAGTGGATGGAAGTGAATTCAGGAATGGAGAAGGACTCCTTTTTACTCTTTTCCCCAGAGACCTTTCCCTGCTTTGCTATACACAGCTCCAGCATAGGGGTGGGGAACGTCAGGCCTGGGGCTCAGATCCAGGCCTCTCTCTCTGGCCCTTGAAACTCTCCCCAGGTTACACCCCTCACAGCTTCCCTGGGTACTTTTGCCTGGCTGGAAAGTGTCAACCTCTGATGATGCCTCTTGCTTTGACCACCTCATGGGACGTGTGCATATGCACTGCTCCAAAATGCCCAAATAACTGAACAATACTCAGCCATTATTGTCTTTCTCCATGATGTCCACTGCTACCGTGCCAAATGCCAATAGATTATGGATGCTTCTTAATGGTAAACATGTATGATAGACAGAAAAGGCTCCTGGAGTTCAGTCTGAATCAAAGACTAAATATATATAATCATTTCTTTTCTCTTTCCTTTTTTCTGACATGTTAGTATTCCATTCAGTAAATCACACTGTCTTATTGCATCCACTGTCATTTAACTACTCCAAATAATGTATTCTCATCTCTGTTGCATTAAACTATTTCTACCAAGGCTAATGATTTCCTGATTTCCACATGCCAGTGAGCTGGCAGTAACAAATGATGCCTCTCTCTTTTGCATGTTGCAAGTAGTTTAAATTATATTTTACATACCCATTTAAAGGATCATTAGTTAAGTTAATATCCTTGCTATTCAGGAACATCAAGCATGTTGGAAAAGGACTGGCTCACTCACTCTGTATTCTCTAGTAACTCTTGCAATCAAAGATAGGCCTCTTCAAAGCTAGCATTCCTTCTATGTTATCTGCCTCCATTGACCCCGGACTCCCTTCATTGCTCTGACAGCTCTGGTTGGTATGACCACTCAACAGCTGTGCCAGTCCACAGCAGTTTGTTGCCAAACCATCTGCTAAACCCTGTGCTTCTGTGCTTGTCTCTCTTTGAGCATAACCTTTCAGAACCAATCCCTCTCCACATTTTACTTCAGCTCAAATTGGGTGGACAAAATCCACTAGAACAAGTCCTGTCACATGTTAAATTTGGTACCAAGCAGTCACAGAACATCTGGCCACACCACATTTTGTACTCTGGTGAATGGGCCTCAGCAACCAGCACACGCCACGCTCTCTCTGCTCAGAGACCTATAAGCCAGGGCAGGCCTTCATCCCCTCTTTGGCACTGGTAGTAGACACCTTGACAATGGTGGGGTCATGCTCTGGACAAGTGAAATCTTCATACATAATCATGGGTCAATGATATTTTTCATTTATATGAATGCTAGGGAGAAGCTTCTGTGTCAGCTGGTGCCAGGGTTCCATTACCAATATGGAGTGGGGACCTGACAGAATTGCAGCAGATTCATGTCAACCCCTCTCTCTAAAATTGATGAAAATCCAGTTCATGGAATGACAAGGCACATGAAACAGATTTCTACCCGCCTTCTGTGTATAGATTGCATGGCATATAAACAAGAAGATCGCAGAAACATTTAGCAGGGGCTGGACCATGGGATGTTGTCCACACTAGTCTTGCTGCCAGCTCTATTCATGGGTGGTGAGTTCAACTACTACATTTGCCTCAAGGGCAGTCACGGAGGCTGACATGAAGTACACACCTTCTCATATGAGCTGGTCCTGCCTCACTTTACCATCTGTGGATTTCTTTAAAATGAATTCCTACACATCTCTGATGTGGATGTTTTTCACCACAGATTCTGAATTCGTTCTTGATGAATTATATAGAACTCGTTACAGACGAAAGGGCTGTGCGTTGTTTCTACTCCTGTTGCTCAATGCAAATATCAGTTCACTGGTAAGTAAAGGCAGGGTTCAAATTCAATCCTTCTATTTCTGTTTGCATTTAATCTTTCAACAGAGTACTTTAAACCTATTGCAGCAACATTCTCATAACCATTTCTTCCATTATGGCCCCTTCCGCACTATATACCATACTTTTCGCTCCATAAGACACACTTCCCCCCTCTTAAAATCTAAGGGGAAATGTCTGTGTGTCTTGTGGAGCAAATGTGTGGTCCCTGGGGCTGAGGGGGGGGGGAAACCTGGGCTTCCCTTGCCAGCCCCAACCTGCTCTTTGGGGCTGGGGGTGGGGGAAAGCTGGGCTTTCTCGACCTGCTTGCTCCCTGACCTGCTGTTTGGGGCTGGGGGTGAGGGAAACCTGGGCTTCCCCGCCAGCCCCGACAAGCTCCTGAGCAGCTCTGGGGTAGCCCGTGAAGCCTCCACAGGGCAGTGGGGAGTCTTCATCCTGCTGTCCTGGGGAGGCTTCGCGCGGCTATCCCTGGCTTTTGCGGGAGGTGGGGGAAGGGACAGAGCAAGGCTCTCTCACTTCCCCCACCTCCCACAAAGCGTGTTCACATCAAAAGAGAGCACGTGTTGCGGTTGGGGCCGAACAAAACCCCATGTTAGTGACCAGGCCATAGATGGCTAGAGGCCTGGGAGCAGACTGGAGGATGTTGTTACTGGGGCAATTTGGATGTTGCCAATTTAGGGGTGGGATCAATGGCTTTATAAGCAGGGTCCACAGCTTTCTCTTTCTCTTTTGCTGTGGACACCGGATCTCATGGAGCACTTGGACTGTCTGGAGGACAGTGATGCAAACTTCTCATTGTCTGGTTACATTTCTTTATTTCCCCCTTCTTTTAATCCTCTTTAGTCCCTTAAATAATTTAATTCCCCTTTTTCCTGTTCAATTTCCCACCCCACCCCTTACCCTGCCCTGTGGGAAGATTCTCCCTGTATCTGTGGCTTGCCTTTCTTTCGCAAAAAGGTTTCCCCCATTTCTCCTGTTGTAAATTGTGGGGCTAGTCAGGGCTGTTCCCAGCTTAGCTGGAATCACTTTCGTTTATAGCACCCCCGAAGGTTGGCTTTATTTGAGTGTGTGCAGCGCTGTTGGCCAAATTTTAATCTAGCCTTGGGCGGGAGCACTATTTTGAGTTCCTTTAATATTGCTATGAGACTAAGATTCTCAAGAGCAGAGGCATGGAGGCCTATTCGGCCTGCGCATAACTTCCAAGCCTAAGTCTGCTACAGGTAGCAGTTAATTGTTAAGTCTCTGACCTCTCTATAAGAATGTACCTGCTTGCAGGCTCAGTTGCTGCTAATGTATATCTGAGGCAGACAGAGGGCGGCAGAGGCTTTCAGTGCCTACAATGACTATGAGCACTCTGTATATGCTCTTGAACTATGCTGTTTCTGAACAAGTTTATTTTCTTTAAGTTTGTTTTGCCCTGATAGTGGCGACTGCCATTTTAGAGGCGAGCCATTGTGGTTTAGTGGCTAAAGTGTAGGACTAGGACCTGGGAGACAGGGTTCATATCCCCCTCTTAGCCATTGTTATAACAAAACAAAACAAACTGCTCCTTTTGGGCTATTCTGTTGCTGGGTAGTTCGGCCCATTTGTGATAAAAGAACTTTGGGTTTCTTGAAGGGGTGCTTCCCTCAAAAAGGGCAAGCAGGGGTACCTGGACAAGCTGTGGGCTGCCTCAACTCTGCTATTTCACTGGAAACATTTATGCCTGGCCTAGCAGGTGATCCTAGGGCTTTGCCCTAGAATTCGATGGCCTGGAAGCGTTTCCGGCCTGAATAGTGTCCCCATGTGGTCCACGAAGCATTGGTTTCACCAGTTCCTTACATTGTTTAGTTTTTGCAGACTATGACTGGGCTTTTGCAAATGCCTCAAGAGCTTGCCTCTCCTGCAGGGGATGACTTGTGGATGCCCCAGGTGTCTTCTTCCAGAAGGAAGCATCTTCGAAGGCTGCAATCCAGGAGGAGGGCAAAGAGGAGCAGGGATCATGATTCAGACATCACCTTGGACCTCTACAGGGGTCAGGGTGAGGCTGTCCTGGGTCTTTAGGGATCATCCTGGATAGCTCAGCTGGTCAGCGCATAGTGCCGGTAACGCCTAGGTTGCAGGATTGGTCCCTATATGGGACAGCTGCATGCTCCCCCATTGCTCTACCTGGACACTTAGGTCCAGTGTCGAGGGCCTTTTGGTGGTTCCCTCACTGTGAGGGATGTAACAGGCGCCAAGTTTGCAATATGCAAGCGGGAGAAAGCACCTTTGTGTGCCCGCACTGCAGTTTGCTCTGTGCGTTGCAGGGCACAGCGCTGCACGGGCTGCATTTGCATTGCATTGCGTGAGAGATTTGCATTTGCATTGCACAGATGTTGTGTGCATTGCACAGAGGGTGTGAGTGCATTGCACAGAGGGTGTGAGTGCATTGCACAGAGTGTGTGTGCATTGCATGGAGAGTGTAGTGGCATTGCACAGAGGGTGTAGTGGCATTGCACAGAGTGTGTGGGGTTTTTTTGTTTTTTGTTTTTTTTGCATTGCACAGAGAGTGCATTGCACGGAGTGTGTAGTTGCATTGAACAGAGGGTGTGTGCAGTGCACGGAGTGTGTAGTTGCATTGCACGGAATGTGTAGTTGCATTGCATGGAGGGTAGTTGCATTGCACGGAGTGCGTTTTTGCATTGCACGGAGTGTGTAGTTGCATTGAACGGAGTGTGTAGTTGCATTGCTTGAAGTGTGTAGTTGCATTGAACGGAGTGTGTAGTTGCATTGCATGGAGGGTAGTTGCATTGCACGGGGTGCGTTTTTGCATTGCACGGAGTGTGTAGTTGCATTGCACAGAGTGGGTAGTTGCATTGCATGGAGGGTAGTTGCATTGCATGGAGTGCGTTTTTGCATTGCACGGAGTGCGTTTTTGCATTGCACGGAGTGTGTAGTTGCATTGAACGGAGTGTGTAGCTGCATCGCACGGAGTATAGTTGCATTGCATGGATTGTGTGAGCACTGCACGGAGTGTGTTTTTGCATTGCGCAGTGTGTGTCTGAAAAGGAAGCTGGCTCGGCGGCAGTTTGTCGGGACCTTTTTAGCGGTTCTGGCCAGCGTCGGCCCTGTAAATTTACGTTTTATGATGGCAGCACAAGATGCCCCCTGCCCAAGCGGGGCTGGAAGCTGGCAAGCAATACCTCAGTACTTTTTGCCCATATTCCCATTTTATTTAGGGATCCAGTTGGATATCGTTGCTAAAACATACCACTTGCCTATGGAGAAGCTGTCTGCCTTGAAGGAAGTTATTTTGTAATACTTCCTCTGTAGCAAGTGATGCTTCATCAGATCCGATCTTGCTGGGTCACTTAATTAATCTTGCATGCAGAGTGGTTGCCCCAGGCCGCCCCTTCCCTTCCCACTAGGCCAGGCTGCCTGCGGCCTGAGGTCCCCTTACTTTTCTCATGCAATGGTTGCAATTCCTAAATGTTGAGGTCCCCTTACCTTGCTCATGCAATGGGATCTCATGCAATGGTTGCAATTCCTATATGTATGCAATAGTAGTTGGCCATGGCAGGATACTTGCACAGGGATCTTTCAGGTTCATGCTGATGCTGCTGGATCTTTGCCCTTTGGTTTTTTATTTCAGGGGCTGCTGGTGTGCAAAGCCATGGCCTCAAGCCCGGTATGGTGAGGCAATCATGTGACCTAACTTTTGAGTTTTCCCCATTGTAGCAGCAGTTCACATGTGGCCCGAGGAGTTCAGTGACCATCGGATCTGCTTTTGGTCTGATAACCAGGTAGTGGTGAGCGTCTTGGCAAAACAGTCCTCACGCTCCAGCAGAGTCTCCGCCCCTCCGCTCACGTGTTGGAGCTGCGCAGCTTAAGGTTTAATATTGTGCTTCTGCTCTCCTGATTACGGGATCCTCTAATGATGTCTCTGACACTGTATCCCATTTTCAGATGGAGCGCTTCAGATCCTGGGCTCCAGACACTCAGCTACTGCCAGACTTTTCCAGACCACCTGTGGCATTTTGACAACAATTAGTAATTTCAGAGAGCGGCAGCTTCCATTTCCCCTTCTGCTTTTAGCTCTTATGGGAAGGCCTGGATGGATTTCTTAGCCTTAAGCTGGCAGTCCGCGGCCATTCAGAGGAACTGGCCCCCATCCTCTGAGCAGATCCTGCAGTATTTGGTCCACCTGCCGCAGATTGGGCGTGCTGTTATAACTATCAGAATTCAGTCCGCTGCAATGTCTGTTATACTGAAGCTTTATTTTTCAGAGACCCTTGCATAAAGTTTGTAATGCGCAGGGCCTTGGAAGGTTGGAATAGGCTCCAACCTCATAGGACAGTGGGCAGGAAGTCGGTCAATTTTACCTATGCAGGATCTGCAACAAGTTAAAACTTGTCTGCTGGTAAAAGATCAAGGCGAGACTCCTTTCAGTAGTCCATTGCATTTTCGCACTGAGGGTTGGGGAAATGGTTGTTGGAGCCAGCACAGGGCTGAGAGTCTGGAGGCTTATTGCTTCAGGACTTATCCTTATCTGCTTTGGAGCTTGTCATTAGAGTTGGGAACTCTAAAACAGACTTAGTGGGCAGGAGTGCCACAATCAGGCTTCCCATTACAGATGAGGAGGGCCCTTGCCCAGTTATGGATAACAGAATATTTGGCTTTTTATTCCCTGGGGGCTGGCCCGCTCCTAGTGCATGAAAATGGGTTCCCGTTAGCCAGGCATCTATGTGCTTACGTCGTGCACCAGTTATTACGGCCTGCGGCTTGCTTACCGCTGAACACGCCTCATTCCTTACGATTAGGTGCTGCTGCAAAGGCTGCACACTGGGGGCCTGTCAGTAGACAGGATTGTGAATACGGGTCATTGGAAGTCTGACGCTGACAAGGGTCACAATGGAAGTGTCACAATGATGTCTGTGCTGATGCTTGTCTCTTATTTCCTTTTCTCATAGGAGCAGCGGTGCACATTTGGGCCACAGCACTGTACACTGGGCTGGCAAGTGCGCTGACAAGTCTGGACTGGGGCGCCATCTCAGTCTTCCTGCCCATGTGAACATATACTGGATGTCCAGATGGGGAATGCTTTGGGAGGAGGTCCTTCCTTTGGTGCGGTCGAGTGTGACCTGTGCAGGTCCTCCCGCAATGCTGGTGGTACAGCTGGGCGAGAATGTTTGCTGTCTTCCTCCAGCATAAGTTTGCATTCCTGCTTGCAAGAGGGCTTGGATTGAGTTGATGGCAGCTCTCCCTGGACTCAAAATAATTTAAGGCATTGGTTCAAGGTGGTCTGGAGGGGGGGTTGGAGCACCTGTCCCCTCCAATGCGCAAAGATGTTCCATTAAGGGAATCCAAGGATTCGCCATGCTCTTGTCGACCCCTTTTGAGGGGTAGGGCCATGCAAGAGTCCCTGGGAGCATTTGGGGTGAGCTTGAGTCTGATCCTGGTTCATTGCTCCCCCATGCTGTTTACTGGAACTGACGATATGGTGGGGCCCAGTCATCAGTGCTGCCCTGCTGAGGTCAGGTGCAGCTAGTCGGGAACCAATGCCTAGACAAACTACCACCGAGCAGGCCAGAAAGCATGTTAATATGGCGGTGGAAAATAAAATAAAATAAATAAAGTAAATAAAATAAAATAAAATAACATATAAAATAAAATAACAAATAAAATAAAATAGGTCCTTGCTTTAGGTGGTTCTGTGATACTGCACCCTGCTATTTTCTTCAAGACTGTTCCCCTCTTTGGGGCAGATGGGGGGTGCATCTTTCCCCTATGGGGAACGACACCTGGCGGGATGCGATTGCCTTGGGATTCATTGCTCCCCCACAATGTTGCTGGTACTGACGATATGGTGGGGCCCAGTCGTCAGTGCTGCCCTGCTGAGGTCAGGTGCAGCTAGTCAGGAACCAGTGCCTAGACAAACTACCACCAAAGAGGCCGGGAAGCATGTTAATAAGGAAGTGTAAAATAAAATAAAATAAAATAAAAATAAAACAAAATAAAATAAAATAAAAATAATAAAGTAAAATAGGCTTTGCTTCAGGTGGTTCCGTGATTTTGCACCCTGTGCTTACCTTCAAGGCTGCTGCCAGCTTTAGGGTGAATATTTCCCCTATAGGGAACGACACCTGGTTGGCTATGGTTGCTTTGGGATTGAAGGAAGGGTTGCATTTGTGAGTGGTTTGGCGGTGAGCTAAGGCTCTGTGGCGGTTAGGCATTGGTTAAATTGGTTGGTGGAGGGGTATGGATTGGCTGTGCCTGCCCCTCCAATGCTGCTGCAGACGGGTATTCCGTTAAAGGAATTCTGAAGCTTACCATCCCCTTCGTCCAAACCCTTGGAGCAGGGTGCGGGCCGCGTAAGCTTCAAGGAACAAGCGCGGAGTAGCTGAGGGCCTGTGACGCAGCTCCAGCTGACTCTGTCCCTTGTTTCCTCCGGGACTGACTAGGGAGTCAGTGCTGTCCCCCATGGCGGGAGGGGACAGATAGTCATAACCAATGCCTAAGCAACCACTCTCAATTTGTATTTAAATAAAGTTGTGGCCAAAATTATGCCAAAAACCTTAAACAAAAATTATGTGTGATGTGTGAGTTATTGGGAAGGGGGTTTTGGTGGACCTCAACACGCAAAAGCCCCCAAGAGCTGCATATTTTTTTTCTTGAATTCCACCCCCCCTCCAAAAAAAAGTAGGTGCGCCTTATGGCCAGGTGCACCTTATGGAGCAAAAAATACGGTATTTTAAGACATTTCATACCACTTCGTACAGTCATGGCTTCCCACAAAGAATCCTTGACACTGTAGTTTGTTAAGGGTGCTGAGAGTTGCTAGAAGACCCCCTATTTCTCTCACAGAGCTACCGCTCCCAGAGTAATTTAAAACTCAACCCCTCTTCATAGGGAACTCTGGCAATACAAGTATAGTGCAGATGTGGCTGGAGCTTTCTCATCTGTTGTGAGACCTCATGTTTATTCTCATTACTTATATGTGCAAGAAACAAGCAAAACATTTTTGAAAACTTTATCACATCAGTTGCTCTTTCCCATAATCTCCTGAGCAATAAAAAAATCTGTATTTTAATTTGGAATGAGAAATATTCCTGAAACCATATCACTCAAAAAAATTCTACCCATTTTTTATACAATTGTCAGTGACATTGACAGGGACTGAGAAATATTCCTGAATGCAAGTCACTCCAAAGATTTATAGAATTTTATAGAAAATTGTTCATTATATTGTTCATGTTGTATGTGAAAAAGTTTCAAAGGTAATTAAAAAATGTTTATGTATTCCAAATTCACTGTCACAAATACGCCTAGAATTGAGTAGCCATATATACTGATACAAATTAAGGCTCCATGCCTTGATTTCCAGTGCTAAAGGTACTGGAGACATAATCCAATCATCTTGCGATGCCAGAATAATATTTGTCTGGTGCTGATGGAATGTCATGGTTGATGATGGCAAAATAGTTGACATACTTCCTCCTAAGCACTCATTTCCTCCCAAGGCAAGCCTGACCCATTAAACTAGTATTTTGCTTGACTAATAGCCCAGTCCTAAGAAATGCTTCATATCATGCTACATTTTTTGGTTTTACTATCTTATGAAATATGTCATTGTCAATTTGTACAATTTTGATTAGATAGTGTATGCATTTTCAGTTCATTTTCACTCTTAGGCCCTGGTTCTTTAGGAAAAAAGTGAAATACAGTTATGTGACTTACTCTTTTGAATATACACAGGACTGGTATCAATTGCTAAAAAGTAAAATCTGAATAATGTGATACTGTAGCATAAGGTTTCCGCTGGGCCATATATGATGCTGATGCTGATGCTGATGCATTGTATACTGCCCTATAACCCATAGATCTCAGGGCACTTCACAACATAAAATTACTATATATATATATATATATATATATATATATATATATATATATATATTTTTGGTGTCTTCGGGTGTCTTCCCGTGTAAGAGTCGGGGTGTCTGTGCGACGTTTCGACGAGGTCTCACTCTGTTCCAGAGCTCTGTTCCAGTAACACTCTGTTCTCAGAGCTCTGTTCCAGTAACAAGAAGCCGAAAGCACCAGCCTGAAGATGACGAGTGAGACCTCGTCGAAACGTCGCACAGACACCCCGACTCTTACACGGGAAGACACCCGAAGACACCAAAACCTGCATTCCTGTACCCGTGAAAATCTACGAAAGCATATGCTTCTTGTTATGTTCCAGTAACAAGAAGCCGAAAGCACCAGCCTGAAGATGACGAGTGAGACCTCGTCGAAACGTCGCACAGACACCCCGACTCTTACACGGGAAGACACCCGAAGACACCAAAACCTGCATATATATATATATATATATATATATATATATATGCTTTCGTAGATTTTCACGGGTACAGGAATGCAGGTTTTGGTGTCTTCGGGTGTCTTCCCGTGTAAGAGTCGGGGTGTCTGTGCGACGTTTCGACGAGGTCTCACTCGTCATCTTCAGGCTGGTGCTTTCGGCTTCTTGTTCCAGTAACAAGAAGCCGAAAGCACCAGCCTGAAGATGACGAGTGAGACCTCGTCGAAACGTCGCACAGACACCCCGACTCTTACACGGGAAGACACCCGAAGACACCAAAACCTGCATATATATATATATATATATAACAAAAACAAAGACAACCCAATAATGCTGGCTTTAGAGGGGCATTAGATGTCAATCATGGCCTCGTTGGAGAGAAACGTTTTCGCCTGGTTCCTAAAGGTATATAATGAAGGTGCCAGCTGAACCTCCTTAGGGAAAGCATTCCACAAACGGGGAACCACTGCAAGAAAGGCCTGTTCTCATGTTTCCACCCTCTGAACCTCTCATGGAGGAAGCACATGAAGAAGGACCTCAGATTATGATCTCAGGGTCCGGGGAAGTTTAAATGAAGAGAGGTGGTCCTTGAGGTATTGCAGTCCTGAGCCATTTAATATATGGCAAAATTTACATACATTGTGGTGCAGAGTTTCAGCACTGTGTTCCACTAGCTGGTGATCATTCCTGTAAGTCTGGCTATTAAGTCAAACTCCTAACTAGTAGTGTGAGAGGCACAATAAGTCACATCCGTGCCATACATTTAAAGCACAGTTATGCCATTTTAATGGTCATGCTGGAGGAGACTCTTGAGAGTCCCATGGACTGCAAGAAAAACCTATCCATTCTTAAGGAAATCAGCCCTGAGTGCTCACTGGAAGGACAGATCGTGAAGCTGAGGCTCCAATACTTTGGCCACCTCATGAGAAGAGAAGACTCCCTGGAAAAGACCCTGATGTCGGGAAAGATGGAGGGCACAAGGAGAAGGGGACGACAGAGGACGAGATGGTTGGATAGTGTTCTCGAAGCTACCAGCATTAGTTTGACCAAACTGCGGGAGGCAATGGAAGACAGAAGTGCCTGGCGTGCTCTGGTCCATGGGGTCATGAAGAGTCGGACACGACTAAACGACTAAACAACAACAATGGTCGTGCCTCCTGCTCCCCAAAATAGTGAGAACCATTGTTTACCCCTCACAGTGATACAATTTTCAGTTGGGAACAAACTACAGTTCCCAGAATTCTTTGGAGGAAGCCACAACTGTTAAAGTGGTATAAGACTGTTTTAAATGTAAGGTGCGGGTGGGACCACAGCAAAGCAATCTGGTTTAAACCACAGATGGGCTAAACAAGAAACAATTTACGACAAATAATACATAAGAGCATAATAGTAGCCCTGCTGGATCAGGCCAAAGGCCCATCTAGTCAACATCCTGTCCTCAAAGTGGCCAACCAGAGGCTTTAGGAAGCTTGAAAGCTGGACACAAGCCCAACCACATTCTCCTCTCTTCCAAATCCCAGCAAATTGAGTTCAGGCACATTATTCTACATTTTCACAGTGCTGTTTTCTACTACTACTGCCTATTCTGCTACACTGCTAATACTGAATCACACTTCCTACCCACAGAGGCAGCTTTACATTTGATTTGATTCCTGTTGCCTTGGGCAAGCATGATTGAAGACCCACAAGACTGTATAAGATGTAGATTGATTCATTTGATCCTGGGAGATAATAGAAAACGTTGCAATTGGCTGTCTTTTTTAATCCTTGGTTATTTAAAGCTTGTGGAGGCAGAACAGCTATCACAACAGAATTTTTAACAGGGCCAAAACATGAATTTCAGCCCAAGGTTTGGATGGGTGTCAAGTGCAAATTGTTTTCAGGCAACTGGTAGGAGAGGAAAAAAGGAATACCGACAATTTCATATGTTGGTATTGGAATCAAAGGTTTCTGCAGCAAAGGGCAAGATTCGCATGGAGAAGGGGTGCCACACATACCCCTCCATGGATTGAAAGAATGTGGGAAAGGTACCACAAGACCATACTGCCAAGCCATGCCCACTGCCACCACATAGTAATAAATGATGATGATGATGATGATGATGATGATGATGATGATTTATACCCTGCCCATCTGGCTGGGTTTCCCCAGCCACTCTGGGTGGCCCCCAACAGAATTAAAAGCACAATAAACCATCAAACATTAAAAACTTCTCTAAACAGGGCTGCCTTCAGATGTCTTCTAAAAGTCAGGTAGTTGTTTATTTCCTTGACATCTGATGAGAGGCGTTCCACAGGGCGGGCGCCATTACCGAGAAGGCCCTCTGCCTGGTTCCACATAGGCTGGCCCCACCCACTTCCACCACCATACCATGGTGGTACACGTAGAGCTCCCATACACGTGGAGGAGTTTTACTCATGTTCATCTGTAGAGTGCAGAATCCCTTCTGACAGCCATTGAACAGCAGCTTTCGGGGGGACATGGTGGTGGTGGCATTGGTGGTCAGCAGAGTCAGATCCCCGAGTCCTGTTCATAGGTACTTTCAATGCATGAAGGAGTTTGTGTGAAAGGTCCAAAGTCCCACTATGGCTATATTCATGATTATAGAGCACCGAACAGTTGTTTCAAGATCATTTCTTCCAGTTATTCATTTATTTTTTTGTAATATATTATATCCATAGATGTTGTGCTTCTGAAAAATTAACCAATAATTATACAGCGTCTGCAATGCTGCTGGAATGGTCTCCTGCCCTCCCTATACAATGCACCAGGATCTATGAAATGATCCTTTCCAAAACAAGCAAGTAATGATCTGTAGGGAACAAGAGTCTCTAAGCAGGGAGCCTGCCAGTAGGACTCTGTGCACCAGCATGGCTGTTTGTAAGTAACAGGAACTAATCTCACCTGCTGTTTTCAGGTTGAGCAACTGCTTCTCCAGTAGCCCTACTATCTGCTTTTTGACCTGCTTGGCTACCTATGAGGTCATCCAGTGGCCCCTAGTCTGAAGAATTATACTAAAGGTTTTGCCCAAACACAGATCAGGTGGTGCAAGAAGCCACAGGAACCCTTCTAGTCCTGTAAAATTGCTGATACTAGTCTAGCATCACAGATTGGGCTGCACATCTCTGTTGAGCTGCAACCTTTCCTGCCTATGGAGCTGCCAGCCCTGACTCTGAAATGAGGGAGCCACACCTGCCACCATGCACCCTGTCTAAACCTGGCAGGTTTGCCAAGCAAACCAGCAGACACCAGTGTTTTGTTCTAGTGGATTGGAATCCCCCTTGGGATTTACGGGACAGAAAAGATCCTAAGAATGCGCTTACTGAAATCTGGTGCTCATCTATACTCCTTAGCGAATAAGAATGATTGCTGTGTGAAGTTTCTTTGAAGGACGATTGATGCAGGAAGAGTAGCATTGTAATTGCTATACAGGAGTCCCCTTGTGGCTGATCACATGCTCTGGGAAGGGGCCATAGCGCAGATGAATGGTAGAGGACACCCTTTGTATGCTGTAGGTCTGAGATTCAGTCCCTGGCATCTCAAGTTAATAAAACACAATAAAACAAAACAATATCAGCTAGCAGATGATGGGAAAGACTTCTGTCTGACACCAGAAACAGGCAATATGAGGCTAGTACAAGGAGCTTCCCGTCTTCCTTGCCTCACTAGTAGAGTGATTCTTAATATTGGACCCTTAAACGAAGCAGGAATGTTGCAGAGGGATTTTCCCCCTCTCTCTCATCCAGGAAGCTCAGCACATTACCCTTGCTCCTTGCAGGTTGTCTCCATAGTGATGAAATCAATTATTTAAATATAATCTGAGCCCATCGATGCCACTTTTCTATTAAGCTACTGCTGCCTATAGGTTTCGCATCCAAGGTCTTGCAACTCAACAGAGTTGCTACCTAATCGGTACAATTAACAGATCAATGGCTTGAATTTAATTAAAAATCATTCCCATTAATCAGAATTGATCATCTGGCCTCCTTTAGTTCAATCGCAGGCAACAGATCTCCTCTTCCCTTCCCTGCTGTTCCACATGTTATCTGACGAGACCAGTGTTACAGGGCGAGATGGCTACTAGGAACTAGTTCTTATTCAACACACCAGTCAGACATTTCCCTTTATTCACATTATAATTTGCCTGTCCTAATGCATATCTAGATAGATTTTTCGAATGCCAGTCACGTTGACTGTGGGAATTTATTTTCATCCATTGTGTGAGTTTATCCTGCTGGCACAGAATGCACACAGAGGGCAACGAGGTGAGATCAGATGAGTGGTGAAGGAGCATTTCATCTCCTCTGTTGTCCCTGATGAGGCAAGGTTTTGCTAACTCCTTGAGGAATAATATTGCTCTGTTTTGTAAATGCCTCCCTTTACCAGCCCACATTTCATCTTGCTGTCATTAGGTCCTAGAGACCAGGGAGCTGACACAGCAACCAGTACTATAGAGGCTAAATCAATGTTAAGGAATGGGATGACAGAAATAAAATGTAACAAATAAACCTAATTGTTGCTGAGTTTATTGATAAATACCATGGAACAATATTGCTCCAAAGATGCTTTCCTTTTCCCTCCCCAGCTTGTCTATGAGCCAAAAAATTATATGGAAAAGACATCAGTTTCAGGGATAGCTGTTATTTCTTCTACACAATAGGTAAAGGTAAAGGGACCCCTGACCATTAGGTCCAGTCGCGGACGACTCTGGGGTTGCGGCGCTCATCTCTCTTTACTGGCCGAGGGAGCCGGCATACAGCTTCTGGGTCATGTGGCTGCTTCTGGAGAACCAGAGCAGTGCACGGAAACGCAGTTTACCTTCCCACCGGAGCGGTACCTATTTATCTACTTGCACTTTGATGTGCTTTTGAACTGCTAGGTTGGCAGCAGCAGGGACCAAGCAACGGGAGCTCACCCCGTCGCAGGGATTCAAACCGCCGACCTTCTGGTCGGCAAGCCCTAGGCTCTGTGGTTTAACCCACAGCGCCACCCACGCCCCACAATATGACGATAAGCATCACATGAAGATGGCATGATGCAGGGGTGGTTGAAGAGAGCTGATTTTCTGAAGTTTGTCTGTTCCTCCCTGGCAATCTCCCACACTGCCTCCCAACCCAAATGATGAAACAACAGCAGCAGCAACACACATACACAAACAAAAATGGGACTCAAAGTTCAGGCCAGCTGGGGAAATTTGGATAGTTCATCTGCCTGATGTCATGCTTCTGCCTTACTGCTGAGAATCCCCTGAGACAGGTTACCCTATATAATACACAGGAGCTGCTTTGCCCAAGAATCACATTTTATGAATTGGATCATTAGAGGAGGAATAGAGTGTCATGGACTAATGGGAATGATTTATGTGTAATTATAAAGTCTTTCTTCTTTCAGGTTTTAGTCCCAAATATTTCTCAGGGGCATTGGTGGTTGAACATCTGGGCCTGCCTTAACCTTCTCAGTGTCTTTCACCACTTTGCTCCCCTTGATCCCATTCCCCCCCAATTCCATTCATTAGCTGTTAATTACTTCTTCCCATTGTTCATTGTGTACAGTTCCCTATTTTGGCCCCTCCTTCTCATTGTTAATGTGCCCATTTGTAGTATAGAAAGATTAGAATTTTTGCCCAAATATTCTTCTCCCCAGAAAAATGCTCCCCCCTTTCTATACATTGCCACCTTTAAAGCTCCACCATCAATTGAGAATTATTTTTATATTGGCACAGAAAAATGCATATTGGCATTATCTTACTGTTACTGAATCTCTCGAGAGCCTGGTGGGCAGCAGAGCCCAATCATAAACCATGTTTTGTTGTCCGAAATCCTATATGTTTTATTTTCCTATCCCTAAGGCTTAGGTTGTAAAATATAAAGGGGCCTTTCTGCACTTACCATTTATTGTGGTATAGTTGCTGTTTGATTCAACAATTTAAGAGTGATTGTCTGCACCTTTAGCCACATGTTGCTATTATTAGCAAGTGAGTGTGGGGTTTTCCTTTTCACACTGATGGTGCATTGTGTATGAACAGATTCTAGAAAAGGTCTATGGCTACAGTCATAACTTGAACATACCTCCATGTTCCTCCAGCCAGTAAATGTCAGAGTTATGAGCATATGTATGGGGATAGCCCTTTCATGGCCTAAAATAATAATTAACACCTAGTATTCTGGGATTCTAATATTGTAGGAGAATAGCAGATTAAAATAAGAATACATGCCTTCCTGGGCTATGGCATATTTGGTTATTAGAACGAAACTTCTGAACAGTTATCTTGCTTCCTTTTTAGACGGGAAAGCAGGAAGATCTCAGATTAAGAAACAGAGATGCTATCCCCCCCCCACTTGCAGACACAGCAATTTTCAAAGCTTATTTAGTCCCATGGCTGTTGATTCAGACTGAATAGTGTTCAGTTGCATGCTGAAGAAGCCAAGCCTGTGTTCATAGAAGTAGTCCTACCAAATATATCATCATTTCCCACAGCACTTTTTTTTTTTCAGGCAACTTGTCATCTAAGACCTGACTCCATTTAATCCTGCTTAGTGTGTGCAATCTGATGGTATCACAGGGAAAAAATGGTATTGCTCCAGGCAAACTTTGTTAAGCCATAGAGTGTCACAAAAATATTCCAACATGAACTCTCAGGCTACAAGAGCTTGAATAACAGGGAGCGATCGGTTTCCTCTCCTCCACTGCATTATGGAAACTTAATTAGCAAATGGTGGTCAAAGGAATCCAGCAATTAGTTTACACTGGCATGCAGGGGTCAGTTCACTCTACCAACAGCTAGCAAACAGGGAAACAGAATCACAAACCAATTAAGCTGAATTTATTAAATTTATTCCAATGTAAGCATGCTTATTCATTAATATCTTCCTCAGAGGACCTTCTGACCACTGGAAGTTAGGTGGCTGGTGACTCTGAATGGATCCATTTCTGCATACTTCAGAACAGTCCCTGGGGTTGTTTGCCTGATGCTACTTTGACAAGCATCAGTCACCAGAGTAAAATTGTGTTTTCCCAGGTGTCGTATTGTTTTTCCCCAACTGTTTTTACTGCTCTTGTTCTCAGTGTTCTTATCGCTGCTGCTGTTTTTTATTATGATGATTTGGGGGGGAATGCAAAAGTCTGCAATATAAAACATGCCATATAATAGATAATAAATTCTTATCAGACTGATAATAATAAACAATAAGTGATTATCTTTTTTAAAAGCAAAATCATAGCCATTCTGCTATTGTTTTATGCAGTTTCTGTCCTTCACTGGTTATAATTTTATTTTTAATAGTTATCTAAATGTTATTTTAAGTTGCTGTATATGGGTTTTATCCAACAGACTTGCTCAGCTGATGGTAAGGCTTCCATCAGCAAAATGAGGAGGGAAGCCATTATATGTGTGTGTGTGTGTGTGTGTGTGTGTGTATTTCTCCTTCCCCTTTACAGTTCTCCCACCCCCAAATTGGCTCAGAGGATTTGGGGATATTCCAGAGAAGATTCCTGGATAGTGTAGGGGAAGGATGTAGGGCACAGGAAGAACTGCTCCCAATTGCTTCCCTCTTTGTAACACTGATGAGAGACTTCTCATCGGCTGAGTGACACCACTGGATGCCACCCTTCATTTTTAATGGAAAGGCAAGATATAATTTTACAATGAAAACTAAAAAAAAAGAGATAAATAAACACCTTCCAAATGGTAAAAAGTCAGGGTGAAGGAAGTCTGAAGGAGGCAAATGGTAGACAAAATGATGTGCTAAGTCTCCGTCTCCATAAAATCCCCCCATCTCTAAATTAATGTTATCAGGCACATACGTGTTTGGGAACCCAATGTTTTCCCCTTGTAACATAACTCTCCTGTAAGGCATGTGGAGCACTGATGGAGTGACTTTTATTTTACATGTTATTTATGTCACTGCTACACTCAAGTCGATCCAAACCAGAAGTGCAAATACAAAAGGGACAATTGGAGGGAAATAAATCCCAAAGCTCAGTGGTCACACTGACAAGTGATGAGTACAAGGATAAAGCTGACAAAAAAAAAAAAAAGCTTTCGTCTAACTGATATTTATAGCAATGTCAGATGTGAATTGCATTCTTATCAGGAGACACCAAGCAAACTACTGTTAAACTCTGCACCGCCACCAAATAATTCAGCTTTCTAGCAAAGAACTACCAAACAGTTCTGGTGTTTATTTGGGAGCTGACAAACTTTTGGAAACATGGATCAATGGATTAATTTGGAAGCAAACCTGCGTACTTGGCTCTGTTGCACAGTGAATAGTTATTACTATATAAAACATAAAACGATCACTAAAAGCTCCTGGGCTTTTTTGGTCTTGGTAATAAGCAAGAAATTCCACACACACACACACACACACGGTGGAGGAATTGACTGACAAGGCAGACTTATGGATGAATAACCATAAGCCAGTTTCTTTACTGAAGTTAGCAGTGCAGTCAATTCACATGCTCTTATAGGTATACTGAGTCTTTTTTTAAAAGTATCATAGTATTTGGATAATGGAACGAAGATTCCAATTAAGTCTCAGCTTGAGAAAAAAGGACCACTCAGTACAATGTGAATCGTCCCTGAACTGTTGTTCTGTGTGGAATGTAGGGCAGGATCTGCAGATATTCCCCATCACTTTTCTTTTCACACCCACTGTTTTTCCCCAAAAGAATAATTTCCATCATGCTGACCTCCCGAGTCTGTTACTATGGGACGTCTGAGTGATTAGCATGGCCCCAAAATGCACTGTACTGATTCATGTGCTGTATTATGGTGAGCATGTGGATCCTTCTCCGGAACAGTTATGCTGTCTTACTGGAGTTATAGCCAATGTCTACAGCTACCCAACCATGAGATCCTGTGATCACTGTTATCCATCTGTTCCATCATCATTATGACAGCAAAGTTCGCTGCAATTTTAGAGGTCAATGTAGAATGGGAAAGAAGTACTATGTGAAATTACAGTGATAGAATAAGAGGATAGGTTTCTGGCAGACCGCTATAATCCAAATGGCAAATGCATTAAGAAGAACCAGAGTGCAAGCGGAATGTTCATAGCAAGACCCTATAAAACCTTATGAAATTATGAGGAACTATGCACCCCAAGAAGTAGTGCCTTAATGAACAGGTTAGGGCCGGTAGAAATTGAAACATCAAAAATCTCCTTCCCTTAAGCCTTCTTGATGTTTTATATAAAACATATCAAAAGAACCCCAACCCCTCCATCCTTATCTAGCTCTCTAGGCAACATGCATCCACAGCTAAAACAATTCCTTGACTTGATCCCTTGGTTTTGAACACAGTATAGCGCAGCCCTTCTGCCTTCCTGTAAAATCAGAGAACACTGAGGGCAAGACATTCTTTGTTGTATCTGAAGGGCACAGGCTAGGAGTTAACAGGTACAGGGGGTCCTGATGTTCCAGGTCAACAGCCACCAGCAAGGCACCCAGACTCTAAGCTTTCAATTTTTAAAAAAGTAAATCTCCCGAAAGAAAGCTTGATATCATGCTCTTGTTTCTGTTTCTGCCATGTATTTTGTGTTCTCATTTTATTTTATTTTTTCTTTGAAACGTCCTGTGATCTTTGGGTGAAGGGCAGCATACAAATTTAATAATTTAATAAATAAATAAAACAATAATAATCTACCAATAATGACATTGTGTAAACAACCATGGTTTATGACGCATTCCTTTCTGGACATGCAGGATAGATTTAGGGTTCAAAAGGAAGATTGCCATTTCAAAGTACTAGTGGCCGGCAGCACTGATGTCAATATATGAATTAAATTCTTTTCACAAGATCGGAGCTACTGTGATTTTCCTACCCACCTATCAGCATGGCCCAAACATGGTGTGTGGATATGGGGTTATTTCACCCAGGTCCAGAGGGTCTAATCTAGATTCAAGCTCATTTCCACAAGAGTGTCAGGGATATTATTTATGATTAAGGACATTTAGGTAAACTTATTTCCTTCTGTCTATATATAGTAACCAGACCTTCTAAGACCTGTAGAATGAATCAGAAGCAATGTTTGAACAGAACAAGCAACATGCAGGATAGTGAGCTGCTACCCCATCTCCTCCTCTATAACACTGGGAGAGAGGGTGGGGAGAGAGCGAGAGAGCGCTCTTGTACAATATATCCTATGAGTTCCAGAACATAGGAAGCTGCCTTGGAGCTCAGTACTGTCCACACCGACAGACAGCATTCCAGAGCTTCAGGCAGTGGTCTCACCCAGCCCTCTCTGAAAACGTTAGGCATTGAACCTGGAACCTTAAGCATGCAAGGCAGATGCTCTCCAACTGAGCCACAGTTCTTCCCCAGAGACACAATGAGGTGTCAAATCCTTTGCTTCATGCTCTGTTTTCCTGTGTGGTTAGGAGGCGCCAACAAGGTGCAGCATTTGACTGGCAGCTGGAAAGAGGGAGCAGTACTACACTAACAAGGGGAACTTGAATCCCAGGAATAGTGGGAACCGGTGATGCTTACAGACCCCAGAGTATATGTGAGTCAACTGAGTTAGGCCTCTGGTTTCCAAAGTGCACAGGAAAACTGGCACTAGATCCAAGGAGTAAAGAACTGGGTCTAAAAGGCCATTGTAACTCCATACAGAATACATGTCATACTGTGCCATGTTCAATGGTAGATTAAAAACTAGGCAGCCATGAATATAAGGAATTTATATTCTGGGTACCCTTGTTCTAGATGAATAAAACTGGGGGGGAGGGGTGTATTCAGAAGCTGTAGTACGAAAACCTTTCCTTTGATGAGAGTTAAACCTCAAATCAACATTTCCTGGAAGCTATAAAATAAGAATACCATGCAGCCTTTTCCCATACTGTTCAAGGAGCTATCAATAACAGCTCTTTCCAGTCAATGCTGTAAAAATATATATTCCTGTCTGCATAATTATTTACTATTCTTCCTATCACAGAAGAATCACAGTGATATATTTTTCTAAGAGCTTAAAATCTGATCACCTTCACCTTCTAACTTTCTTTCTCATTTTATCTTTCTTCACTACACTGCAGATGATGTCCAACTCTTAAATAAACCACTCTCAGAAATTCTGAATATTTAGTGCTACTCATCTGCATTCCAATTTTCTCCTAAGAAAAACAAACAAACTTCAGTTCCTCATTTTCCTATCCATTCACTGTACGTGCTTCACAACTACATGTAACAAAAATGGATACTGCTTGTGAAATTCTCTCCTGCTTACTTAACAAAAGCTCATCAATAAATGCATAACTTTCAGTCATATTTTCAAAAATAAGAAAGAACCTTATTTTGCGTGTCAGTAAATTCTAAATACCACTGGCAGTATATCAATAGAGAGTCATTTAAACAAACTGAAAAGGAAGAAATACCCCCATTGTTTTAAAATAAATGAATGAATATTCCTTGTCATATATCTTTAGACTAAAGAAAGAACCAACAGAAAGGTGAAAATACCACTTGTATGAATTGATTAGTCTGGAAGCAGCCACTTGTGTAATTAAGACGGGTCAGGCAATGTTTCTTTATCAATAATCCAACAGCAAAATACTGCATAAAAATCTGGAGGAATGTCAGCTGAGGTGCACTCTTGAAACAGAAAAGGAAGAAAGAAAACAAAAGGCTATTCCTGTATAAATCAATTAAGGCATTTTATTTTGGCGCCCAAATGTCAGTATTTACCAAACTTGGATAGACAAGTCCATCCCTGCAGCCTGCGTTTGCAAATAACTTTACTCATTAATGTTTAATTAAGACAGAGGAAAACTGTCCTTGATATTTTGCTGCAATTAGTGCTCTCTATACCCCGCTGACTCTCCATGATGAATTACTTTTCAAATGGAAAGTGAAGTGATTAAATAAAGCTGAAGATTGTCTATCCCTTGCATGTTGTCCACTGTACACTTTAAGTAAATGTAAAAATATGAATGTGCACAGTCAAACTCCCTTGGGGAAAAATAGAAAGGGGGAAACGAAACCATTGATGAGCAATATATTGCTGCCTTTCTCTACTCCAAGATACTGTTCCTTCTCCTTGTAATTTATACCGTCCATCAATATACATGATGTGCTTGTTAATTTGGAAAACCACAAACAAAGATTTGTTTGCTGCTTTGGGGCCAAACTTTGCCCTTGGGACCACAAATTTCAATCTTACCGATTTCAAGGTTGGTGCACAAATTAAGAAACGAAATGAGCCTTTGCCTTCTGCAAAAGGCAAGCAGAAATGCCATAGGAGATTTTATTGTGCCGTTAAGAATTTCTGATTGTTTTCAAGGTTTGCTGTGAGCTGAGGGGCATTTGAAGCAAATGAGTATACATGCTTCGAGTGCTTGGATGTGTAGGAAAACAAGTAAGAGACAAGATAAGTTATCCCAACACCATGTCCAACATTCAGTTTCAAAGGAGCATTGAATATTGTCTGTCCTTTACCTGAAAACACCATGTCAGGATGCTGTAATATTCCCAAGTGGAAGATATTCGTTGATTTCCAAACTTTCTATTTCCCTTCTACCACACCCTCAGCCTAAGGCCCACTGAAGAAAGCCTCCGCATTTCCCTTTTCTCATAACAGAGTAAACACTGGACGTGACTGAATAAGAAGACCAGAGAAAATTGCCATTTTCAAACTAGCACATCTGTGGAATGAGCTGAACCAATACAAATCATTTACAAGCAACCTGAAAATGATGGCTGTATGGTAGTGAGCATGCCAGCGGCTAGCACATCCTCCCTGCTTACCAACAAATAATAGATGTGCTGGCAAAAAGGCTATCATTATGATGGGCAGCATCCATGTGGAAGAAAGACTAGTAGCATGGCCCTAGCATGACCCCTAGGCATTTATGTCAGCTTTGCATGTGCTCAATCACAGGCCTCTCTAACTGGCCCTTGAGACTCTTCTCATGAAATGCCCATCCCTCAGGTCACACCTCTCACTCCCTCTGCTCTGTATCCTATTTGAGTGCTTTTGCCTGGCTCGAATAGGTCCTTGAACTCTGACCATGCCTTCTGCTTATCTGGATTGAGGCCTGAAAGATATGTGGGGTGTGGGTGTGTGGAAACTTTTACTTGGCATGAATGCACACTTATTGTATAAATATGAGCAGCACTCCACTCACTTTTGGCTCTGTCAAACCCGCACCAGTGGCACAAAGCCCCCAGAAAATTTGCCCGTGGCCCTCATGCTGAAAAACTTCCCTGCACCTGTGTTTTAGATTTGCCACTACAAGTAAAATTGTACATCACAGCGGTGCTTAAATATATCTGGCAGATTGAAGCTGTTATGCCCCAAACTGACCACCTTTCCCTCCTTTTCTACTCTCAGGCTATAAATAGGATGCCCGGCCCAGGACTCCAATGTTGCATACAATAAATAGAGAAGGATTGTGTGTTGTGTTTTGATAACAAAACAAAAGCATATGTAGAGAAAAGTTAATTAAACTTGTACTTCATCTTTTGAGTTGTGACCATTGCCCTGCCACAGTGCTGCAGAGAAGGAGCAGAAGGAGGAGAAACAGCAACAGTAGCCATAGCCCTTTCTGCCTTGGTGGGATTAATGACCCCCTCCCTCCGTGAGGTCCTGTGCCCAGTGCTGTGCCGCTTACGCATTCTCCTCATCTAATACAGACGAAGAGTGCTAGCAGAGGCTACCCTCTCCCGCTGAATGTTTCTTCACCTGAACAAGCCAATGAGCTATTGGCAATGGCTATTATGTGCAGCAACCCCCCCCCCATCTACTGTGGATAAGGCAGAGGAGCATAGTCCACTGGGGGAGAACCATTGAAGGGGGATTAATTACACAGCTGAATCAACTTCATTGTCCACTCTGTCAATGCATCCATCATTAAGCCTTTACTATTCTTCCTTCATCAATGGATCAGGCCACCCACCTATGCTTTGTTCCCACTATTTCCAAAGCAATCAATATCTGGTATACGTTTTATGTTCCTATCATTGGTCCTCCTTCTCTTTGTGCCTGCATTGCAGCTTATCTATCATCCAAGAAATTTGTTCGTAAATGGGTGGAAGGATTTAGTTCTTCAGAAGTATTACAAATAGGAAGCATTTTCTGTTTCCTCAGCTTTAGTTTTTATGAACTATCCAGATTTGTTGCTTCCTCTCTGTTTATATAAAGACATTTTTCCTGCTTATCCAAAGGTATGATTATCCAAGCATTTTAGGCGTTTCCTATGCTGCTTGGATACTATATTCTTTTATATAGGTGGATTATTTTGTTAATAATAAAATGATTGAAGAAAAGATTTTTCCCCAGGGTGCTTTATATCAGAAGAGTACACAGTGTGCACAATGTCCTACACCTGAGCATCAGGAATAGAGATTAGCATTGCAAACATTACTTTTTTGTTTTCCTGGTTATATCCTGCAAAACTGTAGATAGCAATGATCTCCTGAATGTGAGTCCTTTATCTGGAACTGAATGAAGGTGAACACAATTCCATTTTTAAATCTGCAAATCTGTCAGTGGGCTAACCGTGAGAAATAAATAAATAAATAAATAATGGAAAGTATATCAAGTCACTGCATGCAAAAAGATACTGCTCCTCTGGGAGTGATCCTTGAGATTTTCACAGTTTATCTGTAAAGCCGATAAACATCCAGAAATGATTTCCAATATGACTTTAGAAAGTTAGTCTACAGTTGAAAACTGTCATAACTGAACGGAGGATTTTTGTTGTTTTCTTTGGTCAGTTCATGTAGCAACAGAGTTAGCAAAACTGGGCTCCCAAACTATCATAATTTTTACTTATCTGTTTAATTGCTGAGTAATATTTCCTTGAGTGCTGCTCTGGTAGTGGAAAGGTGGAGTATAAATTATTGTAATAAAAACAATAATAAAACAATGGCAAGCACATAAAAATCATACCTTGAGTAAGTGTGGTCAGTTAAAAAAGAAGCGGTGCCTTTCATTATCCTTCCCTGAGGTAAAATTCTCTCTCAGTCAAGCTAAATATTTTGTCAGGGACTGGCTGGGTGATGAGGAGCGGTGAGAGGCACCAGCCAGGGAACCCCCACTGGGGAAGTCCCAGAGGAGGAAGTCTCAGAGCCTGGGGATTGGTGGTGGGACACTGAGGACAGGTCAGAAGGTGAAGGGGGGGGAGGTTGGATGCTGAAGAGGCAACAGGCTATAGTGAGCAAGAAGAGCCAGGTGCAGAAAGCAGCTCAGACTCAGAAGATGAAGCAGAGGAGGAGGTGCCAGAGGCTACAGAAGCATCCATGGAGCCTGCCTTTCCTACTGTAGTAAGCTCCCCTTCCCCCTTGTTTCCAAGGCCACAGAGAGCTATGTGTGTGCCCCTCACACAAAGAGCACAGGTTCCTCTCCCCAGTGTTGTTCAAGGCTGCTTAGGAGCCATCCGGCTGAGGAAGAGACTTAGGGGGGAAGTAAGAGGCAGGGATTGTCAGTCCTGGCAACTGTTTCATAGGGTCCAGTCCTGTTTGTAGACATTGCTGTCTTGTATACTGTTTCCTTGAATAAAGAGCTAACTTTTTTGCTTGTCTCTGCATCTTGAGTGATGACCCGTATCTGACTCAGCCCAGTGCTTTTTTCTTGGAGGTACTCAAGGGTACGCAGTGCCAGCACCTCACCTCCCCCAAAAAAGTTAAAAGTGTGGCACTTACTGTGACAACTTCAAGGTGAGTACCAGCACCTTTAAAAAAAGAAGACGCGCTGATCAGCCCTGAAATATTTGCTATCTACCAGCTATTCAGAGTGCTTTGATTTAAAATGATGGAGCTGTCGTTTACTAAATCGAAATGTTTCAGCCATACATTTGTGTATTAAGCTTTTCAGAGCAAACTACAAAACCAAGGAAAATCAGCCAAAGGGCTTCCGAGATTTATTTGCATTCCTATATTAAATTCTGGTGTTTTGTTTTTGTGTTTTGCTTTTTGACAGCACGGGGAGGGTTGCTATTGCTTCCTTTTGTTCACATGCAAGAGGCAGTGAATCAAAGCTATGCTCTGCTATGCTGCTTTTATGTTGGAATTTCACACAAACTAATAAGTTGTGAGGAAAAGTAAGCAGAGAACACCAGCAAATTCTATCAGACCTTTAATCTTGTAGTGGCACAATTGGGTGCTACTTATAATAACAATTCATAGACCTTCAGCTATCAGCTATCAAACAGGGTTTACTGATGGAAAACTCTTATCAAGGTTCCTGCTGTTCGCTCTGACAGATTCACCACACATGGTTACACATGGTTAGGCTTGCATTCACCCACATATCTAAAAAAGTGTCTATTACTGGGCCCATGAGAGTGCAGAGGAGTAATGTTTTAATTGCAAAGAAACTGAAGCGCTGCCTACAATGTGCCTGAATATGTTTCATCTCTTGTCTGAGAAAAAGAATATATATGTATTGTTGTCCTCAGTTCTATGGTTTGAATAAATTTGGTTGGGTATTTACATTTGCACAGTTCACTTAAGCAGAATAAATGAAGTGTCTTGTGGAACCATGTAGACCTGCAAATTTATTATGGCATAATAAGCTTTCATGGACTACAGCCCACTTCATCTGATGAATGAAGGGTTATCTTGAGTTGCCAGTTATCTACACAGACACACAAAGCTCCTCCAGATTACCTGTTTATTAAGCATTCATCCTGGTTTGCTTGCACAACGCCAGCAGGAGGTTGTCTGATGTCCATTCTTTACTGAGCATTCATTTTGATTTGTTTGAGGGAGTGGTTATAATTCAACATGATTTATTTGTGTGGAGGTTATATGAATTCCTGTGAATCAATCATTGCCACACACTTTTTTTGGGTGTACTTCTCCGTCACTTTCCTTACCAAAAAGTGAAAAGTGGATTTGTTGTACCAGAGCACATTAATCCCCTTCAGGTGCAGAAACCTAAAATTTGTGGTATATGATGTGACTGTTGCTAGTGTAATAGTGACAGACGGAAAGCAAGAATGGCTGAGGGGCAGGATTGCAAACAGGCTAGAGGAAAATGAAGTGCAGAAAGTATAGACAATTATATCACTGTTACCATTTAGGGTGTAAGAACTCATGTTTTCCTGCCCTTGAACAAAAAAAAATAAAAAAATAACAAGACAGTGGGTAGCTCTGTAGTGATGACAGAGAATTAGAGTTGAGGAAATCACAGAATGAAAAAGAAAATCAAGTCCTAACCACTGGATTCTGCAGTCAAATCATCTTGAGATTCTCTGCTTTTCATTTTAAAATAAATCCCATCCACAACTATAAAAGCACAGAGGAATGGGGACTAAGAATTTACCAAGTTTCAGCTGGAAACTATGGGTACCAAGTGTTGGTTAAATCAAAGCCACAACTGTTAGCACGCTATGACAGACCAGGTAGCTAGAATGGGCTCCATGAAAATACTCAAGATTGTAATACATGTACTGTAATATATGGTGCCATTTAACATATCAGAGCAAGGCAACCAGGACCCCTGAATGACTGAGACTTCTGACATCCAGAGAAGCTAGGCTCCCCTTTTGAAAGGTGCATCAAAACATGTAGATGGTTGGCCAAGGAGCACACTCCTATTTACCCCTAGGCATGTACATAGAAAGGCAAAACTTCAGAACACCCATCTTTGCTACCAATTAGAATAATAAAGTAACTTGCTTGAACAGTCCTGTTCAATATTTTATCATATTCAGCTGCAGCTAGAGTAGAAATTGTCACTGTCTGAAGCCACACTGTGCTGCAACACAGCCTCACTAGCTTGCCCATTGTTTTGGAGGTATTCTACTCCTGGGAAGACCAATTCTGCATTGTTTCCTTCTCTGCCTTACCTCTCTATCCTGTTCACCTGACTTCCTGCAGCTGGACAGTGCTAATATGTGCATAAATACCCTTAGGTCCGTACACCGTTGTTTGATGGAAAATTACAATTCCTTGTTCGGTTAAAATTATCCTCTTAACAACAATTCATTTTGCTTTATATGTAATATGCAAGTAACCTTTCATTTACTGTAATGAGTGCATAATATGGGTGAATCATGGTAGCATTGCCATAAGCAAGTTTCCATTTTTCACAATTTATAGTTAACTTAAAATGTATAATTTATGGAGCTATGTGCTCAACTGTGGATAAAAGCTTGGAGAACAGAAAAGAAAACATTCTTACTGAGGATCTGACATCCTAGAAATGCTGATGTAAATTCATCTTGGTAACAATGATAAGACTCTAGATTTTTAAAAAAAGGATTTCATCCTACACCTTGTAAAATAAGGTTGACTTTCTGTACTGATCTAGAAAGTTCTTACTGTAGGATGAGATCAGAAAATATGAAATACAGTGTCTTTGGGTGGAGAACATAGCCTACAAATAACTAACAGTGGTCTACATTTTAATAAGTCTCAGAAGAGTTACATAATAGAGCTGTGCACTGGCTCCAATCAAATCCTGGACTGCCTGCCTAGGTGTGTCTCCTTCTCCCCCGTCCCAAACAAATGTTTAATTGGGGTTTTAAACCCTAATCAAGGACTGTGCAAGACCTTTGGCTGAAGGCCTCAGGTTCAAGACCGAGATCTGGTCATGTCAGGCCACTCTGAAGCATCAGATCAAACTGGATGGGGCGGGGGGAGCCACAAACAGCCCTATTAAATACTGATGGAATGCAAGTTTTTAAAACTCCCCTTGAGGTTCATAGATTTATTAATTTCCATTCATCTGATAATGCTACTTCCCTAAAACTCTTTCCCCATTTTATACTGATGTGAGTTTCTGGTTTAAACTAGATTACCAAATAGATCATGCTCATACATTTACACTCATCCACACTAAAGTCAAGATGCAGTCTCTCTCCAACTAAAAGATGCCAAATGCAATTTTATGAATAGTGGCTTATTCTGAGGTAGGTGGGTATGGATAGGATGGACGTGTTAGGCTGCAACAATGGGGCTGACTTACTTCCAATGAAATATGTATGGGATTGTTAATTTCTACAGCAGGGGTGGGGATTATTTGGCCATCCAGATGTTGCTGAACTATAGCTCCCATCACCCCTGCCATTGAATATGCTTGATAGGGCTGATGGGAGTTGTAGTTCAGTCAATCTGGAGGTTCAAAGGTTCTCCACTTGTGTTGTTGCCTTGGACAAGAAAAAAGAAAATTAAGGAATGATAAATAATTTGCATTCTTCCCCAGCCTCCTACAAACAAAAACAGGCATAGTACAAGTTACAACACTAACAATGTGTTGTATTTCAGAAATACAACACATTTCAGAAATAGACTGGAAAGGGAAGCTGCTGAATTGCAACTCATTACCAAACTTAAAACCACGGAGAGACCTGGTCTGAACAAAGACATTGGATTCCTATCTCATTATACATGACTAAGCCATTTCTCACCTTCTCACCCCTTGCCTTTTCCTGTAAGACCTATTACAGTCGTTAAGAGTCGTCAACAGGCTCATCTCAGCTATCTGCCAATCTCCCATTCCCACCACCCTTCTGAGTAATACCCCTCCCCACCTTCTCACTATATAGAAGGGTCTGGCAACTTCTGTTTCAGTGTATCTGAAGAAGTGTGCATGCACACGAAAGTTCATACCTAGAACTAACTTAGTTGGTCTTTAAGGTGCTACTGGAAGGAATTTTTTATATTAACACTAACAATGATTTGCCACATGCAGACATGGAAATTCGGCTGTTTGTATCACCCAGACTTGAGGGATTTTTTATACCACACCTGTTACAGTTTTTGGTTGGTTGCAGATGAATAAGAAAAAATTGCTCCACCACATGGGCAGATGCCGCACAGATCAGCTTTTCACATGTTTGCACTACTACAAATGGCAAGAAGACTATGGAAACTCTGTAACACACCACAGTAACAAATTTAGGGTGTGTCAAAAAGAGGAAAACAAAACCCTTGTCAGACTTTCCCCCTACCTCATAATTATGGCTTGCTTTCCAGACAAATGTAGTAGTGTGAATATATAGTACTGTGACAGGAAAAAGTATGTCCTGCTTAGGGAAGAAGTTTGCAGGGTTGATATATTTTTTATTTTGCTTGAGATCAGAAGGCATCGGCCATGGTCCTTTGAAGAGGAAACATCTCTCATCCTCCATTTCCTGTGAGATGTCACAGCTGTGACAGGGAGGGGTTTGTAATGGCACAGTTCGGTGCCTTCATAATTTATTCTCTCTGATTTTATGCTCTTTTAGTCTCCTGCTCAACCATCCACTAACAAGCAGTGATATTAGCCAATAAATCAAAGATGTCTGCTTGTCACCACCAGATGCCTGGCCACATCACAGCCGATTAGGAGACATACAGAAGGACAATTTCATGGCGGGAGCTCAGCAGAGGTGTTCCACTGATATTCTGTTTGATAGGAAACCAGCATGAACTGAATGTAGTAAAACTCAGTAACTTTTATGCCTTGTGGCGATGGAGAACTAAGCTGAAATAAAACTGGGAAGTAAATTAGGACCCTTACCTTTATGACTATTCCTTTTATGATTTGCCATGTATCCCTTTGGTGCTTTCTTGTGGGATAACACACAAATAAATCTTTTCATACGTCTAACTTAAACTTTGCTGGCTATAGAGAAACACATCTTTTAATTTTCTAAAAGGGCAGGAAGGGTGTCTTACATCAATTGGTACAAAAGAGCATCATTTATTCATGTCTCACTATCACCAAAGATTATCCATTTGCCTTATCAGTCAAATGTGTAGCTAGGATGCCTAGTCTAGTTCTAAGGTAGACTTTGATCTCTCTTCATTCATTTTTTAATGATGATCACTATTATATATGAGAGATATAGAGTCTTCTATGTTACAGAACAAAGACAGATGCCTAAATTATAGTCCACAGACACGCAGGCTCTTCCTAAAAATTCTACCACTTTTATATGATCTGCAATTGGTTCAGTTTAAAAATGGCCACTCTAAAGGTACAGCTGGAATTCTTACATTTTTATGTTAGTCAATACTAAGCTCCATTGGATTCAACAGGACTTGCTTCAAAGTAGACATGGTTAGGATGGCATTGCTAGTCAAGTACAGTGGTACCTCGGGTTAAGTACTTAATTCGTTCTGGAGGTCCGTTCTTAACCTGAAACTGTTCTTAACCTGAAGCACCATTTTAGCTAATGGGGGCCTCCTGCTGCCACCGCGCCACCGGAGAACGATTTCTGTTCTCATCCTGAAGCAAAGTTCTTAACCTGAAGCACTATTTCTGGGTTACTGGAGTCTGTAACCTGAAGCGTATGTAACCTGAAGCGTATGTAACCCGAGGTACCACTGTAATAGGATAATATCCAGCTAAGTCATTCAGAGTCCAATAATAAATTTAAGTCCATTGATTTCAAAGGGTCTACTCTGAATTTGACTAAAAATGGATCTCACCTTAATTCTAGCCACACTGTATTGAATGGCCAGTCCTACTCAGAGCAGACCCAGTGAAATTAATAGGCATGACTAACTTCCATGAATTTCAGTGGGTCTACTCTGAGCAGGATTAGCGGTGGATACAACCTTAGGAAGGTGAGCATATGATAATGCCTTGTATAGAGTCAAAATTAGTCCAGCATTCCCTAACCTGGTGTCATCATGCAGATGCTTTGTATCACAGCTCCCATCATTCCTGACCACAGCCATGCCAACTGGGGTGGATGGGAGTCGGTGTCAAACAACTAGATTGGGAAATGCTGCATTAGTCCATTTAGTCCAGTCAGGAGTGCCAACCTGGCCCCACGACTGTGCATGGCTCTCGCACTGAAATTTGTGGGTGCCCGGCCCCTTCATGTGGAATTTTGTGGGTGCTTGGGGGCCCAGGGAGTTGGGACCTATGAGTCCAGTCCAGTGTAGACTAGCAGGTCATGGTTCTCAAAAGATCTCAACAATAAGTCTTTCCCATCACCTGCTACTTGATCTTTATAACGGGAGATGCCAGGGACTGACTGTGTGGGTAGCCTACTTTAAAATAAATTAAACCATGACTCTGCAGAGATTTCCCTACTCTGAAGGACAATCATAAGCCATTGTCCCCTCTGCAGAATATCACCCATTAAGAGCATAAGGGAAGGCATTACCTCATCCTTTTCCCTCCCCCATTTTGTCTTATTACATGAGAAAAAAGGCCTCATAAAAGGAAATTAATGGCAAGAGATTTAAGAACAAATGCTTCATGTATCGTATAGTCAGCTGATAGGATTCACTGCTGTAAGGTAGTAACTGAATCAAACCTGGGCAGTTTTACAACCATGAACAACACTTTTATGCTTTTATAAGAGCTAAGTTATGGAAGCTATCAAAGTTGATGCCGCCAGGTGTCATCCAGTCCGCTACTGAGGTCAGGAATGAATGACTCCCTTGCTTTACTTATGTAGCACCACCAAATTAACTGGAATTATTATGCTTCTTTTAATTACTCATCCAAAGTGTTGCCCAGAACAAGAGACACAAGATCCCCAGGCTGGTGAGACAGCAGCTCTCGCCTCAAAAATAAACCTAAATAAGTTGAGGGTTGTCCTGCATTTCCAAGGCATCCCCTTCCTATTGAATTAATAAAGTTCTGCATCAGATATTTGACCTATATAGTCATATGAGAAATACAAAAGGACTCAAAGGAAAGCTTTTTAAAGAAGAAGAAGAAAAGATCAAACCCAGCTATGGAAGCTTTGCAAAGCTCCTGATGAAAGAAAAGCCAAAAAGTAGTATATAAAATCACCCCATTGTTTAGAAAAAGGTGATTCGGGAATTGCTGTTTATCTTTTCACGTAAGGCAAGTACAGAGCAGGGTCAATAATGTTAGCGCAGTTCAAAGACTTCAAAAGAGACTCCCCCTCCTGCCCTCTGTATGGAATAAAATGGAGAAATGAAACTCATTGTCACAGATGTACCAAATCACAATTAGGTTCAAAAAATAGACTCACAGAAAGATTTCAAATGAACTATGCGTGCTCAATATAGCTCCAGAGTTAAATTCAGTGGATATATATAATAACTAGCCAGAGACTCAAACATATTATTATTATTATTATTATTATTATTATTATTATCATTTTTATTATTATTATTATTATTTAGTATGTGGGACATGGACGGCGATGTGGTCTATACCACTGAGCCTCTTGGGCTTGCCAATTGGGAAAGGTTGGAGGTTTGAATCTGTGTGACAGGGTGTGCTCCTGTTGCTCTGTCCTAGCCTCTGCCAACCTAGCAATTCGAAAGCATTCCAGTGCAAGTAAAGAAATAGGTACCGCTGCGGCAGGAAGGTAGATGACATTTCCATGCGCTCTGGCACTTGCCACAGTGTCCTATTGTGCCAGAAGTGGTTTAGTCATGCTGGCCACATGACCCGAAAAGGTCATGTAGACAAACACTGGCTCCCTTGGGCTGCATTTTGCTTTTTAAAGCAGAACTGACTAACCTGTGACCCTCCAGATGCTGTTGGACTTCAGATTCCATCAGCCCTGACACTCACCTGTGCTGGCTGAGGCTAATGGGAGTTGGAGTCTAACAATACAGGTAAAATCCTGTTTTAAATGGTTGTGATCTGCCTTGGGGGCCTTTTAAGACCAAAAGGTGGCATAAAAATATCCTAATTACTAAGGAATTGAATAATCTATGTATTAAAGAGATAGGTTTGATATGCATAAAATGTAATGCTTGTATTGTGTTTGAAAACATTTTGCAAAGAGAAGTTTGATTTAGGCTTGGGAGGTTTCACTCTGGCAAATGCGGCAGAAAAGGGTGGATGTTTCCCTTTCAGGTTAATTGATGGCAAGTTCAGGTTAACTTGAGTTGCACATCTCTCACTGCAGGAATGTGAAACCTGAGACCTTAGTGTCTTTATTGGCAGTGGAACCAGTAGTAGTGGCTATGCTTTGCACTGATGAACAAGCAAGTTGCTTAGAATCTCTCTCTCTGGCACCAGAGAGAGGAAAGTTAATTGAACAAGATTGAGGACTTTAACAAGTAAGCAATGTTTTTCTGTCTTCTTTAAGAGCAATGTGTTACTTTGCATTTTGTAACATTTATTTTTAACTATTTTAAGACTGCCTCCAGTAAAGCTTTCATTTTTAATCCGGATCACAAGGTCTGGATCAGGGATTCTGTGCAGAAACTCTAATGCTATGATTATCTAGTGAAGTTCACACTTCAACTCCAGTATTTGGTACTTGACAAAGTGCAGATAGATTATTGATGTGGCCAAGCAATGCAGTTCTATATTGTTATATTAGTTCCATGAAGCGATAGTGACAGCAACAAGACTGCTGAGTTCTGTTCTTGACTGCTCTGCCCACATCCTTTCTGTCTAGGTATGTCCTCAACCTTTTAAACACATAGCAGAAGATACTTTCCCTGTTTTAAAAGCTTTTAGTCCAAGAATTTGGCATGTTTGTAAGGTGCCCAGAGAAGCTAGGCTAACAACTGCAGTGAAGGAAGAAGAAAAAGAGAGAGCTGTTGTTCTGCTGGATTGAAAAGTGGTACAACTGAAGCTTCCCTTAAGAATTCATAATACCATTTCCCACAAGCCTGTTCATTTATACAGTCAAAAGCGTTCATGCTGCTATAGTATGCTGGAAACCAGGCTCATAAGTGATCTTGGGATTTCTAGCTGCCCTCTTGGGAGGAAGCAATTGGACTAGTTCAGAACAGAGCAGTGCTAACCAGCTGTTTGCCAGAGATTCAAGCCCCTGTAGGCTTGTCTGAAAAGTGCAAGCTTCTCTTTCATTAATGCTGCCCCCCCACCCCCGACAAACAGCCATGCACCTGGCTCTCTATAACTTTGTTAGTTTAAATATGCTTACTCTTTGCTCCCAGAGCTGTCTCAAGAAGCTGGCGTGTGTGTGTGTGCATGTCTGTCTGTGTGTATAATTTCAGAAGCTGAATGTAGTGGAATATATTAAGAGAAAATGAGAATATTAGGTCTAGTCTTGGAAATAATGGGTGTCATTTAGTACACAGACAGTCCTTCAATTAGTCAGTTTAGCAAACCCAAAGGTTTAACACAGCTGTGGTGCAAAGAAAATATTCTTTATAAATCCAAGTGTGCACAGATAGTTTGCTAATGGGGCAAAGCTAATATAAATTAATGCACAGTAATGGGCTGATTATCAGGTGAAAAGCAATTGGTATGTATGCATTCCATCATGAAAAGATACTCCACACGTCACAAGCAATTTTTTCAGCAGCTGTTTCCCAATAATAAGATGCACTTGTACCACAATATCAACAGTAAGGCATAAATTAACTCAATCACCATAAATTAACTTACTATAAGCTTACAGTTACCATTAAGTCTATTGTTTGTCACAAGTTAATCCAGCTGCAAATAATTTGTGGCGCAAAAAAATATGTATTAGAAGCTTTCTGAAGTACTGGACTTAAATGTAAAACTCTGTGCTGTGGGGTTGGAGTGAAAATTAAACCACAAGTTTGCATTCTTAAATCCTACAGAAGTTGGATAATGGAGAAGAAAGCAATATAATGAGCAAAGTTGAATAAAGTAGTTTAAAAGTAATCAATGAAACTGAGATCCCAATTTGTGCATGTATTTCGTGAGGCCTATGCCTTAGGATTACAGTGGTACCTCGGGTTAAGGACTTAATTCGTTCTGGAGGTCTGTTCTTAACCTGTAACTGTTCTTAACCTGAAGCACCACTTTAGCTAATGGGGCCTTCTGCTGCCACAGTGCCGCTAGAGCACGATTTCTGTTCTCATCCTGAAGCAAAGTTCTTAACCTGAGGTACTATTTCTAGCAGAGCCTGTAACCTGAAGCGTCTGTAACCTGAAGCGTCTGTAACCTGAAGTGTCTGTAACCCGAGGTACCACTGTATATGCCTCATTCCGCAACAAGAAGCGTGGGGCACATTTGCCCAGTAGTGCTGTGGCCCACAGTTTGCAGCAAAATACTGTGCAAGATTTTGCTCAGTATCTTGCCTGTGTGATGGGATCACAGGAAAGAGCTTTCCCATGAGCCCTTGCAAGGCGGAGGTGAAAGTCTACACAAGGCTATTTCCCCTGGAGCTCAGGGCCATTTTGCCTTGAGAGCTTCCCACCAGCCTGTCCTCGGGTTAGAGCATTTACTGAGCATTTTTGGTTCACTGGTTGACAGGGCTAGAAAGAATTTCCCCCCTCTTAACCTAACGGTCACTAGGTTGGGGGATTACTTCACCTTTCCCTCAGTGAAATTATGGTCTTCCTTTGTTAGGCGGAAGAACATTGTTTGTATGAGGACAGAAATGGCATTGGGCTGGATCAACATAGTATAGGGAGACGCCCCATAAGGAGCCTGAGGGGGGTTGATCATGGCACCACCCAAGCTCAGGTTGGGTTATCTGCACCCTGGTCGCCCAGTGAGACCTTTCTTGCTTAGCTTGCACCACGGCAAGGTTCAACACTGGCTGACTGCCATGGAACAGGTTTGAGGTAGCCCAAACACACTGTCAAGTACGGGAGTTCTCCTCTCCCTCCTGGTAGCTCACCAATAAGAATTAAGGAGCATCTGGTAGATTTATAGTCTTTTTATATCATGTTGTGAATACAGATCAGCATCCTTCTGCAAGGATCGGAGTTGCTCTGCAGCAAGAAGCACGCCAACGGGAAGTCCATCCCCTCTTGCTTCTCCTTTGTTCTCTGACATGCTCATAGCTCCTAGATCGAGGGTGGGGGGAGGGAGTCCCCCCCCACACACACTCTCAATTGATGTATTGCCCAGCTGCCTCCCTCCTTCCTGTTGCTTAGCTGCTATATCAAAGCTGGGCAATTCCTGTCTCAACTGTGCAGCCTTGGAATCTGCCTGTCTTTCTGTTTCATGAGACTCTGGAAACGATGTGTGGGGGACAGTCCCTGTCTTCTTCTGTCAGAGGCTGATCTTCCTGCGATTCCATTCCCCCATCTCCCAATTCAGAACACCCAACGAATCCATTCCATCAACATGGGGCTTGTGGAATGATGAACTGATCCTGGCCACAATGCCATGCCAACCCTTACCCTGCCTGCTGCTGTCCATAAAGATTTGGCCTGAATTTATCCCATCACAGTTATACAGTCTGATTATTTGCTGCTTCCTGGGTCACATAATGTGCCTGCCTAGGCAATATCTCTTTATATTCTTTGCTCATTATTAATACTAATACTTTTGAAAAGTATCTGGCTGCTGTGTTTGCCACTGTCTTTACTGTATTTCTTCAATTTTAATGGGCTATTTTTATTTTATTTGTATTTATGTGGTATAAACTATCCTGAAATTTTAAAGAGAGGGATAAATATAAATGCTTTTTTTAAAAAAAAAATCAATAAATATACGAATAGGTAATACTGGGATAAAGTTCCTGGTTGTATTTTATTATGTAACTGCTGTGCATTCATCAGCACACAATTCTGCATTATTTAAAATTACAGTTGTGTGCACAAAACACCTGTAACTTGTGTTCAGAACCTTCCATCAATTCTGCCATTTTAAACAACCCATTTCCAAAAGTTGGGCTATTCTCTGATTTGGCAAGATTTGCAAGCAGACTCGCCAGGCTCTTTGCAGAACAAAATGATCAAACAATCCCATTTGAACTGAACAAGTAATTAAGTGTTTGTTATTTTTCTAAACTGCCCGCTGTCTCACAGGAACCCAGAGCAGTATACAAAATAGATTTAAAACAACCATCAGCAATAAATTAAGACTTGCCAAAACACTATAACAATTATAATCAGTTCAGTTCAACAGCAGACGGTGAAATAGGGTCTAGGGAAAAAAACACAAGTTACTGAAGACGACAATGTGGAAGTATCCTCAGATGAGCAAAGCATTAAGTTAATGGGGAAGACTGTAGATATATAGTACTTATGCAAGCCCTATAGACTGATTGAATGCAGGTAGGTCAAGAATAGGTTCACCTGCTAAGTCCTCACACCCTGCCCCAATGTGAAGAGAGGTTAAGGCTGTGTACAAACCATACGTTTCAAGTGCATTATTTCCCCCAGAGAATCCCAGAGAATGTAGTTTGTTATGGGTGCTGGGAATAGTTTTTCTCCCCAGCATTCTCTGAGATAAGCCATTTGATTTAAATGTATGGTGTGTATTCAACCTCATTCTATCCAGACCGAATTTCTGTCAGATTATGCTAAGATTTTCTGTATACTTAGTCTCAGAATAATCCATACCCTAAGGATTCCTTTGATGTAAAGGAACATCAATATCATTGGAGACATGCATGGGGGAAACCCATTAAATATAGTATACTGTGTGTGTTGCTGGTTCACCATGCTGAAATGAAAACCGAGATCACTGCACTATGCTTCCCTGAACATTACATGAACATAACTGGATACTTAAAGTAAACAGGTCTCCTTTTGGATGAGAGCGGCTTCCATGCAGCTGGGAGAAAGGTTAAATGACCCAATCATGTAGATGGGCACTGATGGTTAAATGGTTATGTGCTTAGGTCACTTAAACCTCTCAGCTGTGTGGGAGCTGTTTGAAGCTAAAAGGCTGTGAAAATGTCTAAGGGGCACTATAGACAATTTTCTTTCTATTAATAATCACTGTGTGAGACACTCAGCAATTACACATACTGAAGGAAGCTTTTATGGACCATAAAATTATACAGCTGTCAATAGGTTTTATCTATGAGGAGACAAGTAGGACTCTTTCCTCTTTGTTAAAAGTCAAGATAATTCACGACATTCATCGTGAGTCAGCAACTTAATTTTTGGTTGTTCGGATGTGCCGTGCTTGGTTACTCATTGTATTTTGAAAGGGAAACTAGTGGAGAGAGCCACTAGGGATTGAGTCTGTTTCTGTTAACAGGAACACTATTCTTCACTATACTTGTGACTAGTCCAAATGTCCTCCACTTTTCCAGTACTACCTTAGGATACTGTGCTGTGTCTAACAGCAGGAATGGGGAACCTATGATCCTGCAAAGGTTATTGGACTATAACTCGCATGAGCCCCAACCAATATGGTCAGCCAATGGTCAGGGATGATGGGAGCAGGTACAGCAACATATGAGATAGCCTTCTCTGCTCTATTAGCCTTGCTTCCTATCTAAGCAATAGTGTGTGTGTTTTTGTTCTGCTTAGAAAATAAGACTTCATGTGCTGTAGCGCATGGGACATGGTTCCAGCCACAGCCCTTGACGTGGAGAAAAACACCTTGCCAGGGGCTAGGAGTGCTTTTTTTCTTCACCTGGCTTGTTTTTCTGAATGGAGCTGAAATGTTTCAGTTTTCATTTCTTCCAAAGTAAATGCAGAGAACAAACAGGTACATGTTTAGGTACTACCTTAGTCCCCTCTGGGTAAAAAGTTTGATGATAGGAGATAGGATTTGTGGCTCCCATTTTGGTGATTAAGGATAATAAGAATTCTATATTTACAAAGGAAGGAGCAAAACCAAACAAAAATTCTCTGCACACCTAAGGTGTGTCTTCATTTTCCCTACACTATCAGACATTTTATTGATTCATTGAAGTGACATGTCATGTGCACATAAGACATGCACTCAAACCTATGGAAAATATCTGCTTAATATACTAATATTTGCAAATGGGTCAGGCCCTAGAAGGCTCCCACAATGTCTCTTTATAATGATAGTTTCATTCAATTAACCCAGTTTACTAATTTCTACTTTCATTATAATGGAATATAGATATAGATAGATGGATGGATGGATGGATGGATGGATGGATGGATAGAAATCTCACAAGGATAAATAAAAAGCACCACTAGGGATTGCACAGCAATTCAGTCATTTATATGAGACAAAAAAAAAGTCAAATGCCCTTTTAATAAACCTCTAAAATTAATTTGGAATTAATCTAAATCACCAAAATAGAAGGAAAATTGAAAAGCAATTAAACAAGGGAGTGAATTATTGCATCCTTAGGCAATAAATCCACCTACAATATATAAGTTGTTTTATAATGCAGACAACTCACTGCAGATTCACTGAAAAGTTATCCGCACTACCACAAAAATGACCACACAAGACTGCTTTACTGCATTTGGTCATAGTCAAAATAAAAAAAATTCCTTCCAGTAGCACCTTAAAGACCAACTAAGTTAGTTCTTGGTATGAGCTTTCGTGTGCATGCACACTTCTTCAGATACCACGAAAGCTCATACCAAGCTCATACACGAAAGTTCATACCAAGAACTAACTTAGTTGGTCTTTAAGGTGCTACTGGAAGGAATTTTTTTATTTTGACTATGGCAGACCAACACGGCTACCCATCTGTAACTGCATTTGGTCATAGTTATCTTATGAAACTTACAGGAAAGTCTTGACAAAGTAGGGAGGGCTCAGCAGAGAGCATCAGCTCTGTTATTGGTAAAGCAACATTTGGAACACAAACGTTAATGGAAAATGTACATGAACTGAGAGACAATGAGAGATTTTCAGATCTTGCAACTTGGCCACTCCCAGACCAGGACCTGGAAGACCAGAGTTCAAATTCCGACTGAGCCATGAAGCTCACTGGGCTAACCTTCCTTGCATGATTGCTGTGAGGATGAAATGGGAGTTGGGGGAAACCATATACACCACCTGCAACTCTTTGGATGAAAGGTGGGATAGAAATATAATAAATAATAATGGCATTATTTCTCTCCAGCGTAGGTGGACAGTATAAGGGCACTTAACAGCATTACCTAGGAAGCATGGAAATGGCTTCATTGTGGCTCCTTCCATGCCATCCTGGTAAAGGTAAAGGTAAAGGTACCCCTGCCCGTACGGGCCAGTCGTGTCCGTCTCTAGGGTTGTGCGCTCATCTCACTTAAGAGGCCGGGAGCCAGCGCTGTCCGAAGACACTTCCGGGTCACATGGCCAGCGTGACGAAGCTGCTCTGGCGAGCCGGCACCAGCGCAGCACACGGAAACGCCGTTTACCTTCCCGCTAGAAAGCGGTACCTATTTATCTACTTGCACTTTCGAACTGCTAGGTGGGCAGGAGCTGGGACCACAGACGGGAGCTCACCCCGCCGCGGGGATTCGAACTGCTGACCATGCGATCGGCAAGCCCTAGGCGCTGAGGATTTACCCACAGCGCCACCCGCATCCCTATGCCATCCTGGCTTCCATGCCATCCTGGTAGTGGCATATAAAACACACTTAAATTGGAGAGTTCCATAATGTGTCTCCTAGGATGCATCAACACTGACCTGCTTAAAGTTATTAGAATGATATTAGCTACATCACTCTTAAATGTCACAGGGCATACAGTGGTACCTCAGGTTGCAGATGCTTCAACTTATAGATGCTTCAGGTTACAGACTCCACTAACCCAGAAATAGCACCTTGGGTTAAGAACTTTGCTTCAGGATGAGAACAGAAATCGTGTGGTGGTGGCGCGGTGGCAGCAGGAGGCCCCATTAGCTAAAGTGGTCCCTCAGGTTAAGAACATTTTCAGGTTAAGGACGGACCTCCAGAATGAAGTTCTTAACCAGAGGTACCACTGTACATGTAAAATAAAGCGTTTCTTACCTTTATTTTTTTGGTCAAAACAGCTGTCCCCCTATTGCTGGTTGCACTGCAGCGCTCTCTGGTGTCACATTTTAATAACACGTTATGAACGTAAAAAGTAGGGTGTCATGCATCCATATGGTTATCAAAACAATTCCTTATCCCTTTCTAAATGTTAAAAACCATGAGTATAGATCTGCCCCTACCTACATTAGCATTGCTCCCAGTACCAGGCAACATGATAATGGTTTAGAAACTGGCTACACCACCAGCTCTTTCCACTTTCTCTGAGCCCTATATTGGTACTTATTTGTAAAACATGGCAGTACATATTTCACAATTTGGCCTGCAGCTTCATAAATATTTGGATGTCACCAAAAGTAGTCCACAGCAGATACCATGGGAATCAACCTAAGTAATGGCTTTATAGCAATTTTACTTCTCTAGAGGTCACTAGATGTGATGGATTCTTGAGACACTGGGCTATCTCACAATGCCTTTCTGAAACACCATTGTAAAGGTGACAAAAATAAACCACAAGTGAATGAAAGACAATGTATTACTAAGAAAGGAAGAGCCACAATATTTCAGTCAATGACACTTTCTAACAGGGAGGAGGAAACTACGTTCTTTGATGAATGAAAGCAAATTGTAAATATTGATATTTCTTTCCTCTAAAATAGCTGCTGCCACCTCTTTGGTTAATGTTGCATTAATATGACACAAATCACAGCATGCATTAATTTGTCTTCTTTTTGAAAATGTTGTGGCTGAATGATTATAACATGGCAAATATATGTAATTTTTTCGTGTTTTAAAAGTATAGCAGACATTGATTTGCTTTTGTCTTAAGTTATAAGCCTCATTTAGGGACCATCCATGTGGGACTTAATTCTCTGGTGGTCCATGGCCCAATCAAGCAGAAAATGGGGCAGAGTTTCGCCCACATCTAGGTTCTCATGGGGGTCCCATTGGTCTTCATGGGTGGGGGAAGGGAAGAAGCCTTTATAAGGCTTCCCTCTCCAGAATTTGGGGTCATTTTGCCCCATGAGCTTCCCACTGACATCTGCCACATCAATAGGAAAGTAGAAATTGTGCTTTTACCAGAAACAGTTTAGAGGTGGAGTTAGGGGGCATCTCAATGCACAGATGTACCACAGGATGCTAATTTTGTTTGTACCAAAGACGAAACTTGTAATCTGGATTGCCGTAATGGATCTTTGTGCAATGCAATTTTATTCTGCTATTCCGTAGGAAATGTCCTCCCCCACAAACCCAAGAAATGCAACCTGAAAAACCTCCTACTTGAGAGTTCAGATTTTGCTTTCTGAGCATTTTGCCTAGTGTTAGCTCAGAATGTGCTATTCAGCAAACATAACTGCCAGTAAATTCATTCTCTAAAATATTCATGGAAAGAGGATACAAATCAGAAAAGAATGTGAAAACAGACAAAGAGGAACGCATTCTTTTTCTTTCTTTATGCCATTATTTACGAAATTGTATTTTTTATTGTAGACTGACTACTGCAATAAGTATGTATAAACTTTGTGACTTTTAAAAAAAAAATCTGATCAATCACTTTGACATTTCAAAATGTAATACAAAAATACCTATACCTTAAATGGAAAAAACTCTTGTAAACAAATAATTATCCACTGCTATATTTTTCCATTTTATTTCTAATGAATATAGCTCACATTTAAACAGATTTTAACTTTATCCTGTCCTCTTTTTAAGCACCATCTTTGTTTCCAACCCATAAATACAAGAAGTTCATAGTCCATTAAGAATTGTACTTAGCGAAAAATGCCCATAAATGCTCTAGGGATAAAGGCAAAATGACATTTCCCTTTGATGTATCCTCTTAACCTCCTTCCTTGAAATAACAAAGCTTCAGATAGGTGTAACCTGCCTTTGCCCACCTTCCTCCTACCCTAGTTCGTTGCTCCTCCACTCTCTGCTGCTTTTCTCATTGCCCGCTTTAGATTGTAAGTTCCTTGGGGGTCTGTGTTTGCCTGTGCAATACTATAAAATAGACAACTGCTCTTAAACAACTCTTCTGGCTCCCAGTCTAAATTTATTAGGCCAAATTGCTTGCATTTCCCTTTAAAACCCAAAATGGTTTGGGACCCAAGTCTCTTGATGAATACCTTCTCTCACTTTAAGGCTGTTCCAGTGTTAAAATCATTGTTGGGGGCTCTCCTCCAAGTCCGCCCCACTTTCTGTAGGCAGGCTGGACTGGGCTTTCTCATTGGGAGAATATGTGTGTGAAATGCCCTCAATCAATTGGATGTCTTTCTAGAACCAGGCAAATGCCTTTGTATTTGCCCATGCCTTTGAAACACATAATCAAAAATGTTTTAAACTGATGGTTTTGTAGGACTCTGGCTTCATTGTTTTCTTGTTTTTCTGCTCGTATTATTGTACCTATTTTTTAAAAACAATAATTGTTTGAGCTGTCCTGGGAGTCTACTGAAAGGATGCATATAATGATTTGAAATAAATGCAAGCTGTGATGAGAAAGGCACTGCACATTTGTTTATTTCCTGCAGCCACCAATTATCTCTCAGGTTTGGACATGGGAATCAAAATGTTCTTAGGAATCATTATTTTATACTAACATGTTTGATAATCTCGGTATATTCCTGTGCTAACAATCCCAATTATATATCCCTGTGTTCATAGCTTAAGAGACACTCAGAAGGTTAAATAAATATCTGGAAGGGGAAAGCGAATTATGATTGTCTGAATGGCACCATGGCAAGGTGACTTTTATGACAGGTATTAGTTTGCTGCATTAGATAAAACAATGATTGAATATTTATGGGAAGAATGCATTTTTCCCTGGTGTTCCATTTTAATAATATCCACCAATTCCACTGTACTCTGTGTGGGGTTGGGCGGGGGGAAATTCTCAGTATGATTTAGTTAATGGTCTAAGGTCTCCAAATTTGTAAAATTCAATCTCCTCATTCATCATTCACCAAATGTATAAATCTTTGATCTTCTCTAAGAGGAAATAAAAGAAGGCTAAAGTGCGAAGCTACAGATCCACCTTTTTCTCTCTGCCTACTGGTATTAATAAGAACTGACAAACAGTACACCAAGCGTTCACCAAGCCTGCGACAAGAGTGCAGTGATAAGCCATATAAAATATTCATTACCGGAACTTTAGATGAAGGTGATTCACAACATGAGCACCCAAGCTTTGTCAGAAATTGTTGAGAGATTGAATGCATACTTAAAGGATTTATTAAAGGAATCAGGGGGGAGAAAACCCTCTACCGCAGTTCCCATGATTGCAAAGGTTTTATGGCCGTGCATTTAATCCCCTTGCACTGCATCAGAGAAGTAATCCTGTCTTCTGATTTGTATACAAGAAGTTTCTCAATCTTTCGTGCCACTATAAAGTACAGTAGAATCATTTTTGTGCTAATGTGAGCATTCATATTAAGATTGAGTATTACAGTGATTTAAGCTACCGTCGGATATTATTCTTTTTTGCAATGAGATACGAGACGTAAAAGGCAGGCCTCTGATCAGAAAGGACTAGGTCAGAAGACAGGGGGTGTAATCGACAATCATTATACCGCTTACTTAAACATGTAACAGGAAAAGTATATTCAGAAATATCAGTGATCTGGTCATCTCTAATAATCTCATTCACGGGCCTCATTTGAGGGACACTGTAAACCAAATTATGGCTTACTGGGACTATGTGAATTTGTGGGCTGCCAGAGAGGAACTTGCAATGACTTTGATCCTTCCTACCTCTGCACCATGCAGAACTATTTCATATGGACTGATAATCCAGAGCTATAGCCAAGGTTTGTTCTTCATACATGCCAATTAGCAGTTTTCTTCAATAACAGCTTGCACCTATCCTGTTTCTGAACTTGGCCATCTGCCACAGGTAAAAACTGGAGGTCACACTTTTACCTTTTACAAAATTATTTGAGCAACTCATATTATCACCTCCTAAAACCTCCTCAGTTCTATAGCATGAACTGAAACACTTTATGCTGATCTAGAGTGGGGGTGTCAGATGACCTGGATTTAGCTTGAGAGATGCCTATGGCTTTCTACATGCTTCCCTGAAGTCAAACCAACCTATTCCCACAGCGATTGTCCATACCAGAGGCTGCCTGAGCCTAGAAGGTCCCATCCAATACTAACAGTATGGATTCACTTAAAGATGACTGGAAAAACACAACAAATGGGCCTTTTTGTTGTTCTCACCGCAAACCAAATGCCACAGATAAAAATGATTATTGAACAAGTAGCTACTCATTTAGTACCATTTAATATATAATTTCTTACTCTAGCCAACATGCAGCAGGGCATGGCTAAGTCCTATGGGGGGGGGGAGACAAGAAAGTACAGAAGGAAACTCACACTCACAGGCTTCCACAAATGTATTCTTTACTAGGTAAAGAATCAGTCATGAAACTGTGGCCTCCACATTTGGATCTCCCTAGCTCAGCTGTAGGTTGAGAGTTCTTCAAAGACTGCTTTGTTCAGGAAACAAAATGGACTACAGGTATTCACCTTGTGCACACAATTTAATTGGTTTGCACAGAGTTAAAACTGTGGTTTCATTTTGTGTGCAATCTTCTGTGCATATTTCATCAAAAAAGAAAAGAAAAATAAATAAATGGAGGGGCATAGGAAGAGGGGCTTGAAATGTTCATCCATTGTTCTATCTAGTGACTGCCTAAGAAGCATTACCATGTCATCTTGCTTACTGCTTGCCCCCTGATTGACTGGAGTCATGCAATGAGGAAGAAGGAAATGCCAACCCAAAATAACAGACAAGTGACAATCACGCACTTGTGATAAGTATGGGAAAAGGAAAAAGAAAAAGTAGTTCTGCGGGGGAGGGGGGAGCCTGCTTTTGTTCCAGATTATCATTATCGATATCAAAAAGAAAGTGGCATGACATACATCATAGCCACACCACATCATATAAATTCAGTTAATATGATGATGATTTCTTGCCATGATGTGTTCAAGTGACACATGAGGCCAGAAAACAGCAAAAATCCATCCTCCCCTGAAAAGTTTGTATTACAGCCTTTCATGTTCAGTGATCTTGTCAAATTGTTAGGATGGATGGATGAGCTAAACTCTTGCCTTTGAGTGATTGTCAGGTTTATTTTTAACTACACAAAACTAAAAGAACCAAGTCAATCAAAGCAACCATCACTCTGATGTTCCATTTACACTACCTGTTAATATGTTTTACGCTGAAACAGAATTCTGTATGTAACTGTGAAAGGGGTTACCTAAAGACACAATTTCAAGTTGAATGAATAATAAATTACAGGTTATTTGTCTCTATGATTTTAGAAGATGCATAATTTACAATAATAAATAATTAACATATGGAAATATTATAATTTAACGACTGTCTTCAGCAGTTGAACGGCATGAACACAAACATTCCTGTCTGGCTTTTGAATTCAACCTCTCACCAGAGTTTAAGTTCAATTCGATACAAACTAGCTATTGCAATTTCCAAGAGCTAATTTCTGCTTATCTTCTAAAAGTCGTTATTAAGTCTGAAAGTCTCAATTCTTGTGTATAATGTTCAAGCATGCTGAGTCAAAAAGAAATGAAAACATAATTAACAGTATGCTATTAAAAATACACAGTTTCCACTAAGAATGTGCAGCCCAAATACTTTTTTTTTTTTTTTATAATATTTTTTATTAGTTTTACAAAAGTTTTTATAACAAGCAAACACAAAAAAACAAACAAACAAACAAAGAAGTGTGATTTCATAATGTCATTTCGTAAACTTCTTTCCTCGGACTTCCCCATACCTCCCCTTTCTGCATCCTCATGTCCAAATTTTACAGCAACTTATACATATTTTTTCCAACTCTAATTTATTATAGTCCTTTCTTATTCTGATCTTATATTACTGCAACCCTTTGTCTCTATCGAATCTCGACATTCTAAACTTCCTCAAGTTTATAATGGTCCTTAAGATAAATCTTGAATTTCTTCCAATCTTCTTCCGCAGTCTCCTTCCCCTGGTCTCGAATTCTGCTCGTCATTTCCGCCAAAGTCATGTAGTCAATCACTTTCATCTGCCATTCTTCCACGGTGGGTAGATCTTGTGTCTTCCAATACTTTGCTATCAATATTCTTGCTGCTGTTGTTGCATACATAAAGAAAGTTCTATCTTTTTTTAGCACCAATTGGCCGACAATGCCCAAGAGAAAGGCCTCTGGTTTCTTAAGAAAGGTATATTTAAATACCTTTTTCATTTCATTGTATATCATCTCCCAGAAGACCTTAATCTTCGGGCACGTCCACCAAAGATGATAAAAAGTACCTTCAGTTTCTTTACATTTCCAACATTTATTGTCGGGCAAATGATAAATTTTTGCCAGCTTGACTGGGGTCATGTACCACCTGTAAACCATTTTCATTACATTTTCCTTTAAGGCACTACATGCCGTAAATTTAATTCCGGTGTTCCACAACCTTTCCCAGTCAGCTGACATTATATTATGACCGATGTCCTGTGCCCATTTAATCATGGCTGATTTAACTACTTCATCTTGTGTATTCCATTTTAACAGCAAGTTATACATTCTTGACAAATTCTTAGTATTGGGTTCTAACAATTCTGTCTCAAGTTTTGATTTTTCCACCTGGAAGCCAATTTTCCTGTCTTGTTTAAAGACCTCCGTTATTTGGTAATAGTGGAGCCAATCTTGTACTTTGGGTTTTAGGTTTTCATGGCTCTTTAGTTTCAGTCTCTCTCCATCTTGTTCTAGAATCTCACAATACTTTGGCCATCCGACCTCCATATTGAGTTTCTTGTGGGCCTTCGCCTCTAAAGGTGACAACCATCTAGGGGTTTTATTTTCCAGCAAGTCTTTATATCTCATCCAAACATTGAACAGCGCTTTCCTTACAATGTGATTTTTAAAGGCACTATGCACTTTAATTTTATCATACCATAAATATGCATGCCAACCAAATGCATTATTAAAACCTTCTAAGTCCAAGATATCTGTATTCTCGAGGAGCATCCACTCTTTCAACCAGCAAAATGCTGCTGCTTCATAGTACAATTTTAAGTCCGGCAGGGCAAATCCCCCTCTTTCTTTTGCATCTGTTAATATTTTATATTTTATCCTGGGCTTTTTGCCCTGCCAGACAAATTTCGCGATATCTTTCTGCCACCTCTTGAAACAGTCCATCTTGTCAAGTATTTGCAAAGTTTGAAACAAAAATAACATTCTAGGCAATACATTCATCTTAATTACTGCAATTCGGCCTAACATTGATAATCTCAAGTTTGACCATATTTCTAAATCTTTTTTGATTTCTGTCCAACATTTTTCATAGTTGTCCTTATACAAATTCAAATTTTTAGATGTTAGGTTAACCCCTAGGTATTTCACCTTCTTAGTCACCGTCAAACCCGTCTCTTCTTGAAATTTGTTCTTTTCTATATCTGTCAAATTTTTCCCTAGGACTTTAGTTTTTTGTTTATTCAACTTAAATCCGGCTACCTGGCCAAATTGTTGGATTATCTCCAACACCTTTTTCGTACTAGTGTATGGCTCTTGTAAAGTCAGGACTAAATCATCTGCGAAGGCCCTTAACTTGTAATGTTTTGCTCCGACCTGTACCCCTTTAACCTGCTGGTCATTTCTAATCATATTCAGCAAAACCTCCAGGACAGAAATAAAAAGCAATGGGGAAATTGGGCATCCCTGTCGTGTTCCTTTTTCTATCTTAAGTTCCTCCGTTATCACATTATTTACAATCAACTTAGCTTTTTGTTCAGAATATATTGCACCCACACCATTCTCAAAACCTTGTCCTACCCCCATCCCATGAAGGTTCTTTTTCATAAAACTCCAAGAAATGTTGTCAAAGGCTTTCTCCGCGTCCACAAATATCAAAACTGCTTTGGTGTTTATATTCACCTCTAACTTTTCCAAAATGTCTATTATAATCCTAACATTGTCTGAGAGGTGTCTCTTTGGGAGAAAGCCTGCTTGGTCTCTGTGGATCTTTTCCATCAATACTCTTTTAAATCTTTTTGCTAAAATGTCTGCAAAAATTTTGTAATCCACATTGAGTAACGAGATTGGGCGGTAGTTCTTCAATTGAGTCTTTTCAGTCTCTGTCTTTGGTATGAGTGAAATATATGCTTCCTTCCACGATTCGGGTGCCTTTTTTCCCTCTAAGATCTCATTACAGACATCCTTTAACGGTTGAATCAGCCATTCCTTTAGCGATTTGTAATATCTGGAAGTCAAGCCATCTGGTCCTGGAGATTTGCCCAATTGCATGTCCTGAATGGCACCCTCTATCTCTTGTTCTGATATTCTCTGGTTTAAATCCACCTTACTTTGAGGGGAGATTTTTTGTAATCCATATTTGTTAAGGAATTTATCTATATCTTCTTCATTTTGTGCTCCTTGAGAATAGAGTTTTTTAAAATAACTCACGAAACAGTTTCTTATTTCATTTGGTTTAGATATAGTCCTTCCATCCACTTCTAAACTTGTAACTGTGTTTAATTTCTGTCTTTTCTTAAGTTGCCATGCCAAAAGCTTGCCACATTTGTCTGCCGACTCAAATGACTTTTGTCTCATTTGCTTTATTTTCCACTCTATCTCTTGGTTCATCAATTCCATATATTGTGTTTGATATAATTTAATCTCCCTCAAAATCTCCTGGGACTTTGGTTTTGACCTTAATTTTCTCTCTCCTTCTTTTATCTTTTCCAAAATTTTTTCTCTTTTCTCCTTCTGCCTTCTCTTCTTTATTGAGTTTTGTTGAATCAAAAACCCTCGCATCACAGCTTTACTTGCGTCCCAGACCACTCTTTTTTCCACATTGCCCCTTAGATTGATTTCGAAATAGTCCTTTAAAGTTTTTTGGGCCTTCAAGTGGAATTCTCTATCTCGAAACAGGGTGTCATTCATTCTCCACCTAAACTGACCAGTTGTTGTAAATTTCATTTCCATCTTCACGGCGTTATGGTCGGAGCAGGTTTTTGGGCAGATCTCTACCGTCTTAATCCTCGGAGCCATTCCACTAGTGATCCAAATTTGATCAATTCTGGTCCAGGTCATCTGTGCTTGGGAGAAAAAGGTTCCCTCTCTTTCAAGAGGGTTCCTTGTTCTCCAAATGTCTATTAGGTCCATGTTCTCGGTCATTTCAAAAAAAGTCTTAGGGAGTCTCCCTTCTTTAGTGAGTGTCAGTCTTTGTGTCTTGTCCATATTTGTAGAAACTACACCATTCATATCTCCCATAATTATCATATTGTAATCCAAATAGTCCATCAGAGTTTCATGAAGTTTTTTAAAGAATTCCGCTTTACCTTCATTTGGTGCGTAAATCCCAATTATCAGAAATTTTTCTCCTTGTACTTGTATCTCCACCGCTAAATATCTTCCTTCTTCATCTTTAAAAATCATTTTTGGAGCCCATTTCTCTTTTACATAGATCACAACTCCTCTTTTTTTCACTTTATCCGACGAGATAAATTCTTGTCCCAATTTTTTATTCATAAGTAGTCTCCTGTGGGCTCTAGTTATGTGAGTTTCCTGTAAGCAAGTCACGTCCAGTTGTTCTCTGTACAAAATATGGAATACTTGTCGTCTCTTCAAAGGCATGTTCATCCCATTACAATTCCAACTGAGGAATTGCAGGGCCATCTTGTTATTTTTCTGGTATTCCTCCAACTGCTCCCAATTGTTGTTCCTCCTCTGTTGGTAGTGGAAGGTTCTGTCCAAACGAAAGGTTCAAGATGTCTATTACACCCTTTTGCTCAGCAATTGGGTCTACAGTTCCTTTCTGTAGATCTTCTTGATTTTTATGCAGGAACCTGTCTTTATCCTGTATCGTCTTTATTTTAACCTTCTTTCCCCTGTAGTCAAAGGACAGTCCCTGTGGGAATTCCCACCTAAAACGAATATCGTTCTTCTTGAGCAAGTAGACCAGGTCCTTATAAAAAGCTCTCAAGTCCAGAATATGTTTGGGGATATCTTTAAAAATCTGTATCGGTGAATTTCCAATTTGTAAGGCTTTTTCAAAATGCAGTCTTAGTATTTTATCTCTTTCCTCCTTTGATCTCAAGGTAATCAAGCAGTCTCTCGGTACCTTTCTATTTTGTCTTCTGCCCAATCTGAAAGCCGTTGTAATTTGGATTTCGTCTTCCTCTAGATCTTCCCAGGCATCTGCAAACTCCTTCATTAAAAAGTCTGTAAGGTTATCTCCTTCATCCTCTGGAATTGATCGTAATTTCAAATTCCTTTCTTTTCTTTGTAGTTCCCACAATGCCAGAGTTTCGTCGTGATCATAAACCTTTTTGGCAATCGGTTCTAATTTTTCCTGCGTCTCTCCAGCAATAGTTCTAGCTTCCTCCGCAATTTGACGTGTGGCAGAGTTCTCTTGCGTAAGCTTGTTTATAGATTCTGTGTTCAAGTCGAGTCTAGCTGTCAAGTCTGTCAATTTCTGTGAATTCTCTGTCAATTTCTTAGTATTCTCTGCCGTTTGCTTTGTCAAATTCTCCAGGGATTGGTTTATCTTGAGAAGGGCTTGCGATACTGCATCCATGGAGACTGCTGCACCTCTTTCTTGTCCTGTTGTCACTGTAGATGTTATTCCTGAGATCGAGCCTCTTTTCTTGAGTTGCTGTAGCTGCTTTGTCTTTGCTCTCGTGGTTATCTCGTCTGCTGGGCCACTCATATCCCAAGGTCGTTTCCCACAGGAGCCTTCACCAAAAGGAAAATTCCACTGTCTCAAAGCGTAGCAACTTTCAGTTTACCCTCTAGAGGGAGCAAATCAGAATGTCCGCAGACCGAAATTACGAGTATTTATAACACAAATTTATCAGGAGGCTCCTATATGTATATTGCAGCACTTTCCCAATAGATAAAGTCCCAGCCTTCCCTGATAAATTGTATCCACCAAGTCCCAAAACTTTGTATCAAGTAAACAGCAAAGCTTCCACTTTGTAACCTTCACAAGAATTTTAAAGTCAGTTCAGTGTTCCTTTGTTTTATGAGCAGTTCGTACCAGGTTGGGGGCTGCAGAAGTTTTCCTTTTCCGTTAAATTAATCATGCAGCTTGTAAAGTCACTTTTTCCTCCCCTCTGCCCTGCAAGCTGGAGGGGATGATCAAAGTCCAAATGTCGGATTCAGGCAATTAAGAACAATTTTCCCTTACGGATGCAGCTTAATAACTTTCGTTGCTTCGATTGTCATGCAGTCGGGGGAAGGCAGACTTCCTTAATTTTTGCCTTCCCCGTTTTCAGCCTAATTTCAAATAATTTTGACACGAATACAGGTTCAGTCTTACTCACGGGTCCTTTTTGTCCAGATTGTTTAGGAAGGGAATCGACGCTCTCCACTAATGGCGACGCGGCTTCACTCTGCGGGCTGGGTAGCGATTCTCAGCACCGCGCTCCCCCGTTGTCGTTCCGGAGCCTTTAAAAAGGCTCTTTCTGCGGTAAAGAGGGGGCGCTTCGGGTGCCCACCGAATCTCCTTGTTCACAGGATCCGTTCCTGTGATTTTAGGGGTCCCCCGCTTGCCGAAGCGGGTCAGACCCGAACTCGCAGAGCCTTCCTCTCTCCGGAGCTCGGAGAGAGAGCAGCCATTAGCGCTGGCGCCGAACCGGAAGTCTCCTGTGCAGCCCAAATACTTGACTGGCATATACTTGCATGCCTTTTTTGCTGCCCCCTCTCTCTCACACACAAAAAACCCAAAATGGACACACACACTTTGTCAATTTGCCCAAACACACCCTGGAAAAATGGGGCGGGGGGGAGGGAATACCCTCCAACACTCTATCCATTTATCTTCCAGGGTTTAAAATTTTCCTATTAAAACCACCTGTGCTAGTGACCATCACCACAGCTTTGAAATTGCATGTAGTACTTCTTTTTGTTTCTCCCCATTGTTGTTGGTTTTTTTTAGCTAATCGGCAAAGTCGTCAAACTGCCTCCACATGAAAGATAATCCATTCTCCTTTTTTGTGCCTTCCACGGTGCTATGATATTATTAAAGACTGTTCAGCCATGACTGCATACACTGCTCTAAATATAGATACACTATAGATTTATATAGCAGCATCACAGGATTTTATTTTGAAGTCCATTTCTAATCGTTCAGAGAACTGATAAGACCTATTAAGCAGACACCACAATGCGTCATTAGACCATTCTCAAAGCTGCACTACCAGACTAACCAGAACAGAGAAACAGTATGTGAATGATGTTTGTTTAGGGTGGCAAATATTCATATATGATAGTTATTGACATCCATCTGTCGTGAGAGACAACAGAATGTAGCCCTGAGGTTGAAGCCAAACTGCTGTGTTAGCAGCACTGAAGTGACCTCCCCAGGGCGTAAGCCTGGGCAGTTTATATGGAGATCCTGGGCTGCCCAGATGACAAGATCGCCCTCTTGTTCTTGCTCATGTGACCCAAAGGAAAGCAGAACAATATGTTTGGCACCAGCTGGGCTGCAGGAGTTGCTGGAAGGAGGCATATAAGGTGCCACCCAACCGTCTTAGCAACTACACTCCGGATTTGTGTAGGGTTAGCATTTGCTTCTCCTGAAGATATCCCACAAGGCAGCAGAGCATGAGGATCAGAGCTTTCCTTTTCCTCGATGCTCTACCTTCCCAGGTTGACAAGCTCCTTCTATCTCTCTGTGGTGATAGCAATTCTGAAGTTTTAAAACACTTTTTTAATACTAAAAACAAAAAGGGAACTTAATGATTAAATTAAAAAGAAATATGTGAAGAAGCATAGGAAAGGAACATAATGGAATCATTGCTGGATTTACATATAAGCTAAACAAGCCATAGCATAGGGCCCCACTCTCTTGGGGCCCCCCAAAAAAATTAAAGGAAAAAACCCCTGGATGTACTATTACAAAATATAAGATAAGAAACAAATAAAATAAAACCTACATACAGCAACAGTGTTTTGTGTTGTGTAGGCTTCTATGATGTGAGTAATGGGCCCCACCTTCTAGCCTGCTCCCTAGAATATCACTGGTTTGCTCATTTCAATATATAGGGTGCCTACATTTTAAGTTAGAGCTTAATAATTATTTCACTGTTAATATACTTCTTCTTAATTGTGTTTCAGTTCAACAATTACTTTGATAAAATACATATTTTGTTATGTGCAAATGGCTTTAGATACCTATTAGGTCCATAAATTACCATATACTGTATATTCAACACAAAAAAACGGCGGCAATTTGTTGTTGACAAAGGACAGCTGGACATATAAAGGGCCCCATTACCTTCAGTAGCTTAGGACCTCATCAAACCTAAATCCGACCCTGAATGGAATGGAATGGATTTGTGTAAACCCCTGTCCCACCACCACTCCCCTGGCTCTGAGCCTTCTTCCCTTGGTGGTCCTCCAGGTGGTTGCTCCCACCATTCCTCTGCGTCCAACTAGTCCGTGATATCATGCTTGCATGACAGACCTTTCTCCTCCTCCTCTATCTGCGTGCATCTCATGCCCTCCTCAAATCTGCTTCAGAAGGTTTGTGGAACACTCAGAACAGATTTAGGGGGACACAGGCAAAAGACTGGGGTGGGGGGAATCTGTTGCACAAGTGTGAATCCTTCCACTTGTTACTTAGCACTACATTGGATACAACCCCTCGCCTTTTATTAGCTATACTAGTATATGTTGCGGTAGATCTTATTTTTACAACATATTTATTACATGGGATTTGTACAGGTAACTTTAAAAACTCTTCTGGGATGCAGAAACACTTTTGTGATGCTGCATATTAAGAAATTAAGCAGTTTCACATCTCAGTTTATTTTATTTTTCCTTTCATTTATGGACCACCCTTCATCAGTGAGGATCATCATTCATTATAAAAAGTAAAATACAACCAGTATCAATTCAACAGCTGATCGATAAAGTGAATGTATGAATCTCACAATTTGTTACCTTTTAATTTTGTTTGTACAGAAGTTTTATCATTTTATTACCCCCCCCCTTATACCACTGTGTTGTTTTAATTTATGAACTGAACTTCAGACACTACCAAGGATGCATTAATATGCAAGACTACAACTAACATAAATAGAAATACCAGTGTGATATTTTAAGAAGCAAAGCTGTGGTGAAGATTATTGTTGATATTAAAAATGCTTTCTGTGTACATTTTTTTTCCCTGTCTTCAGGTCCCTGTGGATTGTACCCCTTGGCTATAAAATCCATGATTAAATTATGGTTTACTTCAGCTGCATGGAGTAGGCAGGATTAGTTGCCTAGAGCATGCCTACCTATGCCTTGTAGCATAATATCTCCCAATTCTAAGGCTTAGCAATACTGAACACTAGAATGTAATGAAAGCTCTACAGCAGTGAGAGACACACACAAGTAAATATCCAGAAACTGTAGAGCTTAAAATATAGGTCCTTCCTACAGCTACCCTCTGAATTAGGTATCACAGCTTTGACTGCTGTTATGCAACCAGTTCTTGTACCTACAAAACAAAACCAAAATAGCCACCACCACCCCATTTTCTGCTATGAAATCTTTCTCTCTACAATATCCAAAGCAAGCCAACCTGCATTGTTTCCTTTTTCCCTTTTCTTCCATCTAGTAAGGAATAAAGAGATGAGCACTACATTTCGCACCTTTGTCCCACTTTGCTTGGTTAATTGACAAGGGCTAATCAAGGATGCTGGGACGCAGGTGGCGCCGTGGGTTAAACCACAGAGCCTAGGTCTTGCTGATCAAAAGGTCAGCGGTTCAAATCCCCGCAACGGGGTGAGCTCCCGTTGCTCGGTCCCAGCTCCTGCCAACCTAGCAGTTCGAAAGCACATCAAGTGCAAGTAAATAAATAGGTACCGCTCCAGCGGGAAGGTAAACGGTGTTTCCGTGCGTTGCTCTGGTTTGCCAGAAGTGGCTTAGTCATGCTGGCCACATGACCTGGAAGCTGTCTGCGGACAAACGCTGGCTCCTCAGCCTATAGAGCGAGATGAGCACGCAACCCCAGAATCGTTCGTGACTGGACCTAACGGTCAGGGGTTCCTTTACCTTTACCTTTAATCAATGATGCTATTTGTAGGTGATGTCCTTGAGGTATTCAAACATATTTCTTCACATATGGGTTGATTTTCACTAGTCTGCTCTCTCCCACTCACTTTTGGAGGTGATAAATCCCTTGACCTAAATTAGGATTATAAACAATGTTTCCCTTAGAAAATAAAGCCAACTATTTTCCTGGCAATGTAGCTGCTCTCTCACTTTCTTTCACTGCTCAGTGAGGATTCCTTTCGAATAATAATAATTTTAAAAATACGATGAGAAGCATAAAGTTAACTCACTTGATGCACAGTTTATTTATGTCTTACATGCCCTGCCAGTTTAAGTCTATGTAAGATTGGGAAGTCTTATATCCCTATTGATGAGAAACCCCATAACTTTGAGGTACCAGTACCTTCAACATTAAAGCTAAGGAGAATTGTAAGTGGCAGCTGATTAAAAGCAGCACATCTCCCTTCCTGATCATCAAAATGTAAGAGGCAAAAATTTCAGATTTTGTTTGGAGCTTTAATATGGTTTTCAGGACTTTAATTGTACATGGAAGTAATTCAGTTTCTTCTTTCTTAGATTCATACTGGGTGCTCTCAAAATGTGTTGCTGGTTCTGCCCTCAGTTTGAATGCTGGCCTTAGTTTATTAAGTAGATTGGCCTAGATCTATTCATTACTGGCTCCAAATTTGTTCCTGTTATCTCCAGTTTGAACATCAGGTGTTGTTAAACTCTTATGTATGATTTTGGACAAAAAAAAAAAGCTAATTTGTTTTGTTTTTAAATAGTTTGTTCTTCCTCTTATTTGCTACCCTTGGATTTAAAGCAAGATAAATTCATTGTTAAACAGATCAGATTTTTGCAAGAGTTACTTTTGTCATCCAGTGGTCACAGGGTTTGTCTTGGTCTGTCTTAGAACATGTGTGCCATATTTAAAATTGTAAATAATACCTAAATATAGGATAGCTATTTCAGCAGCCTGGTTTAATGTTTTACCCACAAAGCTTTTAGATGGCAGATTTACTGGAGTTGTTTTTCAAGATAGAAGTTGCCCCTGGAGTGAGTTGCCTAATACCTTTATTATGGAGTAATTGGGAAAATGCTATTATCTATCTCAAACCTTTTATGATAGACAGCTCTTAATTTGTTATTCCTGGCAATTGTGATTTTGAATTTTGTGTTACTGGTCGGTCGACTACAATAGATTTATTGTATTGCTCATGCAGCTGCAGTTGGGTGAGGCATATGGCAGAGTGAAGCTGACTACCTGTACCACAGACCATAAGACAAGCCTGTTGGATCAGGCCAATGACCCAACTTAGTCCAGCATCCCACTCTCATGGTGGCCATCTGGATGCCTGAAGGTAGCTTGGAATGATACATGAGGACAACTGCACTCTGCCCACCCGTGATTTCCATCAACTAGTATTCAGAGGCATGATGTGTTTGATAACGGAGGTAGAACATAGTCATTTTATCTAGTAGGCTTTGATAGCCTTGTCCTCTGTGAGTTTGTTCTTGTCAACCCTGTCCACACTGAAGGTTCTAATGCCCAGACTGGTCCATACTGTGTACAGCCTTAGGGCTTAAAGAAACTTCATATATAGCTTTAATCACCGGGGAACATAATATAGACAAAGTCTGCCCCATTATACATTCATTGTCTCTTTCCTTTGCTCATTTCATATATATTTTTCCATATATACATGATAAATCGAAGTTGGACCTCAAAAGCACAAGACTTTACTACTGTATAACCTATAAAATGGATTTACCTTGGATATGTATTCCAACAGTTAATTACAAAAGCTTGTACTTGAGTTCCAATACACAGAAAAACCTTGTTGCAATCCCAAAAAAGTTATTATGTGATGGCCTTTCATAAAGTACAGTTTAACAGAGCATAGCAGCTGGTAGGCAAAAGGCCGAAAACTGTAACAAGCAATTATATTACGGAATTTATTTTTCCCTTCCCTTTTATTACCTAAATTTATTTGAATTTTAATCTGATTCTTTTAATAATGTGTCAGGCCTGACACCCCTCTGTGGACATGAAACGCCTAATGGTCATGGATGAGGGGATCCATCTATTTAATTTTTCCTTCGAATAGTTTTAAAAAATTAATTTATCTGATTGTTCAGACTATTATATAAAAATGGTTGGATTTCTCTCTTTTTTCGTTACTAATAGTCCACCTTCCATTTCTTTCTCCTCACGTCTGGTTTGATAAGGTTTCTCTAATTCTTTTACAGATAGCAGATTAAAATAAAATGGAACACAGCATCAGAAATAAAGTTTGCATTAACTCTCAAGAGACAGTAGAATTCTAATAGAAAAATGGGCTAGAAACTTGGATAGAGTTAGAGATTTCATGCTGCGGCTTCCAAACACATGTAATTGCTTCAGCTGCACCCCCAATTACCATATACCCATGTGCATATGCTATTTTTTCTCCATCTTTTTCCTCACCTCATCGTAAGCTGAATTCATCCCTGTGCAGGGCACGGGGGGAATCCATGTAAAAACCTGCACCTAGAGGCCAAATTACTTCCATTTATTATTTATTTTAATTACATTATTTGATTATGGGTGCATTCAGACATGGGGAATCTGGCATTAGTTTTCCTGATTATGTTGCGAGCGCTTGTCTGCCATCTTTAATGTTTCATCCACGCTGTTGCACCTATTGTGTTATGGAACTGTGTGCTTTCAACAGATATACCAGCATGCCCTGCTAAATTTCATCCCCACCAGTGGGCGTGGTATGGCACAGTGACGGACGTCACTGGGAAATGTTATTTCTCCCCTCCCCCTTCTGCACATGTGTGCTTCTGCTCCCCAATCACTGCTCCACGGAAACAACTGGAAAGAACTGTATGCCACCCCAAATTTCATCCGTTTACTCCTGCACATTTGAAACATATTTTCTGCAAATAATCATGGGTGCTGTCGTTTACCCCCAACAGACCTACATTTTCCAAAACCCTTAACAAACTTCAGTTCCTCAGGATTTTTTGTGGGGGTGCCAGGTGGCCCGTTGCCCCGGGTGCTGGAGAACAGAGCTATGCCCCTGTGGGTAATATGCTTTAGACAGAGAATCAGAGGAATCACATTTTCCAGAGTTACAGAAAATGTGTTTTCCCTCCATATACAGTGGTACCTCGGGTTGCATATGATTCAGGTTACATACGCTTCAGGTTACAGACTCCGCTAACCCAGAAATAGTGCTTCAGGTTAAGAACTTTGCTTCAGGATAAGAACAGAAATCGGGCTCTGGCGGCACGGCGGCAGCAGGAGGCCCCATTAGCTAAAGTGGTGCTTCAGGTTAAGAACAGTTTCAGGTTAAGTACGGACCTCCGGAACGAATTAAGTACTTAACCCAAGGTACCACTGTATTATGTTCTTAAATCTCAGGACAGACGCAATAGCAGGCAGAAAGTAAAAAGGGGGAGATTGGACTCTCTAAGATAAAAACAGTGTGTGATCAAACATTTAATTATTAAATACATAGTGGGGTAGAATAAACTAGCCGAGGGCAAAAAAGTCTAAGACAATCCTAACAAAATCAAATTGTTGTCTTCACAGTTGCACAATTGTCAGAGACAACCCGGTAGACCTTTGTCCTTGGTTTGATGTAAGCATAGAAATAATTAACAGCAATGCTTCACTACATAAAGTTCCACTACAGCTTGTGTTTTATGATATGCAAATATTACAGAGGCCACAAGTTAATTGTGCCATTATCACATGGGATCATGTGTTAATAAATGTGTTCAACCCCACCTTTCCTTATCCAATTTTGCAGAGAGTAAGACTAATTCATGGTTCTCCTGAGGGTTATGTAATTTACCTAGTATAACCTACTATACAAGCAACAATTACAAAGTGATACACTACAGCAGGATTTAGTTTAGCATCTTTATTTGCCTGATCTTTAATTTTTTACAAGTCGACACATTCTCCAGAACTATAGCAGAGAATTCCAGATAAGGGAGGGCTAAAACTTTTAAATTTCACATTTGCGTAATGCAATAAAATGCTTTTCAAATCACTAAACTCTGCCTAGAGACTATCAATCACTTTGGGCCTCCCTAAAATTCAGTAAATTATGAATCTGAAGAGATTACAACTGTCATCTTCCATCTTTCACTCTGCAAAAGATTCATATTTCAAACTTTGGTTATCTTTGCATACAGTTTGATGCTATATTGTCTGCCACCTACTAATCGTGATTGGGGAGGAAGATGAATCTCCCAGAGTCAAACATGTATTTTTCTCTTATCTTGGCAGTGCAGTTTTCAGTTTTCAGTTAAATCTAAAACTGTACCCTCCTTTTGAAAATTCTACTGTCAAGGAGGTACGCACACTACATCGAAAGAAAGAAAGAAAGAAAGAAAGGACTTTGGAATTAAACTTTATGTCCAAAGATATGAGTGTAGGAGCCATTCAGATTTCTGTGTTTTGTATCAGAATGCCTCCAGAACTTTCAGTGTTATGCGGGATGGATTCAAGGACATACTGTAAGTTTAGGTTTGTACAATTAAAGGAGATTAAAAACACCCTGTCACCCTAGCACAACAAACCCACTTAAAAAAAAAAAGAATTGGGTTCCTTTTTTGTGGTTTGGAAAGTGGTGAAGTGCATTGAAAAGTGTGGGATAAAGAAATGATTAACAAGATGAATGCAGGGCAAATGCTTATTGCCATATAACTACCCTGCAGACAAATCAGAACAAATGTTCAATAAAGACTAGATATAATCTAAATTCCATGTATTTTTGCGCAAGCAAAACAGGATGAATGCTCAGATTGCTATGACAGCTCAGTCGGTAGAGAATGAGACTCTTAATCTCATGGTTATGTGTCCGAGTCCCACACAGAGGGAAAGATTACTGCATTGCAGGGGTTTGGAATAGATGACCCTTATGGTCCATTCCAACTCTACAATTCTATGATTCTATGACCTGCCAAGTTCTCAGATACTGCAATCCTCCGCAAGCTTAAAGGTAAAGGTAAAGGGACCCCTGACCATTAGGTTCAGTCGTGACCGACTCTGGGGTTGTGGCGCTCATCTCGCTTTATTGGCCGAGGGAGCCGGCGTTTGTCCGCAGACAGCTTCTGGGTCATGTGGCCAGAATGACTAAGCCACTTCTGGTGAACCAGAGCAGCGCACGGAAACGCTGTTTACCTTCCCTATTTATCTACTTGCACTTTGATGTGCTTTCAACCTGCTAGGTTGGCAGGAGCAGGGACCGAGCAATGGGAGCTCACCCTGTCGCAGGGATTCGAACCGCCAACCTTCTGATCAGCGAGCCCTAGGCTCTGTGGTTTAATCCATAGCGCCACCCGCGTCCCCTCCTCTGCAAGCTTACTTGGTAGTAAATCCCACAATGTTCAGTAGAGCTTACTCCCAGCTGAGTGGGCATAGAATTGCATTATAATACACCTAGAGCCTGCCAAAACCTTCTGTAAAAAATGCTTCTCTTATTTATATAGTCTTTTTGTTTTGTGTCTTTTCTCATATTTTTTCAAAATTAAGGAACCTCTAAATTCACTTGCCTTTGGCCAAATTTCTCCAACAGCCCCAGCTCAGAATACCAATGTAACATCATAAATTATATAAATGATTAATTATGATGTTACCTACTGGTAAAGGATTCACCTGCATCTTCTGCTTAAGTATTTATTTGATGCTTTAGGTCTCAGGATCAGGCCATTTAAATTGGATCACCGGGTTTTGTGAGTTCTGCTCTTTTCTTCTCTCCCTCCCTCTTTCTCTCTGTAAAGGCTTGGTATCTCACAGCACAGTGTCTGCCTACAGGTCATTAGTTCAAAACATGACTCTGGATACTAATTCTATGCTTAGTATGGCAAGCGGTAAATCATCTCACCTCAGGAACGTTTACAGGTTACCAGAAGAAGAAAATATTCAGCTGTCCAAAGAAGGGAAAAAATGCACACTACTTAGAAAACTTTAGCATTTTAATGCTGGAATATTGTGCAAAAAATCTTTGAAAGATGAAGTCCATGCCAGAAATGTGTGGGCTTCAGTTTTGCAAAATATCTGAGAGTGGGAGAGAAGTGCCTATTATAAGGTGACTCTGTGGACTAACTGCTGTGCCAGCCAAAGGCCTCCTCCTCCTCCTCCTGTTATTTTTGGGACTTGTGCAGCTCTCAAAGAAATTGGGGTAAGCAGGACTGCCTTAAATTGCATTCCCATGCACACTGGCTTTGAAGCCCTGCTGAATTATGGGATGCATGCATAAGATTAGGTTGTTTGCTACAGAGTTCACGCTGTAACTATCCCTCAGGCTAACCTACTTTACAGTGTTGTTGAACATATTTTTCCTTTTCAAACGGGCTAACTCCGGGTGCACCATCACCAGTTGAGAACAATGCAATGGTACCTTGGGTTAACAACTTACCGTTTTTTTCGCTCTATAAGATGCACCAGACCACAAGACGCACCTAGTTTTTGGAGGAGGAAAACAAGAAAAAAATATTCTGAATCTCAGAAGCCAGAACAGCAAGAGGGATCGCTGCGCAGTGAAAGCAGCAATCCCTCTTGCTGTTCTGGCTTCTGGGATAGCTGCGCAGCCTGCATTCGCTCCACGCATTTCCCCTTACCTTTTAGGAGGGAAAAAGTGAGTCTTATAGAGCAAAAAATACGGTAATTCGTTTCAGAGGTCCGTTCTTAACATGAAACCATTCTGTCAGGGAACTGCCATCGGCACAGAGGCGAGAAATAGAAGGGCAGTTGTGCTACAGGGAGCCTCCGGAAATCTTGTGAAGTAGTTCCTCTTCCGGGGAGGAGGAAAGCCCAACCTCCAGTGGGGAAGAGGTGCAATGACCAGAGGATGCTGGTGGGAGCCTTAACACCACTCCTGGGCGAGCCAGAGAGGAGGGAAACACGCCTTTGCCATCGCCCATCCTGCGCAGTAGCCTAGGGCACAAAGAGGGAAGGAGAAGGTTGGGGGTAAAGAAACTCTTATGTTGGGGAAGGTCCAATAAGAGACCACTTCCGGATTCTGCTAGCGATTGAGCTGGACATGAGTTTTGGGGCTCTTCACTGTAAATAGTTTGTACCAAAAGAAAGCCTGTAAAATACAGGTCAGAGTCCTGCCTGATTACTCTTGAGCAACCGCAACAGCCACCTGACACATTCTTAACCTGAAGTACCACTTTAGCTAATGGGGCCTCCTGCTGCCACCACATGATTTCTGTTCTCATCCTGACATAAAGTTCTTAACCTGAGGTACTACTTCTGGGTTAGTGGAGTCTGTAACCTGAGGTACCACTGTAAAAGTCTAGCTTGGGATTGTGGGATCAGTTACAATCAGTTAAGAAACAGAGATACATTTCCCCAACGGGTTCCCTGGTAAACACTTACTGTTCTGTAACAATGTACTCTACTCTTTAGCCAGTCTAGCTTCCAGGTGCCATCTTAAATCAAGGTGTATGTACTCTCAGCCATGTATGTTATTCAAATAATGATAAATCATATTTATTTTGTCTTCATACCTATGGCACCCAGCTTTTTGTTTGCTTGTGTTGGGCTACCAAAAGTGACTATTCATTATGTGCATTTGGCAGAGCTTTCTGATAGAAAAACCAATAAGACTGCTTCTGTGTACAGTGGGTTGCATTTATTTGGTGCCCTTCCACTGAGTCATCCATCAGCAGGACAAGAAGGGGGGCAATCTGCAGTAATTTCCTCTCCCTTCTGCAGATGCCTGCCCCCAGTCTGCTCTAGAGCAGGTATAGGCTAACTCGACCCTCCGGATGTTTTTGGGACTACAACTCCCATCATCCCTGATAGCTTGTTAGCTAGGGATGATGGGAGTTGTAGTCCCAAAACATCTGGAGGGCTGAGTTTGCCTATGCCTGCTCTAGTGTTTCAGAAGACCCTTCAGAATAGTGTCAGAGGCTGTAGGGGAAAAGGAAATTGTAAGCAAAAAGCCCCTCCCTTCCGATTCCAGCAGTTCTCAACCTGTGGGTCTCCAGATGTTGTTGGACTATAACTCCCACCATCCCTGAGCTCTGGCCTTGCTAGCTAGGGGTGATGGGAGCTGTAGTCCAACAACATCTGGGGACCCACAGGTTGAGAAAGGCTGGATTACACTAATAGAGACCTCCACTGACGGAAACTTTCCATTAGCAGAGAGGTACCAATTGGATACAAGCCACTAATGATGCTAATTCTACATTATTAGTTTGTCATAAAGCTCCTTTTCACTGTCTTTAGCATGGACAAAGTGAAAGGCAAGGACATCATTCAACTGCCCTCTTCATCAAATTATTCCCAATTGCATTTTCGAAATATGTTATCAAAATGGTAATTCTGTGCTTTCCTCTCTGTAGATAGTCCAGTTTTCATAAAAAGTAGCATTATTGCTACAAATATATTGGGGGGAAACTATTTCAATTACTGGAAGGAATATGTAACTCCAAGTCTATTTATTTTAATTTATTCAACTGTCTCGATATATTTGTGAGCAGAACCTTTATAAAGTATGAATAAATTCACCTTGAAATCGTACCAATTGACTTTGGCTAGGCGAGGCTGTGAGAAGGAATCAGAATCACTTTTTGAAATAAACCCTGACAATGCTGATCACAACAAAGTGGCTACTCATTTATTAAACTGACAGCTCAGCAATTGTTTCAAGCAGAAGAGATGAAGTGGCCTGAGGTGTTAGCTATGGCCGGGGGTGATAGCCGTGGCTGGCTGCTTTTCTGCTAGTCACATGCTCAGAGGTGGCATCTGATAGTGTGACATTTCCTAAGGCTCCAGCACCTGCCTAGATGTCAAGCAGCTGGTGTGAGCCCTGCATCCATTTCACACTGTTCTTTCAATGACTGACATGAGAGCTTTGAGAGAATACATGATAACATGCCCAGCTTCTCTTTGTTACCCACTTTCCAATCAATATCCAAAAAAAGGGGGGGGGGTGTCATAGAAGACACGGGGGGGGACATAGCCACATTTCTCAGCTGTTTAAAATGTACATAACTATAATGCTGAAACATTTCCTGGCAAAGGAAATGAATTTAAATGGCTTCAAAATTCAGTGTTGAGAATAAGCTAACAAGCTAATTTACTATCCATGAGATTTATGCCCCAATGGTAAATGTTGGTGAGCACATATTTGTCTTTGTCGGCATCAATGTGCCACATATTGAGAAGACTCGCTGGCACAATGGTCAGTCGTATAAAAACACACCCAGCTTATGTCCTCATCCAAAGGTCAGGTTTTTAATGATTCAAATAGCCTGACTCAGTATATAAAGACTTAGGTTTACTTTCAGATAACTCTAATGTACTTAGCATGGGGCTGTCCTGGTACCTTCTGCTCTGAACAAATGCAGTTGCTGTGGTTCTATCTTGTGCTGCTTGCTAAGACGAGACTGCACCACTCACCTACTAGCTTTGCTGCTATCATTTCAATTTCAGCTGATGTTTTTGACATTTAAAGTTTTGCACTACGTATCTGGCACCATAAAATCTGAAGAACTGCCTTCACCTTTATGATCCTGCTTAGAGCTTTCTCAGTTGTGATGCCCAAGATCCAGAACAGCCTAAGATGTGGTACACCTGGTCCCCTCGCTGCTTGATTTGAAATGACATTAAGTGAGCTAAGAAGACAATATTTTGCAATGGCTTTTTAAGGTCTCTGTCCTTAAAATCATAGTGGCAGCTGCTTTGGACACACACACACACACTTTATATAGTGGAATCATATACATGTCTGTTTAGAAGTAAGCCCCACTGAGGTTATGAGTAAGTGTGTATTACAGATTTGTTTTGGTATTGCATTTGTTTTATGAAGTCTTTCATATTTTTGGCTGGGTCTCTGATGCAGTTTTAGATAATTTCAGTGTGCCTAAGATGCATCATAGAAATGATAAAATAACAATGTCAGAGTTGAGGAGTGTGACCCAAGTCATTTTGCTGCCAGAAAAGGCACCTCTCACCTGCCTAGGCCAAGTCTTTCCGCACTATTCAGAAACCCCTTCTTGACTTCATCTGCCCCTTGTACCCCTTATGGTGCCAGCTGAAGCAGTTTGCTTCACCCTTCAGCACAACAGAACTAGCTTGCATTGTACCACTGGCATACAATTGTGTCTCAAACCTGACAATACTGATAGCTGACCCTCAACAGTGATTTCAAACATTCTTCCTTCACAAAATTATTTCCTTCTACTATGGATCACTTCCACATTGCAGGAAATTTGGTAGCATATTTACAGGTACACTTCAGACATGCAGGGCACTGTTCAGCTGCACTATTGCCTATTGGTGCCAGGTCACACCCAAAATTCACACCACAGAAGCATTTTTTTTAAAAAAAAAATCCAATAGCATTTAACAATATCATTCAGTGCTGATTAGTGTTTGTCAGTAGGCAGCTTCTGACATTTCACATAGGAAGCCTGCCAAACAAGGAAGACAAATCAGTCAAAAGTTTAATTTTGAAGTTCAAACTGCACTTTTAAAATGCAAATTTAAAAGCTGAATGCAGAATTTCTTATTCAAAATGTGAATGGTAGAATTAGAAAAATTGATGACGATTGGATTCAGCCTGGAGGGAAAGAAGAGCAAGTAAAATCAGTGGCTAGCATGATACCTGCAAGAGGCCAGCAAGGGTAGAAAACCCCCAATTTTAGATGCCTGTGAAGTCTTTGTTCACAAAAAGTTAGGACTATGCATTATGCATGCCCAAAAGGTTAAACATCTTTATGCATGTATTCTAAATTATCTCTATAACTAAGAAACTTATTTTTTGCAGGATATTATGTAAAGGTCTTCAAAGTAACCTTCACTCTTTTTTACTTTCCCTTTCAAAATGAGATCTAAAATACATGAAAGGTGAAGAAATGACTTGTGCCACAGAATATAGTATAACTTAGAAGCTGACCTGTACACTCCTTAGAGTAACATGTTACTCCCAGGAGATAACAAACACTCATTCTTCTACTTTTCTCACTCTTTTACCCAGACCTGTAATTTCCCCCCCTCCCACTGAAGTTGCTGATCTTGTGTCAGGCTTCGTTTGGATGATTTTTTACAGAACAGAACGTCAGTTTTATACAACTCTCAAGAGTGTCCCCAATTTAGTTTAATTGTCTTTTCCCAGGTGCCTCAAATCGACTGACATTTGTGCTTAGATGTCTTTCCTATTAAAAAAAGTGAACTTATATCCTTTTTGCTGAGGCTGACATCCCACATATATGCACTAATGAACACCCTGACAGTAGCACCAACATCATTTGTGATTTTTCTTTAAAAACTTTTTTGCACACCGTCATTGTACATCATTATTGGCACATCACCCACTACAGAGGATGTCACTTTTCCTAGTCACCATCCCCTCTCACCATCTGTTCAGAGAGAAGGGGGCTACCGCAATGTTTCCTTTTCCTTCCTGGGCACCCTAATATGAAGAAGAATGTTGCTGATACTTAACTTGTCAAACAGGGATTTCTTTCCTGTGCACTGAGTCACATAACTGATCAAACCTTGTAACAACTACAATCGACTTCTACTCCACACCATGTTAAAAAATAAAGGCCAAGATCCAAGCAGCCACGTTAGGTGTGCTTGAGGGCTTGGGCACAGCCAGCTTGATTTTTCTATTTCTTGTTCTTTAAACCAGGGGTGGGGAACCCTTTTGGCTGAGTGGGCTACATCTCAATCTTGCACCCTTTAGGCCAACTTTGACTGCCAATCATCTGAAAGTTTTCAAGGTCACTTGTGCAGCACTACAGTCGTACCTTGGAAGTTGAACAGCTTAGTTCCCAAACGTTTTGGCTCCCAAACGCCGCAAACCCAGAAGTGACTGTTCTGGTTTGCGAACTACCATATTTTTGGAAACTGAATGTCCGACCGGGCTTCCGCGACTTCCGATCGGCTGCAGGAGCTTCCTGTAGCCCATCGGAAGCTGTGCTTTGGTTTTCGAACGTTTTGGAAGTCGAACGGACTTCCAGAATGGATTTCGTTCGACTTCTGAGGTACGACTGCATTGGGGATCCCAGGTTAGGTACCCACATGGTGGAAGTTGCTTCCAATACCAGCCACCAGCCACACAGAAGCAGCTAAATATCCGAAGAGCTTATTTCTGCAGAAGATAAGGCTAAGTAAAATAGTTCTGGACATAGATATATACAGTTTGTAGGCTTTTGCAGATACCAATACACCCTGATACATACAAGTACAAAGTATCTCCATTGATCCAAATAAACTCCAGCAATTCAAGAATAACACTGAACAAGTAACACCAGCAGACTGATGACTCACATACTGACTAACTGAGCTGACATACATTAACGACAGAGATAGTCAGGGCACTGGGCTATTACCATAGCAATTGGCTTGGCTGAACTTGCACCTGCCATTAGCTGAACCATAGGGTGATTTACACTCATGAAGGAAAAATTAACTTCGTATCATGTCCAGTTACTCCAACAAGCACTTCCCAAACAACTGACAACCAGATGTTTGTCTTGTACTTTGGAAGCACTGTGCAAAGATGTCATGTTGGTTTTGGAAGGTGGGCATACCTTGCCCAAAAGAGCATTGCAGGTGATATGGGGAGGAGTAGCAGACAAAATTAGGCCTGCAGGTTGGAGTTATCTAACTTTTACTTATGGGCATACAAAGAAACCCCAAAATCACTCTGAAAACATTGCGTATGACAGTTGTTTTACTGCTTAAAAACCAAAATGCAAATGTCATTGGTATGTAATAAATTTTCATATATGTTGAAATGCCTTTAAAATATTTATATACAAACATGGATTAAAGAATGGCTTAATTACCAACTAATTATTCTCATTGCATCTCAAAATATGGCACAATATTTGGATTAATGTCGGCCATCTCATTTTTATATGACTATCTATTCCCAAATATTTGCCTAAGCAAATACCTGCTCAGTGTGCAAATGTTAGAATGTAAAGGAGAGATCACCAATGTTTTCTCAGAGAAATAATGAAAACATATTTGATAAATTATTCATTTGTACCCACTGTGCAAGTTAATCACTCATAATGTAGCAGCTCTCACAAAACCACTCACTCTACAAGTTGTCCACTGGAAAACTGCATGTGCAGGTTAGAGGTGTAATGATACCTGAGTTGTGATATTTTCATGACCAGTAGGGTGTCAGTTTTAAAATGCCATTCCTAGCGATATTGTTTTTAAATCAATCTAAACCCACTTACTTTTTAAACAAGATTTACATTTCATGAGTCACATTTTCTGTCTGCTTGCTATTAGTCTGTAATAATGATCACACTCAGCATTTATGTGCTGCATTTCAAAATGTTCAGGCCCTTCACACTCATGCAATGGCATGCACCCACCAGACAAATCATTTCTTACCACTTCACTCTTGGATCCTTGCATGTGGCAAAAGAAGCTAGGATTCAGGACTTAGCCACAGCTTCCTGTTACATGTGAACCCAGAAACTATGGTCAGTGGCTTCAAAACAAGCCATGATATAAAGTCAATTTTAAACTGTGGCTTCCTAGGCTAGCCTGTTTACTGCTCACATGAAAGGAGGAGTCTGGCTTCCGATACTAGTTCCAAATGTGGCCACTGATGTTCACTGTTGTGTCACATATCACCCACTTATGTGAATGAAATTTTGTGTGACATTGATTTTTCCCCAAAAGCCATGGTTCCAGAGTGCAACAGGCAATGCAATGTAAAAGGAACATTAGAAACCAGGGCATTATAACCAGGAAGCCTAACAGAATAAACCTCACATCTGAATGTACCTTATATTTTGCTGCATCAGATTAAAAGTCATCTCCCATTAGGGAAGGAGCCCCTAATCTTTCTGACTCCCTTAATATTTGCTTTCTTCCCCACTTGAGGCATTTTATATATAGTAATAGTTGTACAGATTGAACATAAGCGTTGGCCTGATATTTCCAAACAATGCATTTAGACGCACCTGATTAATTTATGTTTTGGGGCTAAAGTACAGCAGACACAAATAAAAGAGAGAAAATGTGAAAACATTATTTTAGATACAGTATAATGCCACAAGGATTGAAACTGTCAGGCTCCGGCTATAGTGAACACGTTAACATGTGATCTGGAATTGACAGTTTGGCCAGAAGGACTCAGACAGGTGAACAGAACAAATCACAGATCCAGTAACACAGAGAATTATAAGAATGAGTGGCACAGATACAGACAGTACTCAGTATGAGAAACAGCGATGGGTGAGACCACCCAGCACAATTCTGGAATGAGATCTCGGTCCGTCTGTCCCCCTTGTGCCGTTCCAGGCTTCAGTCACATCATAGTGCCAAATGACAACCTCAAGAAGTGATGAGACCTGAAGACATGGCGGCATCCACATTCCGCAATGACAAAAGTTATTTGGGTGGTTTACAAGAAACACACACACAAAAGCAGTAAAATACAAAAGCAGGCATTCTCTCTCTCTCTCTCTCTCTCTCTCTCTCTCTCTCTCTCTCTCTTTCTCTCTCCCCCCCCCACAACACACACACACACACACACACACACACACACACATAGAACAAACATATTTTAAACAGTGTCATGCAAACTATATACAATGAGGAGGGGGAAGAAAGATTAAATAAATATATCCCATTATGATGCTATTAAATTCATTTCTCATTTTTGCCATGATTTGAAAAATTCTACTTCCGATTAGGATGAAAGCATCACAGAGTCACCGTACACTTGGATGGATGGATGTTTGTTTGTTTGAAAAAGTGCTCTGGCTTTTCTCTCTTCTGTTGTCAAGACCTTACTTCTTTAGCCTCAGTAGTCATGGCAACCCTTTCTCATTCCAGGACCTTGACACTGCTCAAGGGTACCTGTTAGCAGAGGCCTTGCTATGTAGTCTATTTAATATTTTGGAGTCAAGGACATTTGCATATGGAAGCTCATGCCAAAAACACCTTACGTTATGCAAAAACATGTGTAACTGACCTTCTCTCCTTCTACTTTAAATCATAATTATGTCTACAACTAAAAACAAAGATGGCAGAGTAGTGTCATTTTCCTCAGCAAATGTGGTGTTCAGCTGGGTTTTTTGTTTTGTTTTTTAAAATACAATTGCACATGAGAGCAGTTTGTTTAATAAATGCCATAGATCAGTAGGAGCTGTTAAAAGTAAAGCTTAATGGAATATTGTCGTTCCTTTACACGAACCATTCATGCCTTCTGAAATTATGCAGGGGATAGTCATCAACTTTTGGAATGTGGGTGAATTCTAAGAATTTGGGGTCATGATCCCTCCTTTAAAGATGGGGTAATTAAGGGGCTTTCTTTTTTTCTTTTACTAGACTGATGAGGGCAGCCAAGTTGCAGGAGGATTCATTTTATTTATTTATATTTAATTTTAGGGAAAGGGATGGAAAGGAAAGGAAAACCCTTGACCACGCTGGACAGTAAAAATAGGAGCCTCCTGTTTCAAAATTAATGAATTTTGCCCAACTTCAAGAATTTAATCTAGTATTGTGGAAATTTTGCCCCACCCACTAAAATGTATGATAACTGCTGAGCCAAAGATGGTAATGTGATAATAATAACAGGGGGACAATGAAATAATATTAATAATAATCAGCTAACCTTTGCTCAGAATAGACCCACTAGGGTATAGAATAGACCATGACTAGGTTAGCTGTGTTTACTTCAATAGGTCGACTCTGTGTAAAACTTAGTTGAATACAGTCAAACCTCGATTGTCGAACATAATCCGTTCCGGAACACCATTCGACTTCCAAACCATTTGGCAACCGAGGTGTGGTTTCCAGTTGGTTGCAAGAGCTTCTTGCACTCAAGCGGAAGCCACGTTGGATATCCGGGTTCCAAAAAATATTCAAAAACCGGAGCATTTACTTCTGGGTTTTTCGTGTTTGGGAGCCAAAACACACGATAACAGAGGCGTTCAGGAACTGAGGTTTGACTGTACCACCCAAATTTGTTTTAAGTGTATATTTGATAAGCAAGACAGAACTCTAGATCTTATTCTATTTTACTTCAAAACAGAATATACTTTCCATGCTAGATAAACTAGAATGGAAATATTACTGCGAGTCAGCTTTTCAGAAATTGCAGTGCATTTAACTGAATACCAGGCACTTTTCTAGAGTAAGAAACCTACTGGATCAGACCAGGCCAAGCGTCTATGCATTGAGTCATTCATTTCAAACATGGGTCAGGGAGGTCAGCAAGTAGGGCGCTTGTCATTGGTATCTGGCAATGGCTTACTGCCTCTGGACTTTGCTAGGTAGACCAGCCTCTTATGACTTATTAGAACATATAAGTAGCTAGCTGTGTTCCCCAAATCCTTGCTTATCTAGCCTCTCAAACAGTGCAGAAATAATGCAACCCCAAAATTATGCAGCAGCCACTGCAGGAAGCTGCAACAGAAAAGTAATTCACTGTCCTCGTGCGTCTTTGCTCCTGGAGAGCATGATAATCAAATAAATACCAGAGACATACTGTTAGTTTTTAAAAAGATGTGTTCAAATGGCAATTTATGTGACATGGGTAATAAATGTTGAATTTAAAAGGTGGGTTCACTTAGTTCCCAGTTGAAAATCAATGTGTAGATATATATATGATTATATTATTGTTTGACTTTGCAACTTCTAGAATACCTGAATCCTATTCTGTAAGACACAGCACAACTGTCTCTGTGTACAATAACCAGTTCCCAATATGCTATCGCTTTGTCATGAAAAGGAGATAGAACCCAAGGACTTTGTCAATAAAAGATCAGAGCTACACAAATAGGAGCAGGCTCAGTCGACAATGTAAGGTGATATGTAGTGGGAATTTTAAAGATGTACAATAACATTAATCATGAGTCCAACACCAGATATTCTTGCTAACTTTCTCATAGTATTATCATTCTACACAGTCACCTTTCTATATCATATAAGGGTAAGCAAAGCCTACTTCTTTATTTCCATTCATTTTCCACTTTGCTGCTTCCCTCTAGTTTCCTTTTGCCCAGACTTCTGGCCCTTATCTTGAGGGTTCTAGGAATAGGCGTGGGCTCTCCCTTGCCTATTTTTTAGGAGGGAGGGATTGTATTAGATCTGCCTCTTATATATGTTCAGATGTGTTTTTAGGTTTTCATTCTGTTCTTATCAAAGTGTCAAAACCACACCAAACGAAAGTGGATTTGAAATGGCTTTAAAGTAAATGGCAAAGGGTGAAAAAAATTCATTTAAAACAGTGAAAGCATAGTATAAAATACACAGGAAATTAGAAAGTGATTACATGAGTATATGAAACAATTATAATCAGGATACTACCAGCACAAAATAGAAATAATATGAAGCTACAGTATTTGTGTTAGCCCCTTAAGATATATAAACCTAGTACCTTCCCTCCAGTATAGCTAACTTAAAAGCAATAAGAATTTTCCGCTATAATATAAAGGCACTCTAAAGCAATACAGTTGTACCTCGGCTCCCAAACACTGTGGGAATCGAACGTTTCAGCTCCTGAATGATCGAAAACCGGAAGTGAGTGTTCCGGTTTTTTAATGTCCTTTTGGAAGCCAGCGTCCAACTGGGCTTCAGCGGCTTTCAATTGGCTGCAGAAGTTTCCTGTAGCCAATCAGAAGCCCTACATTGGGAGTCGAACATTTCGGAAGCTGAACAGACTTCTGGAATGGATTCTATTCGACTTCCGAGGTATGACTGTATAGGAAAATGAAATGAGATACAGTGTGTGTGTTTGTGTGTATACGTATACATGTTCCTCAGTATTGGGATAGACTTAACTATACATTATATAAACTATTAATAATATAAAAGCACAGAAGCAGAGTAATTTCTAGGAACCCTGTAGACAAAGCCAACCAATCACTGAAACCCAAACTAGACCCTGTTTCCTCCAACTGATTTTATGAAATGTTCCAGAGGTCCATATCTGCCAAGTCTCTTAGATAAGGTCAATTGGTCCTAACTGGGGGATAATTGATTTAAAAATGGAAATTAAAAAGAGAAAGAGAACTGAAGGCATTCGATTGTGCTTGAAGAGTGCTTATATTGCTTTTTAAACTTTGTTTTGTTAGCACACATTTTTATGGGGAAAATGACATACAGATCATTAATTCAATGACATATTTTAAAGATTTCTATAGAACATTTCCAGGCTGGGCCGGGAGAAGAGTCCCATTATTATAATAATTTTGTGTTTGAATATGGGTGGTGGCATTGGTGAACCGTTCTCCATTAACCTTCTGTGTATCATGTAAGATACAGTGAAGCTATTCTTTAAATAACAGGTGGTTAAAAGATAATAGATCACAGCCACTGATTTAAAAGTCACTAATATAGAAAGGGGTCCTATTTTGGTGACATAGCACATTGTTTTTAAGTGGAAGACATGTTTCTTTGGTGAATTTTTGCTTGAAAGCATTTTGCCTACTAAAGGCCATTACTGACATTTATAATTAGAAGGAAAGCCGTGTGTACACAAAAAGCTGACAGAGAAATATGTGTCCAGGTTGACTTGAACAATGTCCAAATCAGGTGTTCATTCTTCCTTTCAAAAGCGGTTGATTTGTAAAATCAACAGTTAATCCAAAACAACATAGCCTGAAGGGACTGTGTCAATCATAAAGTTGTGCATATATATATATATATATACACACACACACACACACAGGCATACAGTATAAATAGGAAGTATGTGCTCCACTTTGTTTGCCTGCGTGCTGTTTTCAAGGCTGTAGCTTAACCTTTACCCTCTTGCTTTGTTTTGTTTTGTACTTGGATTGTACACTGCTGCAGAAAGATAACAACTTTAATAGATTTGATGTAGATTAAAGATCAGTACAGAAAGTATAGCTAAGCCAACGGTTAATAGGAACCTGGATTCTGCTCTTCAGAATGAAAGCAGTTTAAAGCCAAATGTAACAGTAAACTACACAGGAAGTAAAAATGAAAACAGATCAAGACGTTTCACATTTGAACAGGTTAGATAATAATAAGTTTCCTTTCCACCTGCTAACATCTGAATGTACCACAGACAAAGAGGATAATGTTCCCTATTCAGTACTGCAGGATTTACAGGCCAACACAGCCTTATTTTTGCCAGTGAATCATACCTCTTGTTAGCAAATGGTAAAATAATTAAACCATAAAGTAGGAAATCAATTTTGTGGTGTTGGCTGCATAAGCGCTACAGCCACTAAGTGGCACTAATCAAGGAGGCTAGTTGCTGCAGGGAGAAAAATAAAAGTCCCCAAGTGCAAGGTGCAGCAAGCCTGACATCAGGGGAAATAAAAACAAGAAACACTTGGATGCCTAGTTTTGATAGCCACAACCTGCATCTTACTACTACAGCAGAAGCAGACAAAAGAAAGGCATAAACCTCAGAGGGTCCCGCCTAAGAGAAAATCAAACAGGGGCTGCCAGTCCATTAGGTTGAATGGAGCACTGCCCCATCAAACTCAGTCTGCCCTCAGCCAGTACCCTCCTGTTTGCTTTTCTACTTCTAGCTGGCCTCCTTACACTGTTGCCCTTGTAGAAGTCAGCAGGAAGGCAGTGGCGGAGGAAGCTGCTCAGGTGCCTGGGGTGGTGCGCTCACCACAGGGCCTCCGGAGTGCCTGCCTCCTCCCACTCAGCTGCCCTACAACTGAGGGGGAGGCAGTGGGTGGACTGTTTTGGGCAGCGTGGAGCCTGTGCACGGTCAAGCCACTGTGTTTCTTCCAACAAAGACGCGTGGCTTGGGCACACTGCGGGCCCCACGGTGAGTGCCGCCTGGCATTTTGTCACCCCCAACAGTGGTGACACCCGGTGCAGATCAGCCCTCCCACACACCCCTTCCTCCGCCCCTGCAGGAAGGAGGATGGGGGCAAAGCTTGAATTAGTTGACTCTGTCGGTCATTGGCTTCACCAGTGGAGATGACATACTAATGGACAGAATGATAATGGGATCAAATTCAAAAGACATATAGGAAAAGCTATCATGGCACATAACCTCACATTAGAAAAAATCTTAAGAATAGCCAGAGTATGTGAAATATCTAAACACTGGAGAATGACAAAAATGCTATTGTGCATGGATGCTATTGTGCAAGCAATGGCAAAAGAAAGCAAACACCACAGGCGCCACACAGCTATCTCCTTCCGCAGGAGTTGCTCATAGAGGCAATTAGCCTGCCACCATCTCTCACCGGAAGTCTGCCATCTCTCACCTCACAGGCCTGTAAAAGATGTGCATGGCAACCTGCAAAGGAAACATATGTCCTGCCAGAAGACAAGTATGCATAAATTGCCACAAAACGTACCACTTGGCATGATGATGCCATGTAAATGCACAAAGAGACAGAGGAAGCACGGTGCACAGTACTGCAGAATC